>NC_080029.1:5080000-5715000 GCF_030020395.1 Manis pentadactyla
GAGAGGCACTGAAGACTAAACCAACAAAATTAATCAAATGGGGAAAGGGAGAGAGGGGAGGCAGGGGTAACTCAAGGAAACAGGCAAATTAGAGGCGATTGGGAGCCATTGGTTAACAGCACAAATTTAGGGGGTAAATGCGTGCTGCCTTTTACGTTTCCAATGCAAAAGTCAAAAGAGGAGGATTTTTCATGTAAATAGATGGGTGAGTCAACGAGGAAGAGGTACAGCTAGAAGAAAAGGTAAGGTCAGTGAAATGAGGCTCCGGAAGGGGGCGTGGCACTGATAAATCGGCTCCGGGAGAGCAGGACTGTTTGTGTTTTGTTCACTGTTTAATCCCTAGCATCTAGAAATATTGGTGAAATGAGCCTGGTGGTTGTGGCGCACAGAAACAATAAAATAGGGATATTCTCATTCAACATTTTCCTGATTACCTACCCTGTGCCAAGCCTTCTGTTCGGTCTGGTGTGCACAGACATTAAACACAAAACACGGATAGTGCGCGGGAGGCCAGACTGACGAAGGCAACAAAGATACGAGCAGAGGTGGGTATGGAAGGGTGAACCGCAGTTAGCGAGCTGTCAAGGGTGAGAGGTAAGAGTGGTCCAGGGCACTGCGCGTCCCTTAGGAACCGGGGATGAAGGGCTGGCGGGCGCCTGCGCAAGGCCGGCGCTGCGGGGCGCCGGGCGCTCAGGCCGCTGGGGGCGTTGCTGGGTCCCGAGACCCTCCCGCCCCCGGCCCGCGGCTCACCACACGCACCGGAAGCCCTCGGTCCTCCCGGAGGCCGTGTCCGGCCGGCACGCCTCAGCCCAGTCGCGTTCCGCCGGCGCAGGGGCCGCCAACCAATCAGCGGCTACCTCCTTCCTGCACGATCATCCAATAATGGCGCAGCTAGGCCGGAAGTTGTTCCGGCCGGACGGCGTTTCCACGGACGCCCAAGAGGCAGCCGGCAGCGGAGCCGGCGGCGCTGATAGGCGTGCTGGGCTGGTGAGTGAGGGGATTGGGGAGGGAGGAAGGAGGGAGGCCGGGGCGGTGCCGGATAGCCTGGCCCTCCCGGAGCGCCTGCCCGCCAGGGTACGGAGTGTCCTCAGGACCCGGCTCGCGGCCCGCTGGGTTCTGGCACCACGAGGTGCGCGGTGGCTGCCCGGCGCCCCTCGCCCCCTTCCTCCAAGCACCAATCCCCCGTGCTGCTGCCCAACGCGCCGGCACCGACCCTTTGGTCTCCCACCTCTTCCCTTCGCCCAGAGGGAGGCCCCCACTTCTAACGAGTCTCTGCCATGTGCCAGAAGCTTTGCGCATAGTATCGCACTTAGTCCCTTCCACTGTACTCAGGAGGCTCCTTTACGCCTGTTTCATAGATGAGGAAACCAAGGTGAAGTAGAGATACAGTGTGACTTGTCCAGGGTTTCGAAACACAGAAGTGCCCGAGCTGGGATTGAAACCCAGGTTTGTCTGACCGCAGAACTCAAGATCTTTCCACTGTATTGCGCTGCCTCAGTGCACAGCTGGGGGAATTTACAGTCCTACAGGCCACTTTTCCGCCCCACCCCCACCCCCCCGACTACACAAGAACATTTACTTATGTTTACATCAGTTACCGATGCAGAGGGTAGGGAACAGGAAGAGGGTGGAGATGTTATATGGAGGTCAGCCTGAGATACGGGATGGCTGATGCAATGACTTGCTAATGGCTAGGTTCTCAACAGGGTTTCACTGGTCTCCAGCCGGCCCCCACCCAACCCATCCCTGATTGGACAGTCTTTTCATCAACAAGGTTGGGCAAGAATCTTAAGTGTTTATGAGAAACCGGATAATTTCTAAGAAACCCCTACATGCAAGTAGCTGAAGAGCGAGATCAACGGGCTTGAAAAGAAGAGCCTTTTCCAAAAACAAAACTGAAAGAAAGAGAAGAGGACTATTAAAGAGGATCTTTGGCTGCACAGGGCAGTCTCAGCTACCCAGCTGCCCTGTGTGAGCAGTGACCACCTCTGCAGTGCCTCCCACAACCTGGGTATGTATTGCTATCTTTGCCAGACTCTGAGCTTATTCGTATTTTTACCAGTTTTTTACCAAAGTGCTGGAAACCTTGGCTAAGGGGGTGAAGAGTTGTGTCTCTTAGGGTCAGGGTGCTGGGCATTTTATTTCATTCCAGTGACCCAGAGTTCAGGTGATTCATGGCTTTCATAGGGAGTGGAGATACTGAATGAAGAGTTGCCTATGTGGATTCATAGCTTGACTTTCAGCGTCTTAGTGTTGTCTGTCATATTAATGTCTCCCTTGCCATTTAAGGTAATGTCTGTTTTATTATTTGGAGGGAAAAATAACCTTCCTCCCAGTGTTTTGGAAAAAGTGAACATGATCTGTTTCAGCCTTTAAAAGTGTTAAAGAACTTCTTGCTCTAAAGAAATCATTTCTGTCTCCTTGACATCCACACTCTAGGGCAAGGATGTGAAGATGGTATCCCACCTCCTGGTGGTATTCCAAGCATCCAGAAACTCCTGGGCCCCTTGCTCTTCCCAGCAACTCCAGAATTGGCTGTCTTGGTGCCCTCCTTCCCCCAAATTACAAAATCAGTGTATTCTGATCTCATCTGGGAGATGATTTCACTATGGCCCAAGTCACTGTTGTGTTGTTCTGTTGAGTAGTTCTATAATTCTTTCCATTTCTCATCCCCAACTGCGCAGTTTCCTAGGGTCTATTTTGCTCCTCCAGAGAAACGGAATCTTTCAAAATGAGCACACAATTCAAGTTCTTCAAAATGAGGAACTGAAAGGTAACTTTAAGAGCAATTTGGCTTTCCCTTCAAAGGTGTGGTCACTGTGAAGTGTGCACATTTGCCGTTTATACTCCCAGTACTCTTTTAGAGGAGATAATTATATCACAGATTATAGCTTGCTTTCTTTGTTTTAGATTGTAGTATTTGTTCAGTAGATAAAGTAACTTTCCTTAACAAAGACTGAAAGGGGAGGGGTGTGGGAGGGGGGGGAGGGGGGAAGGGAGAAGGGGATGGAGGGGTATTATGTTTGGTACACATAGTGTGGGGGGTCAAGGGGAAAACAGTGTAGCACAGAGAAGGCACATAGTCAATCTGTGGCATCTTACTACACTGATGGACAGTGACTGCATTGGGGTATGGGTGAGGACTTGATAATATGGGTAAATGTACTAACCACATTGTTTTTTCACGTGAAACCTTCATAAGAGTGTATATCAATAATACCCTAATAAAAATTTTAAATAAATAAAAAACAAAGACTGAAAGTCTCATTTGCCATTTATGTGGTAAACACTTAGGACAATGGTCCTTAGCCTTTTGGCATCTCAGACCCTTTTGAAAAGTAATGAAACCTAGCTACTCTGCTTAGAATAGCACACATACCAATGTGTGTGCAACCTTGATGTAATTTGGGGTTCAGAACTCTAGGTTAAAAACTTCTGAAATTAAACGTAATTCTGGAACTTAGTTAAAGAAATAAAGGAGGATGTTGGCTGGCTGGGAGAAGAAAGGACATGTTCACGGTAAACGGGGTGATGGGTGGGTGCATGAGGTGGGAGGTGCCCGTTCTGCCCCCTTGTCTCTGGTCACTCCTGGAGCGCTCACTCAGGAAGTTGCATCATGCACCCACATCTTACAAAACAATATTTATAGTGTGGACAGTTCCCTCTCAGTGAGCGTATGCCTTGACATAATGAGAGCGGGGCGACCTCCTCTGTTGTTCGACAGCCAGATTAATTTCCTGAGTGCCTCTTCTTAAACAGGATTCTGATATTTAAAGATAGATGTTTTTCGCTACAGCATAGACTCTAAATGCAGGACTTGTCTAGCTATTCCTCAACAGTAGCCTGCTCCGTTGCAGGGGGAATCGACTGTCCGGGGCTCTCCCAGTCATTCTACCCAGTACTTTCCTTAGGTATTGTTAAGGGTAATTTTAATCTGTACTTGATTTGGGTCCTACTCACAGACTTCAGAACTTTCCTGCTGCCACCTATCGCCTTCTGTACTGGATACCACATTCTTGGAAGGACAGGGTAAACCAAAGGGAATTCTGAAAACAGTGGCTAGGATGGTGGGCAGTCTTGGCAATGAGGGAAGAAATCAGACTGGGGTGTGAGACCTGGTGATGGTACTGTGAGATCAGCCTGGTTCTTTTCAAATCTCAGAAGGCTCAGTGCAGTGTCAGGACATTAAACAAGAGGCTGTCTGAAGTCCAGACGGGGGAAAAACTCACACTGGAACAAGCACCTGCAAAGGTAGTGTACGAGGATATAAACCTTGGGGAGATTGAACCAGATTAAGAGATTCATTCACTCAGGAAATGTTTGCTGACAAGCTACTGTGTGCCAGAAACACATGAAGAAATAAAACCCAGTGCTTGCTTTCACTCTGTAATGGAGAAGACATGCATAATTAATACAGTATGAGTGCTCTAATAAGGTCTGCAGCAGAATGCTCAGGGGTCACCAAGGACAGGGACCAACTTGGCCTCTGCACCAACTGCACCAGAGGTTGCAGGAGCCGGGGAAGGCTTCCAAGAGGCAGCCTGCAGGCAGAGGAGGGTGTAGGGCACCCTGGGCAGGGAGAGCAGCTCGAATTCTGAGGGAGTCCATGATTGAGGGGCTTTATGTCACACCCTTGCTTTAGCTCTGCTGGCTAAGTGGACCCTCAGAGAGCTGTTGTAACTTCTTGAGCCATCAGTCCCTTGTCCACTAATGCAAAACATGTACTCAGCTTTGAACATAGGGAGAATTCTGAATCGTGTAAAGTATCTGGGCATGTTGTCTGATCATTTGTGTCTAGAAGTGATTTCTATCACTTTGTTACTTGATACGTGCTTGAGTGTTCATCCTCTCCCATGCCAATCAGAAGGTTCTTCCACATTCCTTCTCTTTGTTGCAGGGCCTCCCTAAACTAAGCCTTGTTATCTAAAGCGGTTAACCTCACCAGATTCTCCCTTTCTGGGAATTGAAGTGATTCTAAGCAAAGAAACTGGCTGCTGTCCCATCCTGGTTTTCAGTAATTGACTCGTATAAATTTGGGTTTAGTTAAAACTTACATACTTTTTAAACAAGTACTTAAATGAATAAATAAGAATAAATTACCTGTCAAATGTATGGGTTTGGTTCATAGAGTTACTGGAAAAAAATTTTAAATAATTAAACACAAGTCATTCCATTAACCTCTGCTGTGTGGCTGATGCTGTCCTCAACTATTTACCTGCATTCTCACATTCAATCCGTGCACCAGCCCTGCCAGTTAGTGTGACTATAGCTAGTCCCATTTTACAACTGAAAGGCTGAGGCTCATTACGGCCAAGTAGTAACCTGTAGGTTAATGTTGGAGAGTGTAAGCTGTAGGGTCAAATTGCTTGAGTTTGTATCCCATCTCTACCACTAACTTGCTGTGCTATCCTGGACAAGTTTTTTAACTGCTCTGTGCCTCAGTTTTCTCATCTGTAAAATGGAGATAACTGATCGATCTCACAGGATTGTTGCAAGGCTGAAGTGAATCGATACGTATCAGGTGCTAAGAATAATACCAGGAGCAGAAGTGCTGGAAGTTAGCTGCTCTGGCGTAGCCCTGCTGTCGTGGTCATCCTCCTCATTCAAGGTGTACCAGCAAGTTAGAGACCAAGCTGGAGTCCAGCTGAGCTCTGGAACCCGAACCAACAGTGCCCATAATGGAGTTGTATCTTGCTTTACAGTTTACAAATTGCTACCATGTTGCTTTGTCCTACTTCTCATAACAGCCTTTGAGGTAGGTGGAGAGGCGCCCAAGGATGCTACTTCACAGATGAGAAAGCTGACACTCAGGAAGAGAAAGTGACTGACGCAAGGGGGGTGACGGTGGCCGATCTCTGGCCCAAGGCAGCGCCAGAAGGCTTCCCTGTGCCCCACCTTTTGCACAGTTAATAACAAATAAGGGCTAATAGAAGGCTCCAGGTATGCCTTCTTCAAAGGTTTGCAGTTAAATAAGGCAGCACATTAAATATTGTTCTTAACTCATTTGGAACCCAGAATGGATAAGGCCCTGCCCCCCAGGCCTGCTCCTGAGAAGAGAGCAGCTGGCCACCACCAGAGGAAGCCGCCTGCTCAGTAATTTGTGGGCTGTGGCTGCAAAGGCCCAGGACTTCATTCCCAGAGCAAGTAAGATAAAGAGTAAACAGCCATCTGCCAAGTGCTTTTGGCCCTGGTGAGCTTAGGTTTACTAAAGCGCGTTGGTGTTTGCTCCCTGAGCACACGCCTTCTTCCTGTGCCCGGGCGCAGGGTGAGGCGCCGGGTGAGGCGCGGGGCGGCAGCAGGTGCACACCAGGTCCTCGTTAGGAGGGTCCTCTGCAGGGCTGAAGTCCAGAAGGTGCAGCAATCCCTTTAGTTCTCGCCATTAACATTTGTTCTTCTCCACTTGTCCATGGCCCCAAATTGCTGCTATGTTTTTGTTCATGTTATTCTATCCATGTCCTTTATTATAACTCAACTCCAACCTTTTTAGAAAGACAAAGGACTAGATACCGCAGTGGCTTGATAATCAGCTTCCCCCACCTCTCCCCCACAGCTGTGTCTGGACCACTAAGCCAGTCTTGCTACAGTTGTGAACCTGGGTCCTGGGAAATGGCGGATGTGCCCAGCAGCGAGCAGGGATGTGCCTCCCCGCTGGAACTGTTCAACCGCATAGCTGCCCAAGGGGAGCTCGTGCGATCCCTCAAAGCTGGAACGGCGCCGAAGGTATGCAGTTTCATTGGGTTCTGCACGCGTGCTTCCGAGCCACGTCTGGGGCAACGTTAGCCAGGAGCAGAGTGTTCCCAGAACTCTGCTCTTGAGTAGCCAGGGTATTTTGGCTATAATTTTCAATGTATTTTTCTCCTTTTTCAGCATTATTGATGCACATGGTCTGAAGAAAAGCCACTGTGAAATAGAGCAGTCACCCACCCTGCCTCTCCCCATTTCCTATTCCCAGAAACAAATATTTTCAATTATTTTAGCTGATTCTTTAGATAGGTACCCTACATATCTCTCAAAGTCACGCTTAGTCTGTTGCTGCCTGCTGACTTTCAAGTTTGGAGCCTTCACTCTGGAGGGGGGAGAGGCAGCCCTCTCAGGAGCACTTCCCGTCCCTCCAGTGCCCCCATACGTCTCACAGTTGCGCTTTGGTCAGTATCAGCACTGAGGTTATTCTGACTGTAAACACTACTGACAACGACCCACTGGGTATAAAGTGAGTGCCTTTCCCTTCCTGCCCTGCAGTTGATACTTGTCTTAGTTTCCATTTGCCCGACATTCTATGTACTAACGGTAATGCGTCTCCAGGCCCCCCAGTTGGGTGACTATCTCCTCAAGGCATTCCCACAGCCAGTCTGTCCGGTTCACCTTCTGCCTGCTTCACTCTAGATGCTGACTCCCCCCTTTGCCCACCTTAGGATCTTCCCTTCCTGCCTACCAGGGCTTCCTTCCTTTACCTCTCTGTTGGGTCTGTTTCCTGATCCTGTGTCTTGCTTCACCTTGGTTTACTCTATTTCTGTAATTCCAATAGTTTCTGAAGAAATTAGTGCCAAGGAAATGATTTTTTAGGATCCTGCATGTCTAGCAATATCTTTATTTCATCTACCGTCTGACTGATAACGAGGTTGGGCATAGACTTCCAGGATGGAAGGGATTTCCCCATGGGATTCTGAAGCCGTCGCTCCCTCTTCACTGGCTCCCAGCAGTGCTGCTGTGAAGAGGCCAGGTACCACCCCTGTATTTTTCCTCAGTGAACATTTGCTGCATCTTCTCTTTTTTCCAGTGTTCTGAAACTTCTTGGGATGGATACTTAGCATTCCTTTCAGACTAGAAACTCATGACATTTAATGCTCAGAAATTTTATTTTTTCTTTGATTTCTTCTCTCCTGATGGATTTCTTTATTCAGAAACTGGTCCTCTGATTTTACTTTTTTACTTCTGCTTTCCATGTCCTTTTCTTTCTGTTCTTCTTTTGGGTATACTACCTCAGCGTCTCCCCTCCTGTTGTTTCTCATTTATCCTATCATTTTCTGTTACCAGGAGCTCACTGGATCTCTGGGTGTCCTTTCTTCTTAGCACCTGTTCCATAGGCGTCTCTGAGATCCTGGTGATCATTTCCCTGATGTCCTCCACTCCCTTTACAAACTCAGTTTCCCCCAAGTTAATTTTTTTTCCTCTGCCTTCATATTAAAGGCAATCCTCAAGTGCTTGATGATACTTGGCATTTAACTCATATTTGAGAGGGGGGCATGAAAAGCTGGTTGCAAGCTCTGACCTGCTGGAAGAGCTTATTAGCGCAGGCTTCCCTTCCCTGGAAAGTGACCAAACTGCTCCCCTCCGTCAGGAAATCTTCAGTGTCGGGGTCTTCGCATCTCTTCTTCGAGCCCAGTAGCCCAGGAGGGTACCCAGAGAGCACTCCCCCATCTGCTCTCCAGAGGGTCCAGGTCTGGCTGCTAGTGCTGTGCAGCTGAGTGGGACAGAGAAGCTGGGCTCCGTGACTTCACTGAAGCTCCCTGTTCAGTGGGCTGCCCCCGCTGTGCACAGTGCCCCCAGTCTAGACACGTTTATCTCTTCCTCACTGACACTAAGCCTCAGATGGGGACAGGGTTGCACACACCAGCTGTGGGAGAGAGTGGGGTGGAAATCTTACCAGCTGGTTCTTCAACAGACATGCACCAGTGCTCCTGTTTTTGTAAACCCATTCTGATCCTCACTACATTAAATAAGTACCAGGGGCCACGAATACCTGAGCCTCGGGGATTCTGCAGCCGCACTCAGTTCAGTTGCTGCCAGCATTTCCGTGGCATCCTAGCATCTCTTCTCGTGTGCTCAGGCGGTCACCAGTCACCCGTGAGCTTTCTAGCTTCTGACCTCTTGTTGCTCCACTTCTTCCTTTGTCCCCATGGGGTTGTACCTTTTCTGTAGGTCTCTTTGCTGGTGTTGCATAGGTTCCAGAAGAATCATCCATTCAGTCTACACCCTGAACCGGCACGGAGGCCCTTCCTTTCCTTCCAGAATGCCTCCACTCTCGGGTCACCACTTCATCTCCGCGACATCTCGTCTGTCACTTCCAGCCCCCGCTGTCTTCTTTTCAAAAATCTCATCCTGTGTTCCCACTAGATAGTATCAACCATCTCACACTCACCTCGCTAGTTTACAGTGACTCTGAACCCCAAATAAGTTATTACATTTTAAAAGAAATTGATAGTACTGAAAGGAATGGTGTCCAAAAAAGGAGTTGATTATTCATAGAAAGAGGTTTACCCACCAAGTATGGGTCAATGGATGAGGCTGAATTGTTTTTTTTAAATCTACAATAAATAAAGGGCCCGAAAGTTGATCATTCATTCTTTAGACCCATTTTGGAAACTTGACAGTGATATTTTTGTCATTTTAACATTAAATTTGAATAACATTTAATAAATGATTTTAGCAAGCAGTTTTTAGTGCCTGCAGTTATATTCCTTATTAAAGTAGCACTAAACACAGTTCAGGATCATTTTTGCAGGTGCGTTCTCTGGCTTATGCAATCAGTTGACAACAAGATAGATCAGGGATTGCATGAGGAAACCAGAGCTAACTGATGAAAATTCAGAAGGAAATTTGTATCTGACCCTGAAATATATTGTAATAGGAGCACCTGGTATTTTAGAAATGCACTTTAAACAAAATAGTTGAGCCACTTCAGGAGCACCAGTACAATTCTCTGCCACCTGTGTGGACCATAGTCCTCAACGTTCTTTTCTGCTTCGTGTACCAAGGGAATAAAACCCACTCTTTCAGTAACAATAGCTCACTAAAGCAGGGAGTCTCCTGGGGGCTAGGTCAGAATCTAGGGGCTCTGGGGAAGAGACAGTGTCTGAAGGCATGTACAGTTTGAGCAGGACACTGGATCATAGGGGTTAAGATAGAGATCAAAGCTTGTTTTAGTTAGTAAATGTTTTAAATTGGAGATACTGTTCATTCAGAAAAGCGTGGAGATCATAAGCAGGCAGTCACTGAATTTTCACACAATGACCACACCTATGTAACCACCGAAATCAAGAAACAGCATAGCACAACCCAGAAGCCAGCCTCAGGCCCTCCGTCACGGCCTCTTCCCTCCCAAGGGAGGCCTCCCTCTGCACTCCTCCACCATGGATGGTTTTGCCTGTGTTGGAACTTTGTATAATCAGGCAGTATATATAGTCTCTTGTGTCTGTTTTTTTTCAGAACATCAGTCTTTAAATTCTGTTTCAGTGTCCTGGTCCATGTTAGATTGGGAACAAGACAACAAGCCAAGCAAGCCTGCTTGTCTATTCCAGTCCATTCCAGAGGACACACTCCTCCAGCAGGGACACTGGTTAAATGCTTGACTTTTAAGGAGCCTGCCAGTTGCAAGCAGATGGAGTATGAAGTGTCGCCACAGCCCGTGGTGAAAGGGCGCTGACTGAAGTGTCCTCCAGAGCGGGCAGTTCTTCCCAGAGATACGTGAAAGTCATGCTTGCTAAGCATTTATTTTGTTGCAAGCCCTGGGCTGAGGCACTGCAGAAAGAGACAAGCCAAACACACCCATCTAACCCACAGAGATGTCTGTCTCTTGTGTGAGATGTGTCCGTGAGGTTACTGATTCCACAATCCTAACTTATTTTGGTAACAACTTCCAGGTAGTTTCAGAGTTTGAAACACAGATCTGTGTCTGCACAGTCAGCCCACACTGGCTGTCCTCGGTGGCCCGGGTGGTGCACCTGTCCGAGCACTTCTCCCCAAACAGACATTGGTGTTGCAGTGTGTCTCCACTAGGAGACCCAGTTTACAGCACATTTTGTATAAGCTCTAAATGGAAATGTTTGTATTTCTCTCAGCAATCATATCAGACCGTGGATAGTCTTTGTGATCTAGTCCAGCAAGACCAATTAGGGCAGTCGAGCTTCAGGGCATCTCATGGCTAATCTGCTTAATTAGGCTGCCCTTTTAAATGCCTAGCCTCCAGGTGGTTGGTAGGGGCTCCTGGAGGAGGAGGTCTTTAATAGATTTCCAGAGGACCCAAGGATACACTTTATATTTGTTTTTTCTTGGGCTTATTTTGAAACACTCAACAAGCAAACTTGAGAAGCTTGGTCAGACTCCAACAGGGAGTAGTGTAACTATTTCCCAGTGCGTCCCTCCCTAATTCATCACCAAAAGCCCATAACTTCTCCCTGCCTTATCTGTGTTCATGATGCCTATTTGAGTTGCTGTTCCTGTCCTTGGTGGCATCGCTGTTTCCATGAATACTCTTCTCAACCTGTGTGGAGTGTAAAACAAGCCCCAGTGTAGATCTCAGTGTTCTCGACTGAGGGGCCTGTCGCATGCATTCTCTGGCAGCAGCCATGTTAGAGAAGTCTCTGCGTATTTACTCTGTCTCAAGCAACAGTGTATATTATGTCACTGTGTTTATGCCACAATGTTTGTGGTAGTAACTCGTAGCACTAGAACAACATGAAAATAAGATACATTTCTGTCCCTGGGAAAGCTCCTTCACTCCTCTGAGTCTCACGATTTTCAGCTGGTAGAGGACAGTGACAGGGAACCTGTGCACAGGGTGATGGGACCAAATGAAACAGCTGTGTGAGAGCCCTCAGCACACTGCCTACCACGGAGCAGCCATGACAGTCAGCAGATGTGAGCTCTTAGTATTTTTAGCTTTCATCCTATTTCCTTTATTCAGGATGAAGTTGATTCTGCAGTGAAAATGTTGTTATCCTTAAAAATGAGCTACAGAGCTGCCATGGGGGAGGACTATAAGGCCGACTGCCCTCCGGGGAACCCGGCACTGGAGTGTAACAGTGGCCTGGGTGCCACAGAAGCCGAAGAGGATTTTGTGGACCCATGGACGGTACAGACGAGCAGTGCAAAAGGCATTGATTATGACAAGCTCATTGGTATGTCCTGGGGAAAGCTCAGCTCCTAGAAGTGACCCCACTGAGTGAATCCCATTGGTGTTCTTTGTAATTGGAGTTAATTGTGATCCATTCAAGCTTCAATGCTAAGGAAAAAAATTGATCCTAAAATCTTCTGGTGGTGCGTTATATTCCCAAATAATTACTTTTAACTAAAATAACCATGGAGAACTTATTTCAAAATAATCGATAGCAGACAGTTTAGTAGAAGGTTTTTCCTTTTTTGAGCACATCTGAAATTTGGAAAGGGCTGTCTAAGTGGGTGTCTCTGCAGCCACTCAAACTGTCTTTCACCTAGAGGTTACGAGTCAGCCATAGATTACTTAAATTTCTCCTCCCGTGAATTAATTATGGGGCAAAAAACCTGGAAGTCAGCTTAAGAAGGGTGACTTCTCGGAGGGGGCAGGTTGTCATGGCCAAGCCCTTCCTCTCAGGGCTTCCTGCTGAGAAAGTCCTTACTCTGAGATCATTGATGATCATCAAAGCAGAAACAGAATTAAAATGTATTAATCTAAGTTTTTAATCTAAGCCATTTTCCATGATTTAAATATATTCTATCCATGAGGGAAAATTCACTTGAAGACAGATGTTAATTTGGTTCAAAAATTAAAGAATGTTAAAATTATGGTTGTCAGTGTACATAAATTATACCTGACTAAGCAGCTATGTGGGTGTCGGAAGTTGCTAGCGAGACTACATTCTGGACATGTTTGCCCTCAAAATCCAGTCCAGCACAAGACGGCATTTTATCCTGTAATATGTTTCCTGTTTTGCTGGTTGTGATCTCAGCGGCCACTGTTAATCTGAGAGACATTTGACTTTGTGTTGGGGGAAAGGACCAGGGACAAAAGGCCCAAGAGGCTTCGGTTCACTGCGAGTGTGCGTGGGTCGCTGGTTCTTCCCCTCCCTTTCGGGTGATACCTGACCACCAAACCCCACCACCTAACACAGTCATCTCTTCTTTCCTGATTTTATTCCAGTTCGGTTTGGAAGCAGTAAAATTGACAAAGAACTGATAAGCCGGATAGAGCGGGCCACTGGCCAGAAGCCACACCGCTTCCTGCGCAGGGGCATCTTCTTCTCACACAGGTCGGGGGTTCTCTTCCTCTTCTTTTAATTCAAAAAGAGATTGAGGAGCTGTTCCCTCCGCTGCCGGCACCACAGGAAGGCAGGGGCCAGTTGTCAGAGGCCCGGCTCCCCTGAGGGTCCATGCTCTCACTTCACCTGCTGGTGAACTGCCAGCTCACACAGTGGAGGTGGGCTGCACAGCAGAGGAGTCATGCCAGGTTTACAGGCCGTAAACTGTAAAATGTCATGAAGACAGGGGAGATAAGTATGTCCGACTTACACCTTTCCCACGCGATAAGCAGCTGACTTCCTGAAATTGTGTACTCTTTTCCTCCTATTGTACAGGCCTCCTCATAAATAATACCAAAAGAGAAACCAAGAGGGTACATGGGACGGAATTTCCCTCCCTTAGACCATAAATTCCAGGCAGATAACATCAGAAAATGGTCCTGTTCCAGCAGGGTGCCTGCCTCTCCACCCAGCCCTTCAGCTCGGGGCCAGCCCGTTTCAAGGCTGTGTTCATGGAATTTGTGATCCGACCTAGGCTTCTCTTCTGCTCGTACTTCACGGTTACAGGACAGCACGCAGAGGGCGAAACCCCGCAGTCTTCCCAGACACCTCAAATTCTGTGTGCAGGAAGCTCTTTCTGGACAGAATATAATCAAAGCTTATTTTTAATGTATACAACTCAGTGGTTTTTAGGGTATTCACACAGGGTTATGCGGCCACCACCACTATCTCCTTCCAGAGGATTTTCATCGCCCCAGAGAGAAACCCCACCCCTAGTAGCGGACCCCCCCACTCCTCCCCCACCACTGCTCTGCTCTCTGGGTCTATGGATTTGTCTCTTCTGCACTTTTCATATAAACAGACTCATACACCATGTGACCTTTTGTGTCGGCTTCTTTCACACAGCAGCATGTTTTCAAGGTTCCTCCTGTAGCTCATGTCCTTCATTCCTTTTTATGCCTGAACAATATTCCATTGAATGGATAGACGCCGCATTCTGCCTGTCATTCACCAGCTGATGGACATTGGGTTATTTTCACTTTTTGTTTATGAATAATGCTGCTCTGAACATGTGTACACATGTTTTTATGTGGGCATACATTTTCAGTTCTCTTGGGTGTATTCATGGGAATAGAATTGCTGGGTCATAAGGTAACTCTTTAACTTTCTAAGGGACTGACTAGCTATTCCTCGGTGCCTGCATTATTTTGCATTCCCACCGGCAATATGCAAACAAGTTTCTCTACATGCTCCCCAACACATTATTTCCTTTTATAGCAGTGCTAATAGGTATGAAGTAGCATTTCACTGTGGTTTTTATTTGTATTTCCCTAATGACTTATGGTGTTGAACACCTCTTAATGTGCTTAATGGCTATTTTTATATATTCTTTGGTGTCCTGATCCTTTGCCCACTTTTTAATCAGGTTATTTTTTTTTATTATTATTGAGTTATAATAGTTCTTTATATATTCTGGGTACTAGTTTTTTATCAAATAGATGATTTGCAAATTTTGATAAAATCCAGTTAATTTTTTTCTTTGGTTGCTTGTGCTTTTGGTATCATATCCCAGAAACCATTGCCTAATCCAAAGTCATGAAGATTTATACCTGTTTTCCTCCAAGAGTTGCATATGGTTTTAGTTCTTGCAGATAGGTCTCTGATCCATTTTTTGAGTTAATTTTTGTATTTGTGTGAGGTAGGATCTAACTTCATTCTTTTGCATGTGGAAATCCTCTTCTCCCAACACCATTTTTTGAAGACTATTCTTTCTCTACTGTATTTTCTTGGAACCCTTGTTGAAAATCAGTTGACCATATATTTAAGGGTCTATTAAATATATTACACAGTCTTGATTACTGTGGCTTTGTTTATGGTAAGTTTTGACATTGGAAAGTGTGAGTCCTCCAACTTTTTCTTCTTTGCAAGATTGTTTTGGTTGGTCTAGGTCCTTTGCATTTCCAAATTAATTTTAGGATCAGCTTCCCAATTTCTGCAAAAAAGGCAGCTAGGATTTCACTAGGGATTGCACTGAATCTGTAGATCAATTTGGGGACTATTGCATCTTAAAGCAGGAAGTCCTCCAGATCCGTGCACGTTGAATGTCTTTTGCTCACTTAGGTCTTCAGTTTCTTTCAGCAATGTTTTGTAATTTTCAGTGTACAGGTCCTACACTTCTATTGTTAGATTTATTCTTAAGGTTTATTGTTTTTGATGCTGATGTAAGTAGCATTTTCTTAATTTCACTTTCAGATTGTTCATTGCTACTTCTGAAGGAAAAACCCACTCCCGTGTGTGTCCTCTGCTCTCGATACGCTACCGCAATACTACTCACTTCTGATACCAGATACGCGGCTTCCCACGTATCAAGCAATTCCGCAGCACCAGCTGGAGAGCCTATAATTTAACTCGATTCTGACGCTATCTGCCCTAGAGAGCTTTGCCCACTCCAGTACCAAAGGACTTTCCCGGCCCTACTGCAGATGCCGGCCGCAAGTCCATATTGTTACCTGTGCTCCTGACCGACCAGCTATAGATCAGAGAGTCCCACGCACCCCTCCCGGGTCTCCATTAATTTGCTAGAGCAGCTCACAGCTCAGGAAAACAGTTTACTCGCTAAAATTACCCATTTCTAATAAAAGGATGTAACTCAGGAACCACAGGTGGAAGCGATTCATAGGGCCAGGTGTGTGGGAAGGGTGTGGAGCGGCTGTACTCCCTCTGAGCACAGCCTCCCTGAATCTCCATGTGACCACCAAGCAGAAGCTCTTCAAACCCTTTCCTTTTGGGGTTTTTTTGGAGGCTTCATACGTAGGCGTGGCTGATGGAGTTATTGGCCATTCTGTGATCAGGACCATTCCCCAGACCTTCTCCCCTCCCCTGAGGGGCAGGAGGCTGAAGTTCCTATCTTCTAATCAGGGTTGGTTCCCCTGGCAACCGTCCTTAGGTGACCCAGGGACTTTCCAAAAGTCGCCTTATTAACATAAACTCTGGTGCGGCCAAAAGGGACTTTGTTATACAAATAACAAATACACCCATTTCATCTTCATGACCGTCATCACTTAGGAAATTCCCTGGATTTTAGCAGCTCTGTGCCAGAAATATGGAAAAAGACCAAATGTGTATTTCTTATTATAAATCCCAACATCACAGTACTATATAGAAATACAACTGATGTTTTGCTTGCTGATCTTACATCCTGCAGTTTTGATGAATGTATTTGCTCTACTAGTTTGGTGGGTTTGTTTGTTTTGGGGGGATCTTCTTTATGATTCTATAGAATTTTCTATACATAGAATTACGTCACCTGCAAATAAAGATAATTTTACTTTTTCTTTTCTAATTTGGGTTTCTTTTTCTTACCTAATTGCTCTGCCTGGGACTTCTAGTGCAATGTTGAATAGGAGTGGTGAAAGTGGTTGTCCTTGTCTTATTCCTGATCTTACAGAAAAACCTTTCATTCTTTTACCATTAACAGTGGGTTTTTCATAAATGCCTTTCATCATCATTTTAGGGAAGTTTCCTTCTATTTTTAGCTTGTTGAGTACTTTTATCATGAAAGGACGTTGAATTTTGCCAAATCCCTTTTCTGCATCTATTGAGGGGATCATGTGGATTTAATCCTCTGTTCTATTACTGTGGTGTATCACATTGATGCATTTCTGTATGTCGAATCAAGTTTGCATTACCCGGACAAATCACAACTGCTCATGCTGTTCAGTCCTTTTTATACACTGTTGGATTTGGTCTGTGAGTAGTTGAGGATGTTTGCATCTGTATTCATAAGGGATATTGGTCTATAGTTTTCTGTTGATGTCTTCACCTGCTGTGGGTATCAGGATAAAACTGGACTATGAATGAGTTTGGAAGTATTCCTTCTTCAGTTTTTTTTGGATGAGTTTGTGAAACATTGTCTTTCAGATGTTTGATAGAATTCACCATGAAGCCATCTGACCCTGGGTTTTCCTTTGTGGGTCATTTTTTTATTATATTCAATTTCTGTGTTATAGATCTGTTTGGATTTTGTTTCTTCTTGAGTAATATTTGGTAGTTTGTTTCTCACTAGGAATCCATCTGTTTCATCAAGATTGTCTAATTTGTTAACATACAATTGTTCATAGTGTTCCCTTATAATTTTTTTATTTCTGTAAGGTCAGTAGTAATGTGTCTTCTTTCATGCCTGATTTTGGTCATTTGCATCTTCACGTCTTTTTCCTTGGTCATTTTAGCTCAAAGTTTATCAGTTCTGTTGATCTTAAGTCAAATTTTTTATCTTAGCATTTCTCACTTATTTTATTTACTTCAGTATAGTAATCCTGTATTCTCTTGGCTTAGGGAAGCATGAGACTTGAAGCCTTTGGCCTTTCTCAAATTTGAGAATGTCCGTCTGTCTAATTTTATCATCTGTGCAGTAGATGATTAGACGAGCTCTCCCATGCACTGTGCAGCCTCCAGCCCAGGGCAGTGACGGGGTTCCCTCGCCTGCTGAAACCGCCCTCACAAAGCTGAGCGCATAGCGCGAGCCGGAGTCCGTTCCCTGCACCCCTTAGGAGAGCCCCGCCCCGGACAGCACACAGTAGTTCCAGGGGGCTTCCCACACAGGCATCAAGAGCAGTTCAGGTGACAGCTACATTTTTCCTTTCTGTAAGCCTGTAATGTTCAATTTGGTTAATTGTGAGGGCCAAAGGAGGACTCTTTTCCTCCAAAATTAATTTTGTATTCTTTGCTTATTTCAGAAGCAGTGTGTAATCATTCCCGGAATGCGGGGGAGGCGCGGGATTCAAAATAAGCAGAAAGAAATAGAATTCCCCCTATCAGCCCAAAAATGAGCACTGTTAACCCTTGGCTTGGGCCTAAGGAGAAGTCACTTTTAGAATACTATTATGTAGATTCTCCTATCCAGGCCTCTGGAAAAAGTAACTATCCCTCTTTTATCTGGGGACACTCTGCCCCGAACAAAGAACAGTCACACTCTAGGGTAGTGGTTTCACACCCTGCCAAATGCAAATGTTACAATCCCTGGGGCTGCTTTTAAAAACACAGATTCCCAGACAGCACCCTGGACCCAGTGAACCAGCACTTCTGGAAGTGGGGCCTAGGAAGATGTAGTGTGGAAGCACCCGGCCAGGTGGTTCTGACACACACCCAGGAAGGAGCACCCTCGGCGGGCATGGTCTGTGGATCCCGGTCCTGGAGGAGGGCAGATGATTCCAGAGTGACTCCCAGGTGAAGAAACCTGGTCCCAGTTTGGCTGAGGGAGCCCAGATTAGATCTCCAGCTGGGGCCCTCACTTCCCGGCATCCAGGGGACACTGCTCACCCTCCCCCCCACGTCAGAGCTGTGTAGGACCCTGCGGCTTCCCTGAACCGAGCGTCTCAGGGCCAATTGATTCCCAACAGGGATTGTGTGGTGTTGGCCTGGTGTCACTCCCAGGAAGGTATGTAAAGCTCATCGCATATCAGCATTGATATTTGGAAGGATTTCAAAAGAATTCCAGGGCTGCCCAACCATATCCGTCTGTTATTCTACACCGCCATGCCTTTCGCATGTCTTACACTTTTAAAGCAATCGCAGAAGAAACCGTTTCAGTAGATGTTCCTTGTCATTTTTATAACATAAGCACCAAGGGATAACAAACTTGTTTTATTTAAGTTGTTTTGGCTCTTTATCATTTCCAAATGAGCATTAGCACCTTGATTTTTAGCTCAAAAAATCACACTGTCTCTTTTCCTCCTTTTTCCTTTAGAGATATGAATCAAGTTCTTGATGCCTATGAAAACAAGAAGCCATTTTATCTGTATACAGGCAGGGGCCCCTCTTCCGAGGCAATGCATGTAGGTCACCTCATCCCGTTTATTTTTACAAAGTAAGTATCACATCATTTGACTTTTCTCACTTTTGTTAGTGAATTAGAATGTTAGCTGTAAACCAGGTAGTTCGTGTTTGCTGAACGCCCAGGGTGTTAGGGAATCGGCACCTTTATGGCTTCTGTTCACTTGTTCCTTATGTCCCATTAGAGGAACACTGTGTGACAGAGCGCCGCTCTGGAGTCCGCCAGACCTGTGGCTTCTTGCTCTGTCCATGTGACCCCAGGAGAGTCACTCCCGTGATCTTAGTCTCCACATCTGAGAAGGGATGACAATACCTACCTCACAAAATGATCACGAGGCTTCAGAGCCAAGGATGCAGAGCAGCTAGCACACAGCAGAGACGCAGGCCCCACCAGGTTCATAGGAGGTGGTAGCCCATACCATCACCCCCAGTCAGAGTCCCAGCATGGTGAGGCCATGCGATTCTGGAGACAAGGAAGTTTTGACATATGTCATTAGTAGGAACTTTCCAGAGCAAAAGGCATTTTCCTGCAGGGAAGTGAGATGTCCGTCTTCCCCCGTGTCTTGCAGGTGGCTGCAGGATGTGTTTAATGTCCCCTTGGTCATCCAGATGACGGACGACGAGAAGTACCTGTGGAAGGACCTGACTCTGGAGCAGGCCTACGGCTACGCCGTGGAGAATGCCAAGGACATCATCGCCTGTGGGTTTGACATCAACAAGACCTTCATCTTCTCGGACCTCGACTACATGGGGTAAGGAGGGGACACTCGCTGCCTTCTCAGTGGGGAGTTGCAGGCTTTGAGTCATTGCATAGCTGACTCCGAACACCTGAAATGGTCTTCAGGTCTGGTAAATGTTCCCCTCCTTTATTAAATACTGGGATTTACTGGTTTTACTTGCCAATTATGCTTGTCGTCCTCAGCTTGTGCCTGAGAAGCCCTTCTGCGTTGCGGTTCTGCAGGGCAGTAGGCCTTGTCGAGCGAGGGCACCTCCCTCAGCATACCTGCTTCCTCACAGAGAACAGACTCCCTGGGTCACCCAGTCCCCCCCAAGTCAGTTTCTTCAGCTGACCACTTAATAGGCCAAAATCCTTCTTTCTGAAAATCCTGGAATTGAAACTCCTGAGGTCTTAAACTTTATCCCAAATGACTGTCTAGAAGTGTGTTAGAAAACTAGGACTTGTCAGCTGTCCCAAGAAGAATGCTGTTCAGCTCAACAAGTCTTTATTGAGCACCTAGACAAGGAGCAACCCTCAAGGCACTGGAATCCCCCGGGAGTTGAGTTGATTTGGTGAGTTGAGACTGCACCTTGCTGTCTGCGATACAGCCGCTGTTACCTGAGGATTCCTTAACCAGGCCAGGGCACGGGCGGTAAAAACACAAAGGGACCATGGGAGCAGTAGTAGGGCAAAGCAGCTGGCTTACTGCCGTTTCCCCATTGGGCCCTTTTATAAGTACTGAAATCATAGTGTAGCTTTATATCCATTGAGAGAAATAGATGCCTTAATATGAAATCTGGCCTACTAGCTAGTAAATGAATCGATTTTCTAATTTTCCTATTAGGTTTTTTATATCACTTCTCTTCTGGGCATTGAGGCATTGTGGTGTCCTTGAAAGAACATGATCTTTGAAGGAAGAAAACAGACCTGGGTTTGAGTCCTAGCACCTCTGTTCAGTGGTCATGAGTCCCAGCAAGTCTGGCCCATGGGACAGGATTAGATGAGACCTGGGATGTCATCACTACAGCCTCTCTGGCGCTTTATTGATCTCCCCCATTCCTTCAAAAGGCCTGTTCCGTGCTCGGAGACATACTGCAGGTGCTGCTGCTTCTCCAGGGCCAGGCAGTGCTGGCCTTGCCCATCGCTGGCATCCTCTCAGGCAGCCGCTATCCGCACACCAAAGCCTTGCGGCCTCTGGCCCCCAGCAGCCCTGGAAAATGCAGGTCTCGCCCCTGTCAGCCTTTCCCAGCGCCCCATTGTCACCATGATAAAGTTGCTGCCTCCCACTTGGACACAAGCCCCTTGTGACCTGACCTGCATTCGTCACCTTCACCCAGGCCCCCCTCAGCTCAGCAGGTTGCATCACCTTTTCCCGGGGGCTGCCCCTCCGGCAGCCAGATTTAGATGTCCTCCGCTTGCATGCTGCCCCCAGGCTCCCCCTCAGCCCATCTGCTGCCATGTGAGGGGCAGCCCTTTGCCACGAGGTCAGGAACACAGCCACGGAGAACTTTCTGTGGCAGGTACCCTCCTAGGCCCTGAGGACACTGAGCAAACCACAGCGCCCCTCGCAGAGCTTAGGTGTCGCTGGGCAGAAGCAAAAGCCTCTTAAGACAACGACGGTGAAGATGACTGAGCGGTGGCTATGTGATGGGGGTGCTTTTGCACAATCCACATGAAAAGGCCACCACAGGAGCCACCCTGTTTTCTACACACTCAGGGGGAACAGGAGTGGTGCCTGCTGCCATGACGCATCGTCCCAGCCTCCGCTTGGGAGGAGGTCCTTTTGTTTACAGACATGGAGTAAAGACAGAAACCCAGAAGATAGGCAGACCAAGGGGTCTTCACTGTCTCTCTGTATAAAGGCATTTTATGTTGAACCTAACATTAGGAGGGACATTTGAAAAGTCAAGTCGTGTTTTCAGGTGTCCTTCGCAGTAAGAGTTTGTTGTGAGCACTTGCGCTGCACTCAGGGCACCCACCCTGCCTGCCCGAGGCACTCGGCAGCCCTGCAGCCTGGGCCAGGCGTCTTAGCTCTTCAGAGTCCCTGAGATGCAGGCTTTGGGTCCCACTCCCACGCTCACTAGGTCTGTGACATGACCCTCAACTTCTCAGAGCCTCAGTCTTGACCTATGAAGTAGAAGCAAAGCTCCCACTTGGAAGGGCAGGAGGGCAGAGTTACTGTGCACCTGGCACTTAGCACAGCTCCTGCCACGTGCTGCAAGCACTAGCTTCCTTTTTCCCTTTTTATCCTTACGGTGCTTTACACATGGTAGGGCCTGGAGAATAAAGCTGCTGAATACTAGTCAGAGAGGCAGTCCAAGAAGCCACTCTGGGTGCTGCCCCCTCCCCGTGTTGGCTTCATCCTCAGCCTAGCTCCCTCTGACAGAATGGCTGCACACATCCAGGCCTCGTATCCACACCCGTCACCATCCAGAAGAGAGAGTCCGGTTGCTTGAACCAATTGATGTGGCGCAGCCCTATTGCTAGGGTTGTGGTCTTCCTGCCCAAACAGATGGCTGCCCTACGGTGGGGGAGCAGTGGTGGCCAGGCATGGGCCCTGGCTTCGCTGAGATATACCCTCCTTGGTGGACCCTTGGTTTGTATCCAGACGTTCCATCTGGTGACAAGTTGCAGATAGACTCCCACGGCACAGAACACAGTCTCTCAATAGGAAAGTTCCCTTGGGGCTCCCAGACCTGAAGCTCTGCAGCACACTCAGCCACTCACCCTGCAGAGTGGAAGCACTTGGCATTAGCCACTGGGTCCGAACCCGGCGGTGTCCTTGCCTGCTCTGCCCAGGTTGCGTTGGTTCCGCTCTGCCACACCCCCGGACTGCTCTGCTGCTGCGGGTGTCTCCGCCTGCACAGAGTTCTGGGCGCCGTCCTCCCCGGTCTACGTCCTCGCCCAGGTCCGGCTCCTGCGGGTTCTACTGTCAGCTGCATTGCCTTCAGCAGAAGGTCACCCTCCGGACCTGGGGTCTGAGTCTGAGTGTCTTTGCAGGATGAGCCCAGGCTTCTACAAGAACGTGGTCAAGATCCAGAAGCATGTCACCTTCAACCAAGTGAAAGGCATTTTTGGCTTCAGCGACAGTGACTGCATTGGTAAGGGGCCCACTGCTGCCGGGGCCCCCTTACACCCCTTCAGAAAGGCGCAGGGAACTGAGGCTCGGTCCAGATATGTGGCGTCTGCCCCAGGACTGAGCTCTCCGGGATGGTCTGTCTCCTTTGATAGTGAATGCATGGTGGGCTTTCCTAGGAACACAACGAGTTCAGCTGCCTTTGACCGCATTTCTGGGCTGTACTTCAGGGTGGGTACCATGTGTCCCTTTCCCCAGCATCCCTTTTAAGTTTTAGAAGAAAGACAGTAAAGGGTACGGACGACCTTGGCACTCCTGAGCCTGCTCAGCATGGGTCTCCTTTCCTGGAGCCTAGGGGGCACAAGACGACTGCTCTCAGGGTGGGGACCTGCCACCTCTGTCTCCCGGACCTCAATTTCCCCACCTGTAAAAGGCGGGGCTTGCCCTGAGGCCCATCAGTCTTTCCCCACCTGCCCTTGCCCTTCTCCATGGCTCAGCCCCCAGTTGGTACATGGCCTGCCTGCCCTGTGCATGCATCTGTGTCCTTTCCCTGTGGTCCAGGCCTCTTTCAGCTGCATTGGCCCTCTCTCCTTTTAGAGCATCGGCTCCTCAAGCTAAGAATCCATTCTTGTGACTAGTAGGTGGGGCTCCAGACCCCACCCCCTGCCACTTTAGGTTTGGTATGGGCTCCAGGCCTTGCAGCTGCCCGCCCAGGTCCACTCCTGCCGGGCTGGGAGGGGACATGTTCCAGGGGCCTGTCATTGGGGGCCTGCAAGGATAAGTACAGGGCGAAATGCCACAGAGCCCTCATTCCTCATCAGGAGGCTTTTCACAAAAACCCTTTTCTTTGACATTTTGGTCCAATTCATTCCCGACAGTAGAAGCAAAACCCTGTGGTTTGAAAGGGATTTTGTCCTTAGAATCCCAGCATCTAGTGGGAAGATGTCTCCGTGAAGTCTGTACTGAGTAAGGAGACATAGACAGAAAGAGGAGCACACGCTTTGCTGCCACGAGATCCATGTTTGCTTCCTGGCTCAGTCAACTAGGCGCTGTGTGCTGGCTTTGGCAGGCCATGTGAACACCTGAGTCCCTGTGGACATACCCACATTTGTAAAACGGGTGTGATGGTGGCCCTTCTCGTAGAGTTATGAAGTCTAGCTGAGCCCAGGGAAGGCCCTGAGCACAGCCTGGCCCACACATGCAGGGAACAGGCATGTTGCCTGTGCTTTATTGGGGTGCTGGTGGTGATGGCAGCCATCTGTTTGGTCCCCCAGACAGAGCCAGGAACACAGAAATAGACTGTCTCTTCCTGAAATGAGGAGAAAAGAGCTGCTAGGAGAGAGCATCACACAGGCAGGACTTTAAGGGGAGAAGAGAAGCAGCGTCCCAGACTGCACCCTACCATGCCCTGTGGTTCTAGGACCCCAGCCAGAGGTGTGTGTTAGCCATGTGCTGGGCATGCGTGCCCAAGTACCCTAGGTGCACAATGGGGTGGCCTGGGAAGACACCACTCATCAAGGGCCATAGAAAGGACCATGCCCTTGCCCTTCAACCCAAAAATGCCCTTTGACCCCAAAATTCCACTTCTTTGGGTCTCAGGAAACAGCAATAGCAGTATTAATATCCAAAACACTGGAAACACTTTTATGCACCAAGACATCATAAGTCTTAATAAAAATGAACAACTAAATGCCCAGTGGGTGGAGAATGGCTAAATAGTACATGATATGTTCACAGGATAGAAGATTTAACAACAATGTGAGTAAATGTCATGGAGTGAAAAAGGTACAGAGCACCTGGAGTGTAAGTGATCTCAAATGTATTGAGTCACAGAGAGAGCAAATGAAAAGAGTCACACAGGCTGCATGATTCTCTACTGGGCTGCATTTTTCAGATTTTCTTAAATGACCACTGATTTGTGATGGGGAGAGAGCCTGCTTTGTCCATCCCTTTCACGGGGTTAATCTCCAGAGCAGGGAATGGTCTGGGCAGGGCACCATTCTGTCCTCACTTTCAGGGAAGATCAGTTTTCCTGCCATCCAGGCTGCTCCCTCCTTCAGCACCTCGTTCCCTCAGATCTTCCGAGACCGGACGGACGTCCAGTGCCTCATCCCATGTGCCATTGACCAGGTCAGGAGGTGGCCAGCTTTGGTCAGGAGGTCCTCCCTGCACTCCTCAGTGGGAAGGAGGTTTTGAAAGGTGTTGGGTGGGGTGGGGAGGAGGCCGGGAGATTCCTGTCCAGGACCCTTAGGCATTGCTCGTGGGCTAAACACCAGCTGGTTTCTTCCCGCCATCCTCAGAAGGCCCTCCTCTCCCCTAGGACCCTTACTTCCGAATGACGAGGGACGTGGCCCCCCGGATCGGCTACCCTAAACCAGCCCTGCTGCACTCAACCTTCTTCCCTGCCCTGCAAGGGGCCCAGACCAAAATGAGTGCCAGTGATCCCAACTCCTCCATCTTCCTCACAGACACGGCCAAGCAGATCAAGACCAAGGTGAGCACTGCCCAGGGCGGAGGGGAGCCTGTGAGCAGAACCATGCCCGAGAGGGGCACACGCACATGCACAACACGTGCCATCGCCCTGTCTTTCCGGCATCCGCTGCTGCAGGGATCCGCCCTGCTCTTGTTAGGGGGTCATTGTGTATTTCCTCTGTTCTTGTCCCCCCCCCGCAACAAAGAATTGAAGGGCAGAGACACAGTAGTGAAGCCGAGTACAAGTTTTATTTAAAGTTACTTAAAGAGAGAAAAAGTACAGGCACCCTCAGGGAGGAGAGGCACCCTGAGAGGTTGAAGAGAGAGAGTTTAAGGTTACACACTTAGAAAGTGCAGGCACCTCAGAGAGAGGTGCACTGGAAGGTTGGGGAGAAGTCAGAGTTACACCCTGTAATGCTAGGGAGAGGAATCCAGGGGCAAAATACCTAGCTGAAACCAAAATCTGTCAAAGGGAGAAATAAAGTTTAAAACCCGTTTATTGCTTAGGAAACACCTGTTGATACAGTGATGCACTAAAGCCAGGCGAGAGATTCTGGATATATTGCGGTTTTACCCACACACACTTAACCAAGTATGGGTGACCCCAGAGACAGATGTGCCCTGAAAGGTTGAGGGTTCCCCATTTTAAGGATTTTTCAGGAATGTGACAAAGAGCTGGGGGTGCAGACTTGTTAAGTGGTCCCCAGATATTTAAAATTAACACAAATTTACTGCTCTGATTTCTCCCTGAGATACCAGCTTCTTGGTCTGGAGCATATCAAACAAGACCACCTGCAGAGCCCCCAAGGTGGGCTGAGGTATTGTCTGTTTGCTAAAAAGTAAGTTAAGAATCTTACTTCTTAACTTCCTGGATTTTAAAATGCAATCTTATCTTTAAGACAGAATGCTTCCTGCCTTTTGCTATAGTCTCTAAGGCTGGGTCTGCTTGCTAAAGTTGTTGCCCAGGTTGCAAATTACTTGGTTAGGACTGAAGGAGGAAAAACAGCATATAGGTGAAGGGTAAAAAATAAGCCGGGCCTGCATGATTAACACAATAAAGACATGGGTTATGCTGAAATACGTCCTTTGGGAAATATTCAAACATTTCCTGGCCAAGTTGCTCCTGGCCTTTTGAGCTTTAACTGATTAACGCATTAACTCTGAGTCTTTTCTGGGTTTCTGGTTTTAACTGGTTAACTCTTCAGTCCCTTGTAGTGGGCTTTACTGGCCTTAATTCTTTCTCCACCTAGCTCATATCTATTTTCCTGCTTAACATTCCCTGCTCACTCCAGGCAGCCTGTCCCTGTCCCCAGAGAGCACGTGAATTTATGTCCTTTCACTTAGGCAAAACTTTGAATTTTTTTTCTTTTTTTTTCTCTGCTTTTCTCACAACACTGCTCTGGAACTAAAGTCATGGCAATTTTCTTCAAAGTTACAGCTAAACAACAGAAAAAGATGTAGTGCATTCCTGAGCACCAGCTGTATTCCAGAAGCTGGACCGGTGCCTCATGTTTTCTGGTTTCATTTCCCACGGAGACAGAGGTGTATTCCTTTAAAGATGAGAAGGATGAGGCCCAGGTTTCCAGCACTGGCCACCAGCGGAGGGCTCCCCTGGCCCCTGAGCCGCCATTACCAAGGTGGGCCAAGGGGCTGGGAGGCCTCGCTGGGAGAGAAGTGAGGACTCCTTCAACAGCCCCGGGGTGCTGGGCCTGCCTGGCCTATGGCAGCGCTCAGTAACTATTTGTCAAGTCACCAGAGAAACCAGAAGCAGGAATTGGCTTGAGCTTCCTTATTTTTCAGGGCCCCATTCTGCAGCTCAGTACTGAACTGCCAGTGTATGTAAACCCCTCATTGTTCCACAGAGCTGCTGGCATTTTATTTGGAAGCAAGTGTGTGTGCGCGCGCGGGCTTGTTACCGAGACCGAGACGCGTAACGCAGCCCTCTGAGTCACTGCCGTGCCCCTGACCCTCTGAAGTTCTGGTTGACCACGGGGAAACCCTTAATATCAAAACTTCTTCCAGGAAATGGCCACCGCAGACTCTCCCACCCTCTGTTGAAAGCTAGTGCAAGCTGGCTGCTTCTTTCTCTTTCACTTTGGGCAGAAACCCCCAGAGCATGGAGTGTGGGGGCAGGGGTTGAGACCCTGTTCCCTCCAAGGAGGAAGTCATTTGTTTTGTTTCCCAGCGATTACTTTAAAGAAGTTTTTGTAGCTCCGGGGCATTTTTGATTCACTTGGACCAGTCAGAGCAAAGCCTCTGAGGGCTGGTTGGCTGTGAGCCAGAGGTCGGGAACCACACCGAGTGCAAAGGCCCCGAGGCCGTGAGCAGCTGGTGGGGCAGGACGGGCAGGCCAGGCCCTCATTCTCATTCCCCAGGCCCACCTTCAACTCCAGAATCACGCCAACCAAGAGAGAGGCTGTCTGCCCAGCGCCTCGCACAGTAGCATCAGTAGCAGTGCCAGGTCCACCTGCCAGGTGCTCACCCGTGTCATCTCACTGATTGCTGACCACCAGGGAGGCTGTGTCCACCTTATAAGCAAGGAAATCAAGGCTCAGCCTGTCAGACAGCTTCCCTACATTCATCCAGCTGGGAAGCAGTGGGACCAGGTCCCTAGCCCAGGTCCCCGCTGCGTGGGCTTCCTGTAGCCCAGGGTCAGGGGTCCTGACCTTACCGCTGTTGGCCAGTGTGGCTCTGGGGAGGCACGTGTTCCCAGCCTGGGGCAAATAAACCTGTGACACCAGAATCAGTTGCGGGAAAAGCTAAAGTGAGAGAGACCCGTTTATTGCTCATGGGAAGCGGGGCTCCTTTGACCCCTCTCCTGCAGCTGCTAGGCAGCCCCGCGTCTCTGTCCAGGCCCAGGAGCGCGCTTGCCTCTCCCGCTCGTGAACACCTATTGATACGGAGATGGACTAAGGCCAGACAAGAGATCCTGGAAATACTGCAGTTTTACCCACACCAAGTGACTTTGGCTGTCTGGGTGTCATGTGTGAAGTGCGAGCAGCCTTAAGGGCTTCGTAGACTTGAAGCGAGGCTTATATGAGATCACATATAAAAAGGGTTTGTAAACTGTAGAGTGCAGCCCGAATTTGAGATTTTAAGAAAGTGAATAGTTGGGCAGCTCCATCATAGTGTTGACTAAAACTGGCCTCCCCCGGGTGTCACAAGGCCCTGTCAGAGCCCTCCAAATCGGTCAGACCCTTCCACAGGCAGCCCTTGCAGTGTGGGAATCTTCTAGGACAAATATCTGTAACAATCTGCCAGTCTAGCCGCTTGCTGATGGTTTCTGGTCACAAGACCACTTTAGTGCCCCACTCCCAGAGCTGGCCTCTGGCTCCTGGGTCAGAGGTTCAGTGACCCATCCCTGCCCTGGGGGCTCCTGCAAGCCACCCGACCCTCCCATGGGATTGTAGCAGCCGGAGCTCACTGGCTTGGAGCTTGGTGGTTGAATCAAGTCCCCTGCCTCTCAGCCCAGGCATCCCCACTGGGCAGAGCATCCTGTCACAGCAGATCACGTTGGCCCCAGGGCTTCTGTCATTCTGGGTCCTGGCAGCAGCATTCTGGGCCCCCCCACGGCTGCTGTCCACCCTCATCCAAACCTGTTTTCCTATTGGTTTCCTATAAGTCAGGCCCCAGCATCACTGAGGCCCAGCCAGGTTCTACCCTGAGCCAACTTAAGCCACTCTCAGAAGCCTGGGGTCCCAGGAGGAGTGGCTCTGCCACTCGCTGCCACCTGCTCCATCAGACGGTGCCTGCCCAGGGGCACACAGGCCTCGGGAGGGCCAGCACTGGGGGATTTCCTCTTCTTCCTGCTCGTTTTATATTTTCCATAGTTTTTGCAGTGTACATAGATTGATTTTATTTTATATAACTTGCTCTTTTTTGTTAGGAAAGGGAAGATGAACTGACTTATCTTTATTCTTCCACCCCGGCCCGCCCACCAGCAGCCACCTTTCCCGGCACCCTTTGGGCAGGGCCTCCCCCTATGCACCTGGGGCAACGTCTGCTCTTCCTTGCACAGCACTCACGGTACCCACCAGGAGAGGGTTTCTCTGACCTCACTCGTGCCTGGCACCCTCTGCCCCTGACATTCATCCACTGCCTTCTAGGAGATCCCAAAGTGTCCTGTTCATAATCTGCTCTGGAGTCCTTCTGGGGAGATTCAGTGAACATCTTAACCTAGAAATTATTGACTCTGCCCATCCTTTCCCCATGAAAAGAAAGTAGGTTGATGTGTGACAACAGTAGGTTTCTCAAGTATGTGTTGAAAGAACGTTGAAGGAACTTCATCCTTGTTAGCTCTTCTCTCACCTCATTCCTCTAAGATCATCTTCAGTGATTCCTGAAAACCTTTCTGTGAATTTCTCAGTCTCTCGGACTTGGGCTGCAGGGCTGCAGTTTTAGGCGGGGCCCTGCTCACATGCCCTGTCCCTCTGCACACTTTGTGTTGATGCCAGTCTCTGGCCTTACTCTTGCACTTCCCGTCCTCTTTGCAACCGTGGAGAAGGCAGCAGCCAGGCGGGGCCAGGTGCTGCCAGGTGAAGCCACCCTCCTGCCCTCCCAGCAGCACACCTGCCCCGGTCCTCCCTTTTACTCTGTGTTTGCCCTCTTCTTTCATGAAGCTGCTCACCTGCTAGTGCCGTAGGACATTCCCCCAGATTCAGCATAGCTAGTTCTCTCTGGCTTTCCCAACTCTAGCCCGTGTGTCTGAGGAGTGGGGGTGTCAAAGCTGATCCCCCCACCTCTGCAATGAGCCCCACTGCGGCTCTTACCTAAGCTTGGCAGGAAGGGGCAGTGTGTGGGGCTCCCCCCACCATCCGTGAGCTCCAGCCTTCTATGGTCAGGACCAGACCGGGCAAAAAGCCGTCAGTGGCCTGACCACGCGGGCTCCCAGCCAGTGTCCACACGCAGGGTGGCCAGGAGCAACTAGCATTTCTGTGTCTTCTTGCCGGTGCAGGTCAACAAGCATGCGTTTTCTGGGGGGAGAGACACCGTCGAGGAGCACAGGCAGTTTGGGGGCAACTGTGACGTGGATGTGTCCTTCATGTACCTGACCTTCTTCCTTGAGGATGACGACAAGCTGGAGCAGATCAAGAAGGTAAGATGGGAGGCCCCAGGTCCCAGCCACTCCCGAGGGGCTCTCACAGGACCTCGAAGGTTCTGGCAGCCTTATATAAGGTGGTCAGAGCTTCCTTGGTGCCTGAGCCTTAGGAGCAGGTGGTCAACTGAGATGAGATTAAAATTGAGTAGGTCAATCGTGTTTTTAACTGTGTACCAAGAAACCTCACGAGCAGATAGTTCACAAAAGAGAAAATATAAACTGCTATTTAGTAGCCTCACAGAAAGGTTCAACCTTACCAGTCATCAGAGAAATAGAAGTTAAACAAGACATCGTGGAAGTTAGAACAGTTCCCCTTCTGAGTTAGCAGGGCTGCCTTCTGCTGTGTGTGCAGTGACCGAAAACCAGGTGCTTCGAGGCACACCCAGGACAGTGGAGAGATCCCAGCCTGACCTCTGGCGCAGTTAGGTACAAAGAGCCCAAAGAATATTCATAGCTTTCGCCTCAGGTTTTCCAGTTCTTGGAATCTTTTCCAAGGAAGTAATCCTGAATAAGAAAGAGCCCTCCATACAAAGATGTTGGAAATGATAGTAGCCAGAAGTTCAGAACAGATGGCCCCACAGAGGAAAGAACTGTTACAGGAGGGGTTCTTATGCAGGCATGAGGTCCCACTGACAGGGTGATGTGCCCGTGGCAGCAGGGAAAGGCACCACATTGGAAATGCAGAGAGATTTAAATTAAATGCACCAGGAAAGAAATCTAAAACATGCCAGAAGGTTCACAGAGGCCCTCAACCTCTGCAGGTGACTTTATTCTTTGGGTACCTTATTAAGTTTGCTCAGTGAATTCCTACGACTTTCACAATCAGAAAGTAAAAAAAGATTCAGCAAGGATTTTAGAGAAGCCAGTATGGCTGAAGGCAGCAATCATTTATTCAGTGTGCTTGGAGTTCTGCAACCCAGTAAGGAGGGCGGGCTGGGGTGCACCTCCCCTGTTCCCTTCACTGCCATAGGGCAGTGGTAGCCATTGTTGGAGCTGGGTTCTAGCCACTTTAAGAAAAGCGTGGTTTAAGGATAGCACGCCTCGGGGCGGGGTGCTGCGGTGGCCCAGTGTGCGTCTCCTTCTGGCAGGATTACACCAGTGGAGTCATGCTCACTGGCGAGCTCAAGAAGACTCTCATAGAGGTCCTGCAGCCCTTGATCGCAGAGCACCAGGCCCGGCGAAAGGAGGTCACAGACAAGATAGTGAAGGAGTTCATGACTCCCCGGGCGCTGTCCTATGACTTTAAGTAATGCTGTTTGTATCTGTGCACACAAGACATGTGATTCTGCCATAATCCCAGCCCTGTCAATCACCGCCCTTCAGCTCTGTCACTTGGTAATTACCAGCCTGGTATCTGTCAGCTCTGGGCATGCATCAGTACTGTTTTTTCCGGGAATGTCATCCTTTCTGTCTCTTGTGGCCAAAAACCTGTGGGGAGGTTGGGTGCTGGGTGACATCACCTGGTCGGATAGGCAAGTCCGCCGGAGTCTCCCAGCAGCCCACGTTTGGTGGCTTTGGCTAGCTGTCCACAGCCAGCCTGTCCTGGTCCCCAGAATGCCTTCATTTGAAAGCAGCCTCCGGTTCCAAACATATTCCTAAAACCTGCTGTAAAACCTGTGTAAAAGCTTACGTAGTCTGTGTGTGCACATCTGGAATCAAAATGTCATCAGAAAACTAAAAAGTGCTTTGGAAAGCTGATGTGGGAAGTTTAATGGGCACAAGATATGTTGCAGCCTACACCCAAAAAATAGGAGAATCACTTGTTAAAGCTTTGCTGTATGTTTGAGAAGCAATCTCCCAGGGTGCAGGTAAAATTCCAGACCACAGGTGATGTCCCAGGGCAGCAGAGCCGCAGCCCCACCGCCGGGAGAGTGTCTCCCCCTACTGAACATGAGCACCACACCTCGTGTTTGGACCTGGGGAGCAGTGCCTTGGGTCAGAGGTCAGGTGACCAAGGCCACTGCTGGTAAGGGCCACAGACTCTCCCACCCCCACATTTTTCTAAAAACTACTGGGTTCTCAAGGGGATCCCAGAAGATCTGGATTAGGATGGACTGGTGCAGTAGCCCAGCAGGTGTGGGGGGTGAGAAGGGCCCTGTCCACACGTCACCTGCTGTGCCTTGGCCCCAAGTCCCTGGGGAGGCCGGGGGAGCTGCAGCTGCAGGGTCACACCCCAGCACACACTGGGTAGCAGTGGGGAGCTAAGGGGGGAGCGGGTGGAAGGCGGCCGGGCAGAGCGGTCAGAAGGAGCGCTCCGTGCAGGACAGCGCTGCAGAGTGAGAGCGACAGCGACAGCTCTCGCAGGATGGGGCTGATGCGCCCTTCCCAGAGGCCCTGCCATTCCTGGTCTGCACACAGCTGTAGACGCCCTTGGGTGGCCACCCTTCATCTCCCATTTGCAACTTCAAGTGCAGCCTGGACTTTGTTCAGACGGCCCCACTAGTGGAAGTGCCTGCCCGACCCTTGTCTTCCCCATTCCCTCCGTCCCGTTTCTAAAGAGGGAGCTGGATCAGAGGGCCTGGTGAGGACTGGGCCCTCCTGCAAAGCCACTTCCCCTGCACAGGCAGGGCCAGCTGCTCAGTGGCCACTGGTCCCCACCCTCCCCGTCCCTGCCAGCAGAGCGGGGAGTACTGCCAGTAACTCCTCCCAAGGCCCGAGCAAGCGGGCACTCTAGCGGTCTTCCCAGAACGGACACAGGCCGGCTTTGATGAACTGCTGAAACCTTTTGTTCGCTGATAGCCTTTTCCCAGCGCCTTGCCAGAGCATCTCAGCGTCTTTAACTCTAGGCTGGATGAACCTCCAGGAGCGTACTGCAGGACTGCATTCACTGCCTCATTCATTCCTCACCCCCGGAGACCTATGTGCCAGGCCCGAGCTGGATGTGATCCAAATCAGACAGGCGGTGCCCTGGCGGCTCAGCCCTGCCTGCAGTAGGCCAAGGGGGGAGATGAGTGGCCAGACGATGAACCAGGACCCTGTGGGAGCAAAACAGAGACACCTAAAAGCAACCTGGTGCCCAGGCCCGGGGAGCTTCCTGGAGGAGGTGATGCCTGGTTTGCTGAGTTTGCCAAGCAGAGGAGGGGAAGAGGATTTATGGCAGAGATCACAAGATATAAGCAAATACTTGGGTCAGTGTGACAGGAATAGGCCGGGAGGTGAGGGCCCGTCCGCATGTTCTGGGAATGGGAGAGAGTGTTGTCTGGCCAGAACTCTGGAGCTCCCGTCGGTCCAAGACACTGTCAAGACCAGTGTCTGAGTGAGTGCAGATGAGGCAGGTGTAGGCTGCTATGAGGACCCATAAGGCTTTTGCTGGACCTGTCAGCCCAGGCCCCCAAGAACCCCCATCACTGGAAGCCACATGGTGCCATGGAGACAGCTGGGGCCTCAGAAGTTCATGTGCGTGTCTATTGCATCCCCATTCCCCGCACCCCCCATATGGCCTTCGGCAGGCTTCCACTCTGAGATGTTTCCTCACTTGGGTCAGGCTGTTCTGATGACCTGCGTAGGGTACCAGGCACCCCGCAGTGTTCAGGACATAACAACACCTCCTCCTCCTACCTCTGGGCCTGCATGGAAAGGCGGCTCAAAGCCAGGTGTCCGGAGAGTGGAGATGCCAGGGCAGCTGGCTGGAGCCCAGTTTCACTTAGAACAGGGTGGTGAGGAGGGCAGGCAAGGTGCTGAGCGCTGAAAAACCCCCTGTGGCAGGACTCTGCACCCCCCAGGCCAAGGGAGGGGAGCCAGCCACTGTGCTGGACCGGAGTGGGCCCACCTGCACAGTGGGAGTGCTGGCCACAGGTTTGGAGGGCTTGGCCTCAGGGTGAGTGGGAAGTGGGGAAACCAGTCATAAGCCCCTCAGAGCACAGAGCAACACCCTGAACATCCTCATAAACATTTTATTGGCAGGAGCTCCCCACTGATTCCACAGGGCCTACAAGCAGAGTGAGGGTGGGTGACCAGAGCTCACCCAGCTCACTGGCTATCCCAGCGGCACCTCTGAGCAGCCTGTGCAGGAATGAGCAGGCCAGGAGCCCGGCAGCTGCACCTCGTTCCCTCTGGCAGGGCCTGTTGGCTGTGTCTAAGGGACCAACATGAAGCCCATGAAATAGCAGCAGAGAGCTGAGTGGGGGCAAGAGGAAGGGCTGGCTGAGCAGGCTGCTGAGGAAACGGGTGGAGGTGCAGGCGCAGGGGTGCTCTGAAGTCACAGGGTGGCAGGGAGAGGTGACAGGGAAGCTGGAATGAACCAAGGACCAAATGCCCAGACACCTTCATGTGATGGATTCCTCATCCAGGAGACCCACTCCTCCCTGGCTCGTGACCCTCAGGCCAGCCCCCGGCTGATGGCAGATGAGCCCCTTGACCTGCTTGTGGTCTGGAACTGGGCAGGCCAAGCTCAGGCCTCAGGGAAGCTCCAGCTGTCCTGGGTGATGGCCCCATGGGCCCAGACCCCACATGCCCCTTCACTTCCTCCAGCTACCATAACCTCTGGCGGCTGCTGGCAGGTTGGCCCCTGGGACGTGGGGACCACTATGTGAGCGGGCCCCGGGTGAGCCTCAGCACGGCTTCGTAGGTGACGAAGACCACCATGTTCACAGGGAAGGCTCGGCAGCAGTTGAGTGTCAACCCCTTGAAGAGGACACGCGGCCCCTCCTCCCGCACACTAGTCACCGCACAGTGCAGGAGGCCTCGGTAACGCTGCTGGCCCTGTCCATCTGCCTGTAAGCGTGACTTGATCACGTCCATGGGGGTGGCCACGGCCCAGGCCAGGACCCCTGCACAGCCACCGGCCACCAGCACGCCCAAGACATCTGCAGAGAGAGCCACAGTGCCTTGACTGGGAGGCACCCTGGGGCCCCAGTGGAGGGCAGTGGGCATAGCCAAGGGGAGTCCTAGGCTCCCGCCACCCATGTGACTCGTGCAGGGCCACAGGGAGCAGGGCTGAGGGCACTGGGTGTGTGCGGCCTCACCTATCTGCAGCTCCTCTCCCAGCTGCAATTCCACTGGGCTGAGCCTGCACCCTCCCCAGGCCCCAGCCCTGCTCACCTGGCTGGCTGTGGCCAGTGGGGGTGAGCCACTCGCAGAGGATGGCGTAGGAGAGGAAGTAGGTGGCAAAGGAGTGGCTGTCCCGGAAAAGCAGGGCTGAGCTGCCCTTGTAGAGACCTCGCAGGCCCTCCTCACGGGCCACTGTGGCCAGGCAGTGCAGTGGCCCGCGGTACTTGGGTGCAAGCGCTGGACTTTGAGGGGGCGCAGCACAGATGGGCGCAGCCGAGGGCCACGAGGCCGAGGGACGCCGCTGCTGCGTCTGCGTCTGCAGGCGGACCTTGGCCACCTCAGTGGGCGAGGTCAGGAACACCTGGAGTGGAGGGCAAAGGGATGAGGGGGCGCCGGCAGCTCTGCCACACACCCCAGACCTGCCTCTTAGCTTCCCGTCACCCTCGGCCCCGTCTAGGAGCCTGGTCCCACGAAGCTGCAGGCTGGCACCCCAGCCAGCCGTGTGCAGCAGGGTTTAAAGCCAGCTCTGCCAGGCAAGCCAGAGCCAGTCCCTTCGTCAGCCACACAGAGCAGGCCTGACGCACATGGGCATTAGGTAAGATCCCAGGCTCACGTTCTGAAAGTACTAATCACATGGTGAATTTATTAATGAATGTTAATGTATTATGTAATTACGGTAAGTATTTCATGTAAATACTAAGTATAAGAATTTTATAACATGATAACATAGCTGACAACATTGGCTGTCATTTCGTGGCTGCTCACTTCTCAGACTCCACGCTGGGGGCTTTACACTCATGACCTCACTCAGTCCTCACCACACCTTGGTGATGAAGAGACCGAAGCTCAGAGAGGCTCCCTAGCCTGCCCTAGGTCCCACCGCTCATGAGGGTCAGAGCCCTCACCCACACAGCCCAGTCTCTGCCCTTGCTGGGCCTCAGTTTCTCCTCCTGCTGGGCTTGATGGCCTCTCAGGGCCTCTCAGTACCCTGAGGTCCCGGGAAACAGCCACCCCAGCCCACTCACACGGACAAGGCCAGAGGCAAATCCAGAGAGCGTGACGTCTGTCCTGGCAGGCTTGGCGTCGGCTCTGCCATACCGGAACCGGCAGATGTGATCAAGGCAGTGGTGGTAGGTGCCAAAAGACACGGATGAGACCAGGGACACGGTGCACACGGGCAGCGAGAGGCCCCGGTAGAAGCCCCACACCTGGCGAGCGAGTGGTTGGGACCTGAGGGCCTGAGTCAGGCCAGAGGCCCAGCCAGCAGGAGCTGCCACCCGAGGGGCCCTACCTCCGCTCTCCCTCGGGGGAGGACCTCAGGCAAGTCTCTTTCTGCCTAGGGCCTCCGTTTCCTCAGCTGTAAAATGGGGGTCCTAATACTCAACTTGTGAGGCTGTGCTGAAGAATTGAGGACAGAGGGCCAGGCTCGACCTAGGGCAGCTGCCTGATGAAGACATTGGACTAGCATGCTTTATTGTCACTATTTTCTATTTGCTTGCCCCTGACTGATGTCTCCAGACCCTCTCCTGGAGGCAGGACCCTGTTCTGAGCGCCTCCTATGTGCCAGACGCCCTGGCTCTCGGCCTCAGAGGAACCTAGGTGGCTGTTACAGTTATTCCCACTTGGATGGTGAGAGAACTGAGGCCCACTGAGAGGCTGGACATCTGGCTGGTTGGTAAGGGGCAGGCCAGGTGTCCAGGGCCCTGACATCCCCCTGCCCGTTACCCTGGTCCTAAGCATACCGGCTCTTGGCGATACGTGTCCCGCACACAGTGCCAGATGCCCGTGTACTTGGGCTCCGTCTGGATCCTGACCTGTGGGAGAAGTGGCCTTCAGGAAAGGGTGGCTCCAGGCCCAGGACAAGGTCAGCTAAGCCCTGGGGCAGGGAAGAGCCAACCCCCTGATTGCCATGCTGCCTGTGGGCGGAGCAGGGGCAGTGAGCCCCTTCAGAGCTGAGCCCTAGGCACAGGGGTGAGAAAGAGCCGCTGACAGCCACTAGGGCCGTGGGAAGGGCTGGGTCTGATAAGCATGCTAGCAGGTCTCTGGCCATGAACGGAGTGCAGGAGACTCAGAGGGTGGCCTGAGTCGGGGCAGGAGCCTCGGCGGGGCGGCTGGGGCCTGGTTGTTGCCGCACCTTCACCGTGTCCAGGGGGTAGCCCACAGCGACGCCGCAGATGCCTGCAAGGAAGCCAGAGGGGCCCAGTGAGGGAGCAGGCCTGCCCTGAGCCTGCCTAGCAGTAGGAGGAGTGTGAATCCTGCCCGCGCCCCAGGCAGCGGACCCACACCCTCTCTTCTCGTCCACACCGGGTCTCATCCATCCTGAGCCAGCCCCATTTCCCAGACGAGGAAGCAGAGGCTCAAGCTGGCCATTTCTACCCTGAGCTCTTGACCCAGTGGTGCCTCGATCTGAAAGCCAAGCATGGTCCTCAGCCTCACCTCCAGTATCATGTTTTGGGGGAACGTCTGGTCCAATGCTTGCTGGGCCCTGTCTCCAAGCCAAGCAACCTTGCCCTCAAGCCTGTCTGTGAGGGGGTCTGCCTCCCACTGAGTGGGTGGGGGAAAGGCAGGCACAGCCCAAGCCAGGTCGGGAGTGGGAAACCTGGTCACCCCCAGGCTCCCAAAGGGCTGCCTGGAACCACAGGCTTGCATGGGACTTGAGGCTTCCCGGACCAGAGCCCTCTGTCCCTGCAAGGCCAGGTGCCTCCGTCCTATTCGTTTCCCTCCTCCTGACACCAGGGTCTCAATGTCCAAGCCCACCATTGCCACGGGGAAGCAGGAGAGTAAGCAGGCATGTCCCTGGGGTTTCACACCCTGGAGATGGGACTGGGGGCTGAGCATCATCCAAAGATAAGAAGGCACTTGGGGGCTGCGCCCTATTTACTACATATCTCAGGACTCAATAAATATGCATGAATGAACAAAGTAAATGAATGAGTGAGTAAAGGGAGTGAAGCAAAGGACCCACTGACTGACTTGTGTTGAATTACCCTCCTTCACCCTCACATAGACCTCACCAAACTCCTACTCATCCATCAAAGCCTTGCCACAACATCACCTCCTCTCTGGAGCCCTCCCTGATGCTGTACCTGGGCTGCCTCTGCGTCAGAAAACATACTGATCAGAGCCCCTGTCACATGGCCTTACTGCTACCATCTCTGCCTCCAGAACCCGCTCTCAAGGCCAAGACCACGTCTAATCCCTGCCATCCAATGTCAGGCACAAAGCAGGGGCCCTTTCCACCCAGGCCTTCTGTGGGCTCTCTGGGAAAAACGCACACGGGAGCCCTTCCTGGCTGTGTGATCTTGGGCAAGTTAAGCCCCTTCTCTGAGCCTCCTCCTTAGGGGGTTAAGGTCCAGAAGCAGCTGGCCAGGTCTAACACATAGTAGGACCCCAGAAGCTCACTGGTAAGGCCGGGTCCCTGGTCTTTTCCAGCCAGATGCCACCCTCCCCTCCTGAGGAGGACATCCACATGTTCCAGGAGCGTCCACACGCAGCCCACTGCCGTTTCAAAAACAAGCAAGGCCACGGGCAGCACGCCCGAAACAGCCTGCAGGATCGATGGCCTGGGCGGGGCAGCGCCTGTTTGCCAATGGGCCGCTTATCTCTCCGGATCAGTCTTTCGCAACCAGCCCTTTCTGAAAGGGGAAAACAGTTTGGGAGCCCAGCAGGGACAGGACTGGCTGGGTGGGCACACTGCCAGCGGGCAGGTGGGGCCAGGCTGGGCAGGACCTCTCCTTCCAGTTGGTGTCGGGGGACCCAGGCCCAGCTATCCTCACTGTCCACCCTCCCCTGGGGCCTCTCACCGGTTCCTTCCCACAGCAAAGCCATCCCTCCCCACACCGATGATGCCAGGCCTCCCCTGGCTCAGGCAGAGGCCATCCTCTGCCCCAAAAGGGACCCCACAGGCGGAGCCCCCAGGCCCGTGCAGGCTCACCCGCCTCCCCTCCTCCCGGGCCCTGTGCCCCAAGTCTCCCGGTTCTCCTCCCAGGCCACTGCCAGGGGCCTCTTTGAACCCCACTGCTGTTGGAAGGCTACCCCCAGGGCACAGCCACCTCCAGCCCCTCCTGGTACCCCCAGGAGCAGCGGTCCCCTGGAGGCCTGGCTCTGTTACCTCCGATGGCTCCGGCAACAAAATCCATGGACAGCGTGGGTGGGGAAGGCCCTGGGTCTGCCTGCCTGAGAGCCTCAGTGGCCTCAGCAACAACTAGTCCACGCCTCTCGGGCCTTAAATACTTGTGGTGGGGGGCAGGGGATGGGAAACAGGAGCCTGCTGACCAGTGGCCCTGAAGGCAGAGGCCGTGTGGGAAAGCAGGCTGGCCAATGCCCACAGCCAGGCCCCAGGCGGCTGGACTCCCCCACACCCAGCCCCCAAAGGACCCTTGTCCCAGTGCCCTCAGGACCCAGGTGTCGGGAAGTGTGTGAGAGGCCACAAGAGGTGGCCAACAGGGCTGGGCTCCAGGCCACGTCCAGATACATCCTGGGGAGGTCCAGGGATGGGGCTCTGATGTCCCTGTCCCTCCAAGTCCAAGCTCAAGGCTTTTCTGAGTCCTTGGGCCTCCCCAGCTCCCCTGGAATCACTCCTGCGTGGGGAACCCTCAGGGCTCCTTCACTAGTTCAGACCACAAACATTCTCTGAGCTGGGAAAGCACTGAAGCCGGTAAGACCCAGCCCCCTTCTGAGTTCCGGTTGCCAGGGAGGGAGCGGGGCCAGTAGCCTGTGGCAGGGGATGAACTCTCCTGGGCCCAGTGCAAACACCAGTCACGGCTCAAGTCTACAGCCCTGAAGGTGCCATGGGGACACTGAGGCTTAGGGAGAGCATGCACTTGCCCAGGGTCACACAAAATGAGCATCGCACTGGCCAGAAAAGCAGGACTGGGGAAGGGGGCAGGCATGACCTCACAGCATCTGGGCAGCCTTGCCCAGGTGGCCCTCAGGGCAGGGACCAGGTGTTCACTTGTTTTCCTGTCCTCTGGTACACAGACCTGCAGGCTGGCCTTGAACATACTGAGTGCTGATGGAGGCACAGACCCACCCCTGCCTGCCCAGCTATTTGTGGCGTGAGTGGTGGACACAAGTTGGCAGTGGCAGCTGCCACGACAGAGGACAAAAGGCAGGATGCCACCCTTTCCAAGGCCAGTCCTGATGCATGTCCTGGCCTTTAGAGAGATGCAGTGCAGCATCTGGTTGAGCCAGGTTGTCTGTATTCAAATCCCAGCTCTGCCACTCATCCCAGCTCTGAGGCCTTGAGCATGCTCCTGGGCCTCTCTGGGCCTCTATTCTGCATCCTCCAAATGAGGATAGTACTTGCCTCCCATCTGTGGCCACTTGCTGGTGTGTCCAGGTGTGTCGTTGTGGAAGTGCCAGCCAAATGCTAAGACTGCATTAATAGGAGCATAGGTTCAAGAAGGAAGGAGGTGACAGACCTGTTCTTAGCAAAACAAAAGTTGGGATTTGAGTTCAGTTGCAGATGCTACACTAGAAAGGCCAGTACCTTGGGCGATGAGGAAGCTTGAAGCGTGTTGTCTAAATGAAGGAATAGAGACTGTTTAGCCCCGTGTTTCCTACCGAGTGTCCATCTACCCCACCTATGGCACCTGAGCAAGGAATCTGGGAAATCCCTGGATGCCTTTCCCCATCCCCCAGGGGGAACAGTGAGGCGCCCGGTCCTGCGGTCAGGCAACATGTTCGTGTTCAGATCCATTCTTGCTCTCCAACTGCCTCGCCCCCTGTTGCGTCGTCCCCTCCCGGAGAGCAGCCTTGTCCCCAAGCCCTGCAACAAACACCACATGCCCACAACGTGTCACGTCCCACATCAATAAGCAATGGGCAAAAGGCTCTGCCCTGTGGATCCTGTGTTCGAGGGAAGGAGACAGGCAACCAACAGGACAACCAAGCAAAATACAGTCAGCCAAATGGCAGGAAGTGCCAGGGAGAGAAACAGAGTAGGGAGGGGATGAGGCACGTTAGGGGCAACATCAGAAAGGCCAGCCAAAGAAGGTGACATTTGAGGCAAGTGTGTTTTCTCAGTCACTGCAGCCAAGTTTCACCTGCCCTTTGTCTCCTGAACAAACATGCTCCAGCTCCACCCTTCTCCACAGCAAAACCAGCAAACATGCCACCTCCCGGTTTAGGCTGCTTTGTGCAGGTCTCAACGGCTCCCTAGCCAGCTGTGAGCTGCTGGCAGGCAGGGCTACACTGGATTTGTCTCTGAGCCCACAGCACCCAGCACAGGGCAGGCACCCTGGGAGGCTGGGTGAATAAATGCGTGGGAAAATGAGTCACTGAACAGATGGGAGAATGGATGGATGGATGGATGGATGGATGGGCAGATGGACAGGCAGATGAATGGAGGCATGGGCAGACAGGACAGATGGGCAGATAGAAGGATAGGTGGATGGTGGATGGTGGATGGATAGACAGTTAAATGTACAAATGAACAAACAGCATCAGGATGGGATCACCTGCTCACACTTAGCTTGACCTAACACAGAGGGCAAAGAGGCCTTCAGGGTGCTCAGCAGGCAGGGGCCATGGCTGAGGAGAGCCCCACGAGGCTTGGAAGAGAGCTTGGCCTGGGTTTGTCTCAGGCCCCACCTCTCCAGGCTGTGTGATCACTGGGCCAGTGGTGTGACTCTCGGAGTCTTGAATAAACACAGGAGGCAGAGCACAAGGGAACCCCCTGGGGCCACCCCTCTCAGTGGGCAGGGTCACTGTTTTTAGCTGGCTTTAGGACCCGTCCCCTCTGTGTGGGACCCTGCCTGACCCACCCTCTAGGGGGAAACAGACATCACACACAAAAACCAAGCCCAGGCCCCAGCAAAGGGCTCCGGGGAGGCTGGGACGCTGGCCTGACCGGGCAGGGGGACTTGTTAGCCAAGGGGCACGGCACATTCTAAAATGCATTTGTACATTTTATAACAAAAGGACACTACAAGTTATGAAAAGAAAATCCAGACAGACAGACACAGCCAACATAGAAAGTGAAAGCCCTAGCCCAGGCCTGGGTCTGCCTTCCGGTCAGAGGCAGCAAACTCGAGCATTTGTTCTTTACTGTACTTTTGCAGTTCACTTCCTTTCCTTCAGGACACCTGGCCACCACAGTCACCGCAGCCCCGCTCCTGCTTGAGCACGTGCGCTGTCCATGGTGTGGCCGAGGGGCCAGGGGGCCGGGGTGTGGCTCTCGCCCTGCCGGTGCTCACTGTGTGCCCTGGGTGAGCCCCTAGCCTGCCCGAGCCTCGGTGTCCTCACTGTAAAGTGGAAATTCTACTACCTACCTCACCCTACAAGTTTGGGAGGACCACAGGGTGAATAGCTGTGAGCTCTTCCGTACCTGGCAGGCAACAGACACTCTAAACATGACTATTGTGATTCATTTCACTAGTGATGGACCTGGGCTGCCGGTGTATTTTGCATCAATAAACAGGCTCTGGGGGCTTTTGTGTCTCAGCCAGGCACATTCTCAGAACAGAGGTTGCTTGTCAAAGACGACAGCAGCCCTGGCATTTACAGGAAATGGGACTCCTTGCTAGTCTGGACAAGTCCTGAGAGCGCAGTTCTCACCTGGCTCACTCTGGGACCAGGGGCGCCCCTGACCGGCAGTCTCACTCTCTCCATTTGTAAAATGGGACAGGAGACAAGAGTGTATGCTGGGCTTAGCCCCTGCCCAGCTCTGCACAATGCCCAGCTGTTTGCCGCAGACCACATGGCCCCAGGGGGTGACAAGGCTTCACCCATATACGGGAAGAGGGTGTCTCTGGGGTGGTGCATGGGGTGGATTGGGACCCAAACTCAGTCCTTCCAGACACCCCAGCTGCCCTCTGACATCCTGAGGGTTTAGGGCCCTAGGCCTGGGTCTCTGAGCCTGTGTGGCCCCCAGGAGGGGCCTCAGGGCTACCAGGCATATGACAGGGCAATCCCTGCTGCCTCCCCTGCCTGTGCCTCCTCCTTGGACGTGGGGCACATGGGCAGGGCTGTCCCACAGCCCGGCTCCCGCTTCTGTTGGCAGAGGCGCTGGCTGTGCTCCGGTTGCCATGGTGATCGGCACAGGCGTCAGACCCAGCCTCCTGGCCCACTGGCCCCACTCCTGCCTTACAGCTAGGGCACCCTGAGCCGGAGGGGGACAGCCTGTGAGAACCGGCAGGAAGACCCGGATTTGAGTCCAACACTGCCACAACTACAACTACTTAATGCCTGTGACTCAGCTTCCCTGTCTGCAAACAGGGACAACCACAGCAGGGCTAAGGGACAGGAGACTGAAGAGTCCTGGCACGGGGTCATCGGGCATGGCAGCGGTGAAACTGGGAAGGCTCACCTCCAGTGCAGGTGGCTGAAGGTTTAGGGAGAGGCAGGCCTGACTTCTGGCAGTTATTCGTTCATTCCCTCCAGGGCCATCTTCTCCAGGCCCCATGCTGGGTGCTCAGACCCAGAAATGACCCAAATACTACCCCTGCCCACCTGGCTGAGGCATGTATCAGTCATCTATAACTGCAGAGCAGATAGCCCACAGTTTAGCAGCTGGCAACGCCGAGCACGTTATCATCTCACAGGTCTGGAGGCCGGGATTGAGGGAGGAGCGGAGCTGGGCAGCTCCGGTGCAGGGCCCCTCCTGAGGCCGCAGTCCAGCTGTCAGCCAGGCCCGCAGCACCTGTAGGCCTGATGGGGCTGAGGACCCCTGCCGGAGTCCAGCCCCAGCGGTGGGGTGCGAAGCCCAAAAGGATGAGACGGAGTCAGCATATGGAGAGACAGGACACGGAGTCAGATGGAGGTGGTCTCTCGACAGTGCCGATGACAGCTTTATTTATACCATTTTGCACAAGGATATGATTATTTTTTATTATTCTGATGATTAATTAGTATAGGCAGTTGGTTAATAAGTATAGGCAAGCTTTTTTTCTTTCTTTTACTTTCTAATCTATTCATGGTTGGTCAAGCGTTAGACAGGTGATTGTTTTTCTGTTCCTTGACCAAAACTTTTGCTATCAACATGTACTCTATTGTGTTTTACGTTTCTATGCAACGCAGTTTCTAAGTAGTGCATGTGACCGTAGGAGCGTGCAGTATGTAGCAGCGACTATGGAGTCTATCAGCTCTGGGTGAAATACAGGTCACCTACTGCCACAGTTAGCTAGGATTCTTTCCCACAAAAATATTCTTAGAGGCTTTAATAAATTTATAATCAATCTAAAATCATAAACTCATATCTTCACCTTATACCCCTTTATAGGGCACAGTAGGCAGCAAACTAAATTTCCCCTTCTTATCTACATTTCTCTTTCTTCTGTGTGAATACTAAAATCTCCCTGACATATGCTACACAGGTCTCCATGACTCTACTACTGCAGGGACTAAACAAGTTCTTACATGGTGAACAATGCAAGGGCATTCATATCATAGAAACTGTTTCTGTTTTAACTACAAACCTTAAACTATAAACAATTATGTCAAATATAATGTATTATTATTCATTTGATTTTTATACTTTATATGTGAATCTAATAAAATGTTAATAGGTAAATGCAAGATATAGATAGAAAGCATGATTTAGAACTGTAAGAAGGCAGGTGTAGATGATCAGGTTTGTGCCTACAGACCAGGTCTTAATCCAAGCTGAACAAAGGCAACAAAACATCCACAGGTGTAGAAGATTTCTCTCAAAACTGGGGGGGTGAGGTTCTAAGCCTCACCTCTGTTGGCCCCCTTTTTCTCACCTGATGGCCCCCCTGCGACTGTGCCTGTCTTAGGTTGTTCCTCCCTTGAGGAATCTTACCCGTCTCTGGCTAACCAGCCATCTTACTGGGCCATACAGGGAGATGTAAAGCTGGTAAGTGAGAGAGAAGTAATATTCTTTGAAAAGGTTAGTTTTTCACTTCTTTGCAGATTTATGCTCCATGGCTTCTATGCCCAGCACTTGTTTTGAGGTATCTTTACTTCCTGGAAAATTATGGTACTTGGTAATTTCATGTATGAGGCACAAATTCTAGTAAAGGGCTGTTATTAGGAAAGAAGAAAAACAAACTATAGAAGTAGTAGAGAGAAGAAAACATGAAATGATTAAGTGTCAACAGGGTTATTCTATTCAATATTTTCTCACGACTTTATTTCTATAAAACTTTCCATCACTAGTTTCACTAGCATTGTAAACAAGGGGGGCATTCTCAGTGGAAATGGGGTGGTCAATGTTTGATTAATTAACAGCAGGTTTCGGTACTTTATGCTAAGATCGCCATTTGGCCCCTGCGTGTTCTATTCTTCAGGAGCACTGTCCTGAGAAGCTTTTCCGTGCTGCTTAGCAAAGGTTAGCTTAGTCTTTGGCAACAATGCAAGCAAAAACAAAGCCAATAGTATAATGGAAAATAACAAAATCAAGGTGGGTAATAGAGGGAGCCAGCTGCGAAGGCCCCTGATTTGTGGGGGGTCCCCTCCAGCCTGAGCTTTGCTACACAGCTTGAGTAGCACGGCTCCCGGCAGACCCCCTTCCAAGGGGACTTGCTCACGTGGCTGTTGGTGGCGGCCTCGGTGTGCCACGTGGACCTCTCCATGGCATTGCCTGAGCGTCCTCACAATGTGGCTCCTGACATCCCCCAGACCTCGTACAACCCATCTCAGAAGCGACACACCATCGTTTCTGGCATGTTCTACTCAGTACAGGCGAGTCTCTCAGCCAGGTCCCACTCAGTGGGAGGGGAGCCGAGGAGGGCAGTATGGGAGGACGTGCGGACTCGTTTTCAGCCCCCTGAAGAGCCAGGACCGGAAACAGGCAGGTGTGGCCCACCTACCACACAGGGAAGCCTGCCTGCCTGGTCTGTCTGGAGGATTCCTGGGAGGGGACCCAGCTGAGCAGCTCCTGAAGGGACTGGGGACTCCCTCACAGGCAGGATGCGTGGAGACATCCAGATGCAGCCATTTATTCTTGGAGAGAAAAAGACCGTCACATAGTATAGAGACGTCCACATGGCACTGCGCGGCCACAGCCAACGGCCACGTGGGTGAGTAGGAGGGGCTCCTCCAGCCCCAGCAAGCTCAGAAGATGCTGACTTGTGCCTGGCAGGGGGACGGCCGGAGGCTGGACAGGATGACAGGAGGAGAGGCCGTGGGAGGAAGGAGGGAGCTGGCAGAGCCGCGCCCGCCAGAGAGGCTCCAGGACCCCGAAGGCCTTCACTCGGTCCCTCTCTTCTCCGGTCTCCGGAGCTGCCCTCAGCTTCCCCCTTGCCCACACACCCCAAGGGGCCTGCCTGCTACATCTGTGAACTTCCCGATGCCTCTGGGCTCAGCCACTGCCCACTCCTGCCTTCCCATGGTGCCTGCGCCGACTCACCCTGCCACCCCACCCAGGGCCAGGTGGGTGCACACTGCCCTCCTCTGGCCACTGCCCTCAGGTGCCTGCTCACACTGACCATCAGCCTGGGATGGTCTGCTCGCCCACCCCACCCTGACAGCAGCAGTCCCTAGAGAGGGCACAGCGGGGCAGCTCACACCAGGCCCCAGGGCTGGCCCAGAGTCGAGCTCCATGAGGCCTGTGGATGAGCAGCATGCACACACCCTGTCCGCCACACCAGCCGAGCCCCTAGCCCAGCTGCTCTGTCCTGACTAGTAGGCCCAGTCCAGCCTGTGGACCACCCATTTGGCATCCCAGGTCCCAGGCGCCCCCAGGCAAGCCCCCTGTAGCTCTATTTTTACACTAGAACCATTTGCCACGCATCTATTTTTATCACTCCGCATCTTGAGTTTCTGGCCATCTCATAACCTGGCTGGAACCTCGTTCTCTCGGGTCTGCTGGCTCACTGCAAGGCCCAGCCGGTCCGGAATGGCAGCAGGCCCTCAGGGGCCCTCAGCTGCCTTGGAGAGGGAACCCTGGGGACACTGGCAACATGGATAAAGAGACCCACACAGCGTGGTGGCAACTTTGGCGTTGACTGAACTCCAGTGAGAGAAGTAACTCGCTCAGTCTACCTGACAGAGAAGTCTAGGGGGCTGAGGGGCCACCAGGACAGTGGCTGGCTGTCCCCGAGGGGCTCCAGGCCCTCCACCCTCTGAGGCTCAGAGCAGATTTGCTCAGTGAGAAGGCTGAGTCACTCCAGGAGTGGCCTAGACGAGAGGCCAGAGCCATCCAGTCGCAGCCATTTATTCACTGGGAGAAAGACCGGTCGGGCAGAGCCAGACCCAGCTCTCGCCAGCACCAGGCCGCAAACCTGCAGCCCAGGCCTTGACCCCTCACCAGAGCCACCCCGCCTGTTCGCTGCAGAACCATCAGCAGCCACCAGGGTACCTTCTGGGACCAGATGTCCCTCCCCAACTGGACAGCTGAAGATGCCCGTAGGAAACCCTCCAGTACTGCAGCACATTAATTAAAAACTCTCGTCTTCCGTTTGCTACAAAGCTTCCCGCTTTGCGCGAGCTCCTTCATCTGCTCTTACCCCAGAATCCTCCTGAACGCATTTTACAGATGACGAACCCGAGGCAAAGGCTCACGGGGTCACACGGCCAGGAGGGGCCAAATTGACGCTGAAAAGCAAAACTGAGTGGAAGCTTCCGGCACCTGCCCTTGGAGACTTGCAGCCCGAGACCCAGTGCCACCTGAAGACGCCCTGCAGAGGCCCATTTAAATGCAGGTTTTGCCCCCATCAGCTCCCTGAGTGTGATTCCTCCAGTCAGGGAGGCACCTTGGAATCTGTGTTTTTCACTGTCTCCCTGGGAAACTCCAATTCCAGGGGTCTAGAGGGGAAAACTGCAGGCTGGGCCTCACAGCAGGACAGGCTGGGGCCTGGATCTGCTCATCCGGGCCTCGCTCCTCCGCCGCCTGCTCACCCTTGGGCAGGGGAGGATGACCCCTGCTCTTAAGTCAGAGCTGAAGGGCCAGGGTCTGCCTCTGCACACCCGCCCTGACCCAGCAGAGGCATGTCCCATTCCTGGATCTCCCTGGCTCCTGTTTGCCATGGCAGGCTGACTGCAGCCCAGCAGGGAGAAACTATGTTTCTGAAGTTTTTAAATCTGTAAATACATTTTATAAAAGTGTCATCCAGAACCTCTACCGACCCTCACCCATTTCACAGATCACATGTCCCTAGAGAAGGGTCAGCTCTAACTGTGGAAGGTCCCTGCCCTGATTGCACTTACATTCTAGTGGGAGAGAGGTGATAAACACAAAAAATTTCACACTAGCAGCTGAAAGAGAGCAGGGCAATGGGCAGGCGGGTGGGGGCTCTCCGCTCTAGATGGGGAAGGTCAGCCAAGCCCCTTGCAAGGAAATGAGAAGAAAGCAGGGATCTGAGTTTGGAGGTGATCCCTGAAAAAGGAGAGCTTGGTCAGGTCGGGGAAGCAGCCAGTGCAAAGGCCCTGAGGTGAGAAAGAGCTGGGAATCTGAGGCTGTGGCCCAGTCACTGTGGCCTCAGAAGCACTGAGCCTGGGAGTAAGGGGAGCCGGTTGACATCCTGCCCTCCTTATCCCACCCAACCTAGGGTCCAAACAGTTCCGTTACTCAATTAAACAGACTACAGGGTGGCGAGAACACAGGTGACTTTCTCCTGGGGTTCCTAATTTTTCCATGCTGCCTGCCTTGTGTTAGATATTAAAAAAGCGGTGCAAAATCAGTACTGCACCCTGCACTTTTCCGTGACCTGGCTGCCCACTTTGACACTCCCTCCCACCGCTGCTGTCCTCCCACTGCTCCAGCCTTGGGCCCCTGCTGCCCCACCAGGCTGGAGTCTAAGAAGAGCACAGAGGCCCATTTTCCCTGGGAGGGTGTGGGGCTTGGGGCTCTGAGGAACTTCAGGAGTTTGAAAAAGCACATTGTGTGCTGTAATTTTATCCTCAGGAAATGAAACAGCAGGTACAAACCGACTGCTGTTGTAACAATGCAGGCTCCAAGCGGGGCCATCGTACCCTCATTTTCTTGGCTATGCCTTCTTCACTTCTCCTGTCTGGTCCTCCCCCAGCTGCCACTGCAGCCCGTAAGTGTGTCCCTGCCCTTGGGCAGCAGGCACCCAGCAGCGCTCAGTCACTCCCTGCGCACCACCTGAGGGAATGATTCTGGCGCAGAGAAATCCTGACTCCTCAGGCAGAGACTGTGTTCAGGAGAAATGTGATTTTACACTCTAGTAAAATCCCCCTCCAATGCCTGCCTTCACCCCTTCTCTGCTGCCCCCCATCCCCCAAAATGCTGGGATGGACAGAACAGCCCCTGGCCCTGGTGTGCTCCTAGCTGGTGAGGCCACCCCGGGTTCCCACAGCCCCAGAGCCCACCCCCGTTCGGCTCCCCACCTACCAGACCTGTGTCCCCAAACCCAAAAGCCCCAGCCTGAACACTGGCTCCACACGCCTGGCCCCAGTTCCAAGCTCTCCCCTCAGGATGCACAGTAGAGGCCTCACACCTCACCTCCTGGGCCTGCAGGATCCCACCCCTGCCTCCGCCGCATTCTCTTGAATCCCTAAGGGTCTGCCCAAATGGCGCCTCCCTCCAAGAAGCTGTCCGCAGTTTAACTGTTCAGCACCTACCCTACACCAGGTTGCGGTAGAGGCCCCTCCCCAGGGGCCCCCAGGGAGGCAGGGCTCAGGCAGCCCAGGGCAACCAGCCCCAGCACAGCTTTAAGGTAAAGGAACATACTCTCAAAAATAAAGCAAAGCGGGCATCCCTGTCTCATCAATTGTTCCAAAATAATCTCCTGACTTAGCACCCTGCTACGTAGGGGCTGCAGTCACTGCACTTTACCTCCTGTGCCCTCCGCAACCCAGGGACACACTGTCCCCATGGGGAGCTGCCTGAACAGCCCCACACAATTCCTGCCCCCCGTTTGGGTCTGGGCTTCTCCTGAGACCCACGTGCTACTGCTTTTCTGGCTCCTGGGACACTCTCCCCTCTGCCCCCACCTGCCTGGTTGAGGTGTGGGCTGGGCTGGAGGCTGGCGATATTCAAACCCAGGCCTCCAGACCCCTAGTTCAGGGCCCACCAGCCATCACAAGCACTGGACTAAGAGTCAGCAGACCTGGGTTTGGGTCTCTGTTTAATTAATGCTCTATTTAGATTCTAATTAGAATTAAAGGAAACCACACACGATGGATTCCTGGTGGATGGCTGCACCACTATTGTTCACTACTTACATACGCCTGACATGTATCCTCTGGTATCAAACGATATTCTCTTTAAAACATGAGATACACGCCCACTATCATCCCTATTCAGATCTCAGAACAGTAAAATGCGAATAAAATGTTTGGATCACAGAAGATTCCGGTGGTCCTGACCTCAGGGCGATGAAGAAGGAAGTTACCCCCACTCCTCCGGCCTGAAGGTCTTATCTGACTCTCACGGTGAAGGAGAAAGCGCCCAGCCAAGCCCAGTCCCAACCGGCAACCCCAATCATGCGGCGCTGGGGAAGGAGGGCAGGGGGAAGGAGCTGGCCGCGACCCAGGGACCAGGGAGGGGGGTCCCTTGCCACTGCCAATCTCAGGGACTTTTCTTGGGGGGCAGTATCGTCCCCGGCTCCTGCCTATTTCCCTCCCCCCCGCCGCCCGGGTACCTACGGTGACCCGACCCAAGCGCGTGCCTCCTCCGGCCACACCAGCGCCCGCCCGCAGCTCTCAACCCAGACCGGGAACCTCCCCGGCTCCACAACCTTCAGCGGCTCCCGCGACCCCGCTGTCCGCAGGCGGGCGAGCGCCCCGGCGGGCCTAGCCACGCCCTTCGCCCCACGGCTCCCTTCCGTTTTCAAGTTCGCTCCCAGACGCCCCAAAACGTGGGACCTCAAGACCCCGCGGCCAAATGCCCAGGGCAGCCGCCTGGAAGGCGCGCAGGCTCCCGGAGGGAGTGATCCGCCGCCCGGGGGCTATCACTAGTGTGCCCGAGTCTGCAGGCCTTCGGAGAGTCCCGTTATCGCGGCTGCGTCCCCTTTGCACAGGCGAGGACGCTGAGGTTAGCAGTCGGGACGCGGACCTGGGTTCCAGGTTCCCGGGTCCAGATCAGAGTGAGCGCGCCACGCTCCCGCACCCCAGCCCCGCTCAGCCGGCCGGCGCGCGCAGGCGGCGGACAGGCAGTGGGTCCCTGGTCTGGCCCCGCCACCTGGCCGCGGCGTACACACGGCCTCCTCCCCGCCCCGAGCCGCGCGGGCGGGCGCTCGAAGCACATTCTTTGTCTGCAGCTCGTCTGCGCCCCCCGCCCGCCACGTCCCCCGTCCCACCCGCCCGACGCGCGCAGCCAATGAGGCGCGTCGGCGGCGCGCAGGGCCCTGGGTGTTGTCCGCGCCTCGCCCGCCCATTGGCTGCTCTCTGCGCCCCTCCCCCGGAGCCGGGCCTGCCGGCCTGAGGGGCGGGGCGGCCCGAGGTGAGGGACCACGGCGGCAGGCTGACCGACGGCTGCAAGGGCTAGCCAGCCGGCCAGCGAGGGCCGAGGAGCCGCGTGCTGAGCCGCCGCCGCCGCCGTCCCCCGATCCCGGCCTGACCCGGGCTCCGCGCCAGGAGACGACGGTCAGGAGGAGTCCAAGTCCAGCGAGCCGGGGGACCCCGACGGCGACTAGCCGGCAACGGCTGGAGAGAGGGGACGAGGAGGATAGGCGGTCTCGCCGGGTACCCGGCAATGGCGCTCGACTTCCTGGCTGGATGTGCTGGGGGTAAGGAGGCGGGCGGCCCCCGCCGGGGCGCGCTCAGAGCCCGGGGACACTGGGCGCCAGGATCTGGGCAGCTGGAGCAAGGCAACCGGGATGCTAGATCAGCTCACCCGCTCACCAACGGCTGGGTTTCCTCGGCTGTTAAATGGGGATAACAAAGCTCCAGTCTCGTGGGCGTGAATTGACATCAGGCCCGGAGGGCACCTAGGGGGCTGTCCCGGAGGGCAGGTGTCTGCTCAGCCCTTCGGGGCACGTTCTGGGGAGGTGTGGGGCGCCGGGCAGCCCAGTGGGTTGGAGAAGGGGGGGACTGCCTCGCCGCCCCGTGCGCCCTCCTCGCCCGAGGCCAGGGGATGCCGAGGCCCCGAGCGCAGCTCCCTCACACTCGCTCTGCCTTCCTCCCTGGCTCGAGCCCACCGAGCAGGGTTCCCTCCCAGGACTCGCGGGGCTGGAACCACAGGACGACCCCCTTAGCCGGCTGCCCCGCAGAACGAGGAAAGGCGTCGGCAGGACCCCAGGCGCCGAGTCACGCCGCCCCTTTCCTCCGCTGTTCAGTGAGCTGCTGCGGGGCCGACTCCGCCGGGTGGCGGAGCGGGCCTGACACGCCCTCGTGGGCTGCCCTTGGGCTCACGCGCGCGCGTCGCCGACCTGGGGCGCCCTCGCTAAGCCGAAGACCCCCGGAGGGCCGCAGTCAGTGTGCAGTTGCCGCTGGGCGGTGGCCCACGGGGGGGCGTTGGGCGCGGTACTTCCCTGTTTGGCCCCGCCTTTGCTTTTACCTGGAGAGTTCATGTATTCAACAGGTTTCAACTGGGAGTCGGGATTAGCTACCAGGGATTTCGGGATGAATTGACAGACTAGGCAGGCCCTGCCTCAGGGGCAGAGAGCGGGGTGTTGTCCCTAGACTCCGTCCAGCGCTGACTTTGGGCGCTTCTCTCGTTTTCTCTCTTCCTCTGCTTGGGTTTGGCCGTCGGAGTCCTGGAGGAAGGAAAAGGAGTGACTAGCACTAAACCTGTGCAGTTTGAGCTTCCTGCTCTGAGCAAGAGGAGGCTGGTGGAGAAGGGAGTGTGCCAGGGAAGTGATGTCTGAAGGGGTTTAAGAAACTCCCAGCCTGTTACCCAATCAGGCCTCTGGGAACCTCAGGGCCAGAGTCTGCAGAAGGGGAAGAAACCCCAGGGCTTTTGGTAAATTGGCGAATTTCTGCCAAGGCCAGGCACCAGAGAAAACAGGAGGGGGTGGCCTCTGCAGATCCAGCTCTCAGCTCCCCCCACCTCCCTCCAATCCCACTTTACCCTTCTGGAGACGGCCTCCTGGCACCTGCCACCAACCCCACTGGCTCCTTCTGGGCCCTGGGGCCCCAGACCCTGCTCTCCCCTCCCCTGCCCTATGGTGGCTCAGTGAAGGTCAGGGCTGCCCCAGGGCCAGTGCGACTTTCCAATTTACTGGGAAGTGGTGGTTCTTTTCCCCAGAGAGGCAGGATCCCTTCCGTATTCTTGCCAGTGTCCTGGGAGGCCTGGTGTTTGGGGTAGACTACTCATCCTAAGGCCAGATTTGCTTAGAGACCTGCCCCCCACCCCCAAACACACACACACGTTATGCAGAGCCCCACCTGGAATGCCTTCTGCTCGTCCCCAGGACCACCTAGGAGAGATGGTCTCCAGGCTCCATTGAGGCCAGGGCCCAGCACCACGCTGAACCGTATACTGTATGCACCCCACAGCCAGCCCCCACCCCGCCCCTCTCCCCCACTGCCTCACCAGTCCGGGCACAGGCTTGGTGAGGTGCTGCGCACCTACTTCCCCGCAGTGTGAGCAGAGGCCTGGGCCTCCCAGGTGGATGAGGATGGAAGTGGCTGTGACACGGGTTCTGAGAGAGGATTGTCGGCCCCTGCATGCCTGCCATCACCCCGGCCCTCTTCTGATCTTATTTGACCCAGGAGAAACCCAGGCTCGGGGAGGTGTAAAGATTAGCAGGAAATCTCACTCCGCTCCTCTGACTGGCCGGCAGGGTTGCTGTCATCTCCCCTCCCCAGCCTCGAGGGCGCCGGAGGGAGCTAGCGGCACACTGGCCAGATCGCATCCTAGGCTGGCTTTCCAGGCCCCTGGCACATTCTAGCCCACGCAAGGGTGCCGTCCAGGAGCCGGGGGCGGGCAGCGCCCCCACCTCGCAGCCGCGCCCCCAGAGGGCCTGCCGGGTTCCCTCGGGTTTGGGCTCCTCACTGCCCGGAGGCTCAGGGCGGGAAGACGGCGGTGCTCCTCCTCAGCGGCCGGGGCCCCTCTCGGATTCCGATCCGGAAGGAGGGCGGCACATCACCTCTGACTGGCTGGGTGTGGGCCACGTGTCAATCCTCGCCCCTGGGGAGGCGGGGCGGGCACCTCGATTGACAGCATCCCGAGGCCTCACGAGGTGGGAGGGTCGGAATGCCTACCAGCACTCGGCGCCAGGGGGCGGCCTCGTGGACCTTGGGCTCTGGTTGGGGGTCTCCCTGCCTGACGCGGGCCTGGAGAGGAGGAGATGCAGACAGGAGGAGCTCAGCGGTGGGCGGGGCGGCCCGTGGTGGGGGCAGCAGGGCCCTCACCCTGGTGTCTGCTCCCTCCACCAGTGCCGCGGGCTTCCTCCAGGACGGTGGTCCCCCCCTGCTCTGGAGGGTCATGATTTGGGCCATGGTTGGCTACTAAGAGCCCAGCTTCTGCGGGGCAGTGGACACCGGCTCTGGAGTGGGGAGGCGGGGCCTCCATCTGCTGCTGTGACTGCAGTGCCCTCTCTGGGAGGGCCTGGCAGGACTTTGGGGACCTGGAGGCCCTGATGGAGGCAGGTCCACTCTATCCCTGGGACGCAGAGTTCCAGGTGAGGGGGACGAACCCCTCACCCGAAGGCCCTGAAACAAGTCATGGCAGAAGGAGAGAGTGCAAATGCCTGGGGGCTCCCCACATAGGGTGAAGGGTGAGGGGCGCCCCTCCCATCCCAGAAGCTTGTGGCACCTGGCGGATCCCGCCAAGAGGCTGGACTGTCCACCCACAGGAAGGGAGCCTCTGCTTCCAGCATGAGCTTCCTGGGGCCCCCCACTGGGCCTGGCTTCAGGGGGCTTGGATGGCCTGTGGGGGCCATGGCTGGAGAGAGGAAGCCAGGCAGCATGCCCCAGGCACCAGTTAAGGTTCTGGAAGGCAAGGAGATTGTTATGGCCCAAAAAAAGGATCTAGAACTAGGATTTTCAAATCTAGAAAATTCAGAACATGAAATGAAAAAGAAAGTAGATCTCAAAGGATAGAAGCAAGATGTGTCTCAAAGACCAGAGACAAAGATATGGATGTCTCCAAGAAAAAAAAAAACAGGCTTGGGGATGTCTTCTCATCCACCTGTGAATGTTAGAGGCTCCAGGAGAAGAAAAGGGTCTGGAGATGATGAATAAATAAGAGTGGAAATTTCCTCTGATGAGAAAAAGGCATGAGCCTGCAGAGTGGCAGGGCGGGTAGGTACCAGGTAGCGTTATTTTAAAGAAAAAGATAAACCCTTGGCATCTCCCAGTGACGTTCCTGAAGTCTACACCTGAAATCTCAGAGGCTTCCCGACAGAATAAAGTAGTGACAAAGGAGAAGCACCCCGGTAGTGGATTTCTCACCTTCAGATTCTGGGGTGCTGCCCCCTCATGGCCTGCCTGGGCCCGAATCCTCACCAGAGCTCAGGACTTTGCAGCTGAGCAGAAATTCAGAGGGCATTTCCACCAGGTGTTACATCTGAGGGAAACAGAAATGTCCAAGGGAGGGACATCTGATCAGGCCCCAAGAGAGGTGCAGAGGCCAGGGAAAAGCCCTGAGTCTCGTGGGGTTTGCAGGCACAGAACAGGCCTGGGAGCCTGCATGGGGGCTTTTACTGAGGGTGGCAGGAGGCGGAGAGAGCCATGGGGGGTGACAGTTCTCACCCTGTTTCTATGTAATGACGCCAAGTGTCAGACAAGAAGTAACCCTTGCTGACCTAACATACTGACGAGCAGGGTGGGAGAGATGGCAGAGTGCTTGTGGCAGGCAGCAAGACTGGGAAGGAAGAGGAGTCAAATCATTCCCGTAAAATAAGATGGAATTGTGTCAGAGCTCTCATTTTGGCAAAGTCTGAGACTGCCGCAGACTGGGGTAGAAACCAAAACGGTAAGACAGGCTGAGAGGTAAGACTTGGACAAAACTATACAGGCATACACATGAGCCATAAAAAACGCAGGACTGGCACAGTGGCTGTCAAACCAAGTGCATTTTAAGGTCCATAGCATTAACAAAATGAAGAAGACTTTACATAAAGATAAAAAATACTTGACAGCCAGCTCTAGCAGTAAGCAGGAAAGATGCGTGGCTGAGGAGGAGGGCTTCAGGGCCAGAAGGCCTGGGCTCGAATTCCAGCTCCACCACTTACAAGTATTACTGAACCCCCAAATCCATATCTCGCACCTGATGGGCAGTGTGCCAGTCTCTGAGTCGCTGGGTTGGAAACAGAAAGCTTTGTTATCAGAAGGGCAGCCCAACAAGGAGGAAGGGGACCTTTCCCAAAATCTGCATTACCACCTTGATCGCTGAGGGATGGGTGATGCTATTGGCAAAAGAACATGAGGGTTAGGGCAGAAACTGGGGGGCTTTCAAACTTCTCAGTTATGCAGCAGTTCCGTTCTCCTGGCACCACCACCTGAGGGGTCTCGGTGTGGTTCATTTCGACTTCACATCTGGTATCAGCTCTGCAACAGAAATGTCATCAACCAGCATGTCTGCTGGTCCTGTAAGTGGCCTCAGGGAAGAGGACAAAAGACGAGGTCAGAGATCCCGGCGAGGCTGTGCAGCATGTCAGGTTACTGGGGATGGAGTGTCCAGTGAAGGTACAAGCAAATAAAGAAACGTGTCTGGGCTCACTAGCTGCGGGGCTTGGATACCTGACTTCTCTGTGCTTTGGTTTCCTCATCTATAAAATGGGCTAATAGTCTTGTTCATTAGTTTCTAAGAGGGAGAGTTAGCACACATATGAACATTACTGTTTGTTACTCAACAAATGTGAGCTGTTTTCGTTATGCAGAAACCCATGTAGCAATGAAAGGAGAACTCTAGTAAGAGATGGCGCCTAGGAAACTAGGGAGGAAAGCATGGGAGTTGGTGTGCCAGTTACTCCACCTCACGGGGCCTTCTGCGAGTGGGGTAACAGACTCCCACTCACAGGATGTTCACAGTGCAGGACTCTAAGAGGTGTCTTTGAGCCGTTTTGGAGGGTGAGCTTTGTCCTTCAAGGGGGGCTGGATTTGTGGCAGGACCTGGACTGATTGGTAAATGGACATGATCACAGTCACACGCTGCCTCCCTGTGATGCGTCAGGCTCTGGGTCAGCTCTTCCCAGGTGGCTGCCCTGGGGGAGGTCAGTGTGCCCACCTGGACGGCTGAGGAGGTGAGGCTCAGACACCAAGTCCTTTGGGAGCTCAGCTGGCTGGTGAGTGGCAGAGGAAAAATTCAAATCCAGGAGAGCACCTGGCCCAAGTCCAGGGTCACGGGGCCCCCTGCCATTCTGGAAGTGTTTAGAGCAGTGGGTCCAGTGAGAGTGAACAGTATTGTCAAGTCCCCCAAACCTGGCAACCGGAGGGAACAGCAGGGCGGAGGGCAGTCACCAACTTTGAGCTGGGCAGATCCTTGCTTGACTTTGGGGATGTCCCCCACGCATACCCCCCACCCCTGCCCAGACATGAGGCTTAAGGTGCTCACAGGCTATGCCTGGCACACAGCAGGGGCTTGGTAAATGTATCCTTCCCATCCGGCCCAGCAGCCCCTGGCGTAGTCCTCTTTGCCAGAACCGCACCCCCACTGGGAGGCATTCGGGTCACCAGTCTGCCTTTCTTCCTCCAGGTGTCGCAGGTGTGCTTGTGGGACACCCGTTTGACACGGTCAAGGTGAGTATCTTGCTGCAGTTTACTTTCAGGCCCTTGGGGAAGCACAGCACGTGGCCCCTTTCCCATGGCCACCTGAGGAATACCTTACCTGCAAGGTCTCCCAGGTTATAGACGAAAGGTGGACTTAGTTCTCCATGACGCCCAGGTGGGCGGCTGCGTGTCCACTGAGCTGAGTCGGCCTTTCCTTCTGGGTCTGTCCCTATGTCCCCTGGGTGGGGCTAAACTTCAGGGTCTGTCCTGGCATTTGGCTGGCTGAGACAGGGGGGCCGAAGGGCAGGCTTCCCTTGCCCAGAGTGGGGGCTCTTATGCAGAACTCCCCCAGACATCTTCTTGAAAGAAAGAAGAGTCCTGAGAGAAAACACAGAAATACAGAAAAATCGAAACTTGCCAATATTGCCCCTGAACATAATCTTCATAGAGTGGTGATTACCATTGTCAAGAAGCAGGGTAATCATTTCCTGAGGGCTGGCAGGCATCTAAATGCGTCTGGCTCCAGAGGGTGGCCCAGGGGCACACACACAGTCAGCCATCTCTCCTCCCGGGTAAGCCAGTTCCAGGTTCGCAGATCCTCAACATGGAAACCAAGGAAATCTATGTTCTCCGGTTGGAAATTTCCAGATAAGACTTTCTCCCTGATGCTGGGGTTTTATGATCTTAAACTAGCCACGTCAGGACCCTTCCTTGCCAGCTTCACCTGGATCCCAGGGCAAACAATAGGCTGCAGTGCCCTAGGCCAGACCGTAGGTCCTGCTGTGAATGCTGAACTTGGCAGCTCCTCCCCCTGGGGTGAGAACAGAGTGAACCCAAGGACTTCGTCCCTGTCTGGGTGTGAGGTCACTGCCCATTTCCTTTTCAGTGCAGCCCAGGTATTTCTTGGCCAAGAAGAGGGCTTGTGGACTTGGGGCTGGCATTTCATGCAGCAAATGCATGAGGGCCTTGCCTTATGCACTGGCTCTGTCGCTGAGCCTTGTGCATGTCCAAGCTCCCCTGCCAGCTGATCTGTGGTGTGACCTTGGGCCAGTCACTTTACCTCTGGGCCCAAGTGTTCTCATCTGCAAAATGAGGGGTGGGACAAGGCTAACGGACCCTGTTGTGTGGTACCCAGTGCTATAGTTTGCGTCACATGGAATGCCAGTTCTGAGGAGCACAGATTCCGTCCATCCCACCGCAGCCAATTTGGGGAAGAGGAGGAAGGGCCAGGCTTCCTTATCACAGTGGCCCCTGAATCGCTACATCATGGGCTGGTGAAGAGTGAGCCCTGGTGGGGGCTGTCCGACCAGCTGCCTGAGCTCTGCCCTGCTGGCCTCCCTGTGAAGCCTGCCCACAGGCCAGAGCAGCCCAGGACAGCCTGGCAGTGGCCACATTACGCTGTGTTTTTATCATGCGGTCACGTGTTGTAAATGCCTGTCAAAGCTGTGTCCAGCCAAGAAATGCTTCTGATTCACTTCTTGAGCCCAGCTTTGCAGAGGCCGGGTCTCTCTGAGCTGTACCCAGGTCCTGGCCAGCCAGGCTCCCTCCAGACCCCCTCAGTCAGTCCCCACCAGGCTGGGGAGCCCTATGTCCCATGCCTCCAACCCCCTCTGAGCTCCTGAGCCATGACCAGCACCCCCTGCAACCTACTATATTAGTTGGGGTGCAGGAACCTCTCCACCCCACTGGTTCCTGCCCATGGACCTTCCCTTACCAGGCACCTGGTGAGTGGTTTTCAAGGAAATGCATTTGTGACAGTTTTTCTGCAGCCCACCAGCATCGCATCTGGGCAAACCTGTCTTAAAAAGCCAGGCTTTTTATTACGAAGGGAAGAAAACTGCCCCCAGTAATCACCACTGTCACCAGCCCTTGTGAGCCCTTTTGTCCTGGCCATGGGCTCCCACGATCACACTGTGACCCAGGAGCACACTCACTTGGTTTAATTCGATGCTGTATCACCAATGGCCTTATTTTTCTACTGCCTGTTTTCCATTACAAAAGTTAAACATTCTGATGAAAAGGAAGTTGGGAAATACAGGGAAGCAAATTATTACCTTCCACCAGACAGATCAGTTTTCACATTTTGTGTGTTGTCTTCAGAAGCCCCCTCCGCCGCTGTGCCCCCTGTGTGTGTGGTAGTTTTAAATGTGTTTCTAATCATCAGGTACACATTTTCCTTTTTGGGTTAGATTTCTATTACAAAAGTAATGTATGTTGGAAAAAGAATTTAACCGTAATAGAGACATAGAAACTAAAAACAGCAGCCCTTCATACAGCCAAACTCCAACATTTGTTACTGATTTCTACCAAAAAAACAAATGTCCACCCACCTTAGCAGGTGGTTCCAGTGTGCAAAGTCCTTCTGGTGCCACCCAGCCCGAGGGGACAATCGTGACATGCCTTGGCTGTGATGATGATTTCTGAGTCAGAGCTGGGGACCAGCTCCTGAGAATGTGACTTAACCTAGCCCATCCCCCACTCCCGTGATACGGATTCTGAGTCTGGGAAATGTGCCCATCGTGCTGCAGTGTGGGGCCTGGGTATCAAGTGCAGAGATAAGCTCTTGGTAACAAAACACGCTTTCACTGTAAGAGGTTCTAGACCACTAGACTCCAAGGGCAGCTGGGCCTGAGTCCCCAGGCCCTGGAGGTGCTGACATGGTCCCCAAGGAGGTCCCCATGCTTTGTTAACTCAAGACCTCTGTCCTCAACAAGGGGATGCTGGCAGAAATGAGTCTCTCAGAGCCCAACGTTCATTGCTTTTAACTCCCGTTGCTGTGCTGCAGGCCCTGATGAGGGGAGTTGAATGGTGGGACATTAGGTCGGGCTCCCCTTTGGCAGTGGCCATGGTTTGCCACCAGGACAGTGGGGTGGTCTCTGGAGTTGCTTCTTGACCTGCTGTCTGTACATTGTGCAGAGGTAATGCAACAAGAGGCTTAGGTTCTACTTGTCTGAGATCTTGGGGACCCCACCCCCTCTGCAGCTGGCTGTCTCTGTGGCTATTTGTCCCCTGATACCCCTCCCTGAAGAGGCACAGGACACCGGGCCCTTCTCCACTTGAGAATCTAAACGCCACAGAAAGCTGCCTGGCTCCCTGCCTCCGGCATCTGGCCTTGGGCCTCGTTGAGAGAGCCTCCCCTAGGGGTCCTGAGTGCTAGATAGGAGCTGGGTGTCTGGCCCAGGAGTGCCCGTCTTTCACTGGGCCCTCTTCTCCAGGTGCGGCTGCAGGTCCAGAGCCTGGAGAAGCCCCAGTACCGAGGGACCTTGCACTGCTTCCAGTCCATCGTCAAGCAGGAGAGCGTGAGTGGCCTGGGCCTGAGGCAGTGGGGGTGGGGAACCACCTTTAGGGTGCTGCAGCCCAGACCACAGAGCTAGAAAAGAAGGTGTTGGGGGGCTACCGAGCAAATCAAGACTTTGGAAATGGGAAGGTGGGAAAGCCCAGGCCCTTAGTTGGAGGACTTCTGTTCCAGTAAAATTCTGCATGAGCCTCCTGAGTACCTGGGGTGGGCTGGGCTGGGCCTGCTGCCACCTGCCTGGAGGGCCCAGGGAGGTGGGCTGGGCAACCCACGGCCCCGGGCAGGAGCGCACCTGACTATATCTGGGCCCGCAGGTGTTGGGCCTGTACAAGGGCCTGGGTTCACCCCTCATGGGGCTCACCTTCATCAACGCGCTGGTGTTCGGCGTGCAGGGCAACACCCTCCGGGCCCTGGGCCGTGACTCGCCGCTGAACCAGTTCCTGGCGGGCGCAGCGGCAGGCGCCATCCAGTGCGTCATCTGCTGCCCTATGGAGCTGGCCAAGACGCGGCTGCAGCTGCAGGATGCGGGCCCGGCCCGCACCTACCGGGGCTCCCTGGACTGCCTGGCGCAGATCTACCGGAGGGAGGGGCTGCGCGGCGTTAACCGCGGCATGGCGTCCACCCTGCTGCGTGAGACACCCAGCTTCGGTGTCTACTTCCTCTCCTACGACGCGCTAACGCGCGCGCTGGGCTGTGAGCCAGGAGACCGCCTGCTGGTGCCCAAGCTGCTGCTGGCGGGCGGCACGTCGGGCATTTTGTCCTGGCTCTCCACCTACCCTGTGGACGTGGTCAAGTCGCGGCTGCAGGCCGATGGGCTGCGGGGCGCCCCGCGCTACCAGGGCATCCTCGACTGCGTGAGTCAGAGCTACCGGGCCGAGGGCTGGCGCGTCTTCACCCGCGGCCTGGCTTCCACGCTGCTGCGCGCCTTCCCGGTCAACGCCGCCACCTTCGCCACTGTCACCGTGGTGCTCACCTACGCGCGCGGCGAGGAGGCACGGCCGGAGGGCGAGGCCGTGGCCCTGGCCCAGCCGTCCAGCCTGTGAAGCCCCGCACCCAGCTGGGCAGGGCCCGGCCTCCCCGGGGCCTCTTCTCAGCGACCTGACGCAGAGGTGAACTGGCACCGCAGCTGACCGCCCTGTTCAGCCGCCATGGGCTGTGGACTCCCACGGGCCTGGGTTGAATGCCACTCATTAGATGGGTTGCCTTGGCCACACACTTGACGTCCTCGGATTTCTCAGCTGTGGAACGGGCCTCCTCACACCCATCTTGTGCCATCAGGAAGCTTGGTGAGGCCCGTGCAGCGTGCAGCACTGAGCCTGGACGTGTAGCCAAAACGCCAGCCCTTCTCTGAGACCCTGGCCACCACCCGCCCACGTGCTGATCAGTGATTCGCTAACCGTGGATCCTCCACCTGGCAGGGCTCCAGGGTCGTTCCTTGGCCACCTGTGCAGCTCTGTCGTTAGGGACAGAGCAGCAGCCGGAGTGCTTCCTGGAGGTATTGAGCTACACCTCAGCTTCTCTGTGTGGCACCGCTCGGAATACTACCACTGGAGGCTGACCTGGGCAACCAGCTAAGAAGCCATGGGCCTCCGGGAGGCTCCGTTAGCCTAAGGATGGGAGTGAGGACTAGGCACAGGCTAGTGGGGCAGCTGTCACCATTCCGTACAGCTGTGGCAGAGGGAAGGCTTTTCACCCTCTGGACCTCAGGCTACCAGTCTAGAATGGGGACATAGGTCAGCTGCTATCTGGTGCTCTGGCCCACTACATTCCCCAAAGTGTGCAGAGGGTCAGCAGTCAGCAAGGAGATCAGTATAGGATCCCCACTCCCCAGCAAATGGTGTCTTTCCGGGGCAATCTCACGGTCCTGGTATTCCTATGAGGCCACAAAGGAACTGTTAGTGGCTCAGGTGTGAACTCTCCAGGCTGAGGGGGACCGGAGTTCACACTCTAGGGACTGTCTCCACAAGCCAGGGTGTGGTGTAAGCTTGGGGCAGCCCCAGCACAGGGAGTACCGTGTGGCCGACTGATTGGACAGGGAAGCAGATCGCTTTGCACAGGTTGGAGGTGACAGGCATCCTTTGCCCTGAATGGGGCTTGGCCTCCTGGGCAGTGTGACAAGCTGTCCCCAGAGGCGGGCTGTGCTCAAGAGGAAGACAAGACTCCATCCTGTATGCATATGGCATCATTGTACAGAAACCTCCCAGGGAATAAAGTATTATTTTTTAAGAGGGTGGGACTTCATTTATGTTCACAGAGGAAGGGGCTTCACTCCCCCCAACCCCTGAAGTCAGAGGGGCCAGTGGGTGGTCTGTGTGCCCTTGGGCCCTGATGGCAGCCCTAGCTGTGTGGCCTGGGGCCAGCTCTGGTGGTACATTCACACCCTCAAGTTTCCTCACCTACAAAGTGGGGCTAATGGAAGCAGGAGGATTGCGTACAGGTCACAGATATGCTGGATGGAGCCTCTGCCGTTCAGCAAGTGCCCCTCTGAATGTGGGCATCCCAGGGATGGGAAACCTGGTCCCTGCTCGTTCTCAGCTGGGCAGCGCAAGCAGCGTGTGGAGGGAGCTCTCTGGGAGTACCCGGCGTGGTGAAGGCACAGAGAGGGCCACTAGCTGAGGCCAGAAATGGCCTCTCAGAGGAGGGGAGGTCTCAGTGGAGCTCTAAAGGCTGACCTGATTGCCCCTCTGAGATCAGACCACACCCAGGTCTATTCCTAGAAGCCTTGTTTGCCAAAGGGGTGTCTCACTGTCTGTGCACCCCCACCTCTCCTCCTGGAGTCGGTCCTGGGCACCTGAGTCTACCATCCTGGAGGCTCTTTCCTTTCTTCCCAGTTGTGGGGCCCAAAAGCCCCGCCCACATGCAGGGGTGACCAAGAGAGAGCGCCCCCAGCTTTCCCTCCAGGAGTGGGGCCAGCTCTCCCCAGGCTTTTACACCCCATTGAAGCCCCAGCATCAGCTCGTGATGTTGGGCTCGTCTGCACTTACCAGGGGCAGGAGGCCAGGAAGGGGCTGGCTGGTGACCCCAGAGTGTGGTGTTCTCGGGTAAGTCACAGGCTCCCTTCCTTCAGCAGTCCCCTCCCTGGGGCCCCAGGCAGCAGTTCCTTCCCCAAACAGGGCCCTCAGCCTCTCACACTTCTCTTTCCTTTGAAAGAAACCAGGCACATGCTGAAAACCAGGTCTTCCACTCCTGCCTGAACACTGATGGTTAAACCAACAAATTGGGACAGAGGAAGGCTCGCAGAAGTGTGAGGTTTTGTTTTTATTATTTAGACTAAGTAACATATTAACACGGTAAAACATAAAAGTGCTGTAGGGAGGAGAGCCTCCAGCCAGCACGCCCTTCCCTTGCTGGAGGCCAGGCTGGATGGAGCGTGGCCTCCGTGCTAAAGAACTGCTCTGTTCTTTGCTTTTCTTATTTGACAGTTATCTTGTAGAATGTCGTGGTTTCCCAAGGCTGCCGTAACAAGTACCACACAGCGTGTGACTGAAACAACAGATGCTGATTCCACTGATGTTCCGGAGGCCAGAGGCCTGAAATTCAGGTGTCGTCAGTGCCAGTTCCTTCCCCAGGTTCTGCGGGGGAATCCTAGCCTCTTCCACAGCTGGCAGTGGCCAGCAACCCTGGCTTGTAGACACATTGCTCCAACCTCTGCCTCCATTTCATATGGACGTCTCCCCTGGGCATCACCATGTCTTCTTTTATAAGGACACCGGTCATTTTAACTACTAACATCTGCCAAGACCCTGTTTTCCAAGTACAGTTGCATTCACAGGAACCTGGGGCAAGGACTTCCACATCTTTTGGGGGGGACACAATTCAATCCACAGCCAAAATCTTCTCCTTATCTGCGTGTTTGAATGGGCCATGTTTTTGTTAAATAGTTAGTTGCATGACATCTAGTCAGCGCCGCAGGATCAAAGTTCCTTGTTTTCCAGCGAGGCTTGGGAGAGTGACTAGGAGGAGATATCTGAACAGTCTGAGAGGAAGAGCAGTCACTGACAGGGCTGCAGAGGGACGGCATGCAGCCGAATCCCGGGGTCGGAGGAGGGCAGTGGCTCACTGCAGGGGTGATGAAACCGCAGAGGGCAGCCGGGCCAAGTTACACTGCCCTGGGGACTCTGGGAGACCTTCCCAGGTGCCTTCCTAATAGCATCCTTTTCTGATAGAACCCCAACTTGTTCTGTGCTCCAGTGTGTCCAGATAAAGATGCCTTTCCAAGCTCCCTTGCAGCTGGAGGTGGCCACATGCCCCCAATCTAGTCAGTGAGATGAAAGCAGTGGCTGGGCTTCTGAGAAAGCCTTGTAAAAGGGACAAGTGTGCATGGCACATCTCTTTGACATCTGACCGTCCCTTTTCTGGATGAAAAAGGGACAGGGTGCCTGCAGGAACAGGGAAGACAGCACCAGCCTCGGCCTTGGTGGGCCATGGAGTCAGCAGTCACGCGCTGTTTCTTGGTTTCTCTGCCATTTGCAGCCAGAGGCGCCACAGCAGGGCAAGGAATTGGCAGGATCTGGTTCATGCCTTAAAGACCCCACAGGAGGTAGGGAGGCAAATGGGTTACAAGAGGCAAGAAGGGCTGGGATGGGGGCGTCTTGGGGCCGGGGAGGGAGGGCTGCAGAAGCAGTGCGTGGAACGCTGAGGCATGACTAGTGACAGATAAAGCCCCTCTGGCAGTTTGAGAGAGACGAAGGGTCAACCCAAGAAAGTCTTCCAGCTCGCATCCCCACTTTTTCCAGGGCAGGAAGCCAGCCCTGGGGACGAAGTGTGTGCACCTCCTCTGCTCTCCCCTTTGCTTTCAAACGCCAGGATTAATGGGCATCCGCCTCCTGACGCTCTCCCACGCCTGGCCTGGCACCTCTCCCTCTTTAATTGCTTCTTCTAAATAAAAAACCCCGCGCTGCAGAGAACATAAGCCTCATGCCCCTCTGTGGACGACGGGAACACCGGCCAGCCTGTGCACACATTCACCCTCCAAACCTCTCACCAGCCCTTTTTTTTAGGGGAGGACGCCAGAAGGGGCGCAAGGCCACACGGCCGGCCGCAGCCCTCCCCACGCCCCGGCACCGTATCCGATGGGCCATTGTCCACCCGGCAGCACAAGTGTCACAAGGGCCAGGATCACCCTTGGGGGTGGCCGACTTGCCAAGTTCTGTGGCTGCAGGAGTCAGACGCCCTGGAGTGGCAGTTCAAGCACCAGAAGGGCAGGAACCTTGGACGGGGCTGGGACCACCCTAATGGGCTCCTCGGTGTCAAGGATTCCGCTGCTGCGCCGCCGACGCCGTCCCACCTGAGGTGAGGCCGTCCTGGAACACCTCCCTTCCCCGCCGGCCCCTGGTTGGCAGGAGCCCCTCCTCCTCCTGGGCTCGCCAGGCTGGCCTGGATAACCGCCCGCCGCTCTCCGGTCACCGCCATTCTCTGCGGAGGGCAGGGCACCCCCCGAGGCCCGCGGCCCTTCGCCCCATTGGCCCAGGCCCAAGGCCTTCCCAAGCGAGCCCTCCGGATGCCCTCCCGACACCCGGCCCGCGCCCGCCCGGAGGCCTGTAGCTCGGCAGCCACCTGGCCCACGGTCGGCTGAGGGCGCTGCGGGGCCCTAAGGTTCCTCCAATTCCAGGCCTCGGACGCCGGAAGTGGGCCGCCTTTCCGGGGCCCTGGCGTCCCCGGGCCGCACGCACGCGCACGGCTCCACCCATCCCGGACGCGGCCGAAGGGCATCGCCCTCGCGTGGCGGGAGGCGGAGGCGCAGCCACCCTCGGCGGCCGCGTGGAAGGGCCTGGAAGCCCTGAGGCTGCGGCTCCCTAAAGCCAGGGACTCAGAACCGACTAAGTAACCTGGGGGAGGGCCCTGGCGGCCGTCGAGGAATGGAAAGGGAGGGCTAGGGCAGGGATGGCAAGCCGCCCTCGCCCAGGGTGGTGGACAGGGCTGGGGAGGGGCTTGGATGGGTAGCTCCTGCGACTCTCCTGGGATCTGGTACAGAAGCAACACGTTGCAGGTGATGGGAGGGAGCTGGGGCCGGATCACCTCCATCCAGGCCCACGCTTCCTCCGAGGCTTGCCCTGACACTGTCCTACTGGACTTATAATGCACCGAAAAACAGGACCGGCCAGAATTAGCGCTCAGTATTTGTGGAATTAATGAGTGAACCCGGGAATTCAGTAAGGAAGATGTGGAAGCTACGAACTGAAAAGGGATGATGAGGGAAAACTGGAAAAAGTTGGTCTGGACTGGGGTCCACTGTGGGTTTTCTTAGGAAGTAGGTGCCACTGCAGGTTTAGGTAGGGTGGTGAGACCCGTGCTGAAGGCACAGTACAGTGACATCAGGAAGTGGGAAAGGAGCAGCTAAGGCCAGAACAAGGGGCTGGGGACTCCTAGTACTGGGGAGCCCGAGAGCCAGCTTCCGTGGCCAGAAACGCATGGTTCCAAGAGCTGGAAAGGCCAACTGGGAGCTGGGGGGGCAGCAGTGTTAACAGGGACAGGGTGTCTTTGAAAGGGCTGGAGATGAATTCAGGCGCAAGCCAAGTGCAGCAGAAACCAGGTGGGCCAAGGTTTTGAATTCCAGCTCCCCAGACCTCCACTCCACCAGTGACCCTCACCCATGACACGGAGCAGCACTACAGAATTCCTCCAAGGGCAGTTTGGAGTAAAGGAAATGGAGTGCACAATGCCTGGCATGGTTCTGGGCACAATTCATTAGGTTCCCCACAAATGTTATTACAGGCAGGCAGAGATTCGCACAAGAGCAGAGGGACACTGGTTTCACTATTTTCTGGGGGTGTCCACATTTCAAAGTCCTCAATGACCTCAGTTCCTCCCTATCGAAAACCTGAAGATGCAGTTTTCCCCCGTGGCTGCCCCCCAACTCTGCTCTACCTCAGGCCCTCAACTTAGCAGTTCTGGGCTTCAGGCAGGCCTGGGACTTGCCACTGCAGCAGCATTGTGTCAGGAGTCCCTTCCATCATTAGCAAAAGGAAGGGAAAGTCCCATGAACGTAGGGAGAGTAATAATAAGCCTTGCTACATGCAGTATACTACTAGCGCCGGGGCCCCAGACAGTGAGGAGTGAGGCACTTCTCCGCATCTTGCTTTCAGCCAAATCCAAACTAGCTCTCAGTCTACTTTATCAAGTTTTTGAGTCTATCCCAATCAGTAAGCTTTCCTTTTTGCACCGAAGCTCCCAGAAATAGCACTGGGCATCCTGGGCCAACCTGTGTGAGGATTTCATTTTACTGTGCAGTGGGTGACGTTCTTAATACACTCCTTCTGGCCCATTCGTCCATCTTGGGAGCTGAGAGGTTATGTTACAGAAGCATTTCTTGCTGGTGAGGTTGAATCCTGGAAGTTTCCATTCCTGGGCTGAAAGGAAGCCCACGAGGATCTGCCCAGGCAGCTCAGGCAGCCCTCAGATCAGGCAGGAGTGTATAGCCAGGTTTACTGTGCAATGAAACTCAGGAATAGGGGTGGCTTAGAGGACTGAGGAACAAACAAGAACCACAGGCATTGAAAAGCTTAACAGCATTATGCATTTATTATATTTTATAGAGCCATGTTACACATGCTTGGTGCTTCAAACTGAGTTATCATTAAATGTTTTTTCTGGATGCAAAGCCATCTGATGCTTGATGCGGATGCCTTAAATACTATAATATTTCTGCATCTATGACCTATGAGCTAAGGAAAAACCAAGGACAGTTCCAGAAATGGCAAAGAACATTTGAGAAAAAGATGTACATGAGACGCAATGCGAAGTCCTTGAGCCAGAGCTTACAGAAGTCACCAGAAAGTGAATAAAAACAGATTGTTCCATGAAAATGGTTTGACCAATCACCATCTATAGAAAAGAGAGCCTCCTAACAGATGTGTAGCAAAAAGATTATTGTTTGGTTCTGATGCCCTTTCCCCCTTGGTCATGTATGCAGACATCATGCAGCCCCAGATTAGAGCAGCAAACAGAAATCAGCACAGCAATGGCCCCTGCCAGCGACATTCCAATGCTGTTTCTCATGGCACCCCAGAGTCTTAATGGAAAGCAGTCATTTGGTCAAACTTGCCACTGTGCGGAAAGTCTCTGTGCTTTAGATGAATATGCTATCACACACTCACCCTCTGCAGACTCCCCGGATCCTGGGCGAAAGGGGGCTGCGGTGACCAGCTTGTGGCAAGTCTGACTTGCTTGCTGACCCAAACCAGTGTTCAATTTCAGCGTTCCTTCCAATTTGCATGAGGGGAGTTGATGGGAGTGTCAACAGGATGTTGCCCGTCCAGCCCATCAAGTCTCAGTAGTCCTCCTAGCATCCTCTCCAGCACTGTGCTGCCCCCTCAGGCCTGGAGAAGACACTGGAGAGCCTTTGAGCCATTATGCACCCACTTAGGGAGGGGCCCACCCTGTCCTGCCTGATGCCACTGCTCTGCAGGGCCTGCACGTACACTGTCTTCAGGCAACCAGGGAATTTGAGCACAATCTTGAGTAGTAAGTCATCCAAGGTCAGTAAGTTATGAAGCAGGACACCTAGTCGGCCATTCAAATGATTCTGTGCAGGCCAAGAGAGATTCTGAAGGCACAGAGTACCTCCTGTGAAGCTGAAAAGCAGGCTATGAGTACATGGCTGAGCTGCAGGACGGCAGAGCTCAGTGTTCTGGTCTCCTTCCTCTACTTCTTGGGTTGAAGTCTGGGCGGAAGGCACCTGCCAGGACCTGCTGGGCCTGGGCTCTGACAAGGTGCTTGCACATGCAGTAATGACAGTGGGAGCCGGGACAAAGGGCTGGCTCTAGTGGGCGGCAGAGCGGCTAGGAGGCAGCCTCGTGGCATGGGCATGGTGGTAAATGGGTGCCCAGGAGGGAGTAGCTTCAGCTCTCCTCACTGTTTTCATCTCTGAGACCCTTGCTCTTGCTGGTGGTCAGATGTCAAGACAATAGAAGGAACTTAAGGAACTTACGACTAATCACATGTCCTTCTTAAGCCATGATCCCAAATCACAGAGTCAGACAAGAAGTGACCAGTTCTCTCTGCCTGCTGTGGGGGTGGGGGTGGAATTATCAGGACTCTAACAAAAACACTTTAGAGGGCCAGGTTTTCCTGTGCCAAAGACAGATTCTAAGGTAAGTAAGTCCTAACAGGTAAGTCTCACTAAGCTGCGTGGGCCAGCAACAAGCCCACTGAAAGCATGCCGGTGGCCACCCGGGCAGATCTCCAGTCTCTAGGCATCGTGCTGAGCAGAAGTGACGCTCATCTAACTGGAACTCTGCTTAGAAACCCTGGCAGGCACTGAGCATACCATTCTGTCAAAGGGTCTTACTTCCCTCAAATTTAGCAAAGTAGATGACATTTAGAAGAACTTGTACATGAAAACCAAGTAGGAAAAAAATCTTAATTTCTCACATCCAAAGGCCTTGAATCTATGCATAGCACACAGAACACCATGAGTTCAATGTCACCTTGGAAAATAAATGTCACTCTGGGTGACAGTTCTTTATACAAATATTATGCTTCCCCCTAACCCCACTACCAAAAAGGGGGGAAATAAGAAGAAATCCAAAAATAGAAAACAACATCTTGTTAAGTGTAAACTTATCCTCTGGAGTTTTTTATATTACATATGCTAGAAACATGCATTTACTTCAGCTCAGATGTAAGAAAATATGTCTATCAGTGTTACTTATAAATCAGATTAATCCTTAAGACAAGCTGACTCACTTGTTAGAATTCCACTTCAAACTTAAGCAAATTACATCTTTAGCAAAATTATAAAGTCTAACCACAAGCAAAATGACTTTAAGTTATTCCCAATGAGAACTACCTCTAGTCCTTAAATCGTCACTCACTTACTAGTTTCCTAAACTACTGTGAATGGAGAATGCTCCGTCAACAGGGAATTTGGGACACATTTTCTTCAAACCCATTAAATTCCTTTCAGAAATAAACTGCAGACTGAGAGAAGACACATTAACAGAGAGTCAAGGGGAGTGATGACTATCCCACTCAGGCAGGAGGGGACGGAAGAGATGACCAAGGGCATCCCCCAAGGGATCAAGGCACAGAGGAAAAGGGACCTCCCTTCACCCAGGAGCCGGCCTCTCTCTAGGTCATGGCGTGGTTCCTGGGGCTGCTGTGGTTCCATGTCTGCCTTGCCGTGGGCCCTCAGGCTGGAGTCCTGAGGACGGCGCCAGGACCAGGCTCCAGGGGGGCGATGCTGGGTAATTACATGGACTCCTAATACAGCCACCCGACTGGAGCAGCATTTCAGCAGACACCCTGGGACTGGCTCACCTCATAGTGGGGAGGGAAGGCAGGCTTACACCACGGGCATCAGCGGAGGAGGCCTCTGCCCCAGGTCTAGTCAAAGAATCCCATGTCCACACTGGGCACTCAGACCTGAGGGGAGACCTCCATGGGCTTACCTCTCTCTGACTGCCAGATACAGCAAAGCCTGGCTTATCCAGAGAACAGCTGGGGTCTTCCGATTAACTTAGCTCCATCAAACTACCCAATGGATAACAGATTCTGAACGAATAAAAAAAAGTGTCTCAAGTTAACTTTTTCATTTATGATTCAGAAGGCACTTCAAAATTCCAGAGAGCCACGGGGTCACTGTTATTAGGTCACCAATCCTCCTGTATAGGACCGATGGAGAAGATGTAAGATAGGGCTACATTTTCGACCTGATGGTATCCTAGACATCTTGTAACTAAATCTCTGATGTTAGTTTGTCAATTACCTTGCAGAGAGAGTCAAGCATACAGCACAAAGACACACAGTATATTTGCATCTTAAATAAATGGGATTTTGCTGTTTCACGGCAGTTTATAAAATAGTCTCATGAGTCTGGTTATCTGATTCTAAGTAAAATTCAAAAATTAATCACACATTTAAGAGGTCACAATGTGAGAGGTAAAGTACTCACTGAGTACAGTTTGCTGAATAACCTAATCACCTTGCCAACCTGAGCTCAGTGTCCATTTAGAAGCATGAAATTAAGCTACTGGCACTCAACTGCTACATGTGCTAGCATTTAAAGACTCCACTAGATGGAGGAACCAAGGCGCTCAACCTAACAGCCAATATCCGTAAGCACAGCCTGTCAGACAAGCCAAAGACCTGCTGAAGCTGCCCTGAAGGCAGCCTGAGCGATGGAAATGCCTGGTCTCCCTCTGCCTGGGCCCCTGCCGGTAACACCTTACCTTGGCAATACACACAGGCCAGGGCACAGCTGCTTGAGTCACACATTGGCTGGGGGAGCTAAAATCAAAATCCTAACACCAATGGGATGGTTTGGGGGTACTCTTGAGGTAGTTCCTTAACTCGGGGTGCCTGCTACCTACACTCTCTCAGAATTCAGTACATGTAGGAAGTATTAAAATATCCATGCATCACTTTAATCACAAGTCACTGTAATTGAGTGCAAAATAAAGGAAACTTGAGTTGCTTTATTTAGCTTCCAATTTCTGGGAGGCTCAAGAATTATTCTGGACAACAAAAGGAAATAAAGACTGTGCTTACAGATCTTCTTCTGCCATATTCTTTCTGTAGGATCGCTGTTTTATTGTTGCCCTTTCTGTTACACGGGATGTACACGTCAGGTGTTAAAAGGTACAATACATTCTACAACTGAGCACCACTTTCTGTAACTGAACAGGCAAAAAAATTACACTGAACATCAGCATCTGGCAGTATTTTTGGAAAAAAAAAGTGACTAAAATGGGTTTAAATTGATTAACACTATTAAATCACATCTAATATTTGATACTACATGATTCAATACAGCTATACGATACAATTATACAAAATGTGTTAACATCAAAGAATACAACCAAAATTAAGATAGCAAACAAAACCTATATAACTTTTTTTTTTTTTTACAGGAAAATACTTTTGAAGTATGCATGTAACTGCCCATTCTTTTAAAGAAAATCTACTGCAAGCAAAGTTATCAACCTCCAGAAAAATCACACATAGCATTACTAAGCATATCCCCAAAAAGTGTACAATATGCACACTTGGAAAATACAAAATTAAAAAAATTGTAAGCAACAGGTGAGCTTCATATTTATAAGAATGTGAAAAGAAGTCCCATTTTTAGCACTGTTGTATAAAGAATTGTCTTTTGATGCGAAGTCCATGAATTGTCCTCCTGTTGGGACCACACTTTACAAAACACCGTGTTTTTGAAACGAGATTACAGAGCAAGATAGAGCATCTTAGCAATGTCATCTTATTAAAGTTTTTTTTTTATTTTTACTACTTTATCAAAACATGTCCCTTAGGTGTGTAGGATTCATTTTTAAAATTCTTTCCTAGAAACAATATACAAAGGAGAGACATATTTATTCCCAACCCCACTCCTGGAAGATGCTTCCCGAGGTCGAGAAGAGTCTTCTCTCTCTTCTCACTGGTTGTTTTTGGCCTTAGCATGTGTTAAGATGTGAGATTTCAGGTTAGTCGACTGAGCAAACTTCTTATTACAACCATCGAAGGGGCACACATAGGGCCTGTCTCCGGTATGGATTCGCACATGTGTGCGCAAATTGAAGTCCAGTGAAAAGCGTTTCCCGCAGCCTTCGAATGTGCACTGTCGAGGAAGAGACCAGAGATAACTCACTCAGCGACTCTGAACAGGCAGGCCCTGGGTCAGCGAGCAGCTCACTGCTACGGTGGACAACCGCCTACACTTTTCCTCTCTGTTCTGGACAAATTTCCTGGTTATATTATGGAATTAGTGGGCAGGGGGCTCTAATTCTCCATGCAGGACAGTTCCTACAACCCATGAGTAGCCCTCAGAATTACTGAAATATGACCTAAGAGAAACACTTGGCAATAAAGGAAGAATCTTCCTAAATACTACATTAGTATCTGTGTAAATATTTCAAATACTAAAATACAAATGATTAGGAAAGTTGCTGGTGTCAAGTATCAAAAAGAACCATGTTAGATTTACTAACTGCACTGTGACTTCATTCAGCTGTTTGTGGGCTTCTTAACACAAGACGAAATATTAACTATGCTTATTCTCCTATAATAAAATTTAAGAAGTTCCCTGTCAATTAGCAATTTAATATGCTATTAACTACAAAAAATGTACCACCTCCATCCCATAGTGGACACACTAGAAATTTAGTTTTAGGCTTGCTCTTCAGCAAACCTGTTTTTCTCCTGCTGTCATGTGCCCTTCATACGTCCCATTTCCAGTACCATAGAGACCACATACGGGAAGTTGAGAGCCGGGGTAAGCGGATCCGAATGCTTCCTCGGGACACCACTTCCATCTCTGCCTAAGGAGCCCCAAGACCCTGACTCTCCAGGGAGTGGCTCTGCAGCACGGCCACACTGCCTGCCCCTGCAGGTAGTGTGGAGGGGAGAAGGGGCTGGCTCTACCTGAAAGGGCTTCTCTCCAGTATGAACCAGTTGGTGCCGTTTTAGTTTTGAGCTCTCAACAAATGCTTTGCCACATTCTGCACAGACGTGGACTCTGGGGCCGTGGGTGTGCAGATGTTTTCTCATGGCAGAGTTATCCCTGAACATCTTTGTGCAGCCCTTCAAACAGAGAGAGAAGCTTAGCGGTTCACACTGCAAACTGGTACAAAGGATTCAACCACTTAGTAGCCTTCACTGACACATTATAACAACCCCAACCCCCCATTTTAATCTTACTTAGAATTACAGCAGAAATATTAAGTTATTTAAGACAAAAAACAAAGACAGCTGAAAAAGGCCTTATCATTTAATGCAAACCCTTGTTTTACAGATGAGGAAACTGAGGCTTAGAGATGTCTTTAAGTAGACTTGCCCAAGGTCATACTACTAGTAGGAGCCAAGCTGGGAGTAGAACCCAACATACCCTGGCTTCCAGCTACACCATAGCTGCCCCACCCAACTATGTTCCCCAAATGAAGTAACAGAAGCACTGATATATAAATGGAGTTAAAATGACGGCAGTCCACCACTACCTTTGGTGGGCCCCATATTCTGTGCTGCAAGAATGGGCTGTCATTCTCCATCGCCTACTGTTCCCTCTTCTCTCTTTGCCTCTTTCCCCTTCTTGACAGAGAAAGAAGCAAGAGGGTCTCCAAGGAATGGCAACTACAGAAGAAATTTATTTTGTGAGACACTAGGAAAAGAAGCAGGCAACTGATACCAGAGCAGGGTGGGGAGGCAGATGGGCATGTGGTGCTCGAGAGAAGCATGTCCTTCACAATTTCTTCTGCAGTTGTTGCCCAATAATGGAGTGAGTGGGGAAATGACCAGACAGCATGACAGAAGGACAGCACAAGTCAACCAGTGGACAGCTGCACAGGCAAAGGGAGGGGAAGCCACAGTTTTTTCACCTTGACCCCTAGCCTGCATTTCCATTTAGAAAATGGAATTTTTTTAAAAAATAGAGAAGCCAGAGAGATGATAGGCACTTACGGCCTAACTGTTTTCAAATGCTTATGTTTTTTTGGCCCTGTTTTCAAACACTTGTTTTCTGGCTCCAGTCATTTTATATTTCATGGTCTCCATGTTAAGAGCATTAAGAAAGAAAACAAATGACATGAGCGCAGTTGCTAGAGGTGGTACCGCTAATGAAACTATATTTACCCTTCTCCAATTGTGGGTTTTTAAAGAATTCTGTATTCCAACCCAAATTTCTCTGCTCTTTTCTGGCACCACGTGAAACTCTACTCTTCTGTTAAGTTTTACATCCAACTAAGTTTGAAAGAGACCAAATCAATACCTCAGAGTACTTTTCAGGCTTTCCCTTTAAGTACTAAACCACATTTGAAAACAGTTAAGTACCCCTCTAGTAACACACAATTAACAGGGTAAACCAAGAAAATTGTGAAGGAAATGATGAAGTCTTTATCAGGCTTACTTTAGCAACATCCAAAAAATTTCCGAATTTCTGTAACAAGCCTACAGTCCCATAAAGGTCCCCATGGCTGAGACACAACTCAGTGTCTTAAGACTGACTTATTAATGATCCAAAAAGAAAATCCTGATGTAGTTTATTCGATATATATTAATAACAAAAACATTGGCAGCCTACAGTAACCCCATTTAATAGTATTTAAATCTGAGTGGCCTTTACTGAAGAACAGAACTTAATCACAAAATAGTCTTGAATTTAGAAACCAAAGAGATAGTTCCTCACTTAATCTCAATTATAAAGATGGAAATAAAAGTGCAAATTTCTCAGCAGCTCTCTAAAAACTTCATTAACAGTTTAACGACCACTTTTCCCCTAGCATTACTTACTTTATGAGGGCAAGCTATTGTTCTTGGAGCATCATCTTCTTTAATTTTTCTTGGCTTCATTCTTACCAAAAAAAAAAAAAAAAGAGAGAGAGAGAGGAGAGAGAGAGAGAGAGATTTGTAGGAGTGGGTAGACTCAGCTGGCATAAATCATATAGTCCCTAAAATGCTTTCCTTATAGATACAAAACTGAGATTACAATATGCTTCCCTGAAGGGGAAGGGCGGAGACAATCACGCGCACCCAATCCCTAGCTGTGGAGAGTCCCTCCCATTTCACAGAGAAGGATGCTGATGCCAGACAGGCTGTACCAATTGCTGCCTATGGTCGCATAGCTGATAAGCTGGTGCAACTTAAAACAGAACTGTGATCTGTGTGCTTCAAATTCCTGGTTTTTCCTCCTAGCTCTTTAAAAAATACAAAAGATTAACATCCCAGAAAACTGGAGGAATCTCTTAGTGGGAGCACAGCAAAATATCCCAAAGCAGCTGCTGCTATAATGAAGGGCCTTATAAAAAGGGGGCAACGGGTATAGAATGGTCTTGAAAATGTACATACCTATACGACTGCTTAAAAAGGGGGTGGGGGGCACAGCTCATTTCATACTGAGAGAAAACATCTTAAGATAGAGGTCATTTTTAAAAAAGGGCAAGTAGTCCTTTTAAACAGAATTATTTAAATCCATTTATGTCTATCTCTAGAAGGAAATACAGAAAACAGTTAGTACTGGTTACTCTGGGAAGGAGCCCCAGGGACTGGTGGGCAGGTCGAAACACCCCCATACTCTTTCACACTGTGTAGTTTTGATCATACCATTATTTTGGGGGGAGGAGGAGGCAGATTTCAGGTTTTCAAAAAAGCATTTCTTTTGAAGAACAGCGGTATCTGGCCCTTCTTTGGGATGGGAGTGCACATGAGTCCTGACTGTGGCGGCAGTCGAGGAAGCCCCACAGGGGATCACCACCAGCGAGCTCGCTGACCTGCTGACTTACCTACCTGCTATTCTCCACTGAGCCAACCTTGGGTCTCTTGTCAAAACTTTCTCTCCAAATACTCCCTATACATCTGTGTGTGGTGGAGGGCTGAGAAATTAATTAAGAGTTCCTAGAAAAACTAGAAAACAAGATTCACATCTCCGGAGCATGTTCTTTTTGCCCCTAGTTTTGCTATCTCACATTCCTACATGAGGATGCAGATGTAATAAATAATAAATAAGCAACTCAACTCATGACTTCTTAGCAGGAAGAGCCAGTTCACCACCACTCATTTATCACTGAAGATTCCTGCTGCTGTCTTTAAGTCAGTTAAGGCCCCTAACAGTATCCTTCTTCTTCACCCTTTATATGGGGGAAAAGAACTGCCTGGTGTTTCTGTCTTTTTAAACCTTAACTCATGGACTCCTCTGGCCACACCGGCCATGCCCTGGTGGAGCAGAGGGGGAACCATTTATCTGGGAGCTGTGACTTCTCTCTAAGGAGTTTTTTCAAGACTGCACAAATTTCCTATTGTAAATTCTATGAAAGCATTTTCAGCCTGGGATGACCCTCCCCATCTGAGCCCAGTGGAGGCTCATTCTTCCCTGTGCTTGAAGGGTTACATCAGTTAGCAAATGTTTTCTAAGTACTTGCTGTGTACAGGGCTCTGAACTAGCCTATGTTGTTCCTTCCATTAAATCCTGGAGTTTGGGGCCAAATTCACACAACTAGGTCAAACAAAAATTTGGTGCTGCTGAGCCACCTGGAAGTTTTTATCAGAGTTTGGAAAACAGTGACTCACAGGATAGGGTGCTACTCCGATGAAATACTAATTAAAAAAAAAAAAAAAGTATATTAAGAACCAAGCTTCAATTTTCCAAATGAAGAAAGTTTACTTAGATTTATTCCTAGTAACTTAAAAAAAATTACCATGGGAATTTTCAAATATATACAAAAGTAAAGAGAGTAGTCTCATATACTGTTTACCCGACTCTTGATGTCTTAAATGTCACTAACGTGGTACTTTTTTTTTCAAATGTCACTTGAAAAATATGTGCTAGTACTTAGCAATATAACTGATTTTCAGAATGAGAGTTTAAAAGGCATCTGGATGAGAATCCCAGACTCCCAGGAGGAAGTGGAAGGTGTTAACTACAGCTAGTCTTAAGCTCCTTGGAAAATCACCCTCGTCATTACATAGCAGCAGATAAGGCAGTATTATGTTGGTATCTTTTAGATTTTACTTGAATGCACATACTGAAAAGATAGTTTTCCAAAAAGGTATTCTTAGTTTGAAAGTGTTTCCTTTTGTGAGTAAAGACTAAAATTAAAATCTTCATGGCACCAATTGATAGATAACCTATAAAATAAAAAAATATATATACATTTAAAATCCTAAAAAAATTTTTTTTAAAGACTAAAATCATATACTACTACCACTTAGAGTATCTTTTTGACCCTCCCAAATTAAGATTTGATTGGACCCAAGATTTAAGTTTTCCATTGACTGTGACACTTTACAGAGAACTTCTGAACCAGAGACAACAATGACAACAGCATAGGCATTATGAATGAGACGGAATGGGATGTGTGACTTGATGCTCACTTCTACTAGCTGCACGACCTTGAGCAAATTACTTAACTTCTCAGCCTCAGTTTCTTATTCTGTAAAAAGATATAATAATCCTACCTACTTTGGAGCTATGAAAATTAAAAGAGGAGAGATGTATGTTAATCTCTTGGGAAATGACAGCTTTTATCACCAGCAATGTGTTAAATGGGCCTAACTAAAATGAGTTCATTCCTTTGAAAAGTGCCAGTTGTACTTAACAACCCAGAAGGTTCTGGGGCTCCAAACAACCCTTTTGAACTAAAGGGCTGAGAGACTGGAGGAAAATGGCACAAGCAGAAAGGCACCTTCCATATATTACAAATTATACAGAGGAGCCAGGTACCTAACAGGAGAAACATCCTGTCCAATTGTCCAATTAAAAATGGAGAACACACTCCCTATTGCATCATACCTGCTGGCTTTACACTATCTCGTTCTGCACACGTTGAGAGAAACAACACTGTAAAGGACTCTGGGACCAAAAACTGCAGGTATTTCTTGCAGAATTTTCAGCAACGCATTGTGTAAACCCAGAGTTCCAACTGAGTTAGACGTGCAAAGGCCCGAGAAGCTGAGATGAAACGGTTTAACACAGTGCTTCTTAAGTGAGAACAAGCTTCTTCCCTGCCCAGCAAGCTCTGCTGGGGCCACCGATTCTGATGGGTGGTAGAGTGGGCACTCCTGTGTAGTGCATCTCCCTGCTCTATGCGAAGAATGACATCTCCTTAGACAAATGAGAACGCTTGATAAGTAAATGAAGGAGCTCTTAAAAAGCGTGTATTTGTGTGATGAGACTGAGAGTCTTAAGGCTCCACCAGCACACTTCATCTTTACATCAAAGTCCCAGGGCGGGTAATGAACAAACAAATCATAACCAATTTGAGAGTGACCTGACCACTCTTTTTCTGATCTTTCTAGATCAAAGATTTCCAAAGGGCTAACTTTAATGAAAAGCTCACAAAGATTGTCATTTTCATCAGGAAATAGAATTTGCCAGGTCCCACCCACTGACTTTTTAAAATACTATAAAAACATTTCAGGAAAGAACAAAGTCACCTATAGCCCTACATGCCCAACACCGTGACTTTCAAATGAAAGCCAGTATTCCATATACTTGCCCCCACCCCCAACTGGTTTTCTAAGCAGTCTAGGCTCAGTGCCACAGAAATGTGAAACACGGCTTGGTCAATTTCAAGTCCAGTCCAGAACCCCATCTTCCCAGTCTAAGGAGGGGAGCAGTAGCTCACATGCCACCTAAGCCAACGGCTGAGTCACAGAGTGGAAGCAGCTAAGAGTGAAGGCCAGCAGGACAAGTTCTGCAGATCTTTCTAAGCAAAGATGGGGTCTGGCCCCCAACAGTTTGAAACTTGCTGCCTCTTAGTCCTCACAGTCCCAGCTACCAATTCTGGGGCCTCTAGAAAATCCTATTCGGCAGTTACACATATTCTCAAAATGGGAAAACCTAAAAAAAATAGGGCATCCCAAGCTCAAAATCTTTCTACCACCCAATTGAGAAAGATTTGCTTAGTTTTATGTGATCTTTCTAAGAGATCCTATAGAAAATGGGGATAAGAATGAGCCCAACCCTCAATACCCCTCGTAATGCCCAAACCCTATTCCACTACTTTGTATATATACACTGTCAATATGAACAAGGTCTCACTCTATTCTATATACAAAATGGTATCTTTAACATTATCAACACATGCTATATTCAAATGATTATGTAAAACACTGCTTACATTTAACTGCGTTAGGATTACATTCCTTGCTTACAGGTCCAATATGGTAGCTTTAGTACCAAGGAGAGACTTCCTAATCAGGTCAAATGCGGTCTCTCTTTAAATATTGTCAAAATTATGCCCTATATTTAGGCCATAGCTTTCTTAGCCCTATTCCCCTTCCCAGGAAGTTTCTAGTTAACTTCCTTTTAGGAAACTCTTTCCCATACCACCAAGGTGTTCTGGTTCTTGTTCTACCCACTACCGAATGAAATCAACTTTTCTTAAAGAAATTCTTACAACCCGCTGATGTCCTGTTCTAAACTGAGTGTTTCCCAGTCCACTGCACAGCTGTCCTCTTGGTTTTCTCATTATTGTATTCTTTAGAAAGTCTTCCTTGTGGTGTGTACCATCATTTTACTGCAGTATATCCTCACGTAACCTCCTCAGAAAGGGAACAGACAAGATAAAACAAATCCTCACATGTCTCAAAATTGTAGTTATTTTGCATTGTATTTGACTGACAGCTTTGTGGATCAAAACTCTTTAAACATTGCTCCATTAACCTTCTATTTCTCATGTGGGTCATCACTCTTCTGTGGGTGACCTATCTTTCCTCTCTGGAAGCTTTTAGGTGGCTCTTTATCCTTAGTGCAAATTTACAAATGGATGGCATGGGTCCCAGTCCCTATGGGTGGTCTGCTTCCTGAGGAGTAAGGTCAGAGGCAGCCTTGACGTAGAGGCAAGGCCACCTGGAAAAAAGTTGAGGCTTCTATTCCACAACGTGTGCCACCTGAGTTCAAGGCTGAAATGCCCTGGATTTTCTGAGCAGAGGACTAGGGACAAGCGTTCAGACAGCTGCCCCAAATCTCCAAGGAGAGTGAACAATGCCCAGAGCTGCTAGCACCTAATTACCTCTACTGCTCACTACCCATTCACGGGTTCCCTCTCTGCAAATTCGTGCCTCAGCCCCTCTGCTCCTTCACTGATTTCTCAGTCTCTCGGCCCTTCTGGAAAACCCCACTGGCTTTCGTGATGCAATGAGACTTATTTTCCCGGTCTCCTTCTACCTGTCTGAATGATCCCTCTGTTCTGCCACTGGTTCCTCACCCCCTATATATGAAAGCTTTCTCAAGACCCTGTGCTTTGGTCTTTTCCCTCTAAAACCTCCCCCCTCAAAGAGCTTACTCAGTAACATTCTAATGCTTTCTGCCACCCCTCATCAGATGAGTCTAGCCCTCACTTCCTGGAACCAGCTCAAGCCCAGCACAGCTGTTTCATTACCATCTAAATCCAAACATTGCCTACCCTGTAGCCTGCACCAACACGAGGATCCTCTCCCAAGTTCTGGTCATCTAAGCAGCAAAACTTTTAATATCCAATTTGATTCCTCTTTTGCTCCCTCCCTCCAGACATACTGCTGATCTGCTTGACAATCTTTTCCACCATCTCCTATCATCTCCGTAACATTTACCCTTTTATAGTCTGACTGCCACAACTTTGATTCAGGCCTTCATGAGCTCTTGTTCAACTGACTCCTCCCAATTCCTGGTTTCCCTGTACCAATCCAGTGTAGATATAGCTGAAAAGTAATCCTCTTAAACGGAACCTCTGATCATACAGCCCCCTTCTCTACTCCTCAAAAACTTTTCAGCAGCTGTCCACTGCACATTAGAAGAGTCCACATACCTTGGCCCAGCATTCACGGGCCTCAAGAATCTGGTTGATAATACCTCAACTCCTATCATTTCCCTGTTAAGCACACTAATTCCCAGGCAAACTCGACAACTTGCCATTTTCTGAATATATACTTGATATTGAACATGTGCTTTTCTGCTATGCTTACACCACTCTAGCATATAGGAAACTCCACCACAAAAACCCAAACTACCAAAACTCCATGTTCTTCACAGCGCAAATCAAATGCCACCCCCTTCACAAAGCTCTCCTTGATTCCTATGTTCCCTTACCTCTCCCTGGGAAATCAGCCTATCCTCACTGAATTATGAGTACAATAAGGAAGAGGTGACTAGCTTAAGAACACATGACAGTATTAGACCCTGGCGAGACATTTGGCTCAGTCTGTCCAAAAACTAACCCCACTGCTGACTATGTATCCTACATTCTATTTTTATTTGCGTGTCTGTTTTATGTTTTGGAAGGGAAGGGGGAGGGAGTGTGTATTGATCCATTTAGCTGTATTTAAATTATGAATGGCAATAAAAGGTGGAACACAATGTAATTAATGGAAGGTTAGAAGGCTTAACTTTTTTTTTTAGGCCTTGATAAGCTGGAATTAAGTAAATGTGTATATTCCCTCTAACTGCAGTTTCACTGGAGAGGAGAAAAGGGTACAAACCCCTTTGGTAAAACACAATGGGATTCTACATCCATCTGACATGGAGTTCGCACACCTTGGTTTTGGCAGGGTTGGGAGAAGCCAGGATGCATCAGGGCCTCCAGCGCTTTTCTACTTTGCCCTGCTCCCAACAGAAAGGAAAAAAGGTGTCCTACACTCTTCCTAGATGGCACTGGAGCACAAAGATTTCTTTCTTCCTGATACTGCCCTACCTAAATTTCCTGGACTATTCCAGGCTCCATTCACCCTGAGGTGAGGAACAGGAGCAGACCTTCTGCTCCAGGATATTAGTTCAGTTATTTTCAGTTAGTATTTTACATCTTTTGGGCTTTCTCATGCCCTTGTAAAAACTGCTAAAAAATACTGGAAAATAAATAGCATAAAAAGGGACCAAGGCTTCTGTAGAAGCCCAGCCCATTTCAAGCAAAATAGACATCCAATGAGTTCAGGCCTTTCTGACTGCTCACCTTGGACAGTCCCAGGGGTCCCAGCCATAAATTTGTGATCTCTTCCTGTCATGCCAGCTCAATTAACAAAACACTAGGAGCTTAACTGATAATGACATGCTGACATATGAAGTGATGAAACCCCTTCAGTGGGCAGCTGTGTCAGTCTACACAGAGCCGGGCCTCCTGCAGCTTAGCCCAGTAGTCCTCTCAGTTAAAATGTATACCAAGAAGTCAGGAGGCAATGTAAAGATACCATCTCCAAACAAATTATGTGCAACTTTATTCACAAGCAATTTCAATTACGGAATTAAAGAGTATTTGCTTCATCGTACTGTGTTCAAGGATGGTGCCACTCACATTATACCATAGTTACTACTAAAAATAAAATTAACTGCTTTTGTTTTCAGAAGTCTCCCTAGATCAAGAATACAAACCACCATGTAACTCAGGCACCAAAAAACACAGCTGACAACACTCAAGTACTTTCTGTGATTGAAAGAAAGGCAAGTTCCTCTGACTTACCTAGCAAATTCAGCCAGTTGTTTGGGATCTGAGAGGTCGATGCCAGGTATCCCTCCAGGAGGAAGCTTCTTCCCGGTCATGTACTCTGAATAATCAGGAGGTGAGTTCTCACCGATGATCTGTTCCTCAACCACTGTCTCATGGTCAATATCTTTTTTTTCATCTGAAACACAATGTAAAATTGTCTTAGCGGAGTAAAAACACTCATGTGGGCAATTACATTAAAAAACTCTAAAAAGTGCTTTCACTAGCTGCTTAGATGGGTAATTTGTAGCGGCTATTTCCATTTCTTAAACACCCAGTCTTTCTCTTCAATCTCTTAAAATCTTGCTTCTACTGCCTGAAGGTCACCAAGACTAGCAATGCCAAATCCAAGGGGCCTTCCTCTTGGGAGCCCCAGACCTCTCGGTCATGGGGTGTGGTCCCCACTGCTGTCCTCGGCATGCACTGCCCTGCTTCCACGCCCACTTCTCCAGTTGGCCTGTTTTCAGCTTCCTGGCTTCTCCTCCTCCTGCTTCTCAGAGTTTGGCTTTTTGTCCACCACACTCATTTCCTATTATCTGCCCACTCTGCAGAATGCAGACCTGATGGTATCACCGTCCCCTCTTGGCTAGCCTCCTGCTCACCTCCAGCCCTTCACTCTTCGCTCGAGCTGTACTGGCTTTTCAGTTCCTCGACCCATCCACCCCAACATCATGGCCTTCACTCATACAATTTGTAATTACAGCTCTAAGATTTTTGTTGGCCTCTCCCAATAGACTGTAAGCTCCAAGAGGACAGGGATGCTTATCAGTTTTGATCCTCACGTATCCCCAGAGCCTTGTTCAAAGTCTGCACATAGTTGGCCCTCAATAAATGTGTTCAAAGAATGTAGGACATATCTACCCTATGTCTTACTATCATCATGGCAAGTCCAACAGGTTAAAAGAAAAAAAAAATTGACACCTAAAATCGATCTCCTATATCCCAGACACCAAATCCTATTGATCATTTTTAAAAGGTCATATCCCTTTGTCCCACTGCCATCAACTCGGTTCTTGAGGTTATTACCTCAAACCTAAATGACTATGACAATTTCTCAACTGATCTTCACAACTCTGGTCTCTGGCTCTATTAACGCCATAAAGGATAATTGATACAGAAAATATAGCTGGTATGTTTTCATCTGTGGCACGAACCTTTCAACAGAGGTATAAATCACTTCAACTTGGCATTCTAGGCCCTACACTGTCTGGATCCATTTTAACCCATTTAGACTTACCTTTTGCGGCTCCTCCCCATTCCCACTGGCCTTCCTTCCTTCCTCACCTAGTAATTCAGGAATGCCCAGCAGGAGATGCTCAACAGGCACCAGCTCCCCCACTTTGCTCTCATGGCTTCTTCTATCTAAACGCAGCCTGCCCTCCAGGGCCCAGCTCAAATTCTCTAAGGGCTTGTGGATTCTACTGCTCCAGTCTCAGATTCTTATCTTTGCTATGAACTCCTAGAATGTTTCTTGATAATCGCACTGACAAAACGCTAAATTATGCTGTCTTAAATTTTTGTTGGGCTTGCCTCTTAGGCTTTTAAAGCTAAGTTTCTGCGAGAAGCCAAAATTGGTCTTTACTACTTTGGTGCCTAAAGCAGAAAAAGAATGCTCCAAAATTTTCAAGCTAAGTGGAATTTTGTTTCTCCATCAAATTGTTTCACAAAGAACAGTAACATAAGAACTCTCAGAAGTGAAAAATGGCTTGTTCACCCCTTACCTTGCATTACCTTTCTACCACTGTTAACAAACAAGACCAAAACCAAACCTAACCTAAACCTGCAACTGATGTTACTACCAAAGAACTACGTGTGGCTGTCAAGCACACTGCTCTCGGGACATCAGTTTGAAGACAGAATGTAACGTAGGCTTCATTTAATTCAAGTGTCCATTAACAAGTTCAATCCCTCTCAGCAATGAAAAGCACAGACCACCAGTTTTAATCTTTCAATGCCTCTCTTCTCCCACCACAGTTCATTTTAGGAAAACATTATGGCTCATTATAAGGAATCACAGAAGGTAGTAACAGCAGCTGACATTTTATTGAATGATTACATGTAGGCACTACTTTAAATCACTGCAAGCATCACCCTATCAAGTAGGCAAATTAGCAAGTTCATTTTACAGAGGAGAAGGCTGAGGCAGAGAGGTTAAGTAACTTGCTCAGAGTTAACTAGTGAGTAAGTTAAGTGGGAGATGTGAACTCATGAAGTTTTACTGTAAGACCTGTGTGCTTAACTGTTAAGCTCAACTGCCTCTTCTTTGGAACAAGAAACAACTAGATAATATATCCCCAACTACCCAATTATAGATGAAGAAGCCCAAGGAAAAAATAGCTGGATGTATTAATAATAAAGGACAAGAAAGGTGGTGACTGATCTTAAGTTATAAAGGTGGGGCTGCACTTGTAACTAGATTCTTTAATTTCTTTTCTCTAGGCTGCAATAATTCCTTCACCCTCCAATCTCTCCAACCCCAGCACCACCAAGTTTCCCATCAAATTTCAAGTGGTACAGAAACACACTGGCAAGCAGAGGAGCTATTTTTCTTTACCCATGTTTTTATACTTTTGATACAAGGATGACAGCAAGGCTGAGAAACACTACTGCTCTGAGGAAGCCACAGATGAGGGTCTCAACGGTGCTAGGGCAGAAAGACGCTCAGCTCCTGGACTAAGGAATCATCCAGCGCGTATTGACTGAGGGCCTCCTATGTGCCCGGTAATGTCCTAGACACCACGAATAGCAGCCAGAAATAACACAAATTCTCTGCCCCTTAGGAACTTAGGTTCTAGCGAGGAGCTGCTCTCACATAAATACCACAGGCTGGGTGGCTTAAACAACAGAAATGCGTTTCTCCCGGTTCTGGAGATAAGGTGCCGGCCCCATTCAGTTCCCACTGAAGGCCCTCTTCTGGCTTGTAGACAGATGTCTTCTTGCCATATCCCACATACAAATAATTTCTTATCATATTACTTAATTTCTGTCTCTTATTAGGGCACTAATTTCATTCATGGAAGCTTCACTCTCATGACCTTAACTACCTCCCCAAGGACCCACCTCTAAATACCATCACACTGGGGACTAGGTCTTCAACATACAACTTTTGTGGGGGACAAAAACTTAAGTCAAATGAGGAAATGCTTCTTGAGGTTCAGTTTTCAGCCCCAACTTTAAAGAATATCAAGCACTCAGAGAACAGTCACAAAAATGACTAAGGATCAGAATACAAAACATGAAATAAGCCTAGAGTATGACCAGATTTTACAATCTCCAAATACAGCCAGTGGGCCAAACCCCTCTGCCCATCTGCTCCCTCTTCTCTGCCATTTTCATGGTTTCCTTTTTATTCTTTTAAATATTTTTGGTAAAAAAGGCATTAATACAGTATTTCAACCATCTGTGAATGTACAATTCAGTCACATTAAGTACATTCACAATGTTGTATGCCTATCATCACTAGCTGTACCCAAACTCCATCTCCCCCAACAGAAACTCAGTACCCTTTAAACAGTAACCCCTCCTTCCCCAGCACCTGGTAACCTCTATTCTGCTTTCTGTTTCTAAGAATTTGTCTACTCTAGGGACCCTTTGTAAATGGACTCATACAGTATTTATCCTCTGTGCCTGGCTTATTTCACCGAGCATTATTGTTTTCAAGGTCCATACATGTCACAGTATATATCAAAATGCCATTCCTTTCATGGCTGAATAACATTTGCATATGGACAGACCAGCTTATCTATCTATTCATCTACTGATAGACACTTGGGTTGTTTCCACCTTTTGGCTATTCTGAATAATGCTACAAAGAAGGGTGTTCACATACACCACCTATTTTCATAAAGTTTCATTGAAACACAGCCATGCTCACGCTCTTTTGTCTATACATTGTCTATGGCTGCTTTCCTGATACAATGACACATGGAACTGATTGGCTACAAAACCTAAATTAGTAATATCTAACCTCCACAGAAAAAGCTTGCTGATTCTACAGGACAGGATTTCAGTTAGAGAAAATGGGATTAAACTCTGGTGGAAATTTTTCTTTGTGAAACAAGCAACATTTTCTGACAGTGAGATTACTGAAAGACAGTATTTCCTACCAAATGGCACCATTCGCCAGCAGGTCTTTAGAACAGGGTAGGCTCAAGTTTCATTTTGGAGGAGGAATAAACACGACTGGGCAATGAATCAGATGGCGGTGTGTGTGTGTGTGTGTGTGTGTGTATAACAGGCATGTCACATATGCCATCTAACTTTTTTGTTTGTGCTTCTTGGAGGATGGTGGTGTCCTCAGCTGGGATGGAGAATGACGAGTGAAGAGGCAACGTGCAGATGTGGAGTTCTCTTTGGTTTGAGATATGTGTGGGACATCTAGTGGACAGACCTCAAGGAGAGAGCTGGACATGCCCAAGTGGGGGATAAAAATCAATGTAGGATGGAAAGACATATATGGGATTCACTGGCCTAACAGCTGCATTTTAAGACTGCAATTCCAATATTGAGAGAATGAGGAAGACTTTGCAGAGGAGCCCGAAGAGCAATGTCCAGATTAGGGAGAAACTAGGTCTGTCTAATTTCACTAGTAACTTTTACTAGAATTTACTCAGTAAATTACTCAGTGCAAATGGCACACAGTAAAGATAATCTGTCCCTGGTACACATTACGTGCATGGCCTATAAGTAATTTTAAAACTATAATCAAACTAATTAGAAATCAGTCTGCTATTGGTTATCACCATCTACCTGCACTTCTGAACAATGTCAGTGATACAACATTCTTGCCCCCAAAAAACCTTTTGGTCTAAGTTCTAAGTAATTTCTATGGTTATTGCATGCTTTCGTAATAGATAAACTTGTATTATTATCACGTTCCTTGTTTATTCCTTAATAAACAATTTACACAGAAGTGTATTTGGAGAACTTGAAGGCCAGCACACAAAAATTGTAAGGAGTACACCAGGCTCTTCAACAACAAACTGTAAGGAAATAAACTGTTTACACAGAAATCACATTTCAAAGACTGCTAGAAAAATGACAGAAGATGTTAGGTTCTACTGCTGTAAGAATTCAAAGATAACGTCTGTCTCATTTCCAACAAGAACTGGACACATATTAAAGCAATAGATCAAATAATGTCAGTGTTCACTATCATTTGGTCATTTTATCTGCTTTTTGCAAAAGAAAATCCTCAAAGTTTCAGCCAAATGTAACAGAAATTTATGATGCTCTAAAAGAGAAAATAACATTCTTTTTACATTTACAGACCATATGTATATAAGTTTCCCCCTTTGTTCAAAAGAAATATTCAAAGTATTAATTCATTTCCTTTTCTTTTTATGCACTTTTATCAAAAAAATGTTTTACCATTACAATATAAATTCAAATAAAGAGTTTCAATGTCTGCACTGGTCATTCTTACATTATTTTCATTTCATAATTACTACTGAAATGAAGATTTGCTGTAATACAGGAAATAAATAAGGTATTACCTGATCCTCTCTGAATGTCTAGTATGTCATGTATGCTACTGAGTCCTACTGACTGGCTACAGGAAAATACACATCTAGGTAAAGCATGTTCATAAAGCAAAATCTCAATCTGCTTTAAAATCGTTGTACTGTATGGATGTGTGTATATATTAATAAATGTATTTCCCTGGAGTTTTCCTGGAAGGCAGGACTGAGTTGATTATCTCTTCATGTTTCAAGGAGACAGATCAACCCCACATTAGAAGAGCCATTGCAATGGGTTTCTATAACCAACATGACTCAAAATTTATGACTGTAACTGCCAGGACACAATTGGGCAAACCAAATTCCCACTTGGAAAAAGCCGAGAATACAAGTCACTGATTCAAAGAGGTAGGGTGGCGGGGAGAAAATGTCAGTCATAAACGAGAAAAAATGTTCAAAAAAATTTTTTTAAAGCACAAAAAACCAACGTATGCCTGTCCAGCTAGGGTTTACGGTTTCAGGCATTCCCTGGGGGCCTTGGAACATACCTGTGGTGGTAATGGGGAACTGCTAAGTCAGTCTCTGGCCGATCCCCACCTCTCAGTTATTCTGTTTCCTTCCGTGTTACCAAAGTTATGTACCACTTGCAGTGTAGTTTTAGAGGCACAGCAGAGACTCAAAACAATTTATAGCCAAAAAGGTAGGAGTAAGGAACTAATGGAAAAGCTGGGAGCACTCTATGTTCCAGAGAAGAGGTTAAAAAGTGGAGTCTCACCCACTCTGTATGGTCCAACCAAATTGGTTTTCCCACAGTGTTCCTCAATGTCTGATAGATACGTGATGAAACAACTTCCCTCTCCTGCACACCTCTCGTCCCTCACCTAACTCCATCTGCTCTTCCAAACTCCAGCTCAAGACCTCTTTCCTTTAAGAGGCCTTTGTTCCTGTCACTGAACCTCATTCATTAAATAAAGAGAAGACCACCTCGACTTGATAATGGGGGCAGTCTAGTAACCATAATGTTGCTCATGTAATTGTAGATTAATGATATCAAAAGAAAAAAAAAAGAAAAAGAGAAGACCACCTTCCTTATAAGGCTAAAACAAGAAAAACATTAAATGGTAACCACTGTCTCTGGAAAATGGAGACGAGTACACAAAAACACCTTTATTCATTTTCCCCTCCCTCCTGGGCCTAAGGGACACAAGTGAGTAGGTCCTAATCTTCAGGATTTTAAAGAATGTGGGCTTTGTTTTAAACTACAGCAAGCATGTAAAGAACATAGAAAGTGATGAATCATCTTCAGCTGGGCTACATTTTATGTCTTTGGCTGCTCTAGGACACTACATGAAATTTACCCTGTACTTTGTCATCATTCATAGGTAAATTTCCCTCACATGTGAACAGATTTTAGAGTTCAGTCCTAAGAAAAGCTTTATTTTCCTAGTTTTTCCCATCTTAGAATCAGTTAACTGTACTATGGTTTCCTTTTTTATCTTGATTGCCAGGAAGCTCAGGCGGTTTGACCCTAGTGTTTCCTTTTTCCTGAGATCCTGATACCCTATTTTGACCAATTTACATATTTACTTATATGAATTGGCTAGGTGCTTTTTTTCCACACCTTCCATCTTAAGCCATAAACTTTGGTCTGATGATTCTAGGGAACTTCTAGCAAGATCAACATTATCTACTCACCACTGCCATCGCCCAAACCTTTACTGAAATGTGGGTGAGCTAAATATTTGAGATACATTGCTAAGCAACAGGTAAAAGTCAGACACAGGCTGTTGCCACCTTCCCCACTAACAGACACACCTATCATTAATAAAGGATACTACCATTTCTTGAGTACGTATACTACCATTTATTATGTTTCATGCCAGCAACTGTTGTGTTTCTCAAACTCAAACAAAACCTTTAAAATATCAACCCCCTATTTTTGGTTGAAGAAATTAAATTTCAGAAATGCCAAGTAACATATCTAAAGCAGCACAATAAGTGGCAGACCTAGGATTTGACTGTTAAGATGGACTCTAAAGTCCATGCCATTTTAGAAAGAGAATGCCTCCCCACCCTTACTACTTCCTTTTCCACCTATGCAGCAACAGACGAGATGGGTATTTTGGTCCATAGGCCACAATTCCACCATACAGCGCAACTTCCATGGACTTATTGTTATCTATGGAGCCCAGGGCCATCCTAAGGCTTCAGAGTCACAGGCATGGGACTAACACTCTGGAGGAAGTAGACAGCCAGGGAGCAAGTTAAAAGAACACGCAAGACAATTTCAGACAGGGTTATGAGATAGTGACAGTTGTGGAGGGGGGAGAGGGAGTGCTAACATGAATGGATGAACAGGGCAGGCCTCCTAGCACAGCACCAATTACGGGAACACCTGGGGTTGGAGCACTGGAAGCAGAGGTTAAGAACAAGTGCAAAGAAACAAGTTCAAGGAACTGAAAGGATGCCACGAAGACTACAGCGTAAAAGGCAGGAGAGGGGCCAAACTGTGACTGGCCTTAGATGTGACAAGGAGTCTGGATTTTACTGAATGTAATGGGGTGTCTGGGGGATTGGTGTCTGTGTGTGTGTGTGTGTGAAAATAGTGTTTTACCCTTTTACCCATTTTTAAGTTCACAGTTCAGTGACATTAAGTACATTCACATTGTTGTGTTTGGGGGTTTTTAAAGCATGGGAGTAAAGCCATCTAATTTAAATCTTAGAAAATTCAGAAAGGAATACTCTGGGTGACCAGGTCCCCAGAGGTGAAATCCAGAGATCTGGATTTAGTGCTTGTTAAGAGTCTATGAAAATGTATTTAATATAGAAACCATATATACAGCTATAAATTACAAGTGAGTTACCAACAAAATGAGTAATTAAAAACCAGTGGTTAATGTGGAGCAGTGGCCGCACCTTCTCTACCTCACATTTTTCCAGTGCTACGAAGCTGTAAGACGTAAAGGGAAAAAGAATACAGAGTCAAGTTGAGATTTGCAGAGACACTTTGGGGTGTTTTCAAGAGTGTGCTACTCTGTGAGACACTAGAAATTCTATTTGAAGTGTCACCCACCCTGGAAGAGACAGCCAGCCTCCAGCACAGCTAGGGCACCTCTTTCCCTTCTCCTCAGTTCTTGTATTTGAGAGGAATTACTTACACAGGAAAAAAGATCCCATCACAACCACTTATGTTGTTTTCAAGTTTAATCATATCTGAAGCCACTGTGTACAGCTAAAGTAACTGAATGGTTATTAAGAATTTTACTCCAAAGAATTCCTAATGTCTCATTTGGCAGGTCCCATTAAAACTGAATAGTTTTGCTTTAAAGAAATCGAGTACATTGTTGCCTATTGTCAGTAGGCGTTTGAAAAGGAGTAGAATTTCTTTGCTATAAAGGAAATAAAAATGCTTTTAGGGATCCCTCTACAACAACTTGTATTACAAAGAAGACAAGGTCAGAAACTAAGATATGCCAAGGTCAGATATTTGGTCAGTGCCCTCTAAAAAGGAAATCCGATGCTGTTACTTACATGCTTCCCAGAAATCACTGGGCTTGCTGTTATTGATAATTAATCACAAAATTAAAATGAGACCTACTAACACAAGATACTTACGACTAGGAAATGTCCTGTACTGTAATGAAAAGACCACCATGCACAAGGCACAGACTTACACAATAGTCAACTAACTTCTAAGACCTCCCGACATCTTCCTAACATTCTAACAATAATGAATGAAATTCTTATTTTCAACATCCACGTAGTGTTTCAGATGCCAAATTTTAAAAATCAAGGTTTGAGCCTTCATTCAACAATACTGTAGAATAGAATACAACTCACTGGTAAACTGAAAGGTTTTCACTTTTACTTACTTTTCCTATGGGCAGTAGTAAGAGCAGAGCTTATAAAAATGTCACTTGGGAAGAGCAGATCATGAGTTAACAAAACAATGCAGATCTTAAGAAATGTTCATTCTAATGACTGTTAACGGGCTCTAAATTTCCCAGCCTTAAAACAAACTGACCTTACTAAAGCAGACTTCAAAAACAAACAGGCCTTTTGTAAATATCCACGCAGGAGCCTGGCATACTTTTAAAAAAATTATTCTTTATGTCTTCCAAAAACCCAAAATGCTAGTTGTAGGTAGAGGTCAGGAGCTCTGACCTTTCCTTGATACAGATTTTTCTTTTCATACTATGGGGAGTAGGCTGTTGAAGGTGGGGAGGGTAAAGGGAAGGTTAGTAACCTGGAGTCAAGAGTCTGACAGTCCAGATGTTTCATCAGAACGCCAGGCTTCCAGAGCTACCAGTTAAGGAGTCAGGATCTTGGGCTTGGGCTGCCCCATGTAGTTCATGGGTTGGCATAACTCCTCTGGAGGGCTTCTCTGGCTCGGCTCCTGGGAATTCCTGTTTACGGCATCTCTACTTAGTGATACACAGCACAAAAAAAAGGAGATGGAAAACCCAGAGAGAGGTATTGCAAATAACAAGGCTATAGATAGAATTGTGGGCAAACCAGAACTTTCTAAATACATAAAACTGAGAAAAAAGTTAACACTTCTTGACTTTCTTTAAATTTACTGATTTTAACTATCAATGGTTTTCTGGTCTTAGATGTTTTTTTCCAGCACAAAGCACTTCTTTCTGTTCAGTCTAATGAGATAATTAACCAACAGCCTTCAAGGAAGGCCACAACTTCTAACCACCTGAAACCTCAAGATTTTAAAGCCTTGTTAGGTTTCTCTTAAAACAATGTTTTAAATACTCAACCTTTATCATTAGCTTTCCTACTCTACCCAATGATTTAGTTAAGCAGTTTAGCTTACAATAATCTCTATAAAATATGTCACTCTTATACAACTATGAACATCTAGAGAAAAAAACATGTGAATACTGCACCCTCAACTTGGCAACACTGAAATGTTCATTAACTGTAATGCCAGGAAAAACAAGAGTAAACATAGACTTCAAGCAATGAACTAAGAATATTCAAAATATAGTTGAACTGCGATTAAATACTGAAACATGTTCAGCCTTAATCAGGCCTTAATTTTCCCATCTGCAAAAATAAGCAGGTGCTGTTGTAGTATCTATACATTGGAATATTCTTCAGCCTTAGAAGGAATGAAGTACATTCTACAACACGGATGAACCTTAAAAACACTAAGCCAGACAGTGTAGCAGAGAAGGCAAATAGTGACTCGGTGGCATTTTACTACACTGATGAGCAGTGACTGCAATGGGGTGTGGGGGGGACACGATAACATGGGGGAATGTAGTAACCACATTGTTTTTTCACGTGAAACCTTCTTAAGAGTGTGTATCAACAATACCTTAATAAAAAAAAACAAAAAACAAAAAACAGACTAAGCCAGACAAAGGGCCACATACGGTAAGAGTCCATTTATATGAAATGTCCAGAAGAGGCAAATCCAGACACATGGAAAATAGATTAGTGGTTGCCAGGGGCTGGAGGGACAGGGAAAAGGGGAGTGATTGCCAGTAGGGATGGGATTTCTTTCTGGGGTGATAAAAATGTTCTGGAATTAGTGGTGATGGCTGCAGAAACCAATGAACTGTGCACATGTGACTTTTATCAACTAAAAAAGGAGAGAAGCGGATCTCTAAGGACCCCTTCAGGTCTAAAACTACCTTACTACAGAACCACTACATTCCCTTGATGCCGTTTCATGAAGAAAGTGCCCATCATACAGATTACTGTAACTCCATGGGAAATTAAAGAAAAATGACATACAAGCAAAAAGAAACCCGTATAATCTAAATATCTGGTTTCCACTAACATGCTGCCTCCACTAAAGAAAAAAATTTTTAACTGAAAGGTACTAACAAGTACTAGAACCCCAAGAATACCCCGTATGTACAATTATTTTTATAAGGACTTCAGATAACTAAACTTGAACTCCAGCAAAACTATAACCTCATAGCTCATTCCAACCTAAGGGACTGTTTTAGATAAACTGCAATGTAGTTAATTCACACCTAGGATCAAATGAGATCCAGTATGAGAGCGGCCAGCACACTGCCTACCACAATCAACACATACAAACAGGTAGAAATTTAGTTTCACAGCTAACCTGTTTTGAGTTCACCTGTTATCAATTACCTCATTTCTATTCTGAAGATGAACCTAATTCAGAATTTGAACTTGGGACATGCATAGTTAATCACAAACTATTTAGCTTCTCTTTGGTAATAATTCCAAACCACAAGGACAAAGAGGGACAGTTTACCACAAAACATGCCTGAGGAAACAGGCCATACTGTTACTGCTATCAAATATTTATAACTGCCTTTATGCAGCAACATTCCAGACAACTCTTTAAAGAAGTGGACATTGAAATAACCCCAAACTGTGCAACCCTGTAAGCAGCCACCTACACAGGGAATAATGACTTTTAAGTGCTGACTTAACTGTAATTAAGGAAAGCCCCCTAGACTCCCCCCACTCCCACTGACTTGATACATGTATCACTCCATCAAGTGAAGTCTACAAGCTTCTGGGTATGGAAAACTGGGTTAGCAATTTAGTAAGATCAAATATAGACTATGTAAAACACCCTGTTTTCCTAAATTACTATAAAACCAACATGACCATACCACGAAAAAAGTAAATTTATTTTTATGTGGTTGCTGTATCTTTACCTAAATATCTAATTTCAAATGGCTTCCTGATTTCGGCAAACATCAATAACCAACACTCCCCCCATTCCACTATTAAAAGAAATACTTTTAGTTCTAACATGATTAGCGTGCAATCATTCTGAACTACCAAAATACAAAGTACTGTTTGATAACCAAGTTAGTAGACAAGTTTCATTTAAACATAGGTCCTGCTAAACTCAAAACTATTAAGACTTTTCTAAAAGGTCCTCTGAAATCCAGAAAAGCAGCGCCAGATCGCATTTGCTATTAGATTTTGGCAGCAACTGGGATGCCTTGTTCAGTCCTGAGTCATAAATCCATCCAGCTTTAGTTATCTCAACTTCGAGCTCTCAGTAGATACAAGCAGACCAGCTTTTGTGAACCCAGCCTTTTTAGCTATTTCATGCGTCCGTTTGAATTATAACAATCCTTTAATACTCAAAGCTCAAGACATTTTGAGGCTCCGATTCTGAGAACTTAGTAAAGAGCACTTAAGTAATTATGAGGGAAGGACCCACAAACTAAACTTAGTAAATTCAATCACCACAGGTAGATTAACTAGCTATGACAGAATCATTCCCATTCTACTACCCTAGCAGTTTAACTAAATGTGAATGAAGCTATAGGATACCGACCAAAGAAACCCAGCCTTTGACAAAGTAAAAACATGAAGATTTTGATTTCTTCCTTCACCTGTTATCAATTACCTAATTTCCATTCTGAAGATGAAACTAAATTCAGAATTTGAACTTGCAGATAAGTCCCTGTTGCCCTACGTATTTTTTCTGTCTTTCGTATTAAAATAGCAAAGAAACGCTTTCTATAGTCCTTTTTACGGGGAAAATAAGACAGCTTTCTATCAGGTTAAAAGCAAACAGAGACTTAAAAGGACTCGGTTTTACTAACGTAGGGGCAAACGTCCATAACTACGTATCTAACCAATCTGCAAAATGCCAAATACTTAAGGAAAAAACCCTCCCCAGGTGGAAAGGGTTAAACATAATTTACAAAAACTCGCGGACCCTCTCCACTGTGCGCTGCGCGGGCAGCAAAAGCGAGGACCCCGCTAGCGCTCGGCGACAGGCCCTGCCGGCGCGGAGTCCGCACACGCGAGCCCGACGTGCCACCCAAGTCCCGCCCCGCCGAGCCTCGAGCGCCGGGCGGCGCGGCCTCGGGCTGGGACCGGCCTACGCCGGGCGTGGGAGCGCAGAGCCCTGCGCGCCCGCCCCTGGAAGGCGCCTCTTGGGAGCAGCGGAGGGAGCGAGGAAAGGGGCGGGGCGGAAGTGGGCCGGCGACGCCCCCAAGAGGAAGGCGGGGGAAGGGCGGCCGGGGCGCGAGGTCCGCGCAGCCCCGCCAACGCCCGCCCGGCGCCCCAAGGCCTCGCGCGAAGCTGCCCTGCAGGCGGGCGGGGACCGCGGACCACGAGCCGCCCGGCCGTCCGTTGGTCCGAGCGCGCCCCGCCCCGCCAGCCCCGCCCCGCGCCGCGCGGCCGCCCCGCCCGGGGAAACTACGCCACTGCGGCCTAGCGGGCGGCGCCGCGCCTCCCGCCGCCATCTTCGGCCCGCCGCCCCGCCGCCCCCGCCGCGTTCCGCCATCTTTTGGGGCCGCCATACTTGCCCTGCGAAGAAGATGGCGGCGCCCATCACACACATAAAACATGGCTTCCCTTCAAAACAAAAACATCCCGGGGGCCGGGGCGAGCCGGCGCTCACCTGAGGACCACATGGTGACCGAGAACTCGCCCTCCAGGGTCTTGATCTGCACCTGCTTCTGCTCCCACTTCTTGCTGCCCGCGTCCGCGCCGCCCGCCGCCCCGGCCCCGCCGCCGAGGTAGCCCTTCTTGCCGCTCTTCTTGCCGCCGCCCTTCTTGACGCGGCCGCCGCCCGACGACGACGAGCCGCCGCCGCCGCTCTTGCCGGCCGCCGCCACGGTGACCAGCGTCTGCTCGATGTAGTCGTCGTCGCCGCCGGCCGGCGCGGGCACCGGGATCAGAATCTGGTCCTCGAAGCCGTCCTCGGCCCGCAGCCCGTCCGAGTCGTCGCCGCCCACCACCTCCTCGCGCGTCTGCACCAGGATCACCTCCTGGTGGTGGTGCACCTGCGTCGGGTCGTCGGTGACGAGCGGCTGCAGCGCGATCATGGGCGGGTGGTGGTGGGGGTGGTGGTGGTGGTGGGGGTGGCCCGCGTGCCCGTGGCCGCCGCCGTGGTCGCCGCCGCCGTCCTCATCGTCGTCGTCGTCTTCCTCCTCGCCCACCACCGTGGTCTCGATGGTCTCCACAGGGATGGTCTCCACCTCGATCTCGTGCAGCTCCACTATCTCGGCCGGCATCTCCGAGCCGTCCGTGGCGATGTAGAGGGTGTCGCCCGAGGCCATGGCTGAGGGCTCCGCCGCCACGGCCGCGGCGGCCTCGGCTCCTGGGCTGCGGGCGGGCGGCCGTGGGGAAGGAAGGCAGAGGGAGGAAGGCGGCGGGGGGCGGGGGGAAGGGGCGGGCGCGGCGGCGGCGGCGGCGGGCTTCCCCGCCTCCTCGCCTCGGTGCGCCCCGCGCGCGCTCGTCCGCAGCTCGCCCCGGCGCCCCGCCTCGGCCTCCCGCTCTGGCCGCGCCTCCTCCCGCCCTCCGGGCCGGCACTCCGCTTCCCCCTGCCTTCTGCGCCTCCGCCTCCTTCCACACAAATACCAACTCCTCACCCAGAGCCCAGATCTCGCCGCCGCCACCGCCGCCGCCGCCGCCACACTCCACTCAGCCCAGGCCTCGCGAGACTTCCGCGCTAGCCTCGGCCCGCCCCGCCTCGCCCCCACTGGCCCGCTCTCCCGCTCGCCCCTCCTCCTCTACCAATCGAGCAGCCCGTTCGCCGCCGCGGCCCCGCCTGCTCACCCGGGCTCCTCCCGCATTGGGGTCGACGGGACGGCCCCCGCGCGCGCGCTGGCTGGCCGCGGCGCGTGACGTCAGCGCGCCGCCACCGCCTCTAGCGGTAGCGAGTAGCGCGGCTCCCGCCCTCCGCGGGGCCGCTGCAGCAAAGCCTGTCGCCCCGGGCTTGGGCAGCGCTGGCCAGCGGGCGTGGCCGCTGCAGCTGCAGTCGCTGCCTCGGGAGACGGTGAGCCGACCGCACGGCCCCCTGCGCCGCGGTGGAGGGTACTGCGGGGGCACGGCGGGACCGGCCGAGCGTGGGGTCGAGGCCGGGGAGCGCGCGCGGGGCGGCCCGGCACCCCAATAAAGTCTCTTTGACGGGAAACGCCTGTGTTTCCTTTGTCGCGTTGGGCAGCGTCTGCTCTCGGCGCCTGGCTTCGGGAGGGCGACGGCGGCGGGGTGAGTGTGGAGGGCCCGGCGAACAAAGGTGGGCGGGCGGTAGCGGGAGAAGACGTCCGTCGGCGGCCTGGGCCCCGCATCTCGCCGCGAGCGCGACGGCCCCGCGCTGCCCTGGCCAGGGGACAGGTGGGCCGGGCGGGGCGGGGCGGCGAGCGGAAGCGGCGTGCGGAGCCCCCGGGTCCACCGTTGGGAGGATGTCCGTTATCTTTTTGTGACCCGCGGAAACCTGAGACGGAGCCGTTAGGTGCCTGTGTCCCCGCGTGTCTCAGAACCGCGGGCACCCGGCCGCTCGGCGGGAAGCCCGGCACGCTAGGCTTGCCACCATTTCCTCCTGACCTTCCCTTTCTTCGCCCTCCAGCCAGCCACTGCCTCCCTTGACCACCGTCTTCACTATTTGTCACTTTCATAGATGCTCCTCCTTACGCCAGCAGGCTCTGCATTTGTCTCATCGTTGAAAATCACACAACTTTCCCGCCATGTTCTCCGTTATGCCTGCAACAGAGCCTAGATTTTTCCTGGCACGAATTAACGGCAAGTTCAACCTTCCTGAATAGCTAGTGATATCGCGGCGAAGTGGTTTTGCCCTTGCTCACCTTTTGGTCGACCTAACAGTTGGCTTAGAACTATAAAATAAAGTCCTGATTTTTAAGAAAACCGTGAAAAACTGAAGAATCTGGGAAGGTGTGTCTTTGTTGTACCCATTGGCCGATTTAACACCCGTGTGAATTTCTTAAACGTGTGTATTCTCAACGTTTACTCTTGTGTTTCGGAATAGTGTTATTGCAGTAGAAGCCCATGATTGTTTTGACCTGAAACGCTATCTTTGATCCAGCGTTTTAAAACAAGCGAGTGTCTTTGAGAGCATATTAGAGAAATGTTTATGCATTCTGATTTAAGAAGTGAAATCAATCTAGTTTAGTCCCTACTTATTTTCTAAAGGGGATTGGACTTGATTTTTGACACTGTTAGTGTAAGAAGTGAAAAATTAGATCACTTTCTGTTAGAGTCTGCGTTTTAAAACTTGAGTAATTCCCCTTGGAGTGCTGCACCCACACAATTCAGCAAAGTCAGAATCTGTTGAAATAAGCCATTCCTGGCTTACATGGCTTATAAATTCTGTATAAATATTTCGCAGTGAAAACGAGTTGTGGGGGGAAATTTTGTGTGGCTTAATTTCACTTTCCTCACTCTCTAATAATTGATGGGGAAATGTCTGTGTAGTTGATACTTCCCCATGGATTCAAGGGAAATGGGGGAAGTACCTAATTAGCTCCGTAGCTTCTGAGTCATAGATCTGTAAAGTTCACAATCAAGTGGAGAAAGCTGCAAAGGGTTTAAAACTGTCAGGAAGGCGGTAGGTGTGACAAAGCACTAAGATGCTCCTGAGTGCTATCCTAGCACCTGTTCCATGAATAGCTTTTAAGACTTGCCCTAGAGCAGGTGACCTGTTAAGGCAGGCCTTCAGTTTTCTGTGGTGGGGGATACTCTTCTGCTCTTTGGCTGTGGAGTATCTTAGGATGAGAGGCGCAAAGACACTGCGCTGTATCAGCTCTAGTTTGCTTGTACTTGCTGCTACAGGTGAAAATAAATTTAAAAGGACAGGTTAAATTGCAGTTTCAGAGCCATGGTATGGCAAAGGCTGTGTCCATCCACAGCTCAGTGCCTTGTACAGGGAATGATCGTTTGCTTTTTGGTTCATCAAAAAATGACGTTGAAAGCACCATGATAGGAGTTGGTGTGAGAGTGCTTGACCATTTCAGGTGCCTCAAAAGCTCCAACTTTGTACAAAGCTTCCAGTCCTCTGCAGAAATCAGTGTCAACGGCTATAGAAGAAGGTGGAATATTGGAAGAATCACAAGAGTTGTGCAAAGCTTTCTAGAATCTGAGAAATCAGAGCTCACTAATGGCTGGGGAGATATGGTGACATATATCCTGCAAGGAATGGGGTGTATTTTGGCCACCTGATTCAGGACAGCAGCCAGACAAATATGTGAACTGTTAGCCACAACTCTTGATGTGTCCTTACCTCCCTCATTCCTAGTGGATTCTTTCCTGAAACCTCCAGTAAATGCTCAAACTTGATTTTGAAGAACATGTGGTTTATGAAGGGATAGGTGTAGAGAGGGTGAAGGCAGGGAGTGAGCAGGAGGAAGAAGTATGTTAGTTAAAAGATGCCTGGTACCCCTCTTTTCCTGACTTGTTCAGAGAGTATCTTCTTATTGATTATAAGGAGGCTGTTAAATTTAATTTTACTGTATTTCTATTTTGAACAGATTGGGAATGATTCTAGTAATGAATTCACAAAGCTAAATAATGTCTCTTACCACAAACTAATTTAGCTTCCACTTGAAATTGGCTTTTTGGTTAGTTCTGGTGTCTAGTTCTTCTGAAGTCTCTTCAAGTAGGCAGTGGGTGGCTCTGCATCAGTTACAGTAAAAAGTCATCTGAGAGAAACACTCAAGGTCATATTGCAAGAAAGTGATGGGGCTGCAGCCAGAGCTAGCATATGCTGCCTCTTGTTAGGCAGCAAAACCTCTTAAGTTTGCGGGGTAGGACCTGTTTCAATTCAGATCCATGCTGAGTTTCCAATAAAATATTTAGGAAAGTCAGGATGAAAATTTGTGTTTGTGCATCTAAATTAGTTACCCCGAGTTTGGATGAATACAAGTTAAATGAAACACGACTGGTATGTACATGTTTTCTTAATCATCTAAATTATAATAACCTTGGTTGTGGAATCTGTTATCTGGGCTATTCAAGGGATACCCCCTCCACCAGCATCGGTGTATGAATTAGATTTGAACTTAAATTATGGTGAAAAGCCCTAAGTGTATACATGTTTATTAAGCTTAACATTTAAGCAGCATTTTATGTCCTTTTACTTTATAAGGTCTTAGCCATATTCTTTTTCTGAGGTTAAGTGGTTTATTTCATAATGAAACTGGTTATTGGCCATAACTCTAAGGAAATTTGAAATCTTTAGTAATAAATTAGCCTCGTTTTTCTCTACTTTGCTAGTAGAATGTCCCTCCAAAGAAGCTAAATCAGCTTTTTGGTTCTGTTCCTACCATCTGCCCATCCAAACAAATGGAGCATGCACTCTCAAACAGAATGAGTAGAAAATTCTCTCTCAATCCATGGTAACTTTCAGAGCCATGCTTGTTTCACTGCATGCTTACTGTAGTGCCAGAATAAAGGAAATTGATTTATTTCAGTATTTGTGTGTGTGAGGCAGGCTGATGTGGAATGGGAAAAGCTCCCTAGGACTGGGGAGTGATGCATCCTCTGTGGGTGGGTGGAAACACATAGCCTCTCTGACACGGACTTTCTGCTGGTTAAAGAGGAGTGGTCCGGGGGTTGGACAAGCCCCTCTACACATTTGCCTTTGTTGAACAAAGCTGTAAACGAGACAAGGTGGTGCCTGTCCTAATGGAGCCTGCCATTCAGAGGGAAGCTAGACCCAGAACAGATCATTCCCAAGTACTTGTCTCCATTCCGTCTGTGGGACGACCTAGGAGGTCGGGGCAGTCAGGGACAAGAGGACCTAGCCCAGGCCAGTCAGATACAGGCCTTTCCAAGGAAGGGACAAGTTGGCTGGGACTGGGCAGTTGAACAGATGAGAAAGTACCCAATTCAGGACTGGGAAGCAAAGTTGTTTTTTGTGTTTTTTTTAATGTTAATTTCTATGTGAAAAGAGAGTAGAAAAAATAAATCAGGTGAATATTTGAAAATATTTGGGACAAGCCCATAGCAGTCGGTACAAAAGGGCTACTACTTTTAGCCCTGGAAATTCATCAAATTAACTATTTATTCATCAAATTAATGAATCCACTGAAACTGCTACTGAGGACGGACGAGGTTGCTCAGGACTTGGTTACTAACACCATGGCCTACTTTTTTTTTTTTTTTATGCAGTCAGTGTATTTAATAGTAGGTTAGGGCTCTTTCATAATCTTTGTGGGTGTTCTATTTTTTTTTATTAAGGTATCATTGATATACATTCTTTTGAAGGTTTCACAAGAAAAACAATGTGGTTATTACATTCACCCTTATCAAGTCCCCCCCACACCCCATTGCAGTCACTGTCCATCAGTGTAGTAAGATGCCACAAAGTCCCTATTTGTCTTCTCTGAGCTACACTGTCTTCCCCGTCACCCCACACACACCATGCGCACCAATCATAATACCCCACAATCCCCTTCTCCCTCTCTCCCCACTCCCCGTCCCCCACGCCTCCCCTTTGGTATCCACTAGTCCCTTCTTGGAGTCTTATGAGTTTGCTGCTATTTTGTTCCTTCAGTTTTGCTTTGTTGTTATACTCCACAAATGAGGGAAATCATTTGGTATTTGTCTTTCTCTGCCTGACTTATTTCACTGAGCATAATATCTTCTAGCTCAATCCATGTTCTTGCAAATGGTAGGATTTGTTTCTTTCTTATGGCTGAATAGTATTCCATTGTGTATATGTACCACATCTTCTTTATCCATTCATCTACTGATGGACACTTAGGTTGCCTCCCGATCTTGGCTGTTGTAAATAGTGCTGCAATAAACATAGGAGTGCAAATGTCTTTTTGACTGAGAAGTTGTTTTCTTTGGGTAAATTCCAAGGAGTGGAATTCCTGGGTCAAATGGTATTTCTATTTTTAGTTTTTTGAGGAACCTCTATATTGCTTTCCACAATGGTTGAACTACTTTACATTCCCACCAGCAGTATAGGACGGTTCCCCTTTCTCCGTATCACCAGCATTTGTTGTTCCTAGTCTTTTCTATGTTTGGCCATCCTAACTGGTATGAGTTGATATCTCATTGTGGTTCTAATTTGCATTTCCCTGATAATTAGTGATGTGGAACATCTTTTCATGTGCCTGTTGGCCATCTGAATTTCTTCTTTGGAGAAGAGTCTATTCATATCCTCCGCCCTTTTTTTTAAATGGGTTATGTGAGTTCTTTATATATTTTGGATGTTAACCCCTTGTCGAATATGTCATTTACAAGTATATTCTTCCATACTGTAGGATGCCTTTTTGTTCTGCTGATGGTGTCCTTTGCTGTACTTTTTAGCTTGATGTAGACCCATTTGTTCATTTTTGCTTTTGTTTCCCTTGCCCAAGGAGATGCGTTCAGGAAAAAGTTGCTCATGTTTATATTCAAGAGATTTTTGCCTATGTTTTCTTCTAAGAGTTTTGTGGTTTCATGACTTCAATTCAGGTCTTTGATCCATTTTTAGTTTACTTTTGTGTATGGGGTTAGACAATAATCCATCTTCATTCTCTTGCAGGTAGCTGTCCAGTTTTGCCAGCACCCATTGTTGTAGAAGCTGTCATTTCCCCATTGTATGTCCATGGTTCCTTTATCGTTCATTAATTGACCATATATGCTTGGGTTTATATCTGGGCTCTCTAGTCTGTTCCATTGGTCTGTGGATCTGTTCTTGTGCCAGTACCAAATTGTTTTGATTACTGTTGCTTTGTAGTAGAGCCTGAAGTAGAGGAGCATAATCCCTTCACTTTATTCTTCCTTCTCAGGATTGCTTTGGCTATTCGGGGTCTTTTGTGGTTCCATATGGATTTTGAACTATTTGCTCTAGTTCGTTGAAGAACGCTGTTGGTATTTTGATAGGGATTGCATTGAATCTGTAGATTGCTATAGTCAGGATGGCCATTTTGAAAATATTAATTCTTCCTATCATGAGCATGGGATGTGTCCATTTAGGTATCTTCTTTAATTTCTCTCATGAGTGTCTTGTAGTTTTCAGGGTATAGGTCTTTCACTTCCTTGGTTAGGTTTATTCCTAGGTATTTTATTCTTTTTGATGCAATTGTGAATGGAATTGTTTTCCTGATTTCTCTTTCTGCTAGTTCATCATTAGTATATAGGAATGCAACAGATTTCTGTGTATTAATTTTGTATCCTGCAACTTTGCTGAATTCAGATATTAGATCTAGTAGTTTTAGAGTGGATTCTTTAGGGTTTTTTATGTACAATATATCATCTGCAAACAGGGACAGTTTAACTTCTTCCTTGCCAATATGGATGCCTTTTATTTCTTTGTGTTGACTAATTGCTGTGGTGAGGACCTCCAGAACTATGTTGAATAAAAGTGCGGAGAGTGGGCATTCTTGTCTTGTTCCCAATCTTAAAGGAAAAGCTTTCAGCTTCTCGCTGTTAAGTACGATGTTGGCTGTGGGTTTGTCATATATGGCCTTTATTATGTTGAGGTACTTGCCCTCTATACCCCTTTTGTTGAGAGTTTTTGTCCTGAATGGATGTTGACTTTTGTCGAATGCTTTTTCAGCATCTATGGAGATGATCATGTGGTTTTTATCCTTCATTTTGTTGATGTGGTGGATGATGTTGATGGATTTTCGAATGTACCATCCTTGCATCCCTGTAATAAATACTACTTGATCATGATGGATGATCTTTTTGATGTATTTTGAATTCAGTGCTAAAATTTTGTTGATTATTTTTGCATCTTTGTTCATCAGGGATATTGGTCTGTAATTTTCTTTTTTTGTGGTGCCTTTGCCTAGTTTTGGTATTAGAGTGATGCTGGCTTCATAGAATGAGTTTGGGAATATTCCCTCCTCTTCTACTTTTTGGAAAACTTTAAGGAAGATGTGTATTAGGTCTTCACTAAATGTTTGATAAAATTCAGTGGTGAAGCTATCTAGTCCAGGAATTTTGTTTTTAGATAGTTTGTGGATTACCAATTCCACTTTGTTGCTGTTAATTGGTCTGTTCAGATTTTCTGTTTCTTTCTGGGTCAGCCTTGGAAGGTTGTATTTTTCTAGAAAGTTATCCGTTTCTTCTAGGTTATCCAGTTTGTTAGCATATAATTTTTCATAGTATTCTCGCATAATTCTTTGTATTTCTGTGGTGCCGTAGTGATTTTTCCTTTCTCATTTCTGATTCTGTTTATGTGTGTAGGTGCTCTTTTTTCTTGATAAGTCTGGCTAGGGATTTATCTATTTTGTTTACTTTCTTGAAGAACCAGCTCTTCGTTACATTGATTCTTTCTATTGTTTTATTCTTCTCAATTTTATTTATGCTCTAATCTTTATTATGTCCCTCTTTTTACTGACTTTGGGCCTTGTTTGTTCTTCTTTTTCTAGTTTCTTGAATTGTGAGTTTATACTGATCATATGAGATTATTCTTCTTTCCTGAGGTAAGCCTGCATTGCAATATACTTCCCTCTTAGCATGGCCTTTGCTGTGTCCCACAGATTTTTGCAGTGTTGAATTATTGTTGTCATTTGTCTCCATATGTTGTTTGATCTCTGTTTTTATCTGGTCACTGATCCATTGATTATTTAGGAGCGTGTTATTAAACCTCCATTTTTTTGTGGGCTTTTTTGTTTTCTTTGTGTAATTTATTTCTAGTTTCATACCTTTGTGGTCTGAGAAGCTAGTTGGTACAATTTCAATCTTTTTGAATCACTGAGGCTCTTTTTGTGGCCTAGTATATGATCTATTCTTGAAAATGTTCCATGTGCAGTTGAGAAAAATGTGTATTCTGTTGCTTTTGGATGGAGTGTTCTGTAGATGTCTGTTAGGTCCATCTGTTCTAATACATTGTTCAGTGCCTCTGTCTCCTTACTTATTTTCTGTTTGTTGATCTGTCATTTAGAGTGAGTGGTGTATTAAAGTCTCTTAAAAATAAATGCATTGCATTCTATTTCCCCCTTTAATTCTGTTACTATTTGTTTCACATATGTCGGTGCTCCTGTGTTGGGTGCATAGATATTTATATTCATTATAGCCTCTTGTTGGATTGACCCCTTTATCATTATGTAATGTCCTTCTTTATCTCTTGTTACTTTCTTTGTTTTGAGGTCTATTTTGTCTGATACAAGTACTGCAACTCTTGCTTTTTTCTCCCTATTAGTTGCATGAAATATCTTTTCCATCCCTTTACTTTCAGTCTGTGTATGTCTTTGGGTTTGAAGTGAGTCTCTTGTAGGCAGCATATAAATGGGTCTTGTTTTTTTATCAATTCAGTAACTCTATGTCTTTTGATTGGTGCATTCATATCGTTTGCATTTAGGGTGATTATTGATAGATATGTACTTATTGCCATTTCAGGCTTTAGATTCGTGGTTACCAAAGGTTCAAGGGTAATTCCCTTACTATCTAACAGTCTGATTTAAGTCACTTAGTATGTGATTACAAACAAAACCTAATAATTCTTTTTTTTTTTTCTCCTCCTTTTTCTTCCTCCTCCATTCTTTATATATTAGGTATCATTCTATACTCTTTGTCTATCCCTTGACTGACTTTGGGGGTAGTTGATTTGATTTTGCATCTGCTTAGTAATTAATTGTTCTACTTTCTTTACTGTGCTTTTTTTTTATTTTTTGAGAGGGCATCTCTCATATTTATTGATCATATGGTTGTTAACAACAATAAAATTCTGTATAGGGGACTCAATGCACAATCATTAATCAACCCCAAGCCTAATTCTCAACAGTCTCCAATCTTCTGAAGCATAACAAACAAGTTCTTACATGGTGAACTAGTTCTTACATAGTACTGTGGTTTTATTTCCTTTGGTGACAGCTAGTTAGCCTTAGGAACACGTCCATCTAGAGCAGTCCCTCCAAAATACACTGTAGAAGTGGTTTGTGGGAGGTAAATCCTCTCAGCTTTTACTTATCTGGAAATTGTATAATCCCTCCTTCAAATTTAAATGATAATATTGCCAGGTAGAGTATTCTTGGTTCGAGGCCTATATGTTTCATTGCATTGAATATATCATGCCACTCCCTTCTGGCCTGTAAGGTTTCTGTTGAGAAGTCTGATGATAGCCTGATGGATTTTCCTTTGTATGTGATCTTTTTTTTCTCTCTAACTACTTTTAATAGTCTGTCCTTATCCTTCATCTTTGCCATTTTAATAATTATATGTCTTGGTGGTGTCTTCTTTGGGTCCCTTGTGTTGAGAGATCTGTGCACCTCCATGGCCTAAGAGACTATCTCCTTCCCCAGATTGGGGAAGTTTTCAGCAATTACCTCCTCAAAGACACTTTCTATGCCTTTTTTTCTCTCCTCCTCTTCTGGTACCCCATAATGCAAATATCGTTCCGTTTGGATTGGTCACACAGTTCTCTCAATATTCTTTCATTCCTATAGATCCTTTTTTCTCTCTGTGCCTCAGTTTCTTTGTATTCCTCTTCTCTAATTTCTATTCCATTTACTGTCTCTTCTACTACCTCTGATCTGCTTTTAAGTCCCTCGATTGTATGTTTCATTTCAGATATGGAATTTCTTAATGATTGAATCTCTGTCCTAAATTCATCCCTGAGTTCTTGAATATTTTTCTGTACCTTCATGAGCATGTTTATGGTTTTTATTTTGAACTCTCTTTCAGAAAGATTGATGAGTTCAGTTTCACCTGGTCCTTTTTCTGGTGTTTGTGAGATTTTGGTTTGAAGCAGGTTCCTTTGAAGTTTCATATTTGTATGTGGCACCCTCTAGTGCCCAGAAGCTCTAGTCCCTGCAACTGCTCAGCCCCTGGGGTGATGTCGGGGTTGCAGGGGAGCGGCGCTGGTGCCTGCGGGGAGCAAAGAGCTTTTTCCTGCTTCCCAGCTGCAGTGCCTGACTCCAGTGTCAGAACCATTGGGCTGAGCACACAGGTGTAAGCCTTTGTGCTTTGCATTTGTAGCTGCCATAGGTGGGACCTCCCTTTGGCTGGCCTTGATGCCAGAGCAGGGACTGCCAGTTTGAGAGCCAGTGCCAGCAGGCCAGGAGGAAGACGCAGCAGGCTGCATATCACAGTGGGGGGCCTCAGAGCTGGGTAGCCAGCCAGGGGGATGGAGTGCCTGTAGCTTCTGAAATTTCCCAACCTGCTGGGCAGAGCATGTCCAGACAATCTTGTCCACCTATCCCTTCTCCTGAGCAGCAAGTTCTGTGCAATCCCCGCCCCTTCAGCAGCCCTCTTGCTAGGAAGCCTCTTAGACCACTCACCTTTCCTTTGTCCCAGAGCAGCCGGATGTGGATCCCTGTCCTCCACAAATGGGTGGAATCTCAGTCTCTCCAAGTATTCCGCCTGTCTTAGCTTTCCAACCCCTCTAGTCTCCAGAGCAGCATGCAATGTAGGTTTGTGCTCCCAAAGCAGGTCTGTAGGACTGGGTGTTCAGCAGTCATAGGCTTCCACCCTCTCCCTGCTCCTTTTCTTTTCCTCCTGCTGGTGAGCTGGGGTTGGGGAAGGGCTTGGGTCCCGCTGATGCCAGGGTTCTTGTTTGCAGAGTTGAAGAAAGAACTTAGCAAACACCCAAAGTAGGAGAGCCAGGGTAGAGGCTTTTATTTAGAAATAAAGTGAGAGGAAAGAGCTCCTGGCTCACGCCAGGAGGGGACAAAAGAGCCCAGGGTGGTGCGTTGTCTAGGGGATTTATAGGCAGTTGAGGATTTTGGGGAACTGATAAAGGGTTTTGGGTCTGGACTTGTTAAAAGTGGCCTTAGGATGTTTGTTCTTGATGAGATATTAAATCCCTTTTAGCATGCTAAAGTGAATCTTACACATGATTATAAACAATTAGCATAATAAAAACATGGGCTACTTTGCTTTATCTGGGGAGTATCAACTGATCTCACTGAAGAATGACTCTAGAACTTAATGTTTAACACAGAGTTTTGGTAGGGGGTTTCCTTGCATGTAGTCACATTGTTCTGACTGTAAATATCCTGCCTTGCTTTTTCCAGAGGCCCTCACCCTATTCTGTCTAAACCCATGGTCCCTGTCTCACCACCGGATCAAGGCTTTGGTACGTTACTCTCTTTCGTGAGGTCGGCTCTGTTCTCCAGGTGTATGCAGTCTGGTGCAGCCTTCTTTCCTGTTGCTCTTTTAGGATTAGTTGTATTAACTATATTTTCGTATTATATATGGTTTTGGGAGGAGTTCTCTGTCTCACCTCTCACACCGCCATCTTTAATCTCCTGTCATCATGGCTTACTTTTTGTTTGTTTGCTTTTTATGAGTGATTGCTTGTTCAAAGTTCCCACTTGAACTGGGAGGTTAATAGCGGAAACCATTTTGGCATACCAGGCCTTCAGAGTTGCTGCAAAACCCATGAGTGGGAAGAACAGACTGGCGTCGTCGAAATGGGCTCAGGCCCTGGTGCCATTTATTGTCCGTGTAACATCAGCAAAGGCTCATAACCCCTACACTCTTCATTGCTCAGCTCGCAAGCTGCCCTAATAATGTCAGTCTTGGGGGTTACTAGAGTAAGCAGTAAGAGTGAAATGCCCCACCTGGGTATGTACGGCATGTGTGTTCCCAGGGCCTGGTTAGAGTTCCCTCTTGCCTTGCTCCTTCCGAGATGAAGCAGTGCCTGCCACCCACATCGCCTCTGTGCCGTGTCCCACTTTCAGGCACTGCTGGCCTTAGGGTTAATGCTGATAGACACTGTCCAATGCTCACTTGGTTTCTTAGTGAAAGATGAGAATTTATTTACCAGTCAGATTATTTTCATTTTTTTTTTAAGAGACTTGCCGTATCAGTGGTAACTTTTTCATCTCTCTGAGCTAAGCGGATTACTGTCTATTAAAAGTAGAATAAACAACTTGCTTTTGTGTTTTCTATGTCAGTCAGAGCTCAGGTTCTCAACTGTTGGCGTTCCCTCAGGAAGTGCATCTCCGTCTCCCACCCAGCTGCTGGTGTCCTCTGGTCACTGTTCCCCTTGTGACACAGAGGGGCTTTGCCTGGAGAGGCTCAACCTGAGAAGACTTGGCCAGGGCATTGTCACAGTGGCTCAACAGCTGCCACTTGGAAATAGCAGCCCCGAGACAGGAGCCGGGGAAGAGGGAGCCCATCTGTGTCCTCCTGTCCATGGCGCAGTGAACCACACTCCAGGGCAGAGTTGCCCCTGACCCCCATGCCCTCTTTAGGACACAGTGTTTGTTTCCTTAGGTCATGCACAGTTTTAAACTTGGGACTTAAAGACTGGGGGTGGGGAGGAAGGCCTATTCTAAACTGTGGGGTCTTATTACTACCTGAGGAACAGATTGGGAATGTCCTTGTGCTATTTTGCTTAAATGGCATCATCCTTACTGTGGGAACACAATTGTGGAATGCCTGACTCTTCTCGTGGTTCTCTGACCCAATCACACTGGAGGCGGTGCTGACGCTGACACGGTTTGAGGCTAATGCTGTCCCCAGTGCCACTGTATCATCTCCTAGCCCTCCCCCACATTCATAGAGGACCTGTGCTTAATACATAATCTTCCTCTTGAACTTAAGGCATCCCAGCCCTGACCGGAGTCACCACAGCCTCCTAAGAGCAGTGCCACATCCGGAACCCTGAGCACCCAGTCTCCTCCCCTCCAGCTCACCCTTCTCTCCCGTCATCCAGCCTCAGACCCTGACTTTCTTAATCCCTCCACCTTTCCTTCGCAGACTGCTGATCCACGGTGGATTGCCGGTGTCCTCGGCCTCCTATACTGCGTGTCTCATGAAACCTCACCCTAGATCAACCCAGCTTCGTCTCTGTGGCGAAGTCCAGGATCTCTGGAGGAACCCCACGCGTGTATGTCGATCTTTGCCGTGAACTGTTTGGGGTCTCTAGCATCAGATGAGTATTTAATGTCACTTGATCATTCTTTTGACTCGTCCTAACTCAAACCTCCTCTGCCACTTCACTCAGCAAATTCTCTAAATTACTTTCTGAAAGTAATTTCCTTAAGGGATGCTTGTGTCCATCTGCCCATCCCCCAATTCCATTGCCTCCCACTTGAAGAAAATGGAGAAATCAGAATTCATTCCCTCAAATGCCAGCTGCTCAGGCCCAGCCCTCCTGCCCTTCAGCCTGCCTCCCCTGTAGCAGTTTCTCTCCCACCGGTGACACCCAGTTGCCTGGGATAAACCTGGAAGCCCTCCCGACTCCTCTCACTCCCTAATCCCCCGCATGTAGCCATTGGGTCCTGATGAATTTACCTCCTAAATGTTCAAAAGCAGCTTGTCCCCGTTCCTGCCACTGCCGTCCTCATGTGGACCCTGGCTCTCTCTCACCTAAACTTGTGCCAACCTGCTGCTCTGCCTGCCTCTAATCCTCCTTCCCCAAGCCTCTCCTGAATTTCTCTAACATGCAAATGATAACACATCACTCAAACTTCTGGGCCTCAGAATTGACCAGTTCCTCAGCAAGTCATTCCTGAACCTTCTGGCCTCATTTTCTACTGGTCCTGCTACTTCCAGACATATGTACCAGGAGAGTTCATGTCTTTGTTTTCAGACCGTTCCTCTCCCTCTGCCTGCGGGGTCCTTTCTCAGCTCCTTCAACATTACTTGTCTTCCAGAGCAGCTCAGATGACGTCCCTAGGAAGCTTTTTGTAGAAAAGTATTTCCACAGCACTGCCCAACTGCTGTCATTGTTCTCACACTATAGGGAACGTGGCCGTTAACATTTATGCTTCCCCACAAAATGGCACATTCTTTGAGGGCAAAGACAGTGTCTCGTTTGCCTCTTGTATCCAGAGGGAGCCAGGGCCAGCCCAGCACAGGACACGTGGGCCCGTCTGAGCAGAAGCGTCTGGTGGTGCTACCTCCAGGGTCCTCATCCACCCCTGCTGCCGTAAGATAAAATCCAGACTCCTTGCCGGGCTTTAAGGCAGCATGGCAGAGCAGGAAACAATAGGAACTTTGAAATCAAACAGACCTGGATTTGAATATTTGTTCCACCATTTATAGGTAGGTGAGTTTCTTAACCTCTCTGTGCCAGTTTCTTTATCTGTCAAATAAGAATATTGACCATAAGGTTGTTGTTAAGTTTGAATAATATGTACAATGCTCCTGGCTTGTAGTAGGTGCTAAATAAATTTGCTCATGTTACTATTTTTCTCTCTCCTGGCCACCCCCATCCAGGCTCACGGAAGTTTCATTGCTGGTGAAAATGTGCCCCCTCATTGCCTTTGCTCATCCTCCCACTAGAAATAACACATCACTGTCCTGTAGTTTGGGGCAAGCAGACTGCATGCATTCAGCAACTCCTTCCTCCTGCCCACCAGCCTCTCTTCCCAGCTCAGGTCCTGCCTCAAGGTGTGCCCAGACTCTCTGGTCAGAAAGAGCCCCTTCCCTGGCCTTCTGTTTCCCCACGGCATGTGCGTTCCCGGCCACCACTAGGCCGTCTTTGAACTGTGTGTAGATAGTTCTTGGGCTGAAAACGTTTGGAAGGCAGGATGTCTCTTCTCGTTTTTGTAGCTCTCCATGCTGCTGAGCCCTCAGGGCCTGGGACATACCAAGTGTTAAATAAATAAATGGTCATTTACTTTGGAGGAGGACAGGAAAATGCTTCATTGACCTAAGCCATGTTATTGGAGTCCTAAAGTAATCAAACTCTGGGAACTCTGAATTTTAGCTTACTTCTCCTTGAGGTTTCTTGAGCAATATGAATTTCCACATTTTCAAGCAAATTAATATCTGTCAATTAGACATTATTCTAGAAAATTGACTTAAAATGACAAAAAATACCAGTTTTGAAAATAGTTCTTAACGTGAAGAAAATAAGGACTATTGCTTGCCCCGAACTACATGAAAGTGATGTGTATTTCTAATTATTTTTCAAAAGCATATTCAAAAGAGGAAATCCTTTAAGTATAGACTGTGCTTTGGAAAAATCATCTTATGTTGAGCTGCTCAGATTGAAGCTGACAGTCTTTCATCCAGCCCTTTCAAAGCAAACGGTATTACAAGTAAAATCCTGTCAAAACAACCACTGTAACAGAGAGGGAGTCCATATGAAAAGGACATTTCCTGTTGAAATAAATGCCTTATTGATTGATATGTTCATCTAGCAGTTAGCGGGGACAGTGCTCTTTGTGTGGCCGGTGGGTGGAGAAATGGAGGTGCTTTATAGATCTACTCACACACGTCTCTTCCAGCCCTTGGCCACTGTTCTTCCCACACACATACCCCGGCTTTTTTTTTCCTTTCAAACTATTGGATTCTAGTGGATGAGAGACTAGAACCAATCCACTTCTGGCTTCAGCCTGAAGCAGGGAGCCAAGTCTAGCAGTGAGTGCATGGTGTTGAGTTGCATCAAAACTTGCCTCTTGGGTGTTCAGAGTTGCAAATTAGCCACTGTTTGCTTTCACACGTAAAATCACATTTAAATAGCTTTAAATCACATTTCCCCATCCTGTATTCAAACTGTCATTTTTTAGGATCCAGTTTTAGTAACTTAGATACTACATACCTAATGTACCGAGTGTAAACCCTCATCTTAGGACCTGTACCATTGCACAAACCTATTGAGATGAGATGTCTTGATTGATATCTAACATATTATCCTGCCAGCTCCATATAAGTAGCTAACTCTCATCTAGCCCTTGTATAAACTGGTGTTATACAACATAAATATCGTCTAGAAACAACTGAGAGGAATGGCTGAATGCATTACTGCATGCCACATGGATAATATATGTGCATTTGTTCAGTAAAATGTGTGGGTGTCCCTATGGCACTGACCTTGTTCCTTAGCTAACCACTACTCTTCTCACTGCTCTCAGAGCCCCTGCCCTACAAGATCCAATTTTTTCTTGTTAGGTGACAACTAGAAATCTGATCCTTTGGTTGGGGTCTGGGTGAAACTACCTTAGCTTCAGAGATAAATCATGATTGGCTGAACAACCAAAGCAGTCATTTCCTTTAGCTAGTGATTGATCTGAGAAGGATTTGGAGAGAATGTGACCCAATTTTGGCCAATGAAATGTTAAGGAAAATGTGTGTTATTAGAGAGGCTTCTCTTCCCTAATGAAAAGATAAATCCTCAAGAGAAGACAGCCCCTCTTCTTAACCCCAGAACTGGCCTTGATGGCTCAGGCTAAGAGAATCGGTCACTGGTCTGCTCAGTGAAGCTGTCACCCCACTGGGCTTCTTATGTAATCCATTGTCCTGGTGTGTTAGTACCTTGTAGGGGTTCATTCTCAACATGCTGACACCAGTCAGTCTGTAAGTAGCTCCCTCGGGGAACAAGAGGGACCAGGCAGTGGGACAGAAGGGGTAGGACATCAAAGGGAGAGTTAACTCTTCTGTGTTTCTGGAGTGTTTTCTCTTGGTAATTGTATGGTCCACCCATACGGAATCCATGGAATATTATAAAACTGTACATTTTGTAAGTAATAGTTTTATAAATGGTTTTAATAATCTGAAAAAATGCTATGATAAAATTAACAAAAATGTAGACCACTCATGTATATAGTATAATCTCAACTTTTTTGAGGGGATAGGTATGGAAAAAATTGGAAAGTAAAAATGTCAAAATAATGTAGTTTGTTTCTGGGAACTAGGATTTGGGGCAATTGTTGGGGGTTTTTTACTTTGTATGTAGTTAGCACGTTTTTGTTTGTTTTTATTTACTATGGTAAGAGACACATAACATTAAATTTACCCTCTTAACCATTTTCAAGTGTTCAGTTGAGTAGCATTAAGTGCATCCACACTGTGGTCCAGCCGTCACCACCATCCGCCTCCAGACCTCTTCATCTTGCAAAACTCAAAGTGTACTGTTGAACACTAACTCCTCAGCACCTGGCACCTGCCACTCACTTTTTGCTCTCTGAATCTAACTCCTCTAGGGACCTTACTTGTATGTGTAAATCATGCACTATTTGTCCTTTTGTGACTGGCTTCTTTCACTTACAAGTATTCATCCAAGCTATAATATATGTCAGAATCCCCTTCCTTTCTACGGCTTTATAATAGGCTATTAAATGAATACGTCACATTTTACATACTCAGTCACCCTTCAGTGACACTTGGGTTGCTTCCACATTTTGGTAGTTGTGAGTAATGCTGCTGTGGGCACAGGCGTATAAATAAACATGTATTTTAAAATCAGAAAAAAAGTAGAAATGAAGAAAAGCTTTTAGAAGGCAAATCATCTATTTTGAATTTGGTCTTTTTTCCCTCTCATTTCTCATCTGTATCCAATCTTTTGGATACTTGTAGCCAACTGTAACATTTCCCTACCAGAAGGAAAAATTGTAGCTGGAAGCTTTCTCTTCAAAAACCTAATAGTAGTAAAGTGGTTAGCTGTTTTTAAGCATCCTACCTAATTCCTACTTCCCTCCTTCCTCATAGTTAAACAGTAAACTCCTTAATTTATCAGCACTTACCATTTTCCAGCACATGTCATTGGCCTTCTCCATCTCTGAAACAGTCCCTGGGTGTCACTTGCCGAGTTCCCACAGCCGTGGGCATTGCTTTATTCCTTACCAGCTTGTGTTGGCATCGGTCTGTTTTCCCCAGGGAGCTATACAGAAGACAAGCAAGGAATTCAGTTGTCTGAAGACCAAGTGCCCCCATGTGGCAGTCACCCTGCTGGGTTCCCAGGGTTCAGAAGTGAACGAGCCCCCCAGTGCCAGGTGCTCTTCATGGACCCTCTTCTCAGGAGGAGGAGATGGGATTAGAATTCACTGACTTGGTGGGGTTAGAGAATCAGAGTCAAAAGGGACCCTGGAGCTGACTTAGTCCAGCCACCTGAGTCCAAGCAGGTGTTCGGCTCTTTTTCTGCTCCTGACCTGGTTGAGTGCCATCACCCGTGAGCCCTGGTCATTGGCTGTTCTAGGCCCGCCCCTTGGCTCCTGTCTCCTCTGCTGGAAAGCCTTCCAGCGGCCCTGCTTCTCCCTGGCATGATGGCACTCTTGCAGCCTCACTGGGATTTTCTACTGTGACCCAGATATGTCCTGTCCTCCCTGCCTTTCCCTCCATCTGGCAGGTCTTCACCCCCAAGCTCCACCTCTGGACACCGGATCCTTCCGCCTGCAGTGCCACCTCCTCAGCAGTCCAGCTTGTGAGCAGCTACAGTCCTGAGACCAGCGTGGTGTTCACGTCACATTGGCTGTAGCCTTTGGATTACACGTGTGTGCGTCTGTGCTCCTGCACCCTCCTGCTCCCCCTCCCCGCCCTCCCCCTTCTATATATGTTCATGTTTATGGATGTCTTTACGGTGTGTGGACATGCGGACAGGAGGGCGAGGACACGCTCGGTAGCTGATGATGGCTGCCTTAAGCAAGGCAAGGAGAGCACGAAGAATTCGGCAAACTCATCTACTGAACTCTGAGCAAGTGTGCCAAATAAGAGGCTGTGAGGCCAGGAGATTGGCAGCGCACATCTGGGTCACCGGAAAGTGGGTTGGGAAGTGCGTCAGGGCTGCTGGTCACAGCTTACATCAGCAACTCCGGCCGGAGGAGCTGGGCACCGCGCCGGGAGCCGGCACATCGTGTGTCTCCACAGTGAGCTGAGCAGAGCCCCTCCGACCCCGTGGTCCTGTGTCCCCCGCAGTTCCCTTTGCTCCCTGTGCACCAGCTCCCCCTTCCAACTCCTCAGCTCCCTCCTTTTTGCATCGTGCCCCTCCCAACTTCTTCCTGGGCTTTCGTCTCCACCTTTGTCATTTTCCCTTTTCCTGCCCCCTTATGTCTCCCTTTCCTACACGGTTTCGCTCAGCTCCTCCCTTTTTAATACTTAATGTATGCATTTCACACTTGTTCTATTTCTTGGCTCTGGGTTTATGTGTTATTAATAGAGCCAGAAGGATGAATTACGGTTTGGAGCTTTTTTCCCCCAGAAAAATTCCAGCCTGAGGTATTTTTCAGTCAGTGGACCTTAATTGATTTTTCTCCCCATGAATCAATGATCTGCAGAAAAGCTCCCTGCTGCCCTGTGACATTCAAGCCGGGAAGGAGTCCTGCCGCCTCTGAGCTCTGTGTGCCACACTGAACTCTGGCCCTCCTGCCCTCACGCTGCGTGGCCAAAGGCTGCCACCCGGCCTTCCTCCTTCCTGCCCTGGGGCAGGTGGGTGCAGCTCTTCTCCATGCTGGGGAGCAGGGTGGCCTTAGGTACCTTAACTGCGTTGCTTCCGGGACGGCAGACAGCAGGAGGCTAGGACTTGTTTCCCAGGCTCCCTGATAACCGCTTCTGGGCGAGCATTGGGTTCCTTCAGTCAGTTGCCCAGTCTGGAAGGCTGCAGTAATGTGTGGGCTTTGGCGTATGCAGGCATATGCAACAGGTGAATTACAAGCCAAATTTAAAGTAGGAAGTGGTGATTCCAGTTAGTTCTACCCCGTCCCTGACACAGGGCCACTCGCCTTGGGAATTGGAAAGAGAGGCCCCTGGAGGGGGAGTGACTTTCAGTTCAGCTCCCATATTAAGCACCTCCCGTGATCCTTTGTTCTCTGGCTGTGAGATAAGACACGTAGCATGTTCATGTGGGAGTCCACACCTCCGTTTTCTGGGTGTCTGGGTGTTGGGGGCGGGCAGTTGCCGCAGCAGCGGTCACGCTGCTTTCTGACCCCTGGGTCACTGCCCTGATGCACACTGGTGAACTCAGCAATCCCACTGGCCGCCTGAGTTCCCACTTTCCTGTCCTGGGCTCTTTGGTGGGTCAGCTTCCTGGATCTCTGGCCCATTATTTCCAGCCCATCTGGTGACTGTAAACTCCTAATTCCCTGTGTTAACCCTTGTCAATTTAAAATATCACCACTGCAAAGAGCCTACTAAGGACTAAATGTTTGTTTCCCTGCCCTAGACTCCTGTGCTGATACCTAATCCCCAGTGATGGTGTTAGGAGGCGGGGCCTTCTGGGGAGTGGGTAGGTCACGAGGGTGAAGCCCTCAGGAATGGGATCAGTGCCTTATAAAAGGGACCCCAGCACGCTCCTCTCCTCCTGCCTTGTGAGGTCACAGCAAGAAGGCCATGTCTGGGACCCTGCAAAGAGCTCTCACCAGAGCCCAGCCGTGCTGGCACCTGATCTCAGACTTCAGCCTCCAGGGCATGAGGAATGTCTATCTGTTTACAAGCTACCCAGCCTGTTGCACTTTGTCATAGCAGCACAAAAGAACTAGAAAGGAGCCTCCCCACCCCCTTACCCCTTCTCCCCAGAGAATCCCAGAGTGTAGTTAAGCGTTGTTTGGGGTTCCTGTTTCTCCTCCTCCCATTGTCAGGTCCTTTAGCTGTGTGTTGGTTGTGCCGCCTATAAGGAGCTCAGGGCTTGCCGAGTAAGCCTGTAGGGTAAGCTGGGGACACCCCTGCCTAACAGCTGCCCTCTGGCTGCGGTTGGCAAGCAGCCAATAGGATCCCAGGCCTTCCACAGACAGGTGCTTAACTGAACTGGAAGTTACTCCCCGTCCAAGAGCCTCTCTTTCCAATTCCCAGTGCCAAGGGGCCCTCAGTGTGAGGGACGGGGTAGAACTAACTGGCACTGCCACTTCCTACCTTAAGTCCAGCCTGTAATTTACATGTTTCATTTGCCAGAGATTGGCTTAAACTGGCCGGACCGCTGCCTTAAGTCAAGTTGCTGGCTGGTTTTACAAGGCTCTGCCCCCACAAGCAACCCCAACCCATCCTGGAATCCAGGAATGCTATCAGGACCTGGTCATGGGAGTGACTGTCCTAAGAGCAGATTTCTGGCCCCACCTCAGGACAGAGAAGTCACTGGAGCATTCAGTGAGGCTGGAATCTAAATCAGCTTAAAAGTTGTAAAACAAGTACTGCTATTTCTGGAGTAAACAGCCATCTCAAGATCAAGATGAGGTGAGGAAGCTGCCTGGATTCGCAGGAGAGGTAAGCGGGGCAAATGGAATGGAGGCGACTTTCTGGGGCTACTTCTAGTCAGTTACTTGAGTGGGAATCTGTCCTGTGTCAGGCTTCAGAATGACCTTAAAGCTTGTGATGAAGACCCAGGAGTTAACTGGGCCAGGGAGGATGAAGAAGGGGGAAGGCAGAGCAGTCTATGCAGGTGTCCTCTTCGTGGGCTCCTACAGTTTGGACCCTGTGTTTGGAGCCCTACTCGGGGTTGTGGAGGGAGTTGCTGCAAGGGACTGTGTGTGAGCAGCATCAAGCCCTGTCCCTGGTGGTGCCATGCCCATGGATGAGCTGAACTTTTCCGGCGCCTGCCCGCTGCAGCTCTCAAGCTGTTCATCTCTGTTGCTGTGTCTTAACTGCTCTCTGAGCTAGAAACTGAGTAGGAAGAACAAAACTGCCCATTTCAGTCCTTGCTTCTTATTAGCTGTGTGTCCTTGGACAAGTGAAGCAACCTCTCTGAACCCTAGTGGAGTAACAGGTCTGACTTTCAAGATGGTTGTGAGATGGAAGTGTGGTCATGTATGTAAGCACCTTACACACCTTGGCACCTATCCTGGCACATCCAGCATGTGTTCCTGTGAACGGCAGCATGGTTCTGTAGACCCCCCATAGCAAAGGGGCAGGGGGTGAGCTCTGGCCCACAGAGACCTGAATTCTATTTCTCTCTGCTGCTAACTGCATGTGACCTTGTCCCCACTGGGTTGAAATAGATTTAGTGTTATCGATGCAAAGTACCCCCAAAAAATCACAGGTTGTCCATTTTCACTAGTTTCCACATGGGCTTTTGTCTGTAACTTAGAGTAGCCCCAGGGGCTCAGGACCCAGGGCGGAGCAGCCACAGGCCAAGGAGCACTCCTCGGCAGGGCCAGGGCAGGGGCTTCATTGCACCTGCTCGTGTGGGAGGCAGCCAGAGCACAGGCAATGGTAGTTGATCAAAACAGATGTGAGGGTGGTGGGCAGGCAGTTGCATTGGAACCAGGTCTGGGTCTAGCCCAGGCCCAGCAGGTGTGTGAGCAGGTGCTGTGCTGTGGAAAGGTGCTGCTGCCTGCTCTGGTGTGCAGGGGCAGCCAGCACAGGGCGCTTTGCGGGATGATGACAGCCAGCCCTGGCTGGGGCCCACTCAGGATAGGGCTTGCCAGTGGGTGTGTGGCAAACTGAAGTGGCTGGTGGAACTGCATTGGGGTGCCGGAAGCTGGGAGCTGCGGTGAAGTGCTGAGCAGAGAACAGCGGGGATCTGCAGCCATGGGAACGCGGTCTCCAGTCACCTGGGCTGGTGGCCAGAGCCCAGCTCTCCTGGACGCCGGGGTAAGGGAAGGGAATTCAACCTTTGTTGTTACTCCAGAAGACTTAAGACCTGCAGACTGGGTGACTTCCAGTCATCCTGAGGCCTTGGGCACCCTTCTCTCCACTCACGCGGGAGGAATCTGGAATCCAGGGAAGAGGGGCTTGCCTGATGTCAAGCAGCTAGTAAGAGGCAGAGCCAGAATTCAAACTCCTCTAATAGACATTAAAGGTTTTTTTTCCCTCCCAGTTTTCATACTAATATTGGCAAGGAGTAAATTATGTTTTTTCTCTTGGATTATTTTCAGGGGAACAATTACAGGGTCAAGCATAGGAACAGTTTTATAAATCTTTGATACATAATTATCAAATTTTGCCCCCAAAGGGGGTACATCAACTAACAAGACCAGCACCAATGGACCAGTTTCACCCCCGGAGGCTGTGCCCTGTCCTGACGTTGACCCTCCCATTTCCCTGCATGTGAGCCCAGCGCAAAAGTTTGTCACACAGCTCATTGGGGTTTTAACTGAGATTGCATTGAATTTAGGTATCACATGGGGAGACTGGATCATTTTATAATGTTAAGTCTTCCAATCCATGGACATGGGATTTCCCACCACTTAGTGAGGCCTCTTTATTTCAGAATAGAGTTTTGTGATTTTCTCCAGAGAGATTTTGTATGTGTTTTATTAAGAGGCCTATGTTTGGTGTTATTGTGAATAGCTGTTCCTACTTCATTTTCCAATTGTTATAGCTAGAATTTTTTTTAATGTAAGGTAATTTTTGCATATCTATTTTTATATCTAGCAACCTCCTAACTCATGTTCTAGTAACCTATCTGTTGATTCTTTGACTTTTCTATCATCTCTAAATAGTGACAATTTTGTTTCTTTTTTTAATCTTTATACCCTTTTTCCCTTGCCTTTCTGCCCTGACCAGGACCTCCAGTACAATTTGAACCATACTGGAAGTGGGGATAACGGGCATCTTTGTCGTGTTTACCATCTCACAGGGCAAGCTTTCAGTGTCCACCATTTGTATGTGAAATTTGTTATGGGGTTTTGTAACTACCCTTTATCAGGGCAAGGAAGTCTCTTCCATTCCTGGTATGCTAAGAGTTCTTCTCACGAATGGATCTTGAATGTTTTTAGCATCTATAGAGAGGATGGTGTGACTTCTTTTTTCTTTTAATTGATAGATTATGCTGAGTTTTCCCATACTTTGCCCTCCTGGGATAAACCCAGCTTGACTGGTATTATCCTTTTTATGTATTGCCCGGTTCAGTCTGTACTCAGGTAGAATTTTTGCATCTATTTTCATGAGTGAGATTGCCTTGTACTTTTTATTTGGCATGTAAGATAAATACTTTTTTTATGAAGTATAGTTGATATAAAATTTAAATTCAGGTGGTGATTGGACAGTTATGTACATGCCCTGTACTTTTGTTTTTCATATTTCTCTTGCCAGATTTTGGTTTCAAGATCATAACGGCCTGACAGGATGAGTTGGGCAGTTCCCTCTTTTTCTTTTATGTTCCGAGTTTGTGTAAGAGTGGAACTCTATTGCTTGAATGCATATGAGAATGACAGGTGAAGCCATCTGGGAAGGTTGACTCCTGATGAATGTTCTCTTACAAAAATCCCATCCTTTCCTTCCCATCCTCCCAGGCTGCACCACCTCACACTGTGGCAGCCAAGGGTCACTGATAGTTTTCCTGAGACTCCCCCTTGAGCTGAGCTCTCTCTCCTGCTCCAGGGCATCCATCTGTCCTGCCCCAAAGTGAGATCCAGATCTTCGGCCGCCCTCACTGTGGCTGGACCACCTGTTTCCCCTTCCCTTCTGCTGTGCCCTGCTGAGCTCCTGGGCTTCTTGTGTCAAGCTTCTGTCCATGCAGATTGCTGCAAACACTGTCCCATCCTGACCCTGCATGCCACTCTTGCTGCCTCTTTCAGGAAGCCTGCCCCTTCCCTTTGACTGTGGGTTCCCCCACATCCTGCAGCTGTCTGTCTGCATTTTACCAAAACTGCTTGGGTAGTCACTTAGTGAACAAACTAAGCACGGCACCAGGTACTATGCTCAGTGCTGGGATACGCCAGTAACCATTTTGGAACTTCCCAATGTGCAGGAAATAAAACAGTTCGCACCAATAGTTCCAACACATAAGCATTAGAAGAGCACAATTAAATCACCTTGAATTCCACTGCTCAACTATGAGAGAATTTCTCCCCAGCTTTGAAAGTACATATAATAACATACTTGAATAGGGCCATACCAGCCTACTGTGCAGATGAGGAAACTGAGGCATAGAGCACTTAAAGCCAAATAGGCATTTTAGTTTAGGCAGCCTGTTCCCAGCCCCATACCCCACTCAGCCCCTCCTTTGAAAACTGTAGTGGTAGAGCTGTGTCCCTGCTTGGGGCCTGCATTTTTCACTTCTTACTATATACTTTGGGAGCACAGAAATGTGCATTAGGGCCCGCACACCCACCTGCTCTACCTACTGCCTTCTCAGGACATCCGGGGACAGACCCTGCCGGGGAGTCCAGAAGTCTGGGTTCTGGCCTGTCACCAGCCCACTGTGTGACCTCAGGCTGGACGCCGCCCCTCCCCGAGCCTCAGTCTGCACAGCTGTACAAACTGTCTAGTTCTGGGTCAGGCAACAGCGCCTTGGGAATCCCACTCTGCTGAGGGGCCCGGGCTGCTCGGCAGGGCTGGGTTCGGTTCCGGGCTGGGCCGTGAGCCCTGCAGCCAGTCTCCGCCGCCCTCCCACGTGAGCCGCCCGGCCCCTGAGGCCCCGTGGTGCACCAGCCTGGGATGGGGGTTGGGGGTGCCTGGACGCCGCGCTCCCGAGCAGGGGCGCGATCCGCGGGGTATCTGGGGCCGCCTGCCCGTTCTGCCTGGCCTCCTCGCCTGTAGCCCCAGGGGGTGCGAGAGGAGCACGGAGAACGGCGGGAGCCCGGCACTCTGCAGGCTGTCAGACACAGCGGCCAGGTGTGGGGGTGCGCGAGGCTGACGCGCGGCAGGGCGCGCCTGGGGTGCTCCCTGCCCGCTAGGCCGGCGCGTCCCCGCTCCCCGCGGGCCAGGCGGCTGGCCTGCCCCTCCCACGGGTGCCGCCCCCTCCCCAGCGGCCTGCGCTCTCTGAACCCGGCACCTTTGGCTTCTGCGCGCCACGGACCCCTGAGGCAATCTGGGGGAGCCCATGGACGCCTCAGAACAATAGTTTCTTTTGTTGTTTGTTTTTTTATTGAATCTGTAGATTGCTTTGGGTAGCATTAACATCCGAACAATATTAAGTCTTCCAATTCATTACCACAGAGTGTCTTTCCATTTATTTCCTAAGATACACGAAGGAACTTTCTGTGTGCCAGAGGACACAGACAGTGGTTTTAACTTAATGAACACAGGATTGTTTTGAGTTTCTTTTTAAAATTCCTTCACTTGTAAGTTATATGGTCTAGGTGACATCATCCTTGCATAATTTTGCAGAAATAAACTACTGGTTTGTCAAAGCAAAACCATTGTCTTCTTGTCCTACCTATTACAACAGTGACCTATTAAACTGATAATTTTGTGTTGTATATGCTAATAATGTAGGTGAACTCAAAGATTAAACATATTGATCACATGAGCCAAATAACTATTTCAATAATTTAAAAGTTAAAAGGAGAAAACTATGGCTTTTACAGGTGCTAACACATATGGTCATAATTCTATAGGTCTACATTACATCTGGTCTTGGAGTATGAGAAGCTATACAGTACTCTGCTCTCTTCCATTTTTGAGTCATCAGTGGGATAAAAAAGGTAGGTATAGAACTATTAGTAAAGATTCACTTTATAAGGATCTCCAGGGAAAGCAGCTTTCTTTTTTTTTTTTTTTTTTGAGAGGGCATCTCTCATATTTATTGATCAGATGGTTGTTAACAACAATAAAATTCTGTATAGGGGACTCAATGCACAATCATTAATCCACCCCAAACCTAATTCTCAACAGTCTCCAATCTTCTAAAGCATAACAAACAAGTTCTTACATGGTGAACAAGTTCTTACATAGTGAATAAGTTCTTACATGGTGAACAGTGCAAGGACAGTCATCAAAGAAGCTTTCGGTTTTGATCACACATCATGAACTATAAACAATCAGGTCAAATATGATTATTCGTTTGATTTTTATACTTGATTTATATGTGAATCCCACATTTCTCCCTTATTATTATTATGATTATGATTATTGTTTTAATAAAATGCTGAAGTGGTAGGTAGATGCAAGATAAAGGTAGAAAACATAATTTAGTGCTGTAAGAGGGCAAATGTAGATGATCAGGTGTGTGCCTACAGACTAAGTATTAATCCGAGCTAGACAACAGCAACAAAACATCCACGGATGCAGAAGATTTCTCTCAAAACGGGGGGAGAGGTTCTAAGCCTCACCTCTGTTGATCCCCAATTTCTCACCTGATGGCCCCCCTGCGACTGTGCCTGTCTTAGGTTGTTCCTCCCTTGAGGAATCTTACCCGTCTCTGGCTAACCAATCATCTTCCGGGGCCATACAGGGAAATGTAAAGTTGGTAAGTGAGAGAGAAGCAATATTGTTTGAAAAGGTTAGCTTTTTACTTCTTTGCAGATTTATGCCCTATGGCTTCTATGCCCAGCATTTGTCTTGAGGTATCTTTACCACTTGGAAGAATTATGATACTCGGTAATTTCGATATGAGGCACGAATTCTACTTAAGGGTTGTAATTAGGAAGGAAGAAGAAAAGCTATAGAAGTAGCAGATGGAAGAAAACATGGGAAGATTGATTATTACTTTGACATATCTTCTTGTAGTGTAACATAAGCATGTATAGGTTTTAAACTACTAATTAAATTGCATGCACACATTAACATAATGGGAATACAGCTACATAACCAAAGCAGACCTACAATTACCAGCCATCTCCAGTGAAACCAAGAAAACCAGTTAGGCACCCTAGGCATTTGTGAAAACTTATCAATGATATGATGGATATTGTCTAACTGAATTTGAATAGTTTGAGAAAAATCAGACAAATTAAAACAACACATTCCTGGGAACTGTTCACATCCCATATGTTCTTTTAACAGTAGATAGTCTATAGTCGCAAGATTTTGGAGCACCGCAACTTGCACTTCTCCTAATTCTTGGTTGAGTTCCAACAGTATAGATTCAGTCAAATTTGTTGTTTTACTGTATGCACAGGCCAGCTTAGATATCTCCTTCTTCATTCCAATGGCAAGTCCAGGAACCGGTGGGATGAATGCAGCTACAACTGCAACAGCGCCAGGATCTTTGTTGAAGTTTTTTGATGATCATCTTCTGGAATGACTCTTCCAGAGACTGTTGATTTTGGAAGTTCTTCTTCAGAACAATAGTTTTAAATGAATATATGGAGGAAACCATTACATAGAAGAGTGATTTTAAAAAGTTTACAAACATGTATAACTTAGCAGTATATTTTATTTAACACATCAAATAACAAGACCAAAGCTGCAAGCGTAAAATCCATCATTTCAAAGTAGCAGTGGACATAAACAATATTTAGAGATTTCTGCTTCAGGTGAAATATGATTTGAAAATACTTGGATTTCTTCTGGTTTCAGAAACCCCTGACTTTTATCCTCTGGCCTCTCCCACCCCAGGACTCTCTCCACGGAGCTCTGGCTAAGAACCCTGGCTCTGGGTGACAGGAATGTAAGCGGGACTAAGAGAAGTGAGAGGGATGAGAGGCAGAGCGAGGAAAAGCCGCCCAGATTGGAGGGGTCTGTTTAAAAGGGAAGCACATGGCCAGTTTTTATGCCTCTGGGCCTTTGCACATGCTATGCCTTCTGTTGGGCTGCCTCCTCCCGTTGGCCCATCTGACACCCCCAGCCCCAGTGCCTCACTAGAGACCCTAAACCTGCCCCATCTGCAGCACAGGAATGCTACTCTTGCCCCCTGGTGTCTTACCAGCTCTGCTTTGTGCATCTGCCTTGGTCTCAGGTGTCTGTATTCAGGCCCACCTGGCCCTCCTGCTGGGCTGAGCCAGGCCAGGCCTCAGCCCCTGCTGCATCTCCAAGTCTCCAGGGCCCAGCTCAACACCAGTGCACAGTGGGTGTTTGTTTGAATGAATGAAGGAAGGAAAGTTGTACCCTGCCTTGCTGAATTCTCTGAGACCCTTTCAGAGCTCCCATTTAAGAAGACCACCTGCAATGATGTGTTATTTTTCTAATACGCTTTGCTAAAAAAGTTGTTATTTTTAAAAGCAGGTTAAAAACAATATGTAACTACAATGGGATATTATTTGGCTGTAAAAAGGAATGAAATACCGATTCATTCTGCAACACAGATGAATCTAGAAAACATACTAAGAGAAAGAAGCCACACATGAAAGGCCACATATTGTATGATCCCATTTATATGAAATGTCCAGAACTGGCAAATCCAAAGGGACAAAGTAGAATAGTGGTTGCCAAGGACTGGGAGTTATGGAGTGGGGAAAGGAGGGTGACTACGACTGGCTATAGAGTTCCTTCTTGGGGTGTTGAAAATTAGATTGTGGTGATGGTTGAACAACTCTGAAATATACAAAAAAATCCACTGGATTTTACACCTTAAAAGGGAGAATTTCAGGCTCTGAGAATTAGGTCTCAATAAATGTGCTATCAAAGAGTGTAGGAAAATCTCTCCATCTCTGTGAATTTCCACATGCTCCTGCAGTGTGGTCCTTGCATAGAGCTGGCAGGTGAGATTATGTGCAGCATATTTCAGATTTTCTGCAATAAATCTGTGCTACATTAGTAATCAGTATTTTTTTTTAATTTACTTAAAAACACTTGATTCTTATATATTTATGTCATCTAAAAGGAATTGGGATACAAATAGATACATTTTTGTTTATGTTAGAAATGGTGGCAGGAAAAACTGTAATATAAGTAAAGTGGTTGCCCATAGGATTCTGTGGGTTGATGCAGCTGCAGCGGGTGATGGTGACCATCGGGTCTCTGGGCAGTAGTGAAGGCTTGTGGCTGCCCGAAGTGCATACTTGCGCCCACCTGCCTTGTCCCCAACTCTCCCTTAGAGGGGCCTGCCCATCAGTTTCCCCCAGCAGAGCCCCCTGGCCCAGGCTGCCTGGCATGGGGTGTCCCCAAACTCTCAATCCAGCTGCAGAACCCTGGGCCAGTCGTTTGGTCTCTTGGAGCCTCCTTTGACTCCTCACGAATACGAGCCCCCAGTGCCTCACCTCAGGACTGTTACAGAAGCAAATGCCAGCCAGCCCTAAAAAGTGACTGGCATCGGACCTGGTGCTTAGACGATGTCCAGGGATATCAGTTCCTTAGCCATCATCCCTCTCCTTTGTTCAAAGTACTAAGTGCCTACTGTGTTCCAGGCTCTCTGCTTGGTAGGGGGGCTACGGAAGGTCAGCGGGTGTAGACAAGCAGGCCAGCAGCCTAGGATCGGTGGTCAGTGCGGGGAAAAGATGATGGACGGGGTCGTTAGGAAACCCCAGAGGAACCTTAACCCAACGCCAGCTTGTTCTGGAAGATCAGTAAGAGCAAGCTAGGAAAAGGGGGAGGGAACTGGGAGAAAAGGGCAAGCTAGGCAGAAGGCACAGGCTGGGTCAAAGCCCTGCGCGGGAGGGAGAACGTGACAGAAGGCCAGGGGCGCTGGAGCAGCGGAGACGGCGGGAAAGACGAGGCAGGAGGAGAGGCTGGGGAGCCGCCGGGCCCTGGGCCTAGCAAGGATTTGTCTTATCCTTAAAAAGCCACTTCGGGGCTTGAAAACAGCGCTCCGGCCGCAGGATGGGGTAAGGAAAGCAGCAGATCCCCCCGCGGCGGCCGAGGGGAAGGACGCAGCCGCTAGCCTGCTGCCCCCGCGTGGCCAGCCTTCGCCCGGGCGAGACCCCGCCTCCCTGGGCGGGTGGGGGACGGGCACCTGACCGGGAGTGGCCAGTCCCCGCGCTGCAGGCTCGGAGTCCCGCCCCCAGCCCTTCCCGCGCAGCTGCGCAGCGACCCGCAGGCCGACTCCCCGGCAAAGGGCGGCTCAGGGGCGGCTGGACGTTCAGCAGGCCCCGGGGCTCCCCTTGGCCAAATGACTAGTTCCTGCGAACTTGCCATGACGTGTGTGTTCACCTAGGCTGCCCAGCGTCCGGCGGCCATTGACAGTATTTTTTTCTTGTTTAGTGTGGCGGCCTTCACCCTCCCACCGCGTTCTGCTGAGTCTCGCTTCCTGGCCTCTGAGGGTCGGGGCGCCTGCAGGGGCTGTTGGAGTTGCGACAAGAACCCACTTCTTCTCCTCCCAACGCCCCACCCCTCCCTTCGTGGGGTCCTGACCTCTCACAGCGTGCATGCCACCTCCTCCAGGAAGCCTTCCCTGGAGCCCTGTTGCAGGACGCCCCAGCACTCCCAGGGTCCATGATATTCTCTTGCCCTGAAAACACCGTTATTTGGATGTTTCTCCCGGAGAGCAGGGGCCCCTCTGGGGCAGGACCTAGGTAGGCTCTTTGTGGGTGTCCATCAAGGCTAGGTAAAAAGCTGAATTTAGCCAGGACCATCTCTCGCCACCCACCCTAAACCGACAGGGAGATGCAGACCGGGAGGCCCCTTTCAAGGCCGGTGGGCCCTTGTGAGGGGCGGAGGCTGAGAATCCAGGAATTATCCTCTGGCTTCTCCGAACCCCACCTGTGGCAACGGGGACCATGACTGGTCCGGTCCTGGAGGGCGGCAGAGAGAGATGCTCCTTAGAAAGCATCCAATAGAGCACCATTTGCACCCAGTATTTAACCCATGAAAATGGCATGCAACTTAGCATCAAAAATAAGGGAAGCTCACCAAGACTTCCACAGAGCAAAGTTGCAGGGAAACTCCTGCAGTGCAGCAGGTCCTGCTGTGGAGGCCTCTCACCCCCATGGGAGCAAGGGCTTTGCCAAAACATGGGAAACGAAATTCAACCTCACCTTGATGTGTCTTAAGGCCTCTGCCCTTGTCTAGAAGGTCAGCTCTAGAGTCACCAAAGGGTGTGCAGTGAAAAGTTTACCAGTTAGAATTTTCTTTAATGTATTTGTATTTTCTTTCTTTTCTTGGCTAGAGCAATTACTGACTTAGGTATTTTCAAATTTTAAAAATTTCTTTCTCCTGGATATAGTTTATTTGAATTAATTCTACTGTTTTTTTTTTTCCAAATCATCATTTTACACTTTAGCTTTTTCTATCCTGTTTCTATAGTTTGTTGTCACTTTTTTAAATCTCTTGAGTTAAATACTTTTCATTCATCCTTATTAATACAAATATTGAAAACTATGAATTTCCCTCTGAGTACTGCTTTAGCTATTTATATTATTGATTACATTTACGTTATTGATATATTGATTTTTAAGAAATGGTTTAATATGTAGTCAGTCTTTGTGAATGTTCAGGTATCCATCTGCAAAGGAGTATCTATTTCTAGGGTAGAGAGTTTGATATAGATTAATTAAATCTATCTCAGTAATTATATCATTAGCTCTTCTCTAATCTTTTTTTGTACACATATCTATTGTGCTTTTTACTCTTTCTCCTTGTGTTTCATTGTACGAATGCAGACAGTGTAGTTTTGATGCACAAATATTAATGCAGGCTATTTGGTACATGGTAGACATATATTGTTTTATGACTTGCATTATGATCATTATAAAGTGCTCCTCTTGGCCTCATCGAATGTTTTGCCTTGAATTTGACTCCTGCTTTGAGTTTGTTGGCATTTGCCTTTTACCCCTTGCAACATGTGTTGTCATTCTTTCTCAGTCTTCTTATTTAGGGAGTATCTTTTGCCTCCAGCCTAGAGCCGAATGTGAACCATTCTGACAGGCATTTCTCTTTACAAATGAGTTAACGCATTTGCGTATATCTGTGTGGCAAATCTAAGTCTCAATTAAGTCATCTTATTTTATGTTTTCTATTTTTGTAGGTTATAAAATACTTGCTTAATTTGGGTGCAAGTGTTTCTTGTGATGTTTTGGAAATTTTGTAGCTGTGTACTTGTAGTTACCTGTATAATTTTATATAACACACATAAGCCTTTATTTCTCTAAAGAGTATACTGACTTCCAGCTATGAGTGATGACACATAGGCTCTTTCTTCATCCTTCCTTCCCTCCACCATCCTTATCACAATATAATTTTAAATGAAAACAAACATCAAGAGAAATACATTAATACATATCATGTGTGTAAGACATACACACATATCCTTGTGTCTAAGATGTCATCAATTTTAAGATGCTCCACCGATGTAGTAGCAACTTTTTGAATGAAAACCAAACTCTTGTTCCATCCCACGATCCCTGCAGAAGGCTGACCATGCTCATGCTCCAGATGGATTCAAGGCCATCTTGATTTTCTCCCCTCTGGGCCCTGGGTCCCTTCCTGGCTGCCTGATGGAGGGGGGCTTGGAGGAGGCATCAGGTGAGTCGTTGCCAGGGATCACAGCTGTGAGTGTCTCAGCAGGAGTGCCTGGGTGGAGGGGCTTGGGCTGTGTCACCCAGATTCCAGGCGGCACCACGCTCTGTGCTTGGATCAGTCTTGCCTGATGCTCCTCTTTCTCTAGCCTCTTTCATGAATCTGGGCATGGCTGACACTAGTTCAAAAGCAAATCATGTTTGATAGCATCTTATTAAAGCATTCTAAAAGTTTCTCAGGACTCCAGAGTTCCCAGAAGAACTCTGGTGGCAGTCCGTGGTTCTGCCAGTCACTCCTGTCCTGCTGAGACTCTTTTAGCTCCTGGGCACCAGCCCATCCAGGGCACCTCTATCCACACCTTGTGCTTGCCTCACTCCAGGCCTTTGCTTCTGCTGTTTCTTCCATCCGGCTGCCTTCCTCCCTCCAGTTTTTGATGGTCTAAACCTCACCCATTCTCTAAGAGTTCAGCCCAACATCACCTCCTGTTGGAAGCAACAATCCCTCCCTCCTGGGACCCTCAGCTTCCACCCTCTGACTCAGGGCCTTCTGCCTGCCCTCCCAGAGCTGGGGTGGCCACGGAACTACCTGGGAAGAGCTTTGGGGTCAGAGGAGACCTGCTTCCACCAAACCGCATGGCTGCAAAGTCAGGATATTGATGATAGCTGTTGTGAGGATGGATGAAGAGAGCTGCCGCCTGGAGCCTGGGCACTCAGCACGTGTGACCCTGTGCTGGAGACAGAGCGGCAGAGACAGCCCTGCCTGCCAGCACGGAAGGGCTCAAAAGTGGCGAAGTATCGTTAGTAGTAGTGGTATGTTATTGTATTAGTTTTACTGGTGTATTCACATTAAAGCACAAAATCTTATGTGAAAAACCAGGTGTATTTTTCCATGTGTTCACTGTGGCTACATGCAGATTACATTAAGGCACATTTCAGCCCTGCTCAGAAGTCCCCACCTTGGGCAACTACTATTTTGACTTTCACCACCATAGATTAATTTTGCCTGTTTTTTGCACTTTATATAAATGGAATCATGCAGTATGAGCTCCTTTGGGTCTGGCTCCCTTTACTCAGCAATATATGTTGTTTGTCTATAGATGTAATAATAATAATAATAACAGTATCCCCCTTCCACAGGGGCCTGGCGCATGGCAAGTGATAAATTAATAGTGCATCTTGGTTAAAGGAACTAGGCCCGTTCAACTTTTTTATTCTAGAATAATTATGACCTGAGTCTGATCTATTGTTGAAAAGACAGTGGTGGTGGAAATCAGGGCAGCAGACAATACCAAGGAGTTTGTTTTCCTGGTTGGTGGTTCCTGTGGGTTGGCTTAGCTGTTTATAAATGCTCCTGGTTGTGTCCTGAGGTCACCTCGATCTGGTGGCTGTGGCCCCCTCTTGGGGTCACTGGGCCCTGTCCCTCCTTTCCCCCCCGGGTCCACCGAGGGCGGATACCTACTCCTTGCCCGGCCTTGTCATCTCCACTTGTCAGATGGACTCCTGGGCTTGTCCTCTGAGGTCTGGGGTGGGCCTCTGGGAGGTGAGACATGCAGGGTGCCTCTGGGCCTGGTCTGGCAGGGAGGAAACATTCCTTCCATCCTGCTCCAAGCCCCCAAGTAGAATTCTTTAGGCTGCTGTCTTAGCTTAGAGGTTCCTAGTGGGTGGGTTCCCACTGGTCCTGAAGTCACTTCTGTGTGCTAGGTCACCCCCAGAGGGACAGGCCATGGCTGCTTTCGACAGCATCCTTCTACAGATGGGAGGCTAAGGCTTAGAGTACAGGCTGAGTCTTAATTCAGTGAGTGGGTGAGGAATGCACTCAGCCTGTACCTATTAGGCACCTACTGTGTGCCCTGATTTGGTACTGAGAACCCAGAGATAAGCTGACCCATCCAGGCCAAGGACAGCCACGCTCAGGGGAGGGTCTGGAAGTGGGACTTTTTGCCAGGCGTAAGTGAGGGCATTCTGACAGAGGGAATTGCTTGAGGAAAGGCATAGCAATGTGAAAGTATTCATGGGCCAGCAACTGGGCTGCACTGATGGGAAGAGCATTCGGAAAAGGGGCCAGGTTGAAGCTGGTTCAAGACCCTGCTTGTGGGTGGTACTGGTAAACCCTGAGACTCCCTCTGGGGCAGGTGCAGGATCCCAGCTCCAGGGCCTCCCTTCCACCCTATATGACCATGTGCTGGCCAGTTAAACCCCTCCCTCTGGATGATGAATGAATGGGGTGTGGGTGCAGTGAGTCAGTGAATAGGTTTGAAAGCTGCAGTCTAGGCCAGGAGTCAGCGAGGGAGTCAGTCAGCCAGGCCCCTAGGTCCACAGGAGTCCCCGGTTTATTACTCATGTTCTCTGGCCTCACCTTGTGGAGCAGGCAGGCCCTGTGCTCAGCCCTGGGGTGGCAGCCTCAGTTTCTCTGGTAGGCCCACCTCCCTTGGGTCAACCAGCCACCAACTTGCTAGATGCCCTTGTTTCCTTCAAGGTCTCAGCTGCTGTCCCTGGTTTTCCTTTGCTCTTCATGGAGATGGAAGTGTCACTGACCCAGTGCACTGAGTTGGTCCCAGGGGCTGGGGCCAAGAAGAAAAGTTCGAGGAGGATCATTCTTTTTTTTTTTTAAATTTTTTATTAAGGTATTATTGACATACACACTCTTACGAAGGTTTCACATGAAAAACAATGTGGTTACTACATTTACCCATATTATCAAGTCCCCACCCACACCCCAATGCAGTCACTGTCCATCAGTGCAGCAAGATGCCACATAAAGGAGGGTTCATTCTTGAATGGATTGGTTTTAGGGGACTTGTAATGGTCCTCTCTTGCGGCTTCATGTCTTCCCTCTACCGCTGGAACCCCTCCCAAGCCCCTTGGGATGGCCCTTCCCCAGCCGCCAGGAGCAAAGCCAGCTCGCCCTGTTACGTACCGGGCTTCCGAACGGCAGTGCCTCCACGAAGATTCCCTTCTCTCTCCTCTCGCTCTGGTCAGGAACTTTCTCCTTCTTGTCCCTGGAGGCCAGAACCTACCCACACCTTCAGGACTACCCCCCAACCCAAGCTCTGGCGGGGCACTATTTGGCCACCAGGCCATTAACCTTTTGTAGCATTTGAGCGGTTCTCTCCTGCCCTCCCCAACCAGCCCCCGGCCGGGGCGTGGCTGCGCCACTAGCGCACCGAGCCACTGAGTATGGCCGTTGCGCCCCTTCTCCCCAGACAGGGAACAGATGGGCAGGCGAAAGGTTAAAATAATTTCAAAAGCGAGTTTCTCCGCCCCTCCTTTCGGCACCCCTCCCCCCCCCAATCCCCGGGCGACCCTCCCCTCTCGGGATTGGTTGGATGGGGGACCCGCCCGAGTTCTCTCGGCTGCAGGCACATCCCCGTCCTGGAGAGCGCCGGGTTGGGCACGGAGAAGGGGCAGGTTCACGGGCAGGGCCTGGGCTGGACGATGGGGCCCGACCTTGGGGCTGAGCAGCCTCCCGGGCCGGGATCCATTGGAGGAGAGCCGGGCTTCCAAGGCCGTGGCGCAGGACAGAGGCGGGGCGGTCCATGCTGGGTGCTCGGGACGCGCAGCGGCCTCCTGGCCGGCAGGGGGCGCGCGCAGGCCGGGGCGCGGAGTTGGGCGTCTTCGGGTCTCTTACGTGAGCTACGCCGCAGAACTCCGAGCAAAAGCCCTGGGATAACGCTCGTACGACAGCCCCGCCTCCAGGAAGTAATCCCTGCCTCGGACGTGGGCGCATCCTTCCCCGCCTCTCCCAGAGCCTGCGCTCTCACACACGCGCACGTACACGACGCGCACTCACAGACATGCACTCACCCACCCAGACACACACAGGGACACATAGGAATGCTCGGATCACTTGAAGAAGGTGGTCATAGGTTCCATGGTGTGGGTGTATTTATGCAGACACGTCTCTGTGAATCTAAGCACATTTAATTTTTACAGGTTTCTAAGAAACCCCACTTCTTTTTCAAGGTCCCCTCCTGCCAGGCCATCCACAGGCATTTCAAGCTACTGTCTGTCCTCCACAGTGTGGGTAAGGGCGAGCAAGTTCTAGGGACAAGGTGACTGACGTCTAAACTCGTATGGCTGATGACACATTGCCACGGCCATACCAGTGGTGGTCATGGAGAGCCCTGCGTGTGGGCGCCGGGAATTGCCCACCCTTTGGGAGTCAGGAGGAGGCAAAGCTCAGGAGAGAAGTCAGAGGCCAGCAGCTGGGCTGGGAATACTTCTGTTGTGCCCCGTTTCCTTGAGTCCCGGTGTGGAGCCGCAGTCACCAGCCTCAGTCGCGAGATGCAAGAGCAACACAGGTCTTTATTGCTAGTTCCAACTAGGGTCTCAGCGGCCCGTCAAAACACAGGATACGGTCTGAGACCCTGAACAAAGTTCCCTTTTCGCTTTTATACTTTTGGAAAAAAAAGGTAGGGGCTTTCCAAGGGGGTGGTTCATTGTGACCTTAGCTGATTGGCTGAGGAGGGTCAGGGTCTTGTTGCACAGGTTACTGGGCATGGTTTCCGCAGGAATGGGCGTGGCTTGAGCGGGAAACTTCCTACTCAAGATGGAGGACACAGAACAAAATGGAGGCAGGGGGTCAAGTTGACCTTCCAGGGATCCCACAACCTCAACCTTGAGAGGCCTTCTGGAGCTCTACAGATTTGTGTTAGCCACGAACATTGATTTGCCCTGAAAATGTAATCATGGGGAACTGAAAAAGACCCCCAGGAGACGCGGGAGGAGAGGGCTCCCCCATACTCTGGGACCTTGGGGGTATCTGAACACATGGGGGCCTCAGTCACTCCGCCTGTGATTCCACCATTACCGTCGCCCACCCCCCTTTGTTCTGGGGAGTTCTCTTCAAATCCACTGTACCCCAGTGCGGAGTAACCCTAATCCCAAAATAGCCTTTAGGGGGCTGACTGGTTGACTTCCACTGTGAGCGGCAGTGTGTGTTGTGGGGCAGCTGAGCATCTCCAAACCTCCCAGCATTTCAGCCCTCAACCTCCGTCCGCAGGCCAGCCCCAGGCCCCAGCAAGGAAGGTGTTCCCTTTGGGTGGTGCCAGCAGCAAAGGCATTTGCTGGGCTCACACTCACAGGATCAGAGCTCCAGGATGAGTCTCTGCAGGCTGTGGGGTCTAGGAGCCAGCCCTGCAGAGGGGAGTCCCAGTGGGACCCCCAGACAGGTGGGGAGGGAAACAGGAGGGGACTGAGTCGGCCGTGTGCCAACCCCAGGCTGGCCCTGCACCTGGCTGCCACACTCTCACGCCTGAGGTTGGACTGGGGACCCTGTTTGGAGGCCAAGAACATATCACAGCTGAGATCTGGAAGCCTTGGCTCCGTGCGCGGGGATGTCCCAGGGTAGTGTGCACACCTCTGCTCCCTGCCGAGCCTTTTCCTCTGCTGTCACTGGGGACAGTGAGGGTCCCCAGTTTACAGAAGGGTAAGAACGGCCACTGTGGAACCAGGGGTGGTATTGGCGTGACCTGGGGAAGGGACTGGCTGCTGGCTTGGAGCTGGCTCCCGCTTGTGGGGCTGGTAGCACATGCCATCTCCAAATGTCCACACCTGATTGGGTTTGTTTGTGGTGTATGGTTGGTTGGAATTCTGCCTTCCTCCAGAAATAGGGCATACTTCTCCAACCATTTTTTTTTGGTATCATTAATCTACAATTACATGAGGAACATTATGTTTATTAGACACCCCCATCACCAAGTCCCCCTGACATATCCCATTATAGTCTCTGTCCACCAGCATAGTAAGATGATATAGAGTCACTACTTGTCTTCTCTGTGTTGCACAGGCCTCTCTGTGCTTCCCCCCACATTATACATCCTAATCACAGTGCCCCCTTTCTTCTCCCCCACCCCTTCTCCCTCCCTTCCCACCCAGCCTCCCCAGTCCCTTTCCCTTTGGTAACTTAGTTCATTCTTGGGTTCTGTGATTCTGCTGCTGTTTGGCCCCTTCAGTTTTTTCTTTGTTTTTATACTCCGCAGATGAGTGAAATCATTTGGTACTTGTCTTTCTCCACCTGGCTTATTTCTCTGAGCATAATACCCTCTAGCTCCATCCATGTTGTTGCAAATGGCAGGATTTGTTTTCTTCTTATGGCTGAATAATATTCCATTGTGTATATCTACCACATCTTCTTTATACATTCATCTACTGATGGACACTTAGGTTGCTTCCAATTCTTGGCTATTGTAAATAGTGCAGCGATAAACATAGGGGTGCATCTGTCTTTTCAAACTGGGCTGCTGCATTCTTAGGGTAAATTCCTAGAAGTGGGATTCCTGGGTCAAATGGTATTTCTATTTTGAGCTTTTTGAGGAACCTCCATACTGCTTTCCTCAATGGTTGAACTAATTTACATTCCCACCAGCAGTGTAGGAGGGTTCCCCTTTCTCCACAACCTCACCGACATTTGTGGTTGTTTGTCTTTTGGATGGTGGCAATCCTTACTGGTGTGAGGTGATATCTCATTGTGGTTTTAATTTGCATTTCTCTGATGACTAGTGATGTGGAGCATCTTTTCATGTGTCTGTTGGCCATCTGGATTTCTTCTTTGGAGAAGTGTCTGTTCAGCTCCTCTGCCCATTTTTTAATTGGATTATTTGCCTTTTGTTTGTTGAGGTGTGTGAGCTCTTTATATATTTTGGATGTCAACCCTTTATTGGATTTGTCATTTATGAATATATTCTCCCATACTGTAGGATGCCTTTTTGTTCTATTGATGGTGTCCTTTGCTGTACAGAAGCTTTTCAGCTTGATATAGTCCCACTTGTTCATTTTTACTTTTGTTTCCCTTGCCTGGGAGATATGTTCATGAAGAAGTTGCTCATGTTTATGTCTAAGAGATTTTTGCCTATGTTTTTTTCTAAGAGTTTTATGGTTTCATGACTTACATTCAGGTCTTTGATCCATTTTAAATTTACTTTTGTGTCTGGGGTTAGACAATGATCCAGTTTCATTCTCTTACATGTAGCTGTCCAGTTTTGCCAACACCAGCTGTTGAAGAGGCTGTCATTTCCCCCATTGTATGTCCATGGCTCCTTTATCATATATTAATTGACTATATATGTTTGGGTTAATATCTGGACTCTTTTTTCTGTTCCACTGGTCTGTGGGTCTGTTCTTGTGCCAGTACCAAATTGTCTTGATTACTGCGGCTTTGTAGTAGAGCTTGAAGTTGGGAAGTGAGATCGCCCTGCTTTATTCTTCCTACTCAGGATTGCTCTGGCTATTCAGGGTCTTTTGTGGTTCCATATGAATTTTAAAACTATTTGTTCCAGTTCATTGAAGAATGCTGTTGGTATTTTGATAGGGATTGCATTGAATCTGTAGATTACTTTAGGCAGGATGGCCATTTTGACAATATTAATTCTTCCTAGCCAAGAGCATGGGATGAATTTCCATTTGTTAGTGTCCTCTTTAATTTCTCTTAAGAGTGTCTTATAGTTTTCAGGGTATAGGTCTTTCACTTCCTTGGTTAGGTTTATTCCTAGGTATTTTATTCTTTTTGATGCTATTGTGAGTGGTATTGTTTTCCTGATTTCTCTTTCTGGTAGTTCATCATTAGTATATAGGAATGCAACAGATTTCTGTGTATTATTTCCATATACTGCAACTTTGCTGAATTCAACTATTAGTTCTAGTAGTTTTGGAGTGGATTCTTTAGGGTTTTTTAATGTATAATATCATGTCATCTGCAAAAAGGGACAGTTTAACTTCTTCTTTACCAATCTGGATGTCTTTTATTTCTTTGTGTTGTCTCATTGCCATGGCTAGGACCTCCAGTACCTGTTGAATAAAAGTGAGGAGAGTGGGAATTCTTGTCTTGTTCCCCATCTTAAAGGAAAAGCTTTCAGCTTATTGCTGTGAAGTACAATGTTGGCTGTGCGTTTGTCATGTATGGCCTTTATTATGTTGAGGTACTTGCCCTCTGTACCCATTCTGTTGAGAGTTTTTATCATGAGTGGATGCTGACTTTTTTCAAATACTTTTTTGACGTCTGTGGAGATGATCATGTCATTTTTGTCCTTCTTTTTGTTATGTGGTGGATGATGTTGATGGATTTTCTAATACTGTACCATCCTTGCATCCCTGGGATGAATCCTACTTGATCATGATGGATGATCTTTTTGATGTATTTTTGAATTTGGTTTGCTAATATTTTGTTGAGTATTTTTGCATGTATGTTCATTAGGGATATTGGTCTGTAATTTTCTTTTTTTGTGGTGTTTTTGCCTGATTTTGGTATTAGAGTGATACTGTCCTCATAGAATGAGTTTGGAAGTAGTCCCTCTTCTACTTTTTGGAAAACTTTAAGAAGGATGGGTATTAAGACTTCCCTAAATGTTTGATAACATGAAACAATGAAGTCATCTGGTACAGGGACTTTGTTCTTAGATAGTTTTTTGATTACCAGTTCAACTTCATTGCTGGTAGTTGGTCTGTTGAGATTTTCTATTTCTTCCTGGGTCAGTCTCAGAAGGTTGTATTTTTCTAGCAAGTTTTCCATTCTTCTAGGTTATCCAATTGGTTAGCATAAAATTTTTCACAGTATTCTCACATAATTCTTTGTATTTCTATGGTGTCCATACTGATTTTTCCTTTCTCATTTCTGGTTCTATTTATGTATGTACACTCTCTTTTTTCCTTGATAAGTCTGTCTAAGGGTTTATCTATTTTGTTTATTTTCTTGAAGAACCAGCTTTTGGTTACATTGATTCTTTCTATTGTTTTATTCTTCAATTTTATTTATTTCTGCTCTGATCTTTACTATGTCCCTCCTTCTACTGACTTTGGGTCTCATTTGTTCTTTTTCTAGTTTCATGAATTGTGAGTTTATACTGATCATATGGGATTGTTCTTCTTTCCTGAGGTAAGCGTGCATTGCCATATACTTTCCTCTTAGCACAGCCTTCACTGCATCCCACAGATTTTTATAGTGTTGAGTTATTGTCTTCATTTGTCTCCATATATTGTTTGGTCTCTGTTTTTATTTGGTCATTTGTCCATTGATTATTTAGGAGTGTGTTGTTAAGCCTCCATGTGTTTGTAGGCCTTTTTGTTTTCTTTGCATGGTTTATTTCTAGTTTCATACCTTTGTGGTCTGAGAAGCTGTTTGGTACTATTTTGATCCTTTTGAATTTACTGAGGCTCTTTTTGTGGCCTAGGATATGATCTATTCTTGATAATGTTCCATGTGCACTTGAGAAGAATGTGTATCTTGGCGCTTTTGGGTGGAGGGTTCTATAGATGTCTGTTGGTCCATCTGCTCTGTGAGTGAGTCTCCTTACTTATTACCTATTTTCTGTTGGTTGATCTGTCCTTTGGAGTGAGTGGTGTGTTGAAGTCTCCTAAAATGAATGCATTGCATTCTATTCTCCCCTTTAGTTCTGTTAGTATTTGTTATCATATATGCTGGTGCTTCTGTGTTGGGTGCATAGATATTTATAATGGTTATATCCTCTTGTTGGCCTGACCCCCTTTATCATTATGTAATGCCTTCTTTGTCTCTTGTTATTTTCTCTGTTTTAAAGTCTGTTTTGTCTGATACAAGTACTACAACTCCTGCTTTTTTCTCCCTGTTGTTTGCATGAAATATCTTTTTCCATCCCTTCATTTTTAGTCTGTGTATGTCTTTGGGTTTGAAGTGAGTCTCTTGTAGGCAGCCTACAGACCGGTCTTATTTTTTTTTATCATTTCAATCACTCTATGTCTTTTGATTGGTGCATTCAGTCCATTTACATTTAGGGTGATTATCAACAGATATGTACTTATTGCTTTTGCAGGCTTTAGATTCGTGGTTACCAAAGGTTTAAGGTTAGCTTCTTTAATATCTAAGAGTCTAACTTAACTTACTTAGTGCTATTACAAGCATAATCTAAAAGTAGATTTTCCCCCTTTCTTTTTCTTCCTTCTCCATTCTTTATATTTAGGTGTCATATTCTGTACTCTTTGTGTATCCCTTGACTGACTTTTGGGGTAGTTGATATGATTTTGCATGTGCTTTGTAATTAGTTGGCCTACTTCCTTTACTGTGGTTTTATTTCTTCTGGTGACAGCTGTTTAGCCTTAGGAGCACTTCCATCTATAGCAGTCCCTCCAAAATACACTGTGGAGATGTTTTGAGGGAGGTAAATTCCCTCATCTTTTGCCTTTCTGAAAGTTGTTTAATCCCTGCCTCAAATTTAAATGATAATCTTGCCAGGTAGAGGGTTCAAAGCCCTTCTGTTTAATTGCATTAAATATATCATGCCACTCCCTTCTGTCCTGTGAGGTGTCTGCTGGGAAGTCTGATGATAGCCTGATGGGTTTTCCTTTGTATATGATCTTTTTTCTCTCTCTGGTTGCTTTTAATAGACTGTCCTTATCCTTGATCTTTGACATTTTAATTATTATATGTCTTGGTGTTGTCTTCTTTGATTCCCTTGTGTTGGGATATCTGTGTACCTCCATGGCCTGGGAGACTATCTCCTTCCTCAGATTGGGGAGTTTTCAGCAATTACCTCCTCAAAGATACTTTCTATCCCTTTTTCTTTTTCTTCGTCTTCCAGGACCCCTATAATGTGAATATTGTTCCATTTGGATTGGTCACACAGTTCTCTTACTATTCTTTCATTCTTAGAGATCCTTTTTCCTCTCTGTGCCTCAGCTTCTTTGAATTCTTGTTCTCTAATTTCTGCTTCATTTACTGTCTCCTCTACTTAATCTAATCTGTTTCTGCTTTTAAATCCCTGTACTGTGTGTTTCATTTTGGATACTGTGTTTTTCAAAGTTTCCCTTTCTTGAATTCCTGCCTGCAGTCTTGAATATTTTTTTGTAGCTCCATGAGCATGTTTATGATTTTTATTTTGAAATCTTTCTCAGGGAGATTAGTGATTTCAGTTTCACTTGGCCCTCTTTCTAGTGTTTGTGGGATTTTGGTTTGTACCAGGTTCTTTTGACATTTCATATTTGTAGTGAATAATATGGAATAATAAGTGGTGTGCTCTAGTGCCCAGAAGCTCTACTTTCTGGAGCTGCTCAGCACCTAGAGCAGTGGCGGGGGTCATGGGTGAGCAGTGGTGGCACTGGTGCCTGCTGGGAGGAAAGCGCTCTTTACTGCTTCCCAGCTGCAGTGCCTTCCTCCACTGCCAGGGCCAGGGGGCCGAGCACACAGGGAGCGGCCCCTATGCTATGTCCCTGTAGCTGCCATAGGCAGGCCACCCTCTGGCTGGCCTGGCACAATGGTGGGGGCAGCAGGTTTCCAAGCTGGTGCCAGCTGGGATGAAGGAGTGGCATGCTGCATATTATGGTTGGTGGCTTGGGGCTGCTTTGCCAGCCAGGGGAATGGAGCACCTGAAACTCCTGAACATTCCCAACCTGCTGGACTGAGTGCACTGGGAGAATCTGGTTCACCTGACTTTCTCCTGAGCAGCAAGTTCTGTGCAATCCTTGCCCCTTTAGCAGCCCTCTTGCTGTTGGGAAGTCTCTCAGAGTGCCCGCTTTTCTTTTTTCCTAGAGTGGCTAGTTGTCGGGACCTGTTCCCCACAAGTGGCTGGAATCTCAGTCTGTCCAAGTATTCCTCCTGTCTTACCTTTCCAACCCCACTAATCTCCAGAGCACCATGTAATGTAGGTTCATGCTCCCAGAACAGATCTCCAGGGCTAGGTATTCAGCCGTCTTAGGCCTCTGCCTCCTCTCTGCTCCATTTCTCTTCCTCCCACTGGTGAGCTGGGGTGTGGGGAGGTCTTGGGTCCTGCTGGATCATGGCTTTGCTGCTTTACCCTTTTCCATGAGATCTTCTCTTTTCCCTAGATGTAGGCAGTCTGTCATCGTCTTTCCTGTCGCTTTTTCAGGGTTAGTTGTATTCGCTGTATTTTCATAGTATATGTGGTTTGGGGAGGAGTTTTCTGTCTCATTTCTCAGACAGCCATCTTTAATCCCTCTCTTGGCTCCTGTTCTTTTGCGGGTCATTCATTTTCTGTTTCTTCTTGCAAGTTTCTGGGATTTTTCTCTTCATTTGGGCATTCAGAAATTTCTCTGCCATGTTTCTAGATGGTGATGTCCTGCTTTTTGTTGTTATTGTTTCATTTTGTGTTCACTTTTTAATTAAAGTGTAAACTATATAAAATATACACACCTTAGGAACACAGCACTGTGAGTTTTTATATTTGTCTGCAGTCGTGTAACCACCACCCAGGTCCAGATGTAGACCACTCATTACTAGCACCCAGTAGGCTCCCTTTCATTCCAGAGAAAACTGCTATTCTGGCCTCTAACACCATTGATGAGTTCCACCTATTCTTGAACTTCCCATAAATGGAAGCATGTAGTCCTATGCTTTTGAGTACTTTAAAAAAAAAAAAACTTTAAAAATTTTAGAACGGTTTTAGATTTGCACAGTTACCGGTAAGAAAATAGAGATTTTGTTTACTCCACACCCATTTCCCCATTTATTATTATCTTACATTAGCATGGCAGGTTGGTCACAATTAATGAACAAATATCGATACCTTGTTACTAACTAGAATCCTGACTTCATTAAGATTTCCTCAGGTTTTCCCTAATAGCCTTTTTCTGTTCCGGGATCCCATCCTGGACCCAGCACGACATTTAGTCCTATGGCTCCTTGGGCTCCCTGCAGCTGGGATGGTGTCTGACTTCCCTTGTCCTTCCATCACTGGCAGTTTTAAGGAGTAGTGGTCAGATGGTCCTTCAATTGGGATTAGTCTGATGTTTTTCTCATGATGAGACTTGGGTCATGGGTTTGCATGGAAGACCCAGAGGGAAGTGTTGTTGTCATCACATCATGTCAAGGGCATGTGCTCTCAACACAACGTGTCACTGCAACGCCGACCTTGATCACCTGGCTGAGGTGTGCTGTCAGGTTTCTCCCCTGGAAAGGGGCTCTTTTCCCCCTTCCACCCAGTCCTCTAGGAGGAAGTCACCATGCAGCCTGCACTTGCGAAGCTGGGTTTATGCCGCAGCCCCTAGAGGGCAGAGCATCTCCATTGCTTACTTGGAATTCTGCCTGGGAGATTTGCCTCTTCTCCTCCATTATTTATTTACTCCATGATTTACCTCTAGTATGGAGTCCTGGTATTTGCTTTGTACTTTGGCTATAATCCAGTGCTACTTTATTTATTTTATCAGTCAAATTGTTCCAGCTTTGGCCTCTGGGAGCTCTTTCAGTTGGCTCCTGGGTCACTTTGGTATGCCCATCACTCTGTGTGTGTGTGTGTGTGTGTGTGTGTTGAGCATTTTGTTGCTTCCTGACACTACAAGATGTTCCAGGCTCATCTTGTATATTTCTTGCCCCAGTCCTAGAATCTGCTATTCTCCAAGGAGCCCTGGTTCCTTTTACCAGAAAAAGGTATTAGAAATCAAGATCACATGTGATCACAGGTACTGGAATGTCCTTGCTTTTAGGTTCTCTCAGGGTCACAGCAGGGAAATATATGTATTCTCACCCCTGTGTGAGTATCACTCACTTACTATAACAATGTCTACATGTAGCCACCTGTATCTGTTAAGCTAAATGTAAGTTTATATCGATGTCTTCACCTTTATTCCATTACCATATGGAACATTCTAGCATCTTCCCCTTGCTTATCTGTAATCTCCCACTTCAACAGTAAGAAACCTGGCTCTTGCTGTCTGCCATTTATTTATGTAATCGTTCAGTTCCAGAGTACATGCAGAATGGTCCTAGAATTGTTAACTTGGGTCCCTGAAAGAAACAACTTTGTTAACCAGAGGGCAGGTCTCCTCCCATTTCTGCAGGTGCCTAGGTCAGCCCTGCAGTGAGGTTGTTCCACACATTTCTAAGGTGTATAATTAAACTCTTTTGCCATGGTCTGTGTTCTATCCTGGAATCCCTGACTCCTACATGTTTTTTTTTTTTTCCCATCCATTAAGGTTCCCTCTTTGTGACCTCGAGTCTATTGGTTTTTGACAAATGCTAACGTCTTCTGTTTACAATTACAGTCTCCTGCACAATAATTTCACCTGCTTAGAAACTCCTCCCCTGTGCTCCATCTATTCAACCTTTAGCTCCACCCCAGGACCTCTGGCAACTACTTTCTGTTTATAATCTCTACAGTTTCACCTTTTTCAGAATGTCATATAACTGGAATCATACAGTATGCAGTGTTTTTAGATTGATGTCTTTCACTTAGCAGAATACATTTAGTATTCATCTATGTCTGTGATTTGTTAGCTCATTTCTTTTTATCTCTGATTTGTTTTCTATTGCCTGGATGTACTGCAGTTTATACATTCACCTGTTGAAGGACATCTTGGTTGCTTCCAGTTTTAGGTGATTATAAACAAAGTTTCTGTGAACATTCACATGCAGAGTCTTGTGTGGACAGAAGTTTTAAAATCAGTTAGGTAAACAGCCAGGAGCACAACTGCCCAACTGTCTTCCAAAGTAGCCGTGCCATTCTGCACTCCCACCAGCAGTGAATGGGAGTTCCTGTCGCTCTTCACATGTGCCAGCATTTGGTGTTGTCAGTGTTTTGGATTTTACTCATTCTCGGTGTGCAGTGGTATCTCATTATTGTTCTAATTTGCATTTGTCTAATGACAAATGATCCGGAGCATCTTTTCATGTGCTTATTTTCCATCCATATATTTTCTATGGTGAGGTGCCCGTGCAGATTTTTTGTCCATGTGTTAACTAGGCTGTTTGTTTTCACACTGCTATCTTTTAAGAGCTGTTTGTTTATTTTGGATACCAGTCCTTTATCATTTTCCACTTTACATTTACTTCTTGTACCATTTGAGTTAATTCTGTGTGAGGTCTGTATCTGGGCTCCTTTGTCTTTTGCACCTGGGAGCCCAGGGGCTTGGCACGATTTGCTGAGCAGCTATCCTTCCTGCACTGAGCTGCCTTTGCTCTGCTGTCAAAAATCTGTCGACTACATTTGTGTGGGTCTGTTTCTGGGCTCTCACTTCTGTAACACTGAGCTGTCTTCTTTAGCCAATGACAGATTGTTTTGTGGTAGGTCTTGAAATCTAGTAATATGAGTCTTCCAACTTCATTATTCCTTAGTGTTGTGGGGCCTGGGTACTAAATTTAGGTTAATCTGCATATGAAAGGCACCCTTCCACGCTGGGCACTTCCTGTCTGCAGGACCTGGCCAGCCCTGAGAGTGGCATCTCTTCAGGGGCACTGCCTCCAGAGGTCACAGCTTCAGAATTACAGAAAATAGAAAGACATGATTCATATAGTTGTCCCACTGATGCTTTGACATCCTATTAAGAAACCTTGGAGATGACGATAGAGGAGTTCGATTAGGTCTTAGAGAGCAGGACATAGATTTCCCTGAACAGCACAGAAAACGTTTTATTGTGAGAGCAGAAGGGAGTGACACAGGTCGAAACAGTGGGAGTCCTTCTAGGCCAGCCCAGAATTAAGTTTCTCATTTATGAGGCATCATCAGAGAAAACAGGCCTGAGAGGCCTACGGGTTTGAGAGTCGGGGTGAGGCTGTATGCATCATGTCCAGCATCGAGCTCCTGGGCTGGGGCAGTGTGGTCTGGGGTAAGCTTTCCACGGGGTCCCTTGGAGCGATGTGGTTGTCCCTGTGGCTCTGGGCCATTGCGAGACTGAGCTGGGGTTCTGGCCTGAGCCTGCAGGCGGGCCCTCTGATGTGGCCGGTTGCGATTGGCCCTTTACCTCAGCTGTCGGTTCCCTTGGTGATAGGAATTGGCAAGGCCTTTGGGCTGTGTGGCTTGTGTTAGCCCAGTGCAGTACCGGGTTGAAACAATAGTCCACTTGGAGGGTTTGGGCTTCTGATGACAGACCGATGACCAGCAGTAATGAGACCAGCGGCCAAGAGGGGGTGTGGCTACACTTGACAGGTTCTGAGTTATTTGTGCTGTGTGTGTGTGTGTGTGTGTGTGTGTGTGTGTGTGTGTGTGTGTGTGTGTGTTGTGTGTGTAAGTTTAGGCCCAAAGGGACTCCCTATCAGATGAGCAGCTGCCTGGCCCATGGGAATATCTGTGGTTAAAGGGTCCCAGGAGAATATGTGTCCCTTTCTAGGATTGGGGCAAGATTGGAAATTGTAAAGATGGGGAGACACTATAAGGCCTCACATATAATATGTTTTTATGTCCATAGGGAGGAGGCAAATCCCCCTTTAAATGCAGGAAGCGGAGGATGGGACTTCTTTTAAAAGTTGACGTTGAGGTGTGAGTCTGCTAGGGATGTTGAATTAAGGGAGATTAGGCCAGGAACAAGACGGAGGCCCTTTTAGGAGCCCTGTGCTGGGTTAGACATTGAAAAGAAGTTGAGGAAACCATTGTGTCCCTCAGTTAAACTCTCTCTGGGGCTGTTCAGGGATAGGGAAGTCCTATGAGTGCCCCCTCTGGGAGCCCAGACCCTGTGTGTTCTGGGAAGCTAAATGTGTACCTGGTCGCTGTCAGTAATGCCTGGAACCCCAGAGTGGGCAAGGAGTGTTCTGGCAAGGCCTGTGTCGTGGCATCAGGATACGGGGAGCCACAGGGTTTTGATCTATGTTTTGGGCATCTGTGAGGCAAGAGGTTCCCAGAGTCCTTCATCCTTAAGCCTCAGTCCAACAGTGTGTGATCGATGTGCAAACAGGGCCAGTTGTGTTGACTCTTGGGTCCTGACCTTTATCAGGGGCATCCGGACCAGGAGATGGAAGCGGCGACATTTCACTGGGTGCTGCCGTTTTTACTGTGGTTGGCAGTGCCTTTCCTGTGACCCCTGAGCTCCTGTTGCTGCTCACTCGGCTAAGTAGCGCTTCACTTAGCTAAGGGGCCTGCGGGAGGGCTTACCTGCTCCAGCACATGGCATCTGAGCGGGACTGAGGGCGAGGAGGCCATCCTCTCCCGCAGGTGAGCATGCCAGAGTGCCCGGGTCGGCCCGTCCTGTAGTAAGGGGGCCTCAGCAGCTGTGCTGAGCTTGTGGGGCAGAGTGTCCATGACCCAAAGCAGACTGGGCAGCTGGCTATGGAGGCCCAGGGTCTGCGAGCGCTTCTTCCCAGGGAAGCCCAGTATGTAGCCAGCAGTTTTGGTTTTCATGGTCTTGAGCAGGAAAGGCAGTTTCTTGCATCAAAAGCTCTTGGGCAACTAACGGCCATCGCAGGAGGTCCAGAGACCTCAGGGTCAGGAAGGGAGGTTGTCAAAGCCTCCAAAGGGAAGGAGTCTCTGAGGCACTGATGGGAGTGCCTGTTGCTTTTAATTTGAACAGATTTTAGAGTTTTCTATTAGAGGAGCCCCATTTAAGACAGGCAGATCTGTAAGTGGCAGCATCAGTCAGATTTAAGTAAAATCTGTAAAGGAGGACGCTGTTGCTGCCAGAACTCTAAGAGGACTAAAAGGTGTTGGGTTGGTGTGTCCTTAATGAGCGTGTCAAATGGATGCCCTTGGAGGAGACGCCATCAGGGTGACGTCACACCTGGGCTCCGGGGAAGGTGGGTGCGGCAGAGGTCACTTCCACAAAGGTGGCAGGTGGTGGCGGTGCTGTGCAGGCCCCCCAGGCAGCTTGGGAGAGGTGTGTGTCCCTCCAGAGCTGAAGACAAACTGGCCGAGAGGCTGCTGAGCTAGGCATTGAATAGAACCTGTTAGCCGCATCTAGAAGAGCTGTGCTGACTGGGTGGAGTCAGTAATTCAAAAAACACTGGATACCGGGTATGGGAGCCTCGGGGCTGGCCTCTGGGCAGCAGCCACTACCTGGGATGGTCCCTTTTCTCCTTCCTCCTCTCCTTCCTCTCCTTCCTCCCCGTTCCAAGGGCCCGCAGGGAAGAGTCAGGACGACCACAGGCAAACAGCCCACGTGCCTGAGTGGGAGCCCTCGCACTGCGCTAGGGTGTGGTCTGCAGCCTCGGGCACCCCTGAGACGCACTCCCTCTGCTCCACCGGGCAGGCTGAGCGCTAGGAACAGGGCACCTCAGTTTGCCCACCACTCACCGGTGTTGCCCATCAGGCCTGGCCGTGGCCCTGAAGGGCGCTAAGCCACACCGCCGCGCCCCTCCGGAGGAGCCTTTCATAAACCTAGCTAGCCAAGCAGGCAAAAGGCGCCCGTGGAACACTGTCCTGGAATCTAGGCAGGTAGCAGCTCAGTCCAGAACTCAAGGAGGATCGCCTTTCGAGTTCCGAGGGAATCCTCAGCCACCCCAACAAACGCACCCGTGGCGCCTGTGCCAGGACAAGCTGTGCCAGGATGTGGTGGCTCCCTTCCAGCCGCCACTGACGTGTGGTGGAACCAGTCAGTGAGCCAGAGCGATCTAGTGATACAGCATTCCAGGCAGAGGCCAAATTCCCTGCTTGCTTGCCAACTGATCTACAAGATTTTATTACTATTCAGGTATGGTGAGGCCCGTAGATCTGGAGACACCTGCCATTGACAAGACAGTTTGCTTTGTGTAGTTTCCAAGGATAGGAGGCACAGCACACCTCTCAGGGCCACCCTGGGAAGCACCAGGGTCAGTCAGGAGCAGAGGGGGTGGGCAGTAGGCTCAGGGTGGGCTCGTCTGATTGTCTGAGTGACTTTATTTCAGTAGTCTGTTAGGCTATCTGGTGAGCGGCCCTGGGCTGGTTAGGGCAGGGGCACATTGCCCTGAGTGTGACAGCCAGTGGAGGGGCGACGCGGTGGGCTCTGGATTGGTGGCCTGTCTGGGCTCCCAGGGAGGCACTGCCTATCTCCAGGAACCGGAAGCAGCACGGTCTTCAGGGTCAGTGTGGCTCTGGGCCAGAGGCGGTTCCCAGCTGCGGGCAAGTTCACTCTGAACTGAGACTGAAAAGTGACAGCAGCACATTGCAGGTCAAAAGGGGCTTATAGCAAGCTTTCTTCTCACAGGGGTAGCTTGAGTGCTAGAACCACATCTGCACGTGGCAGTCTGCAAGTCCGTCTCTGCCTCTGCCTCTGGCTCTGCCTCCACTCCAGGCTCTGCCCTCGCCGCCAGCCTCTGCTCTGCTAGCACGGGGCAGAGCTCTTTATATACCAACACAAGCAGTAATGGCTTGTTGCCGACAGGTATGCAATCCTGCACCTGTGCAGTAGGCTAGGTATTACATCATCGCATGTACACGGTGGGCAAGTAGATTAGGGTCAGATGAGCATCGTGGCCATGTAACTCCCATTTTTCCTACAGTCAGCAAGGCTCCAAGATGTGAAAGCATCAGAAATGCAGAAAATAAAAAAGCACGAAGAATACCCCATGTTGGCCTGGATGTCCGTATTCCCTGTTTAATCACCGCACACCTTTCTGGTGTGTGGGTCTGCCAGGGCTGCTCGCAGGGCTCTGATCAACACAGTTGTTGGGAGTATTCCCCAACATCTTTTAGGGCATATATATTTGCATTTCTTAGGGCTATGTGCACAGGAGTGAAATCCCTGGATCATAAGGTAGATACGTGTTAAGCTTTATGAGATATTGCTGAGGCATTTTCCAAAGTGGTTGAACCAAGTTTTCATCTGAACCTTTTCAATCTGAAGACTCATGACTTTCTTCTGATCTGGGGACACCTCACTTACTATGATCTATTCATTCTTTCATTTAGCAGATTGTTATTAAGGGCAACTCCCATGCCAGGAATAGTTCTTGGCACTGGGGATACCAGGGGCGAACCCAGGAGTACACGATGCTCCAGACAGGGAACAGACGGTAAACAAGTACACAAATCCATACCATAAAGATTTGCTTCAGCTGCGGACAACCGTACTTACACATGATTAAATTGTAATTGTCATTTCAGTAAGTGACTTCTAGGAAGGACACTAGGCAGTGTAGGGATAAATGTTGCCTCTCCTCCATTCTCTATCCTAGAAATCTCATTGGATAGATGTCGGAATTCTTTTCCTGTCCTCCCTGTTTTTTTCCTTCCATATGCTTCTTCTTCAATAGAGGGTTTTTTTTTAACTGAAGTATAATTTGACGTGCAACATCCTACTTGTGTTGATGTATATCACTGTGATTTGGTATTTTTATACATTACAAAATGACCCCCATGACAAATCCAGTCAGCATCTATCACCACACACAATTATTACAGTATTATGCATTGTATTTCCTATTTGTACATTATCTCCACAACTTACTTATTTTACAGCTGGAAGTTTATACCTCTTACTCCCCTGTACCTGTTTTGCCTGCCTTCCAATCCTGGGGACTCTCCAGGAACCAACACTTTTCTGTATCTCTGAGTCTGTTCCTATTTTGTTTTGTTTGTTCATTTGCTTTGTTTCTTAGATTCCACAGATAAGTGAAATCAAATGGTATTTGTAGTTCTCTGTCTCACTTATTTCACTGAGCATGATACCCTCTAGGTCCATCCTCGCTGTCACAATTGGTAACATTTCATTCCTTCTTGTGGCTGAGTACCACACCTTCTTTATCATTCATCTGTCAATGAACACAAGGGGCTTTGGTATCTTGGCTGTTGGAAATGTACATAATGCTGCAGTGAACATGGGATGGGGGTGGCATGTATCTCTTTGAATGGGTGGTTTCCTTTTTTTTGGATAAATTCCCAGAAGTGGAATCGCTGGATTCTATGGTATCTCTATTTTTTTTTTTTTTTGAGCAAACCCCATACTGGTTTTCATGATGGCTGCACCAGTTTACATTCCCACCAACAGGCACAGTGTTCCCTTCCCTCCATATCTTCTCCAACACTTGTTACTTTCCTTCCTCTCTCCTTCCTTCCTTCCCTCCCCTTTTGTTCTTTGATACTAGCCGGGTGTGACTGGTGTTAGATGATACCTCATTGTGGTTTTGATTTGATTTGCATTCCCTGATGATTAATGTTGAGAATCTTTCCATGTGTGTGTTGGCCATCTGTATGTCTTCTTTGGAAAAATGTCTATTAGGTCCTCTGCTCATTTTTTAATTGGGTTGTTTGGGTTTTTTGGTTTTTGTTTTTGATATTGTTGTTTAAGTTCTTTATATATTTCAGATATTAATCCCTTACTAGATGTATAATTTGCAAAAATCTTCTCCCATTCAGTAGGTTGCTTTTTCTTTTTGTTGATGGTTTCCTTTACTGTGCACAAGCTTTTTAGTTTGATGAAGTTCCATTTGTTTATTTTAGCTTTTGTTGCCTGAGACTGGTCCAAACAATATTGCTCAGACCAATGTCCAAGAGCCCTGCCTATGTTTTCCTCTAGGAGAGAGTTGTTTCTTTAATAAACAATTTACACATGAACATTGCTGGTCTATTTATGTATTTGCTTTATGGATGTAACAGCCTTTTGTGTCTGTGGGAGAGGTCACTGCTTCCCGCTGGCTCTGCTTCCCCAGGTGGGACCGCCTCCCCTCTCCCTGCCGCGGCGCCCTTCTCTCCCAGTGAGTGGCTTCCCTCCGTGCCTACTGCCCCTGCGTCAGGGCTGAGGCGCCCTCGGGCCCTGGGCCGGGGTGGGAGGGGCCGTAAGGAGTGCGTCTGGCTTGCCTCCCGCCGGCGTGGGTGGAAGGGGGCTGTCCGCAGGGCAGCAAATGCTGCAGTTAAGACTTCTGGGTGTAGGTGTCCTCAAAGGCAGCCAAAGACATCAGAGCCCTCTGGCCCAGAGCCTAGGGTCAGGCTCCCTGTGGGGAGTCAGCCAACGCGCACCCAGGCCGCTGCCGCGCCCAGGGGAAGTGGGGGTGTGGGAGGATGTGGAGGAGGCACCCAGAGAGGCCGGCTGGCCGGTTCCTCGCGGTTTCCAGTCAGCAAGGCCCTGCTGTTACCGCTGATGACTTCACAACAAATATATGCAGTACAGCTTTTTGAAAAATACTTGACTTTTAAGCTAAATTTGATGATTTACAGAAAAATTGGAAAGATGGTATCAAGAATTCACAAAGCTTCCACACCCAATGTCCTTTATTTTACTATCTTATAATAATAGTATGGTGCATTTGTTAGCATTAATGAACAATATTGATGCATTATTATTAACTAAAGTCTATACTGTATTCAGATTCCCTTAGTTTTTACCTAATGCCCCTTTTCTGGTCCACAATCCTACCCAGGGCACCACCTTGTAAAGGGCATATGCATTTTCGTTCCTTGCTAGGACCAGAGTTATGCCGGCAAGGCTATTGTCCGTGCTCTGAGCAAGTGTATCATCTTGAAGCCAATTTTCTCCAGCCCAGGCCGGCGTCAGGGACCTGGGGATCACTTGGCCGGGGCCCCAGACTGGGACGCATGTGTCTTGAAGTTGTTTTCCACTCCCAGGTCTCTCTGCAGTGTGCCCTTTGACTCACTCTCTCTTTGGTGTCAGTTTCCTCATCTGTAACTAAAGGCGCATTGGGCTAGTTCCGTCTGGACAGGCTGAGTCCTGAGTAGGTGTCTGAGTGAACGTTTTTTTGTTCCTTGTCCTGGGTGGAGGGAGCTGGCAGGTGCAATGGTGGCCCAGAGGGCAAAGCTGGGACCCGGATCTCACTGAGCTCCACCTGGGGCCAACGCTCTGACCTTGGACTTCTCAAGTCAAAGAGCAGGGGCCTCTCCCTATGTGCTGCTTAATCCTGAGTACTTTAGGCCAGGCCCTTGTCAGCTCTGAGCCTCGGTTTCCCCATCTGTGCAGTGCCAGCAGTGGGAGGGTCCCTCTGGTCGGGGTCAGAGCCCTGGGAGCAGTGAATTCTGTTTCGGGAGGTGTGCAGCTGGGACAGATGACCCTGGTGGGCACTGCAAGGGGTGGTGGCATTTCAAGGCTCTGCGGGTCTTCCTGCTGTAAGGGGAGTTCAGCCCCCGTGTCTGCCCGTTTTCCCACACCTGACTCGGCCAGGTTGTTGGCTGCCACAGGATACCCACGCACAGTTGCTTTCCCTCCCAGCTCATGCCAGGGCTTCTAGAGACTGGAAGGAAGCTCACCGCTATTACCTGCCTGCTTTGTGGTGCCTCTGGCTGCCAGGTCAGTCTGCCACCCAGTCAGCTCCCAGCACAGGCCAGGTTTCGTCCTCAGGTATTCCCTCCAAGGCCCCAAAGAACTGAGGAGGAAGAGAGGAATCCCTGGTTAGGTGAAAGTGAGGATGCCCACACTCCCCAAACCTGGGCTCTCATTCTGCCAGTGTCAGGGTTCTTCCAAGCTCCTGAGCCTTTGCATATGCTGTCCCCTCTACTACCAATGCCCTCCCATTTTTCTAGTTGTTGAACTCCTACTCATCCTTCAAGACCCAATGCAAAAGACACTTCAACTGGACCCTAGCTATCTCTACGTGTGTCATGGCAGGTATCATCCTGAGTCATAACAGGCTTCTTCCTTGTCTGTTATTTCCTTGATCTCCCTAGATGCAAGGCTGGGGCTGACTCGCCTCCGTGAAGTTGTTAGACGCCTCATCTGCCCTCTGCATTAGTGGGTGAAGGGGGTGGGAAGGGGAAGGGAGGACTGCTCCGGCGAGCCTTTGCCGAGCCCCTTCTGGGTCCCGGCGCTGTCTATCCAGGGGAGCCCTGTCCTCCCAACGCCTCTTCCCACCGAGTGGGCCCTGTCACTGGCTCAGCGTTGGCGGCAGGGGCGGCAGGGGCGGGATCGGGCCTGAGCCACCGAGAGAACTGGCGCCCAGCCGCCGTGGGGCCCCCGGAAACCGGAGGAGTGCCCCGGGGTTGTTCCCGAGGACTCTAACAGTCCCATTTGTCACCCGAGGTAACCGAGGCTCGGCGGGCGGCCCCGTCCCCGACTGGCCCGGGGCGCACCTGGCCCCGCCCCGCGCCCCGCCCCCGCCCCGCCCCTCCAGAGCCCGGGACTTGTCCTCGCGCGGCGCCCGCCGCCCGGCAGGTGGAGCGGAGCCCAGCCGTGCGCCCCGCGCCCCAGCTGCGCTCCCGGCCCCGCCATGGGCAACAGTGCGGGCCGCAGCGACTTCGAGTGGGTCTACACGGACCAGCCGCACACTCAGCGGCGCAAGGAGATGCTCGGTGAGCACCGCCGGCCCCACCCCGTGCCCGGCGGGCGCTCTCCTCCCCCCGCGTCCCCGGGGCTGAAGCTGCCCTCGCGCCACCGCGTCCACGGGTCCTCCAGGATCCGAGACCCGGCCCCGCGCTCCGGGGAGGAAGCGCGTCCCAGCCGCTGCATCCCGGCCCCGGCCCCGGCCACTTGCGGGGCGGGACCCGGGCGTGAACTCGGGGCGCCGGGACGCGGCGGCTCAGGGTCGGCCCGGGACAGAGAGCGTGTGGGAGACCCCGGGCGCCCAGCGTGCCCAGCGCCTGGGCCCCGGGAGACTGCCACACGCACCCAGGACCAGAGCGCAGGGCAGAAGCAGCGCCTGGAAGGACGCGAGCGCGGAACGAGATTCAGGTTCTTTTGGAAACAAAGGTTGTGCCCGAGAATCCCGTCCGGTCTGTCCTGCCTGTGCTCGCTTAGCGCCCGAGGCCGCCCCTCTCCGTGGTTTAGTGTCCTCGGGGTGGTTCTCACGTACGCGGTCGCCGATGCTGGAGTCACCACCACAGGTGTCGGCGGCTCCATCCTGCCCCTGTTACCCGGGAGGGATTGCGGGTTGAGGGCTTACACGTCCCGAGCAGCTCTTACTAGATGCCACCAAATGGCCCCCACAGCTCCAGGCCGGCTTCGAGTAGGGTGGGCTCGCTCGCCTCCACTTGCGCTTGGCAAACCTTTAAAACCTGGGGTCTGGCAGTCAGATTGTCAAAGCAATACTATGCCATTGTGGGTTTGACTTGCATGTATTTGAATATTTGTCGCACTGCTTCATTGGCCATTTTAATTTGTTTTTTCTCTTGGGTTGGTCTTTTGCTTGATTGTTAGAGCCCTTTGTATAAAGGCTTTTAACTCCTTGTTTGCCTTATGTGTTACAAGTATTTTCCCCCTTTCTAATTTGTCTTCTGCTATCACAGAAGCTTTTTTTTGTTTATTTATGTATTTGAGTTGATTGGCTTTTTCCTTTAGAGTTATCCCTTTGATGTTTTACTACCCCTAACCCAAGACTATGGAAATTCCTATCTTACTACTTTTAAACCCTTTAGACACCAGATGCATTGAGTAGTTAGTACATGACTGTACCCCACTGGGGCTGGGGTTTCAGGGGCTGGGGACCCCTCAGTGGGTCTGTGACTTTTGTGGTCTTCTGTAAGGTGAGCACTAACCCAGCACTGTTTGTGGTCCCATCAGTAGCAGCAGCCTCCCTTACACCTGTGAACTCCTGGGGGTGGCTCAGAGGGTCTCAGGGACCCTCCTTCCTCCTGGGGGGCAGGTGTCCTGGCTGCTGCTCCTCAGCGTGTCCCAGGCAGGGCTGCATTTCCTCCTCCTCACAGGACTCACGGGGTGCCTGGCCCCAGGTGGAGTTGGTGAGAAGATATACCCTGGCTCCCAGAGCTGTCTGGAGGGGTCCAGACAATCTTGGCTGCAGCCCCACTTTCCCAGTCTGCAAAATGAGCACGGTCATCCTGTCTGGCAGAGTGGGTACAAGGATAAAAGGAGATCTGACATAAGAAGGTGCCCCATGTGGCACCCTCAACCCCAGGACACAGAGATCTCTCTCTAAAGAAAGTAGCCATGACCCCTGGTACAAACCCAGGAAGCTCCCTGGACAGGGTGCCTGGGAGGCTGGAAGCATCGGAGAGGGTGTTGATAGCAAGTTCTCAAGGGCTGACTCTCCAAGGCGCTTAGCTCATTTCCAGTTTCCATTGAGTGCCTTGGGCTTCTCCCCATGTGTACAGTTTTGAATTAATGAACTTGGAATGTGCCATTTTCCCTTCCTCCCAGGGATATGCACAATCTGTGCCCTGCTTCCGTGACCTTCCTCCCTGCTTTGCCTGGCTCTTTAAAAAATTTATTTACTTTTCATTTTATTAAAGTGTAATTGGTATACAACATTGTATTAGTTTCAGGTGTACCAACAACATAGTGGTTCGACCTTTGTATACATTTAGAAATGATTGCCACGATAAGTCTAGTTACCATTTATCACTGTACAAAGTTAATACAATATTATTGACTATATTCCTCATGCTGTACATTACAGCCCCATGACTTGTTTATTTTATACTTGAAGTTTGTACTTCTTTGCCCATTTTGGCCCCCAAACCCCTTCTCTTTAGGGCAACCAACAATCTGTTCTCTGAGCTTGATTTCATTTTTTAGATCCTACATATAAGTGAAATCATATGGTATTTGTCTTTGGCTTGTTTCATTTAACATAACACCTTCAAGGTCCACCCATGTGGTCACAAATGACAAGATTTCCTTCTTTTTTATGCCCTATAATATTCCATTGTATATATGTACTGCATCTTCTGTATCCATTCATTTATTGGTGGACACTTAGGTTGCTTCCATATCTTGGTTATTGTAAGTAATGCTGCAGTGAACATAGGGGTGCACATATCTTTTTAAATTAGTGTTTTTCATTTTCTTCAGATAGATACCCAGAAGTAGGATTGCTGGATGCTATGGTATTTCTATTTTTAATTTTTTGAGGAACCTCCATACTGATTTCCATAATGACTGCACAAATTTACATTACCACCAACAGTGGAGGAAGGTTCTCTTTGCTCTACATCCTCACCAACACTTGTTATTTCTTGTCTTGTTGATATTAGCCATTTTGACAAGGGTAAGGTGATAATTTCATTGTGGTTTGATATGCATTTCCCTGATGATTAGTGATCTTGAGCATCTTTTGTGCACCTGTTGGACATCTGGATATATTCTTGGGAAACATATCTGTTCAGATCCTTTGCTCATTTTAAAATTGGATTTTTTTTTGTTGTTGTTATTGAGCTGTATGAGTTATTTATTTTGGCTATTACTCCTTTATCAGATATAGGATTTGCAAATATCTTCTCCCATTTAGTAGGTTGCCTCTTTGTTTTGTTGGTTGTTTGATGGTGTCTTTTGCTGTGCAGAAGCTTTTTAATTTCATGTTGTCCCACTTGTCGATTTTTGCTTTTGTTGCCTTTGCCTTTGGTGTGAAATCCAGAAAATCATAGCCAAGACCAATACGAAGGAGCTTACCACCTGTTTTCTTCTAGGAGTTTTATGGTTTCAGGCCTTACATTCAAGTCTTTAATCCTCTTTGAGTTAATTTTTGTGTGTGGTGTTAAGACAGTGATCCAGTTTCATTCTTTTGCATTTAGCTGTCCAGTTTTCCCAGCACCATTTATTGAATAGACTGTCTTTTTCTCATATATACTTTTGCTTCCTTTGTTGTATATTGACCATGTAAGCACAGGTTTGTTTCTGGCTTTCTATTCTGTTTCATTGATTTATGCATCTATTTTTGTATCAGTGCCACATAGTTTTTATTACTAGAACTTTGTAGTGTAGTTGGGCATCTGGGACCATGATACCTCATATTTTGTTCTTCTTTCTCAAGATTGCTTCGGCTATTTGGTATCTTGTGGCTCCATACAAATTTTAGAGTTATTTCTTTGAGTTCTGTGAAAAACATCATTGGAATTTTGATGGGGGTCTTGCTCATTCCACCTCTTGCAGGAAGCCCCCCTGGCTTCTGACATGGACCCTGGCCTCTGCTGGATGAGAGTGCTCCCGTGGGATTCCTCCCCGTGGCTCTGGCCCAGCGGGTTCTCATCTCTCTGGGGCAGGTTGTAGAGGTCTAGAGCTTCGCTGTGTAACTGATCCCCTGCAAGGACCTGGATACTCATTAGCCATGTGACCCTGGGTAAGTCAATAAACAGATGAGGAAATTGAGACTTGGTTGAGTTAAGAGGGGTTCTTATCCTTCAGGAGTTGTTGGGCAGATATTAAATGAGGAAATGTTAAGTGCTTAGCCCAACAGTAAACGCTAGCTAATTGTCACCTCCTGCAGCTAGGCACACCTCTGGGGACAGGAATGCTTTCCATCTCTGTTTTTCTGAGGCCTGTGCCATTCCCAGTCCAAGAACAATCCTTTGTGTGATTGCCAGCATCTCCTTACAGAAGAAGCAGTGGAGTTGGGCTCAGAGAGGGGAAGCAACTTGCCCAGGATCACACAGCTTGGAGGCCGCTGAGGCCAGGTTGGTGCTCAGGTGGCATCCTGCCTGAGGATGTGCTGGGGACCCACTCAGGTGGCTGCTGCAGCCCAGGCCAAGCTCTTGGGGACCAGTGGATGCTCAGCGAAGATCCTCATCTGGGAGTGAGAACCCCGCCGTCCTCACCCTGAGCTAGCCGCAGTGCTCTTCAGGTAGGGCTGCAGTCATCTCCAGCTCCTGCCTGGACGGGGACATGCTCCCCAGGCCACAGAGTCCTAGGAAAGTGGGGACCCACTGCAGGCCCTAGAAGCCACACCTCCCGGGCCAGGCTGAGGCTGCCTGTGCCGCGAGGGCAGATCAGAGGCGGCAAGACTGGAGACCAGAGTTCAAGCCAGGCGGGGCCAGAGGAGTAAGAAGCAGGCTTTGGATTTATCTTTTCAAAAACAAATAGCTTTGTGATTTTGTTTGTTTGTTTGTTCTTTTTACTTATGAAAGCAGGACATACATGATAAAAAAAAAAACTCAAATAATCAAAGGGAAACAAGGAAGTGAGACGCCTGGTAATTGCTGGTCATTTGCTTAGGAGAGGCCCTGGCTGAGGCCGTCGCCATGGCAAGCAGTAAAGTCCAGAACAGAACTGGCTGGAGCTCTGGGGAGTTTGCAGCCTCTCACGGCCCAGGGGTGGAGAGCAGGCAGACCGCAGGGCCATGCTCTTTGCGGCCCTTGTCTCAGCTGCGGGAGGAGCCAGCCCGCGTCCACCCAGCTCTGAGATTCCACAGAAGAAAGAGGGGTGACTCCCTCCTCTCCTGCCCTGAGTCGCATGACCTCCCCCAGCCAGCTAGTCTCAGGCCAGAGCCATGAGGCCTATGACTGGGCAGGGGGCAGGGGGCTGTGACAGGCAGGCCCCACAGTATCACGTAGGAAGGGCAGAGAAGCCGCTTTTGAGGAGAGGAAAGGGCGTTGTGACCCTAAGTCGAGCAGGGAGGGATGGACGGGTGCTAGGTAAGTGGGCACACAACGGCACAGACAGTGGGTGATCCCTAAGAGGTCACTCCTGGACCCTGCTGCGCTTGGCTGTGTCTTCCCTGATCAAATCCTCCCAGGGCTTCCCTTGCTAAAATTCTGCCTCTGCGCCCTCCCCTGCCTCTCTTTACTTTTTGGTCTCTGGCCATGTTGTGAAATGTACCCATCTGCCCATTTCCCACTTCATGGCTTTTGCAAATGCTGCTTCCTCTGTTGCAGTTCTTTTCTCTTACTCTTCATCTACCAAACTCCTATGCATCCTTCAAGTCTCAGCTTAAATGTCCTTTTCTGAGAAACACCCTCTAAAACACACACACACACACTTCAAGCTGCCGACTCCTGTTGCGGAGTGGAGTTGGGAAGAGAGGAGCCCCTGGTGCCGAGGGCCGGGCCCTGCCTGCCACCCCTCTCCGCTACCCCTCCCTCCCTCTCCCTCCCTCTCCTGCAGGGCCCCTGGATTTTTACCTGGTGTCTTTTGGCCCGTCTGTAATTCCATATTGACCTGTGGGTGATGGCTTGACTTGTGACTCCCCCTCAACTCTGAGCCTCCCGAGGGCAGGGTAGGCTGCCTCCACCACTGCTGCGCCCCAGGGCCTGGTCCCCAGGGGCTCCGCGGAGAGGCAGGGGGAGCCGGTGAGGCAACGGGCATGTACACAAAGCTGTAGTGTCTTCAGCCTGAGGACTGACAGGACAGGCGCCAGGGTTCCCTCCCTCCAGCCCTGCCAGGGACCTGTCAGTGCCAGCTCTTGGCTCATGGTTTAATGCTTGCCAACTGGAGTTGGGAGATAGCCCGTTTTAATTGGCATTTCCAAGCTGATTAATGAGACTGTTTCTCCCTTGATTGAACTGTCTTTCTGCGTTTGTGGATTTTGCGCTCGTGTTCCTGGCCCCTTCCCCCTGCAAGCAGCCTTTTCTGTGATTCCTAAGAGTGTTCATACACTACCGGTGGCAAGCTGTGTCCGCCACGTGCGGAAGCTCCTTCTCTGGGCGGGGCTGTCCTTTGGCTTTGCGCTTGCAGTAATTCTCTCTCTCTTTTTTGTGCATATTGACAGTCACACTTTTCATGCACAGCAGGGTGCTGAGGCTTTGTCACATGCCCGAGGCCACCCAGCCTAGGAGGAGGGCCGCCGGCTGCTCTTCCACCCTCTGCTCTCCGGGTCCCTGGAGAGAGAGCGGTGTGGGGGGGCGCCGCTGGTTGCAGCCCTCCCAGCCCCCACAGTGGTGGCGTGGTGCTGTGTCCCCACCTGGCCTTCCTGTACTCTGTGTTCTGTCGTCTGTACCAGCTTTTATGAAGTGTGACTTACAAACTGTAAAAGCCTCTCATTGTGAAGGCATGGTCCAATGGCTTTTAGTGAAGTCACAGAATCAAATTTTATTCCTCACTCCCCGGCCCGCCCAGATTCTCCAGTGCAAACCCTCCACCGAGTTCCAGCTCCAGTACTGTGGGACGCGGTGTGTGTGTCTGTCTCCCAGCGTGCGCCGGCTGGGACGCACCGTGAACCTGCCTGGCTATGTGTGGTATCCCACCCCTGCTCAGCGGGGGACCCTCCCGTCTTTGTCATCTGGGGCCTGGCCCGCCACAGGCCTTTAGCAAATATTTGTCAATGAACAAAAAGCATGTTTAGCAGGAGCAGGTGGGGAGGCCGAGTACAGAGACTCCTGAAGGTACTTTGGGGCCACTTTCCATATCTCTCTGTCGAACCGGGTTCCCAAACTACCTTCCCCACTGACCAGACAAGGTTGGGCTTGCCTTTCGGCTCCAAAACAGAAAGGCGGATGGGAGAGTCTAAGCCCTGGGAGGTGGCGTGCTGCACACGGTCAGGGCCGGAGCTGCAAGAAGCCGTTGAGGAAGGGGATTAGGAGGCCTCTGGGGCCTTTGTTAAGAGAGGTGTGGGCCTGTGGCGGAAGAGGGCTCACGGGGCGCTGCTTCCTGGTGCCCACATGGAGCAACCCTGTGGTCAGGCCCGGCCAAGTGGAAGCTGGGAAGCAGTGGGCAGCTGCTAGATGCTGTGGGCCTGGAATGTTCTAGACTGGGGATCCCTTGGGTGATGAAAGGCGATGACAAGGACCCACCCCCATCAGCGAGGCTGCCCTGGGATGGCATTCGGCCTCCCTGGGGAAGTGGTTAGGAGTCCTGGAGGGTGCCAGGCTTGGGTGCAGAAAGAAGCCCCATGCCCCGGGCGGAGCCTGCTGGAGGCAGAGAGCAGGGCCTTCCTGGCCCACGGGCCGCAGGGAAGGGGCAGAGGAGCTTGCGGGCCCGGGGCTCTGCTGCCTACGAGGGCACAGCGGGCAGCCTCCCTGCTCCTGCGCCCCCGCTGCCCTCTCTGCCATCTTCCTGCCCCTTGCCGACAGGCACAGCAGCACCTGTCAGAGAGGTTCTGGGAGTGGCCAGGCGTCCGCAGGGAGACGGTTGGGTGCGGCTGGTGTGGAGGGCTCTGGGGGCAGGCCGACCCCGCGTCCGGGAGGCCTGCTCCCCTGCTGTGCGCTCTGGGTCCTTACGGGCAACTCCGCCCGTGTGTGGACGCGTAATGCATGGAAACTGCTGTCTGCTGGAGCCAAGCTTTGTGAGCCGCAGTGCCTCCGGCCTCCTCCTTCCCCCTGCCCTGCGCCCATGTGCCCCTGCGGAAGAGCCCACCTCCCCCTGCTCGGAGCCAGCCCAGAGAGGGGCAGGGGCTTGCCGAAGGCACAGTGCAGGTGGCCTGCAGCTCCCGGACCGGACCCAGGATTTCTGTGACACAGACATTGCCCTGCTCCAGGACACACCTCCTGGGGCGGAAGGGGTGAGCGCGGGGGCGAGGCACCCTGAGGGGCCAGTGGAAACCAGGCAGGCTGCTGTCCGCCTGGGCTGGAAGCTCAGTTTCCTCATTTCTAAGACGGGGGTGGTCCCCTCCTGGCCAGACGGAGTGTGTGTGTGGGAGTGTGTCAGATGCTGGGCATGGGACACCTGCCGAGTCCAGTTCCTCACCTGGGTGCCCGCTTGCATCTCGAAGTTGGGGGTCCCGAGGTCAAGTCCTGGCCATGCTGGCCTCACCCTGCTTTATTGCACCCCCCGCTGGGCCCTCGGATCTCAGACCCCCCCTTTCGGTGTCATGCCTGGACAGCGTGACTTCCAGCAATGGCTGTTATTTATGGCCAGCTGCCCACCTGCCTTGGGCCCTGCCTGGGGCCACTGCTGGAAGACTGTTTGCACGGGTCGATTTGTCTTCGGCTCCCGTTGGCTGTCCCGTGGGCTCCAGGCTGCTCCCTCCAGCAGAGAGCTCCTGAGACACAGGTGTCCTAGCCCGGCGGGAGGGCTGGGCTGGCAGGGTCCCCCTAAGGTCAGCTGAGACCACCACGGCACGCAGAGCCCGGTCAGGCCAGACCAGGTTTGGGTGTCCATCCGGGTCCTGCGGCTCCTCCTGGCGCTGCCGGGGAGCGTGGGTCTCTTGTTCTCTCTCCCACTCGGGCATCCCACCTCTCCTGGGGCCCAGAAAAGACGGAGCCATGCCTGTGGAGCCCTGCGGCCCTCCCCTCTCTGCCCCAACACCCCCCTGTCCTCCTTCCCTGGCCTCTGGAGGAGGCCTCCCCTCTGTCCTGCCAGCACCCCTTGCCTCCTCCATGCCCGTGGCACCTCTGTCCTCTCTTGTTGTCCTGATGCTTTCCTGTCTTCTGTGCTCCTGCCCTCTGTGCCCACACAGAGGCCCTGTCTGCCCTCACCGCCTTGCCATGCTGAAAGGGCTCCTGCTAAGGCCCCATGACCTGGTAAGGCCCCATGGCTTTGCCGAGTCCAGCAGCACCTGTCCTGTCTTCCTGTCCATGACCCTCTTTACCTCCTAGACACTCCCAAGCCCACCCCAAATCCCTACTGCCCAGTGACCTCAGCTTTTGCTCTGTATGGCTGGTGGTCCCCGGAGTGTCTCCCTCGGCAGGAGGGGGCAGGCCTTCTACCTCCCCAGGGACCTGGACACTCTGGGGTAGAAAAGGTGAGCTCTTTGCTGTTTCCCTTGCTTGAGGGCTGAGCTGGCTGCTGGTGGGTCAGCTGCATTTGCTCACCACTGCTCTGAGCGCTGGGCCCGAGTGGTCCCACCCGCAGGGGGTTCAGGGTTTCAGCAAGCTCCCCCAGGCTAGGTCTAGTGGCTGTCATGGCCTACGAGCATTGGGCCTGCTTTCATAGGTCCAAGCAAGCTTGGGGGCAGATAAGCCTCCAAGAACACCCCCATGGCCCTAAAGGTCAGAGATGGGACAATTTTCTCTCAGATCAGACAACTGTATTTAATGACAACAGTAACATCAGCTCCCAGGGGTTGGCGCCAATATCCCGGCCTCACCACAGCCCGCATGGGCAGGGGGGTAGGTCACCACCACCTCCCGGGTGCAGGGATCGAGGCTTGGGGGTGGCGTGCCCAGCCTGGCCCTGGCCTGGGTAAGGGGCTGGGGACCAGGCCCTGTCGGGGCCCTGCAGGGGCTGGGGTGGCTGAGGCCTTGGGAAGCTGTCAGAAAGGAGGAAGGGGCCCTGGGGTCCTGACGGTGGGCTGGGCAGGGTAGGAGCAGGGCAGGGACTCTGCAAAGCCTTCTCCTTTGCTTCCCCACAGGTAGGACTTAATCTCTGTTTGACAGGTGGGGCACCCGAGGCGCTCGCCCCCAGCTCAGGGCTGCTAGGCCTGTCACGGCCTTGCCTCTGGGGGGCACGGGAGTGGCCTGTTTGCTGGTCTGGATCCCCCAGCAGGGGCCCTGGTCCACGCTGCCCCAGAGCCTGCTGTTCTGTGCTTACCTGGCACAGGAGTGGCCCGCCATGCCCTCCTGCCCCAGGCTTGGCCTCCTTCCAAAGGAAGCAAGGGAGGCCCGCCCGGTGGAGTCTGGTGGCCTCCAGGTACCTGGCTCTGCAGCCTGCTGGGCTTGCCCTTGGATGCCCAAGCAGTGGGGCTGGTGCCCAGAGGCCACCCTGGTGAGGGTCCCAACCCTGGCCCCCCAGGTATGCAAAGGAGGCTTGGGTACTTTGCATGGATTTCCCTGGCACTGGGCTGCGGGCGAGTCTTCCTGAGGGCTGAGTCTGCAGACACACCCTTACCCCCCTAGCTGGTAGGGACGGAAACGTCCCCTCTGCTTGTCAGTGTTCTTCAGCTGGTCTGAGAACTGAAGGGACCCGAGACAGATTAATAGGAGAAAGGAAAATGGGATCACAGAGGTAAGGGGAATCCACACAGGCATGAGATTCCAAAGAGGGAAAATGGGGCCTGTCTGTTACCCTGACCTAAGGAGAAGTGGGTGGGGGCTGAGACCTCAGAGGGGAGAAGGCAACTCACAGGGGGAGGCCGAGCATGTGGTAAACACGTTTGCTGGGCCACAGCGACCCCGGGCCACAGAGGGGTTTAGCCAGCGTACTGGGTGGGGCCTCCCCAGCCGCGTGCCACCTCCAGGTCACGCTGCCTGTCCCCATCCCAGGTGAGCTCTCTCTTCCTGGGGCAGCCGCTCCCTCCAAGCCTTTTTTGGCAGTAGGGGGAAGGTCAGTTTCTTTTGGGCCTGGTGCTTTCAGCTCAACATAACCTGACCGCTCGCCTCTTGGGGCGGCAAGCCTGGCCCCATGCGTGAGCGCCCTTTCCCTGCCCCTCCCTGTGGCTGCTGGACTCTCAGCCCCCCCACCCGCCGCCATCTGAAAGCACCCAACGCTGAGGCCCACCCTCCAAGAGCTCCCCTCCCTCAGACCCCTCTGGGGCAGGACAGCTGGGGATGTGGCTGGCCAGGGTGCTGGGCCCCCCTGTTTCCTCATCTTCAGTTCAGTTGCTGTCTCCTCGGGCTGCAGGGACAAATCACCACACTCCTGGAGGCTCAGAAAGACGCGCGAGGACCATACCCGCCCCCCACCCCACCCGGCTCCCCAAGGCCGCCTCGCTCTCGCCCACCTGCTCCCCTGCTGCCAGGCCCCCAGGACCCCGGGCGCCTGGGTGATCCAGGGCGGGCTCCCCATTGTCAGGCCGGCTGACCAGCAGCCTGCGTGCCCGGTGCACCCTCGGCTCCCCCTCGCCAAGCGCGCCTCTCCGGCTCGGGGGGTCGGAGCGCCGGCATTTTGGGGGACCACTGTTCGGCCAGCAGTTGCCAGTCTCTCGCTCCTCACTGCGGACGACCCTCCTGGCCTAAGGCCTCCCCATCATCCTCCACCTGCTGGGTGGCTGAACTGCCTTTCGGGGGCAGCCGGGTCACCCCACTGCACGGCGCAGGCCGGCCGCCGCCACCGGCCCGTGCGGAGGGCCGCCCCTCGGCCCGCATTCCTCCGCCGCCCTCTCGGCACCTCCAGCCCCGCGAGCCCCGCACCCCCGCGGCGCATCCGCCCGAGCCCGCCCCTGACACCCGCCTCCCGGGGCGCCTCTGCTGGAGGCCGTCGCAAAGCCCCTGGGCAAGCTGCGCGCTGGCTCCTGCGGCGGCCTGAGCGTCCCGGCCTGACCTGCTACCCCTCCCAGCAACCTCCTAGTGGCTCTGAAACCCAGCCTCGGAGCTGAGGTCAAACCCAGAACTGGGATTTCTTTTTAGCTTTCTTTTTACTGTGGTAAGAGAGAGATATATATATATATAACATAACATTTGCCGTTTTAACCATGTTTAAGTGTGTGTGACTTGGGGACGTTAGCTACACTCCGAGTGCTGACTGCTCCCCCAGCCCCGGGCACCCCCCCTCCGTCTCTGTGAATGTGCCTCGTGCGCGTGGGTCCTTGCAGAGGGTCCTTGCAGAGGGTCCTTGCAGAGGGTCGTTGCAGAGGGTCGTTGCAGAGGGTGCTTGCAGAGGGTCCTTGCAGAGGGTCGTTGCAGAGGGTCGTTGCAGAGGGTCGTTGCAGAGGGTGCTTGCAGAGGGTCCTTGCAGAGGGTCCTTGCAGAGGGTCGTTGCAGAGGGTCGTTGCAGAGGGTGCTTGCAGAGGGTCCTTGCAGAGGGTCGTTGCAGAGGGTCGTTGCAGAGGGTGCTTGCAGAGGGTCCTTGCAGAGGGTCCTTGCAGAGGGTCCTTGCAGAGGGTCCTTGCAGAGGGTGCTTGCAGAGGGTCGTTGCAGAGGGTCCTTGCAGAGGGTCCTTGCAGAGGGTCCTCCTGCGGCGGCTCCGCCCACTCAGCATCCCGGCCTCGAGGTGCATCCATGCTGCCGCACTTGTCAGTACCTCAGGACTTTTTTGCGGGGAGTGCTGGTGATTTATTTGGGGATCCCTTCCAGGGAGCAGGATTAAGGGAGTTAAAAGTGTGAAACAGAGAGATGGAAAGTTCAGTATAAGAATATTTTAATTGAGGCATGACTGACATGAAATTATATTTATTAATTTCAGATGAACTTCATAGTGGTTCAATGTTGTATACAGTCAACCCTTGAAAAATGTGGGGATTAGGGGTACTCACCCCCTATGCTGTCAAAAATATGTGCATGATATCTAAGTCCCAAAAAACTTAACTACTAACAGCCTATGGCTGACCAGAAGCCTCACTGGTAACATAAACAGTCGATTAACATATTTGTATGGTATGTGTATTATATACTCTATTCTTACACTAAAGTAAGCTAGAGAAAGGAAATCTGTCACCGTACATAGTTACAAGTTCATTTTTCTTGATGAGTTCCCCAGATAAGTTCTTTGCTTGTGCTGGTTTCAGGCACATCACAGTGGTTCAGCAGTCGCTGTGATCAACTTATATTGTGATTGAAAATTACTGTGGCCCTTTAACCCCCTCCCTCTCTTCCCTGCACCTGGAGAAAAGATCTTGATGAGAACTTTTAAGATTTACTTCCTTAGCAACTTTCAAATATGCGCGACAGTATTATAAACTAGAGTCTCTATCCGGTACATTACAACCCCATGACTTATTTATTTTATAATTGGAAGTTTCCCTCCTTTTTAAGGCTGAATAATATTCCACTGTGTGGCTAGACCACATTCGGCCCACCCAGTCACCTGCTATGAACACGGGTTGCTCCCACCATCAGGTGGGTGGGTATGTGAGCATGGGTGCACAAGGACACATCGGGTTGTGTCCCTAATATTAATTCTTTTGGGTATGTTCTTAGGAGAGGAATTCCTGGGTCATGTGGTAATGTTATGTTTGACTTTTTGAGCAATTGTCAAGTTGTTTTCTGCAGTGGCTGTATCAGTTTTCACTCCTATGAGCAACGTACAGACAAGGGCTGCAGTTTCTCCACACCCTCGCCACCGCTAGTTAGTTTTGAGTTTTTCGAACCTTGCCATCTGGTGGGTGTGGAGTGGGGGTCTCGCTGTGGCTTTGAGTTGTATTTCCCTGGGGATAATGACGTAGAGCATCTTTTCATGGGCTCCCTGGCCAGCTGCACATCTCTGAAGAAATGTCTGTGCACGTCCTTTGCCCATTTTTAAGTTGGGTTGTCTGTCTTTTGGTTGTTGAGTTGCAGGAGACCTTCAAATATTCTGGGTATCAAACCCTTCTCTGGAGCTGGGATTTGAACCTGCTCCAGATGCTGCTTGCTCCCAGCCCCCCGGAACACCGTGGCCCCGTGGCCCCTGAGCGGCGCTGAGGCCCGAGTGCTCTTCCGCTCTTACCTTCACCGGCGGCTCTGATCGGGCAGCATCCTTCAGGGAGGCCGCTCCCAGGAGCGCAGGGCCCAGGAGGTTGTCCAGAGCTTGGAGGCCTGGGGGCCGCACATCCTAGGCCCTCGGGGAATCTTGTGTGGACAGGGAGGTGGCTGCAGGGTGAGCAGGGGGCAGGGGAGCCCTGGTCCTGCCTGCCTCTGGTGCCGTGCGGTCAGGCCCCATGCTGGCTGCTCACAGGCTGTCCTGAGGGCCGTGTGGACCCACCGCTCACTGGGTTGGCGCCCAGACCACAGCAGCTGCCGGACGAGGTGAAGAGGGGGTGCTGGTGTGCGGACAGCAGGGGTGTACCCGCTGCCTGGGGGAGTCTGTCGGCCTCCCGAGCAGAGGTGCCCGTGGCTCTAGAACACGCGAACCCCGACCCCCCTCCGGTGTCTCCAGCAGATGCGGCCTGTTGGGGTCTGGGGCTGGGGCTGATCCACGGAGACGGACACCCTGTGAAGCGCATCGTGCCCTTGTCATCTCACACTGAGCCCCAGAGAGGGCGGGGTCGCACCCGCAGCCCCCTGGTGACACCCACACTGGCCCCAAGACAGGCTGCTGGGGTGGCATCTCAGGCAGGGGGTTTGAGCCTGAGCTTCCACTGGGACTGGGGAGACTCCCTCTGCCCAGCGCCCAGGGACAGGGGCTCGCCGCCTCTGAAGCAGCCTGCTGGGCGGCTCTGATGGCTTCCCGGCTGGGAGAGGCAGCGGGGTGGCCGTGGGGCCCGGGCAGCTGAGCTGAGCTGTCCCATCCTCCCCATTCTAAGCATAAAGTGCAAGCGACCTCTTGGGTCACTTGGAGGAAAGAGCCAGGCAGGATCGGACCTTGGCCTGGCCGAGTCCAGCCAGGAACCAGCCTCTGCTGCTAGCCTCCGGAGCCCCAGGCCGCCAGGCTGCTCGCTGGGCAGGAGGGGAGGACGCAGGGCGCTAGTGGCCCGCACTGACTGTCCCAGGGCTGCCCTGGGACAAGCGCTTGCCTTCATGGGTCTCAGTGTCCCTTCTACCTCTGAAGGCCTGTCTGCTCTACCCAGGGAACTGGGGATCAGAGCAGACCCGAGACATCTGCCATCCGGGGCATGTGATGACACATGGCCCGTCCTTCCCCATGCCTGCACCAGCCAAGCCCCCTCCTGGCAGCTGCAAGGCTTCTAGCAGGCCGGTTGTCCAGCCCCAGGGCACCTGCCCCACCCATTCACTTCCTGCCCTTCTGCGGGTCTGGCTGCTGCTTGGCAGGGAAGGGCCACCCCTGCACGGCCAACTCCCACTCCCATTGTTTTTTATTTTCCTGCAAAACAAAATACAGAAAAGTTCAAAAGTACAGAAGACTTTGTAACACCTGCCACCCCAAATACACATTCAACGTTTTATCAGGCTTCCTTCAGATCTTGTTTAGGGTCTGAAACACTGGAGACAAGCCCGGTCCCCGACCCCGGCCCTCGTCCTGCTCCCCTCAGGTTCCTGGTGAGTCTGGGGCACCAGGGCACCTGTCACCCTCTGACCACGACAGTGCACGGCACCGCCACGCAGTTTACTTGCAGCTCTGGGCAGCTGTTTAGATTTTAGAATTTACGTTCCTGTGACCCATGGTGACACGTGTTCTTTATTTAGGCTGGTGGCAAAGACCCCCACTCGGAGACATCTCTGTAAGCCCCCCAGGTGGTAGGGAGGTGGTCTACCTGCCTCTGCACACCACAGACCAGGGTGTTCCTAGGCTCCAGGGAGCAGCGCCATGTCTTGTAGTGGCAGCTGGGGGCACCTAGGATCACGGAAGGAGGGATGGAGGGAGGATGGCAGGAAGGAGGGGAGGAGGGAGTTGTGGGAGGAAGGAGGGAAGGTGAGAGGGACGGCGGGGGACGGAGGAGGGTGAGGGGAGCCCCCGCCCCCCCGTTCTCTCTAGGCCCGTGCAGGGAGCATCCGCTTACGTTCTCCATGATCCTTCCTGCAGCCAAGTACCCGGCCATCAAGGCCCTGATGCGGCCGGACCCTCATCTCAAGTGGGCGGTGCTGGTGCTGGTGCTGGCACAGCTGCTGGCCTGCTGGCTCGTGCGGGGGCTGGCGTGGCGCTGGCTGCTCTTCTGGGCCTACGCCTTTGGCGGCTGTGTGAACCACTCGCTGACGCTGGCCATCCACGACATCTCACACAACGCCGCCTTTGGCACGGGCCGCGCCGCCCACAACCGCTGGTTCGCTGTGTTTGCCAACCTGCCCGTGGGCTTGCCCTACGCTGCCTCCTTCAAGAAGTACCATGTGGACCACCACCGCTACCTGGGCGGCGACGGGCTGGACGTGGACGTGCCCACGCGCCTGGAGGGCTGGCTCTTCTGCACGCCGGCCCGCAAGCTGCTCTGGTTGGCGCTGCAGCCGTTCTTCTACTCCCTGCGGCCGCTGTGCGTGAACCCCAAGGCCGTGACCCGCATGGAGGTGTGCAACGCCCTGGTGCAGCTGGCAGCCGATGCCACCATCTTCACCCTCGGGGGGCTCAAGCCCATGGCCTACCTGCTGGCCAGCTCCCTGCTGGGCCTGGGCCTGCACCCCATCTCGGGCCACTTTGTGGCCGAGCACTATATGTTCCTCAAGGGCCACGAGACCTACTCCTACTACGGGCCCCTCAACTGGATCACCTTCAACGTGGGCTACCACATGGAGCACCACGACTTCCCCAGCATCCCGGGCCGCAACCTGCCCCTGGTAGGTGGCCGTGGCTGGGCAGCGCAGGGCTGTGCTGTGGCGGCCGAGGGTGCGCGGGGGGCCTTGGGAGGTGGGCGGGCGTGAGGAGGGCCTCGGCACCACCTGGCCTCCTTTTCCTTTCATGTTGATCCCGGATGGCCAAGTTCTAAGTCGCGGTCCCGGGGCAACGGCAGAGGCCCTCGCTGGAGAGTAAGGAGGCTCAGGGGGCACAGCGCTCGGAGGGCATTTTACAGTTTAGGCCTCTTGGTTTGCTGAAAGCCTGTTGGAGCCCAGCTGCAACAGTCCCTGGCTCTGTGTCCTGGGAAAGCCACTTGCTGTCTCTTTCTCTGCTTCCTCTTCTGTAAAATGGGGTGTCACTTAAAATGGGGTCTCCTCCTATGCTCATTTCTTGTCACTGCCCTGTGACCCCTGGGATCCCCCTCATGGCACAGAGGGGAGGTGGGCCTTGCCCCACGTGACCCAAGGAGCATTGCCTGAGCTGCCTCTGAGCAGAAGCCTCGGAGGACAGAGCCTCTGTCTTGGGAGACCTTGGCTGGGGAATTTCTGGAGGAGAAAGGAGAGAAAGGGGGAGGGACGGGTAAGGGGAGGGGGAGGGAGAGAGGGGAGAGGGGGGAGGGGAGAGGGAGAGATGGGGGAGGGGAAGGATAGGGGGAGGGAGGGGAGGGAGAGAGGGGAGAGGGGGGGAGGGGAGGGAGAGAGGGGGAGGGGAGGGGAGGGGAGGGGAGGGAGAGAGGGGGAGGGAGGGGAGGGAGGGGAGGGGGAGGGGAAGGGAGGGGAGGAGAGGGAGGGAGGGGAGGGAGGGGAGGGGGAGGGGAAGGGAGGGGAGGAGGGGAGGGGGAGGGGAGGGGGGAGAGGGAGGAGGGGAGGGGGGAGGGAGGGAGAGAGGGGGAGGGGAGGGGAGGGAGAGAGGGGGAGGGGAGGGGAGGGAGAGAGGGGGAGGGGAGGGGGGGTAGGGGAGGGGAAGGGAGAGAGGGGGAGGGGAGGGAGGAGAGAGGGTAGGGGAGGGGAGGGGAGGGGAGAGAGGGGAGGGGAGAGAGGGGAGGAGGGAGGGGTGGGAGAGAGGGGGAGGGGAGGGGAGGGAGAGGGGGAGGGGAAGGGAGAGAAGGGGAGGGGAGGGGAGGGGAGGGAGGGAGGGGGAGGGGAGGGGAGGGGAGGGAGAGAGGGGGAGGGGAGGGAGGGGAGGGAGAGGAGCAGGAGCAGCTCTGGTCTGGTGCTGGTCGCTCACAAGGAGCAGAGGTGACCCCAGGCACAGGGTAGCTGGAGGCTGCAGTGATGGGGAGGGTGTGGGTGTGCACATCCCTGCTTGCCGACCCATGTATGCACAGGCCCCTGCAGGCGTGTGCTTGCCTGTGCATGTGTGTGCATGCCCATGTGTGCAGGTGTCTGCGTGTGTGCCTGAGTGTACGCGCGTGCATGTGGGGGGGTGTGAGCGCTCATCTGGGTGTGCAGCTGTTTGTGCCCGGGCTGTGCAGTCCCCTGTCCCCGCTCCATCGCCCTTAAGCCTCGCCGCAGCCCTGCGGCACATGCCCTCGTCTGCCCCTTCTGCACTTCGCAGACCAGGAGGCAGGGGGTCGGAGAGGGGAGGCACCTCACTGTGGAAGGAGCAGATGCAGAATCTGGACCCAAGTGGGTCGTGGAGGCCCGAGCTTATTAGCTTCGAGTCTTTACTTCTCCCAAGCAGTCAAAGGCTTCCACTGGCACCTGTGCAGGCCACCTTGTCCCCCTGAGCGCCTGGTCAGGAGCTGTGGAGGAGACCTGGAGCACTGGTGTGCCCTCCTTGGAGGGGAGGGGAGCTGGAGACGTGGGGTGCACAATAGGCATTTGGGAAAAGATGAGTACTGGGGCGGGAGGAGGGCAACGGGGTGGAGGCCTGGTGGGAGGGCCTGCCAGGCTGGAGAGGGCACTGGACCCCAGGCTCTGCAGCCTGGACGAGACCGTGGTTCAGCGGCTCAGACCAGGCCGTGCCTCAGAACTCCGCAGGTGTCTGAGGGCGAGAGTCCCTGGCCCAGCCTGGGGGTCTTGGATCAGAAACTTGGGGTGTGGGCTCCAGGGAGGGAAGGGTGCATCTTTAACTCCTCGCCCCCACTTGGGCCAGGCAGCTCAGAGCCTGATGGTGCCCCCAGCTGATGGCCCCTCTACCTCCAGGCAGCACCAGCCAGCCTCCCACCTGGGAGGCAGTGGGGTGTGCGTGCATGCACACGCTCGTGTGTATCTGTGTGCCTGCATGCCCACCTGTATGTAATGTGTGCATGTGTGTGGCAGAGGCTGCGCCCAGGTGTGGCCTCTGACCCCTGCCCACCCCATCCTCAGGTGCGGAAGATCGCGCCCGAGTACTACGACCACCTGCCGCAGCACCACTCCTGGTGAAGGTGCTCTGGGATTTTGTATTCAAGGACTCACTGGGGCCCTACGCCAGGGTGAAGCGGGTGTGCAAGCTGGCAGAGGACCGCCTGTGAGACCGACTGGCTGGCACCCAGAGTGGATGGACGCCACCGTGCCCAGGGCTGCTGCCCCGCCTCGGCTGCTGTTGCACACTGTGCCCCCTGGCCTAGTGCCCAGAACTGGTCTGGCTGCATTTGGCTCTTGCATGCTGGCTGCTGCTTTGTCCCCCGATCCCTGGGACCACACCTGGAAAATCTTGGTCTGCACGTGACTCACTGTGACCTCAGGCCAGGCCCTCCCTTTCTGGGCCTCATGTGGAGAGGCCGGCCCGCCCTGGATGCCCTATGCCCACGGTCTTCACGCAGCGGATTTCTGGTGTTCTCATGCCCTAAATTAAATCCAGAATTTGTTTTCACATCCATAGATTGTGCTTGCAAGGGGGCTTGGCTCCAGCCTGGACCTCAGAGAGCGAGGCCCTGAGCCAGCCCTGGAAGGGGGCCTGAGGTCTTCACTGCCTCCCTCTCAGCCAGCCCCGAGTAGCACCCCTCGTGGGGGCTGCCGTTGTAGTTTCATGGTTAGGCAGCATTCCTGGGGGCCCTGCCATTGTGGGTGGCCGGCTCTGGCGTGGAGGCCGCAGGAGGCCCCGGCATGTCTGGAGGTCTGTGTGGCCCTGAAGCCTCTCATTTCGTCTCCCACCTTGGCCCCTCCTGCACCGCACCCCCTACTGCCTGCCTAACTCCCGCCCCACCTCGAGCCCTCACCCGTGCAGGAAGACTTCCCTGAGCCCAGAGAAGGTGCAGGCTTGACACTGTGGGGTCTCCCCCACCCAGCTCAGATGTGGGGCTCCAGTCCTTGAAGAACAGGTGCCACAGGAGAGACAGGGTAGGTGGACAGGCAGGTGGCCACCCAAGTGAACTACAGCTCCAAAGGAAGCAGGCTGGTGTCCTGGGCGTCCTTGCGAAGTGGACCATGGCTCTGTTACATCTGAAACCTAGGGGGCCTCTTTCTCATCAGCCCCTTGGCTCTGAAGGGCTGCACTGGGGCGAGGTCCTAGTCTCCCAGAGGCAGGAAGGCAGGGGACAGGGGCCTGGGCAAAGCCCTCCCTGTCAGATGAATGGTGTGGGCACAGCCTCACAGCAGTCCGGGGAAAAGGCAGCCTCCATGACTTAAAGCTGGGGAGGCAAGGACACCCCCAGGCGAGGGCCCAGTGGGGTCATCTCAGCTGACCCAGGAGGGAGGGCTGGAGGGAAGGGATGTTGTAGCTCCCACCTGGTTGGTGCCTGAGACCTTGCAGGCACTGAGCAAGGCCTTCCTGTCCAGGGCTGGGAGTGGCCTCAGTAGGTGCCAGGCACTCCTGTCCCCAGATGTTCTGATCACCGAGATGGCCCTGGGGAAGAGGCCCCTGTCCCCAGGCTTGTGCAGGGAAGGGCAGCTGGGCGGGAGTACTTTGAGCCTGGGCAGCAGCCCGTCCTTGTGCACACAGGTTGGCCTGCCAGTGGAGCCCAGATTCTGACAGGACAGCGGGGTGTGACCTGGCCTCACCCACAGGCTGGAAGAGGCCCAGGGCAGGGAAGAGCCCCGTCACCACCTGCCAGCTCCCGCAACTAGGCCCTGAGATGACAGGATCCTGAACTCGGGGCTGCCTGGCAGCAGGAGAGCAGCTCTGGGAGCTGAGGAATGCGGGGAACCTGGGGCAGGCCACTCAGAGGTCTGGGCCTCAGGCTGCATCCCCCCAGTGGGCAGAGTGACCCGGTCCCATCTTCAGGGGTGTCGGGATCACTCAGTGAGATGAAGTGTGTCGAGTCTGGCCAGAAAACAGCAGGCCCCTTGCTAGCAGCCAGACCCAGTTCCTGCCTCCTCCCCTCCTCCATGGCCCTGGGAGGACAGCTGGGTCAGGGGCTGGGCATGCTGCTGTGTCCACGGTGGCCGAAAGGTGTTGACAGGATTTCAAGGTCAGCCCACTGGCCAGGGCGTCACTCCTAGCCCAGGGGTGGCAGTTGTTGTGGCTGAGGGCCAGACCCTCTCTGGTTCCGAGGGGTAGCTTGCGTGGTCTGAGAAGTGCTGGAAATGCTGGGGTGGGCATGTGGGAGGCCCTGATGCCACGGGCAGGGCTGTGGGTCCCCCTGGAGGGAGGGTGAAGCCTATCGGAGCCTGGGCCCTGCGACGGTGGGTTGAAGAGTTGAACAGGCGTCTTCTCCTGGCCCTGCGTCAGAATGCACGCAGAGTCCCGCTGCTGTGCTAGGGGTGGGTGCCACCCAGGACCCATCCCCGTGGGCAACGCTCCCCGGAGGCAGGGCCCTCTGCCAGAAGCGCCTGAGCTGCCCCGCTGCCCTTCCTGTCCTCCTGGGCTCTGGATCCGGCCCACGCCCCCTCCTGGCCACCAGGTCGCGGGCCCCTCCCCCAGAAGGGCACCCTCATCCAGGAGGCGCCAGGCGCCCGTGTCAGAGAGCGAGCCGAGCCGGGGGTGTGGACAGTAAGCGTTTATTACCACGTGGACACAGACACCGCGCTGCCGGACAGACCCCACGACGCTGGGGAGGGATGCGCGTGCGCAGCTGCCACTGCCGGCCTGGGTGCCAACAGCGCCACCTAGGGGAGAACTCGGAGACCATCTAAGGAAGCGCGTGATTTGGGGTCTTCTCTATAAACCAAAAGAAATGTACACTTAAATAGGCAAATATAAAATACAAAAAAGGCGAGTAGACCTGGTGTTCTGTGTCAGGTAGAATCTAAAAAAATCCAGAAATTGAACTTTTCCCCTCAATATTATCACAGGTTAAGACTTGAGTGAAGCACATCCGGGCTTCAGGGCGGCTCGGGCTGCCTGGGCTCCTCGCTGCTCCCGCCGTCGGGGGGAGGGTGTCTCGGGCGGCGGCGGGGTCCGAGGGCACTACGAGGTGCTGATCCCGCTCAGCTCCTGCCTGATGGCTGAGGGACAGGGGGGGCAGGGAGGCTCAGGTGCCACGGGGAGCAGCCGGGCCGCTCCCCACCTAGGCGCCCAGAGGTCACGGGGCACAGGCTGGAGGTCAAGCGGTGCCTTGGGCTCTGGCATAGATTCTGGGTGACAGCAAAGCCCTTGTGGGTCTCAGCTACCGTATCTTGGGCTGGCAGTCCCTCCAGGGCAGTGCTGCCCCCTCCCTGCTGGAGGGCAGCTCAGGTCATGGGGCCATGGCCTGAGCTGGTGAGGGGCCAAGGCAGGGGAACCAGGGGCCCTGGTCAGGTTTGCCCAGTGGGCACCCTGGTTCTGCCACAGCAGCGGCAGTAGGAAGGGTCCGGTCTCGGGCAGGGTGGACAGGCCGACCACCTTCTCTCACTCTTCTCCCCAGTGTCCTCCTGTCCCCTCTCAGGGTCTCTCCCAGATTTGGGCCTTTCTCCTGACAGATCCCACTGGGCCTGCAGCCAAAGGCCAGGAGCAAGATAAGGGCTGGGTGCTTATCACATAACAAGCGGATGTTTCTTGGAGCCCTGAACTGCTTGAGCTTTCCCACGGCCCCGCACTGACAAGGCAGCTCCCACCTGCAGCTGCACCAGAGGCAGGTGGGAGAGGGGCCGAGAGACCACTTCCCACCACGCCACTGCCTCCATCCCCCTGCTCCCTCCGCAGGTGCGCTGGCTGACCGGCCCTGCTTCTGCCCCACACCAGCTTTGGCCCTGGGGCCACTCGGCAGCCCCTCCTGGGTGGGGGCACCCAGCAATAAAGCCGGGTTAATAGTTGGCTGGTCTGTTTCCTCTCTGGCTCCAGCTCGGTCTTGCTCCCTTCACTCATTAACTCCTTATCTGCCCAGCCCAGACCTGCAGGGGGGCTGACCAAACAGGAACTGAGTGCCTCTGCTGGGGCAAGGCCAGGGTGTGGCCTGGCCACCCAGCTCTGGACAGGGGTCTGGGTCTGCGGTGCCCCAGGCAGGCTCCTGCCCTGGCCTTGCCTCTCTCCAGGCTCTGGGCAGCCCTCTGCACCAGCACCCACCCCCCGCCCGCAGGGGTGACTTCCCCTCCTGCCTCTGTGGGGAGGGAGGTGCGGTGGGTTCAGGCCGTGCCTCGCTGCTCTGGCTGGGTGGAGCCTGCCCTGTCCAAACCTTTCCTTTTCCTCTGGCTCCAGATCTGAACTGCTGTATCAAAGGCCCTGGCAGGAACCGGAAAGAAGACGTGACCTGCTGTGACAAGGCCCCGTCCTCTGCAGCTGAAGGCTCCTTTTGGGAGAGCCACCAGCTGGCTCCCCGGCCCAGCTCCGAGCAGGCTGCGAACTGGGTCAGGACCCAAGATAGTTCTGTGGCTCCCTGGGCCTTCTAAACTCCTGGGAGTGCAGAAGCCACCCTCACAACCCTAAACCCTGAGATGAGAGGTGGCAGAACCAGAAGGCAATCTAGGACCACAGACCCTGAATAAAGACGAGAGTTCAGGCTGCTCTCCTGCTCTGGGCTGTGGAGTGCGTCCTAGGATCTTCTCACCGTCCATACGCTCACAGCCCCGGAAGCAGCAGGGAGGGAGGGGGAGCTCAGGCCGAGGGCCACGCCACCCAGGGCAGGGGGAGACTCGGGCACCTGACTTGTCTGAGCCTCCGTGTGGCCATGGGGATGGGCGGTGCTGTGGGCTGTCAGGAGGAAGGAGGGCTCCATGTGCAGACCGCAGGTCTCCTGGGCCAGGACAGGCCTGGGTGATAGGCCACTCTGCGCTCCCGCAAGGGCCTGGCTGGGGTGCTGCCCCAGTGGGGGTCCTCCACTCACCATCGATGATCTCTTCCTTCACCTTGTGAAGCTCTCGGACCACCTCTTCGAGGATCTCCTGTCGGGAGCAGAGCCTCCAGGTGAAGAGGAGAAGGGACGGGCGATGGAGGAGCGCCGGGGGCCTTGCTGGGCAGTGTGCATGGGGCAGCGGCACCCTGGGCCTCCCTCCGCCATGGCCTACCCCCCACCAAACACACAGGGGAGGGTGGCATGTGGACGGGGAGGCGGGCTGCCTCCCAAAGCTTAGGCACCCTCTGGGGAGAGCACAGCAGCCCGGAGGGGGAAGCCCGGGAGGCAGGCAGAGTGCCCGTAAGGGCGAAGGGGCCCTTTGTTCCGGCAGTGACATGGGCACCCCCTTCCTCCTCTGCTGGTTCCTGGCTGACTTCTGGTGGCCACCCGCGCCCCACTGGGCCTGCCTGCCCGTGTGGCCCCAAGACAGTTCCCAGCCTCTGGCTCCTCCAGGCCTCTCAGGAAAGGACACACTCACCTGCTTCATCCGGTCCAAGTCTAAGGCATCCAGGGCCACGTCGTTCACACTCCCCGCCGGCTTCATCCTGGGGACAGGACGGCAGGTGCAGTACAGCGGCCTGTGGGTCGGCAGGTGCCCACCGCGCTGGGGGCCTGGTGTGGGAAGGTGGCTGGGGCCGGGCCTCCCCTCTCAGGGGCAGGGCCGAGCACCGCTCTGCTCCCATCACCTTTCAACTGCTTTTTGCTTTGACCTCTGGCCCCTAAAACTACTCCAGAAGGATTCTAATGCCCCACCCCTCCCTCAAGAGGCCCTTGTGGACACTGTATTTCCCAGCCTGGGAGCAGGACTTGGGGTCTGTTTTCTGATACAGAGATGGTGGCAATGCAAGCAGTGTTCCCCATCACCTTCTCCGGAGAGGAAACACTGGTAATTTGCCTCTCAAGGGTGGGGTGTGTCTACGCCTCTGGCTGACCTGAGGCCTGGGAGAACTAGTCACAGTGGCTGTAAACACAGCACAAATTGCAAGACTGGTACAGTGAACCCTTGTCCCACAGGAATCCATCCACCTGACACAACCCGCGTCCCTGGCTGGTAACCGGCTCGGGTGAGCAGTTACCTCTAGAGCGTCCTAGAATGTGCTTCTGCTCTTCTGAGGCCAAGGTCTCAGGCTTGTGGGCTACACTCTGAAAGGTTTCTGAGCTAAGGTTAGCTGGTTTGAAATGTGACGTCTCTTGAGCATGAATCCTCCCTGGAAAATCTTGGCAAATGCTCTCCTCCCCACCCGGCCTTTCAGCACAGAACCAGGGTGCTGCAGGCATGCTTCTGGATCCCATTTCTGTCCCCAGGGGAGAATGGCGGTTGGAGCCTGCAGGTTCAGGGACATGGGGTGGCCTGAGCCAGCCATGGGGATTGGACGTGATGGATGGCAGACACACAAGGACCCTGCGGGGCCAGCACGCTGCAAGGGGTCTCCGTGCAGGTAGGACCACCTGGTGAGATGGAGGATGGGTGTCCCCCACAGCTACAGCACTGTAGAGCCGCTTTGGAAACCGCGGGGAGGCCCCTCAAAGAACTGAACCCAGAATGGCCCCATGATGCGGCACCCCGCTCCTGGGTGTGTCGGAAGGAGATGAGGTCACTCTCCCAAAGAGAGACCACCCCGTGTTCACTGCAGCATCGCTGACAATAGCCAAGCGCTGTCCACGGAAGGGTGAGGAATGACATGTGGTGCACACGCCCAACGGGATGGTATTACCCTGTCGCTTGTGACAGCATGGTGGGCCTGGGGCGCATTATGCCAGGTGAAATAAGCCGGAGAAAGATACTGTGTGATCTCACTCATATGTGCAATCTACGAAAGCCAAACTCGGAGAAACAGAGCAGATTGGTGGCTGCCAGGGGCTGAGGGAGGGTAACTGGGGGAAGGTGGCCCACAGGCACACACTTCTACTGGGAGACGGACAGGCTCCAGGGACGTAAGGTAGAGCACGTGACTGTGACTGGCCCCATGGTGCCGTGTACTCGCAAGTAGCTAAGAAAACAGATTTTGAAACTTCTTGCCATGCCCATACCACAAAGGATAACTACGTGAAGGGATGGATGTATAAACAAACCTTGCGGTAATCATTCACAAATATGTCTATCGCATTACTATGTCATACACTTTAAAGTGTTAGATGTCTATGGTATCTCCACAAGGCTGGGAAAAAACGCACTGAATGCAATATACCTAAGGTTTTAGTGGCCTAGTGCATTTAAGAAAAAGAATAAAGAGAAGAAAAATAAAGTGCTCCACTTGGGTGAACTCAAGAAAAGCTGAATACAGTCCTGAACAAGTTTCTAAGTAATTCTGCGTCCTGATGGGGCAAGAGGTGCAGCCCGAGACCCTGGGTCTCCCATGCCCGTCCTGCAGGTTCAAGTTCCTGTTCAAGCAACAGTTTCTGGGCCACCTGGGCAAACCGCCTCGCCTCTCTGGGCCTCGTTCTCCCCATCCGCACGCCTGTTACCTGATGGGAGCCCCCGACACGCTCTCTGAGCTCCGCAGCGCTCCAGCCCGAAGAGCCTCATCTTGTGAGAGCAGCCTGGACCTGGAGCTGGAGAGCCCCACTGCGGGTGGGGGGGCCCTTGACGATGCCCACACCTGGGAGGCTGCTCGACAGCCTGTCCTTACTCCGCCCGCAGGACGCGGCCAGCTCTGCCGGGAGCCCGCCCCCCTGCCCCCTCCGGGGGCCTCTGCTCCCGGCTCCCTTGGGTCCACGGGCACCTACGCAGCCAGGGGAGCCTCCTCAAGTGCCGGCCCATCACAGCACACTGTGCTTATTAAAAGCTCTACAATCGGGGCCCCGTGCACAGAATAAAATCCAAACTTCAGACCATCTTCCCCTCTCAGCCTACCTTCCTCTACCCTCCCTACTTTCTGCCACTTGCCAGCCACCTGGGCCTCCTTTCTGTTCTTTGAGCTTGCCAGGTTGGCTATAGGCTCAGGGCCTCAGCACTACCATTCCTCCAGCTTGGAAGGCTGTCTCCACAATCTTCGCAGCACAGGCCCCTCCTCATCCAGGCCAACCCCAATGCCAGCCCTGAGAGGCCCGCCCGGGCCACTCGCTAAAGCACCTGTGTGCTCTCAGTCTACCCTGCAACTTGTCTTCTCTGGAGTACCTCTCAGAAACCACAGCTACCTTATCTGTGGGCCTTTCCAACAGAAAAATGAGCCTCTTGCAGGCAGGACCTGCAGGACCCAGCTCAGACCTGGCTGACCACAGGCCCTCCACAAGTCCTAGCTGACTGCTAAGCCCTCCTCACGCCACTCCTGCCAGCCAGGCCAGAGCTTTCGCTGGGCAAGACCAGGCTCAAATGCCACCTGCTCTGTGTTAAGAGTGGTTTCCCTTCGATGTGTGGTGGGCAATTCTCAGTATGAGACAACTGGAGAGTTCTCAGTATGGCTCTAGATGCCTGCAAATTCAGGTCACACTGGCCTAGGGTTACTATGTGGCTGCTTATCTCTGACTTTTTGGGTAACCTCTGTCTCAAACATTGTATCCTGGTGTCACACAAGCTTTGGGCTGGGAAACATGGGCGGGCAGCATGTCCCTGTGAGAAACGGCTGTGCATGCTACAGGCAGAGGAAGGGGAGGCGGCGGTGCCGGGCCAGCCCCAGGACCACCCTGGGAGGTGGGGATTAAGCAAGCAGACGTGTTAAGGAGCAGGGGAGGAGGGAAGTCTTCGAGGCCACCTGGCTGGCCCAGTGTTAGTTAGTGCATCCGGAGCTGGGACTCGAGCTCAGCCCCACTCCACGGCCTCTTCGGCCAGGCCCTTCCCCTCCCAGGCCTCGGTCTGTCTGAGAGGACAGGAAGGAACGGGCCTGCTGACCCCTGAGGTACCCCGGCCCTACTGTCCCTAGGTATGAAAGAGCAGATCACCCTTCCCAGAGCAAACCGTGAGACGACGGGACATGGACAGCGCCGGGGGTGTCAGTCCCCGGCAGGGGCGAGGAGGCCCCCGAGGCGGGTGTTCGGTACCTGGAGTGCGGCTGCGCCTGGAGGGGGCTCTTAGCTTCGGGGCTCTTTGCCACAGACGGGGTTCTACGGCAATGGGACGAAACAGACATGTGAGCTGGTGCTGCCCCCGCGGCCCCGGGCCCGCAGCACAGGCCTTCCCCGGGCAGCTCACCTGGACAGCAGCGAGGGCACTGGCTTCTCCACCGAGTTGCTCCGCTCCCAGGGCTTCCGGCCGGCCTCTGTCAGTTCATGCCACAGATGGACAGCCTCAGAGCTGAGGACTCTCAGCGGCCACCCCCACCCCTCGCCGTCTGGGGCAGGAGGCCTCCCCGTGCAAGGGTGCGACTCCCCTGTCAGGGAGGCCCGCCTGGGGCTGAGCTGGAACCCGGCTCCTCGTTCCCAGTCCTTTCGGCCCAGGCAGCCCCTGCAGGGCTGTAGATGGCACTGCTGTCACCCTGAGTCCCCCTACTCGGGACATGAGCTCCCGTTCCCTCCACCCAGGTGACCCTGATTTCTGGCCTGGTTTCAAGCCCTCTCATGATGGCCGGGTCCTTCCTTGGCATGGGAACCAGCTGGTCAGGGCACCTCTTAACTATGATTCTAGAGTTGACCTGTTCTTCCAGCAATGGGCCAAGGGGGCAGAGGAAGCCCCTCGTCCAGGCACTCCCAGGGCAGCCTGAGGCCCACGCTAGCTTTTGGGGCCCTGTGACCCCATGTGTCCCTGCTGCCCACTCGGTCTCCTCCAGGTGCTGCAGCTGGTCCTTCCTCATTCTGGGCTTGAAACTGGTTTGTGTCTCCTTTTCCTTTTTTAAGTGGTAAGAACTTGGATTTACTTTTATTTCAAGACATTTGTGGAACTGAATTAGAGTCACTGACACTGTAGGATGAGCAGAGGCAGAGGCCGAATCCCTGGGGGCAGCAGGGAGGCTGGCCGCCTGTGCTGGGCAAGACCGCAGGCCCTCGCAGGGTGGAGGCAGGTCTCCGCACAGCCCTGCTCGGCGACACGCGCTGGGCTTGCAGGCACGACAGCTGGGGCCGCATCCAAGCTCCAGATGGCCTTCAGCAAACCACTTAACCACACTGAGCTGCAAGCTCCTAACCTGGGAAACACCCCATCCACTGGGGGGTGAGGTGGCCCTGCAGTTCACCAAGAATCTGTGAGGTGGAGAGGATGTCTGAGAAGGAGGATGTGGGACGCGGCCTTGCAAGGGAGGCACATAAGCTAACAGAGCCTCAGGAGCCGAGACCGGAGCAGGGGCAGAGGCACAGCCGGCCAGCAGCCAGGAGCCAGCAAGAGCTGCCCTCCACAGGGCAGGGGATCCTATTCCTTTTCTGCCTCTCCCTGGCATGCCAGGGAGCACGGGCCTGGCTCAGAGTAGACACTGAACAAATGTTTGCTGAATGACTGACTGACCCCAGCAGCCTCTTCCCACTGTATGGACTCAAGGCACTCCTTAGGACTGTGTTTCTTCCCTGCCCATCACTTCACGGACCTCATCTGGTGGTCACTATCAGTCACAGTCAGCGTTCTGCAGGAACTTGAATGTGACATTGACATATTCCTCCTCAGAGCTGCGGCCTGAGGCCAGGAGGCTGAGTTCCAGGTGCCATCTCCCACCACGTGATAGGTGCTGACGGGCTAGCTGCTTCTGTTGTGTGGGCAAACGAGAGGGCTGATGGGGTGGTCTGGGTGGTCTGGCAGGGCTCAGTGCAGAGGCCATAGCTGACACCCCCAGGGCTCCTTGTGGAGGCTTCCACAGCAGACGACAAGGAGAGCCCACCGTGCAGCCCCGCCGAGCCTCTCTGCTCACCCAACAAGTGAGGCAGCCGCGCCAGACCCTCCTCCTGTGAGGGCCCCTCCTGCTCTAAGACCTCATGCCTGGTGCAGGCAGAACAGGACCTCTTACCTGAGGAGTTAGATGGCTGGCTGGCCGCTCGGGTCCCTGGAGATGGAGAGGTGCTAGGCTCTTCCTACAAAGGAAAAGGGCTCTGACGTCGGGGTCCCCTTGGGAAGGCTGGTTGGGGCAGGGACAGGGTACTGTGACCGGGTCATCTAGAACTCCTCAGTTTTCCAAGTTTTCTAATTAACATACACTACTTTTATAACCAGCAAAACAAGGAATATTATTAACAAATGAACACCCCAAGTCCGGGCGGGGAGTTGGCCTGGCCATGGGCAGTCGGGGGGGACACAGGCTCCTGCGAATCCGGACGTTCTTCCAGCCTAACGGCCTGCCCCCGAGCCACACGGGCCGCTCTGTGCCCCCCAGCTGGTGACTGCCCACGAGTGTGGAGGGAGTTCCTGGGGGGCACCAGCACGGGCAGGACGCGCACTGCCTCTGACGAGGAGCTTGTGCCCCGCTGCCCCCGGGACCGCCCCACAGCCTGTGGGAGTGGCCAGGTGGGACACACGGAGGGACCTCCAGCTCCAGGCCTGCTCACACCTGTCGGCTCGTGCGAGCATCACATGTCTGGGTGACCCCCGAGGGCAATGAGCACAGGGGCCAGCTGTGTGGCCGGGCTCTGGGAGTGCTCAGGGCTGCCCACAGCATAGCCTGTGTCTTAGAGACCTGGGTGTGGGTGACCCCACAGGGTAGGGAGGAGGAAGTGGTGAAAATCTACTCCCAGGTCACCTCTAACCTCAGCCAGCTCACAAGTTCATTGGTGCCGCCGCCAAGATGAGTTGTAAGACCTAGGTCTGTCCCCAGTGCCCCTCTGAATGTCCCTGAGGCCGCCAGACTGCTGGCCCACCGGTCAGGCCAGAATCCCGCCCTAGCTGCTCAGCGTCCCTGGCTGCCCCGTCGCCCGCCTGGACGTCCCCGCCTCTCTGCCCCCTGGCCTGCGTTTCTCTTTGCTAAGCGCTCTCTCCTCACCTCCACCCTGCAAGCTCCGGCTCATCCTTTAAAGCTCAAGGCAAACACCCCTTCTCCGGGAGCGCCAGGCCGGGCCTCGGCCCTTCTCCCCACCCTGGGCCTCGGCACTCCCTGACAAGCCTGCCTCTGTGCCCTCTCCACCAAGGGCAGAGGTGGCATCCTGCCCCTCTCCGGATCCCCGACGTGCACAGGGCCTGGCTCCCGGCAGGGCACTGTGGTCCAGCGAATGCGTGTCTGCTCCACCCACGGAGGGAGCCTGGTGACACTCACGTGACAGAGGTGAATAATTCAACAGTAATAAAATTTGGTGTTCATTACACTCATGTATTTTACCAAGATTTTATACTATTAAGAAAATGGCATTTATTAAATAATAATAACAAATCTTCTATTTTTATTAAACAAAACACATATAATGGTTATGTGGAGCTCTCGACCAGGGATAGCTGAGCACCTGGCCAGGTGGACGAGTGCAGCCCTGACCAGAGGCACATCTGCTTCCCATCTGGCCCGTCGGAGGCCCAGGTGGGCGGCTCTCGGGCTCCCATGGCCACATCCAGGGCCAGTACTCGGTGCTCTAAGGAGGAGACCCCCCAGCACCCCACCCCGTCCACCGTGCACCTGTGAGAGTCGGGCCGCGTCTGCTCACCACCTGCCCCTGCACTGAGAACAGACCCGACACCTCTCAGGAACCCCCAAAGTATCTGGGGCGAATGAATTTTGGGAACCTCTGGTCCACAGACCCAGAAATGTGCTAGGCCGTGTGTGGGGGTGAGTCTCCTCAGGCCTCTCATGGGGAGAGGGTGAAAAACTAATTACATCAACACCTGGGTGTGGGGACCAGGGCCCAAAGGAAATGGGCAAGAATGGAAGCCAGTAGGGATGAAATTAGAGTAACTCAAAAACCAGAAGTTTTTCTTCAATGTCATCCTATTATCATTTCAAAAACAACTGATGGAAATCCTCCCGGCCTAAAGGGGGGCTCTGCCTCAGCCCCTCGAGGGCGCGGCTGGGTGGCACCTGCCCTCCCCCATGGGTCCTACAGCCCGCAGGGCTGCCGGCTGGAGGGCTGCTCTCACAGGGGGCTGGCTCCTGGGGGTCGGCTGAGGCTGGCATTGGCAGAGTGCCTGCCGGGGCCACCTGACTCCAGTTCAGGGCTCTTCCCTTGTAAATATGCTTGTTTTCCATTAGTCATAGACCTAGGACATGTTCAGTGAAGAGAACTTGGAAAATACTGAAAAGTATAAGGAGAAAAGCCGCTTGTCAGCGCGTCCACCTGCATGGCACTGGCTCTGCTGGGCGGGACCTTCCTGGCCCCCCTGCGGGACGTTCCAGGTGTGGGAGGGCTAATGCGGCCAGTGGGGCCGGGGAGCCTATTAAAGAGGGAAAGAGTAAGTGGGGGCCAAAGGAAGAGGACTCCCGCTTTGGGGTTGATTTCTTCAAAGTCCCTGGGATTCCTGGAGCCGGGAGAGGGGAGGCGGGTGCCCAGGGACGGGGCTCCAAAGCGCAGCACTGCTGGAGAAAAGCCAGCGCTGACTGAGGGCACTAAGGCTGCTGGCTGAGGCCAGGCCACAGGCTCGGACACCTGACCACCCAATGGCTCCCAGCCAGACAGGCCCTGCAGGTTCAGGGGAGGGTGGGGAGTTAGCTGGACGACACACTCCGCAAGGCATGGGGACGGCGGAATCACAGGCCTGGACTCACAGGGCTTAGGACCAGGTAGGACGGTGAGTCGGCAGGTGCGGCAGTATGTGTGCCCAGGGCCGGGGAGAGCCGGGGAGGGGTGGGGCCTAGGATCAGGTACAGGGGAACCTTCCCCAGCCTGGGGACCTGCGGGCCTGGGAGGTTGTTTTTGGGGAGTAACATTTACACAGAGAAGTGCAGGCTGCAGAGGATTTAGCAGAGGGTTGAGGCGACTCCAGGTGGCCTGGAGTGGGGACCTCAGAAAGGGAAAATGGGCCAGCAGGCTGGTGCCCAGGGGTCACCCCAGGTTAGCTGTGCCCTGTGGATGGAGGAGACAGGGTGGTAAGTGGGTACTGGGCCTGGTGGCCGTATTTCTTTGGTCCCCTCTGCTGCTGAGAAATCACCTGTATGCCATTTGTAGTTAAGGTCTAAACTAGCTGTTCCAGTAGGATCTCTTTTTACAAAAAGCTGAACACAGAGAAGGAACTAGCCACCCTACGTGGAAGCAGATACTTGGGAGCCTGTCCTCCTGCAGCTCCTGCTGGAGCCGAGGGACTCAAGCAGAATCTTTAAGAACGGAGTAATTTGGAAGACAACGGCCCTGGTCTTCAGCGGAAGTTCCCCACGGTGAGTGTACCCTCCCACCCAAACCCCTGCTGCCACCTGTGTGCTCCCTGGGCGCCAGGCCTTTCCTGCACTCCAGGGCCAGTTCCTGCGGCTCCAACTCTCCTCTGACTCCCCGCCTGGCTGTGGGCTCTGGAGCAGAGCGGCGCCTGCTAGATGCTCAGGGAGGGCAGGCCTGCCCCCTGGGGCTGTGGGGAAGGAGGAGTGCTCCACAGGCCCCTGTCCCCTGCACCCCCGACCCTCACCTTCCTGTCCCCCCGTAAGTTAACTGGTGAAGGATCTCCGTGAGTATATCCAAGCCAGGTGCACCCTGGTACTCCGACAGCCTGGCATGGGGCCAGAGCCCACCTGGTCTGTTCAGCAGGTGGAGGTGTGGGGGCGGGGCGTGCTTACCATTTGGCTCTCATCTTCCTTTTTATCAGCAGGCCTGTCTGTCTGGGAGGCTGCTTTTCTCCTGACACAAGGAGGAAGAAGGTACAAATCAGCTCCTGAAGCTTTTCACACTGACCCAGATAATCTCCTCTGCGCTGGACACAGCTTGGCCCTCAGAGGAATGTTGGTGGGGATCTGACCCATTTTGGATAAAAGACGTGAGTCCTCCAAGCACGCATCTGCTCTGTGGCTATGTCCAGGCCTTCTATGCTTGTCCCGTGGCCTGACCACAAAGCTGGTCTGGGCAGAGAGGAGGGGCTGGGGGACATTCCTATCTCTGTTTATAGCACCTTGGGCACAGGAAGTTGTTTTGCGCCCCATCCAGGTTCCCTGGGGCCTGGGCTCAGCTTGTCTCCCGGGGCATTCAGGGCCTGGCCCTGTGGGACAGGGAGAGGTGCCCCGTCAGGGCTGTGTGGCTTCTTGTCTGCAGGCTGGCTGGCGTGGGCAAGCAGGCCCCACCACCTTGCGGGAGGTGGGAAGAAACCTTTTCCTGTTACCCTAAAGGCCCTCCATCTCAAAACCTAGTCACTCAGCCACACCCACCCGTCTAGGACACGTGGAGAAACTGAACATGCTCAGAAGAGGAAAGGCACTCAACGGCTCCAACCGATGCCCTGGGGTTGATTCACGCACGTTTCCCCACAGGGGTGAAATGCCTTTTCTTGTACTCTAAAAACTACTCCAAGTTTTTGGCCCCAGTGGTCACCTGTATCTGGCTAACCCCCAAGTCTACACACGTAGGTCCTCAAATCCCCCTGAGATATGCCTCTGGGGATCGTCAGTCTGGGAAGCCACCAGAGTGCACAGCGCTCAGCACTTGGGGTGAAATGCCCGTCAAGAGGGAGGCTGTCCCCTCACTGGGCCCCTCGGCCACACAGGCCTCCTCCCTCAGCCTTCTGTCAAGGAAGGACAGCCTGCCCAGTGCCCCCGCACCCTCAGCCCCGGCCTGCCACTGCCACTGTGCCGTGACATGCATGCCTGAGCAGAGCCAGCCTGCAATCTTCTAAAGCTGTAAAGCAGACTGGGCTGCACCCCGAAGACCCAGTGGGCCAACGTGCGAAGGCTCTCAGTGCACAGAGCCCTCAGCAGAGTCCCCCTCCTCTGGCACTGCCCTGGGCTGCTGGGGGGCCATCTGCAGGAACCTCCCCTAAAAGAAGTGCCTGCGGGGTCCTCACCGCCACCTCCACCCGCCCCCTCCCGAGAGGGGCCTCTCAAAGTGCACCTGCGGCACCCTCGGTGGGCGGTGCAGCCATGCCTGCCCCGAAGGGCCTGCCTCTCCGCCGGCATCTGGGCACTAAGCTGGCTCCCGGCAACACTGGCCTTTTCCAGTTCGTAGGAGCCTCTTCCCATGTAGCCTACACCTTTGAGGCCAAGCGGTTACAGTTAAGGCACTGGGTTCTGGGTTGGGGAAAGTGTGGGTATTCTCTTTTGAAGCCACATCTCCTGTGCTTACACGAGGCCCCATTCGCCTGAGACAGAGCCCAGTGTGCTCGCCCAGTGCGCCCTCTCTTCCGGCCTGACTGACCGCTCTCCTCCGCGGCCCTGCTCTCCACATGTTGGGTTTCTCGGCCTCGGCAGGTATTTTAACACCGCCCACCGCTGCTCTGCTCTTATTTCAGCACGGACTGTTCTCTACCATCTCAGCCTGGAAAACTTCTTATATTCCAGGCCGAGCACGTGTGGGACCTCCTCTGTGAAGCCCTCCTGGCTCTCTCCCCAAGGTGCAGCCAGTCACGCTGCTCACGCCTTCCCTGCTGTACGACAACCAGACAAGTCAACCCTGCACTCGGTCACCTGAGACGTATGCTCAGCCCCAAGCTGGAGGCCTAGGAAGGGCCTGAGCTGTGTCACCTCACCACTCCCTCTGAAAACCCACAGGCCCCTCCATGCCATCCCTTGCTGTATGCGCAGAGGCCCTGGGCAGGAAACGCTGGGTCTGCCCCTGCCGTGAAGTGCCAGACCCACACACATCACCCTCAGCTGTGTGGGTCTGATGAGGTGGAACAGGTGCCAGGGCCGCCCGGGCACACGGAGTGCTCTCTCAGAGCCAGCCCCCTGGCAGGAGGCAGGAAGAGCCCAGGTGAGAGAAGGCAGGACAAGCCACTGTTGTTGCTTTTCTCGGGCAACAGGAGCGTTCTGACAGGAGCGGCCTGCTCCGGACCTCCGGTGCGCAGCCAAGGCATGGCATTGGCAGCTGCTATCAGGGCTTTCCCGCTGTCAGGCCACCGTGACAAGTAAAACCCAAGTTCCTCTGTCTGACCTCTCCGCCTGCTCAGGTTTCAGCTGGGGAATGACCAAGGGCCATGGTGATGGGGGTGGCCCTGGGCAAGCTGGAGCCATGGGGTGTGGGTGGGGAAGTGGGTGACAAGGCGCTGGCCCAGACATCCTCTGGGCTCCTGCCACTTCCTCATTGCTGCCCCGTGTCCGCCAGCATGGCCTCTGTGGGACTGGCCCCCTCCCCTACGTGCACATGGTATGCTCTGAGCGGCTCCAGCACTGGGGCGCGTCTTTTTTATGATGGGATCTTAAGTGTAGGGAATGGCCCTCCTTTCCCTCGAAGTTTATCCCTGAAATTATCTTAAAATTTCTCTCTGCCCAGGACAGGGCTGGTACATGGAAGATACTTCAATAAATACTTGTTAAACTGAAATAAGGAAGGATTTAGTTTATTGGAATCCTTTCAGCTTGACGCCTTGGACTGACCCCTCGGGAGGGAAAACTTGACTGACAGCTCTGCTGCTTGGCTGGGCCCAGGCGACAATGGGTCCTGGGGCCAGGCGGGGACTCTCCTCCCGGTGCTGGGGAGCAGGAGCCTCCTGATGCACAGGTGGGTTTGGGGAAGCCTGAACACCCACCTCTTGGCGAGCAGTTTGTTCATTTCTTCCATGAGGCCTCCTCCTCCACCCCCACTGCTCGCCCGGTTGGCTTCAGACTTCGAGGTCCCACTGGGACTGGAGCCCCCGGATGCGTCTTCTGGCTAAGGGGAAAGGATGCAGTGTTCTCATCTGGGGACTGTGACGAGATGTCACGTGAAGGGTAAAGGGGACTTGTGTCAGTGTGGACGTGGCTCCTAGGATTGCAGTGCTGAGAGAGGCCCAAGGCATCTGGTCCAAACCAGAGCCCAGAGAGGACGGGACTGGCCAGTTGCGGTCAGCAGGCATTGCCCAGATCCGCTGGCTGACGGTGCCCTTGCCAGGATCAGCAGGGAAGAGAGACAGCTCTTGGGAAGGAAGCCAAAGTCTGTGTCAGAGGTGTTCTCAGACCACAGGCGCGCTCAGCCCTCTCCCAGACACTGCTGAAGGAGGCGGTGGAAGAGGAGCGGGCAGGGCTGACTTCCAAGACTCAGGGTGGAGAGAGCAATGGGCCCAGGCCTGCGTCCAGACTCTGCAACTGATAACGTGGGGGACTTCAACAAGTCGCTTCAACAGCGGTGCCTCAGTTTCCTCATCTATAAATTGCCCTGCTTGCGAAGGTCAATGTGAAGATCAGGAGCAGTTCAGGGAACTGACAGCACCTTGTGGCTCACACAGCGCCGCCCCCTGCATTTTCTCATTTAAGAACTAGCTGCGGAGAGCCCAGTTCATCTGGGGAGGCTGGGGCTTTGCCCAGCATCTGAAAGCCAAGGGATGGCTCTGCCCATTCACCAGGTGGAAACTGGCCCCCAGCCCATCCTGCCAGTGCCCAGGACGCTTACCCGCTGGACTCTTCTCAGCTTGGCCCCGGCCAGGGCAGCAGCCAGTCCTGACACGGAGCTCTCATCGTGGCTGGCACCCTGGGCTCCTCCGGTGGGCAGTGGAGGAGGGGGAGGTGGGGTGGCCCCCGTGGGTGGAGGTGGGACTGGGGGTGGCGGTGGGGGTGGAGGCCCGCTACATGAGATGGGGGCACTGGCTGCCGATGAGGGGTGCCCCGGTGGTAGGATGGGTCCTGAAATACAACAGTGGGGCTCAGTCAGTCCCCAGCCCCCAGCTAGTGTTTCCATGGGAGGAGGGACAGAGGGAAGCCCCCTCCTCTAAGGGACAAGGAGCTGCTCAAGGCTGCCTCTTCCAGGAAGCCCATGGGATGTGCTTGGCCTGTTCCAGTCACTCCCTGTGCTGGTTTCCCCAGCATTCTGGGACTTGGCTGGACCTGCATTGTCCCCTACTTGCTTAACATCCCTTGAGAGCAGCTAACTTCCTCTTGGTCTAATCATGGTCTCCAGGGGGAGGAAGCTCTTTGGTAGTGCAAACTGTACCCTTCTTTCCTTCTCAGTTTCTAGCACCATCCTAGGCATCAGCAGACATTGGTCCCCGAGATGCAACTGTGACTGGCCCAGGGACCTGGGGACTGTGGCAGGGAACTGCAGGTCCCAGCGCTGGGTGGAGCGCATGTCAGGGAGCAATGCTGAGTGCCACTGTGGCCTGCCATCGCCTGCACGGCCCTCCCTCCAGCGCTGGCTGAGCCTCCGTGGGATGCCTGGCAGAGGGCCAGGCCTGAGCCGGGGAAAAGTGGCCACAGGTGCCCTGATCATGGCGCTCATGGTTCTTTCCGGAGCAGTGAGCTGGTCACAGACAGATGCAAACTGTAACTGGCGGGCTGACAAGTGCTCCCGAGAGCAGGCCCACGGTGCCACCTTGGCAAATGAAGAAGGGGCTCTACCCTGGCCTGAAGTTCATGGGGGATCTCCTTAGGGAAGTAGGGGTACTGGGACGTGACAGAAGAGCAGAATTTAAGTTTTGTGAAGGGGGAGTGAGTTCAAGGAAGGAGGAGAAGGCTGGGAAGCACCTGAGATGCCCTGGAGACACGGGAAGAACCACCAGAGCGGGAAGCAGGGGCAGGGTCTGCGGAGGGTGATAGGGCCAGACCTGCTTTAGAACGCAGGGTGGGTCAGAGCAGGAGTGGGGCCAGGAGGGGGTGCCCGCAGCAGAAAGGTGACAGGTGGTGGTGCCAGCCAGCTTTTTCATGAGCGGGGGCTTCTGCAACCAGCTGGGGCTGTTTTCTCACAAGTAGAGCAGGAAACATCAACTGCTTACTTCAGAGGGCATTTGAGAGAATTAAGTAAAACACAGGATTTGAAAGTACTCTGTAAGTTCTAAAGCCCTGTACTTACTAACCAACATTACTGTTTTCTAGGAAGCCCTTCTGCTTTGCTCTGCTGAGTTCAGTCAATGTTGAGGACTGAAGCCATACCTGCTTTGGAAGGCTCCCCCAGCTGTCGGGAAGTCAGGGTCCACTCGGGGCCTTTGTACCTCCCACTAACGGGGTCACTGTGTGTGCTCTGTGATTAGCCAGTGTCCTTCGTCTGGACAGTGAGCTCCGTGGGCTGGAGCTGCATATGCATCTGCCTCGCCATCACTGTGTCCCCAGCCCTCAGCACAGTGCCTGAGACATGGCACGTCTGCTCAGGGAGTGACTGGTGGGAGGACTGGAGGCGGGCCGGCAGACATGCCGAGCTGTGCCCCATGCCTGCGGTCCTGCTCCCCTACTCTCACTGGATGCAGCGGTCACACTGAGACCTATCCAAGCAGCAGCTCTCACTGAGTCCTGCACGCCCAGGCACCATCTACGTGAGGGGCTGCCCCTGGGTGTGGGTGGGGCAGCAGGCCTGTGCACTCTCACCTGTGGCTGAGGTCCTTCTCTCCAGGGACTCCTGACGTTGCTGCTCCATCACTTGTCTGAAAAGCCACAAGAGCACAGCTGGTTTGGCTGCTCCACCTGGAGCCAAGCACAGTGCAGTGTGTCCAGCAGCCAGGTGGCAGGGTCGGGTTTTGCTGGCACTCCCTGAGAGCCCGCCCTGGGCTGGGGGCTTTGCAGTGGGTGCCTCATCCTGCCCCTGGCGCTGACTACTGGGTTTGCTGCCTCCACTTACAGAGGGAGGACGTGTGACTGGCACCAAGTCCCCAGACATGAGGGTGCCAGCAGCCCGAGGCTCAGGCACACCTGGGCAGGGAGCCCCTCATGAAGGCCAGGGCGACCATCTGGCCGAGGGACAGCTTTTCCCTAGGCTGGACGTGCTCGCCTGGCTTCTGGGGGCCAATGGCCTTGGCATACCTGACCTCAGGGTCATCTATACTTATGGCACTGGGCTACGTCCCCTGGAACAGTTTTCATGCAGGACTCTAAGGCTGCATATCCTCATTCTTTCTACACAGATCCAGCCGCAGGCCTGGCTTCCATGTAGAGCGCCATTTGGTACGCTGCGATGCACAGGCCTGTGGGCCTCAGAGGATAACGTCCCAGGGGCTCCTTATGGCAGAGGAGCTTCGGGTGCTCTAAAGGCCAGGCAAGTGAGGACACTGACCCACAAAAACATCCACAGAATCTGAGACTGAGATGCCAGGAGAGAAAGGAGCTCAAGGAATCACGTGGACTAGGGATGGCTGCCAGGCTTCTACTGGTGAGAGCCGACTCTAAATGCCTGCTAATGGAGCATGGGGCGTCGGGCAGTGGGCATGACGCCCACCCTGCTCAGTGGGAGAGCGCTGCAGGCAAGCCGCGGCCTCTGCCGTGTCAGGGAAGTGGGGATGGGCGGTCGGCAGAGCCATGAGTTGCAGGCTATGTGCCCGAGCCCTTGGTTCAGAGCAAGCTGGTGCTTCTCTGGTGCCGGCACTGTGCCTGGCCTCCAGCAGCTGCTCAGTAAGAGCTTTGTGGAGGAATAAACTCATGAAGCCCGTCCAGCTGCCTTCAGGTTAGAGAAAGGTCAAATGTTCACTGCAAAGACCTCCTTGAAGTGGAGAGCTTTCTGGTTCCCGTTCTGGGAAGCATGACTTTGTGATCACAGGCGAGTCACTTCCCTTTCCTGGACCTCAGACTCTTCTCTGTAAAACAGGCATAACACTCTTTGATGGGGTTCTTTTAAGGATTATGCCTGATACCCAAACAATTATGAAAATGACCCTTTTGGCACTAACGGTGTTTGAAAAGCTCCAGCAGCATCTGAATTAGCTTCTGCATGAAAACTGCTGAGACATCAGCCAAACTCCAGCACCCCTGGCTGTAAAACCCTGGGAAAATTGAAGACGTTTGAAAATATTTAAAAGTCAGGTGTGAACTTATGATACTATTTGTGAGCAAACGGGAAGGTCCTTGTCCTTGGAATCACTACCTCTACCCTGGGCCTCCTTCCAAGTTGAGTGACAGGCAGGGACCAGGGACCAGGGACCAGGGACCAGGGGCTCTGCTCAGCGGTTTGGCCCCTGCATTTCAAAAACTGACTCCAGGGGGCACTCTGGCCTGCGGATAGTCCACCCCCCAGTTCTCTGAGCCAGCACGGGACATTGGGCTTGGGTGGTGGGTTAAGATGATGCAGTGTGGAGGGTTAGCCAGTTAACTGAAGGAGCTTAGACCCACAGGCCCCTGTTCATTCCTTCCTCGAGCCTGCTGGGCCCCTTCACGCCCTTCTCTGGCAGGTGGCTGAAGGCCAGGGCGACCATCTGGCCGAAGGGGGCTGAGCTGGGGCCCGACCAGGCTGGTTTTCTGCCTCTAAAGAGTCCCAGAGCAGTAACTTGCCCAAGGTCACAGCCAGAGAGCGCTCAGAGGTCACTGACATCACTCTGGGAAGAGGGAGAGACCGGAGAAAACTCGCCAAGAGCCTCCCAGCCCGGTGACGGGTGGGGATGCCGCCTCCCGGCTCCTCCTGGGCCCTCCTGGAGTCTAGCCACGGGTGCTGGAGTCACCTCCTTCTTAGTGACCTGGCTGAGGAAGGCCTGGACCATGCCCAGCTCCTCAGCACAGCTCCCGGGAGCCAGGATTCAAAGCCTCTCCGAGGGCAGAGCACCCATGGCAGGAGGGCTCAAGCTGTGGCCTGCACTTCCTGGCAACGTGACCTGGGAGGGCTGTTCCCTCCTTGGCCACTGCGACCCCTTCTGTTACTTCAGGACAACGGCACTGGCCCTTCCTCTGAGTTCCGACACCGTGGAAGCTCCTCAGAGGCAGGTGGGGGCCGCCCGCCACAGGTGCGCCCAGTGAGGACAGACCGCAGGCCTGGCCAAGTGCTGAAGAGCAGCTGCAGCTCACAGTGCTCTCAGGGCCGCTGCCCGCTTTGACCTCAGCTGGGAGATAGTGGGCAGGGGTGACGATCCTCCAGAGAGGCTGTGCACCTGCCCAGGCATGCGCAGAGGCGGCGGCACAGGACAGGCCCAAGGCCAGGGGCCTCAGTCGGACAGACCTGGGCGGCGCGCCCACCGTCTCCGGCAGGGCGGCCCTGGTCCCGAGTCCCTCCATGTCGTGACAACCGCCTCCTGGCCGCCTTGGGAGGGCTAAGGTGCAAGAGAGTGGATGGCCTTGGGGCGAGACACGGCTGGCAGCAGCGCTTGCTCTGTGAGACCACGCCTGCCCACCCGTGGCACAGAGGCCACGGACTTGCTCCCTCTTCCTTTCTGCTCAGGCCCGTGCCCTGCCCAGGAGCGCATTCCCGGGGGCCGTGGCCCGAGCCACAGGTGGGCGCTTGCTGGCTGAAGGCCGGCCCCCGCGGGGGTTACCTTCTCTGGATGTCCATCTCATCGGGAGAGGGGCCATTCTGCACCTGGCGCTGGGCGGAGGGGCCTGCGGGGCAGAGAAGCACAGAAGCATGGCAGTCAGGAGAGAAGGCCCGGGAGACAGGCCGGAGCTCTGCCCGCCCCTGCCCTCCTGGCCCCACGGGACGCGCCCCTGACCTCGGGCCCGCCAGCTCCCCACCCCACCCCATCCTCTCAGCTAGCCCCCTTCTTCCCTTCTTGTGGCTTGCCCCCCGGCGTCCATCAAACGGCCACATTTCCCACATGGTCCAAAAGCACCCTTTTAGCTCCTGCCTCCTCTCCTCCCCTGTCAAGTGCACCTGCTCTTTCTGCTTCCTCACTGCCACCACCCCCTCAAGCCTCTAAAACCACAGCGGGCTTGGCATTACCAAACCCAGTAGATCCATTTATTCCACATTTCGAGCAAAAGTATGACCCGACAGCAGGTAAGCGTCAGAGCCTGGGCTGAGCTGCAGCCGTGGTCCTCACCGCGGGGAGGTGCCTTCCTGCCTGCACCTCGGGGTCTGCCGCCGTGGGGAGGGAAGGAGACAGCGGGGGCAGAGGTGGAAGAGGCTGTCACTGACCGAGCCACCTCTGCCCTGGACTGGAGGATGGGGCCCAGAGCAGGTGAGGTGTGCAGACGGGGGCTGGTGCTGTACCACACTTGGAAGAAAACCCAGGCTTTCGGCCAACCTGAGAAAGAGCGGATTGTTCCTTCTCTGCCAGCTCAGGTGTCACTGGAGAACTACAGAGTCACTGTGACACGGGAGGGACGCTGGGCAAGCTGGCCTCACGCCTCACTAACTAGATGGGGAAGGGGCTTGGTCTCCTCCCTAGGAGGTGACAGCAAGGTTCAGCCATGCGTGGCGAGGCACCTGAGGGGCTGGCATGTTGTTCCCTGGATCAAGGGCACGGAGGGATAGAGCTAAAAGAGCCCAGAGCTGGAGCAGACCAGCTGATTCTAGGGCAGCTCCTGCCCGGCACAGGATCTCCTCTGAGCCTCCTGGGCAGGCATGCCCAGTGTAATCCCGGCCATGGGAGCCAGTGCCTCCCCGGTGACTGGCTTCTTTCTTACACTAAAGTCTCAAATCTACCCACCCACAGAGGCCCTACTTCTAGCACCAGGTGTGATGCACCTGGGGGCAAACCCCTTTTTCTCAGGCCTGAAGTTAGCCTCCACATTTCAGCAGTTCCCAGACCCTGCTATCCTGGGACAGACAACACTTGGTTGCATGGGGCCTTCCATTCTTAACCTAGGAAAACGTTAGTCTGTTTTGAGCTATCCTTAACCTTAGGACGTGCTTCCTGATTTTAGAGGTGGGACCTAAGGCCCAGGAAGGGGTCTGTCAGCATCACACAGTGTGTGAGCAGCTGACGTGACACTCCTGCTATCCCCTTACCCCTTGCTGAGTCTACCCGCTGGCCACAGCTGCCCCAGTGGCAGAGGCAGGCAGGAGGGTGGAGGAGATGTCCCCAGAATGTTCCTTGGGAGCTCCTGGCACAGCCCAGTGGCAGGAGCTTCTTTAGTAGGGAAGTGGGTCTCAGGGTGGGATCACCAGGTAGCCGGTCCTCAACCCCACCTGTCCCTGACGAATCCGTGTGTGATACAATCAGAAGCCACGGTGGAGGCCCTGTGGACTCTCCCGTGGCACGGAGCCGCCTCAGGCCAGCCTCGTCCCCACCTCCAGGATGCAGTGTGCAAGCAGGTGGGGACCCCAGCCCCTCCTCCACCTCCGTGACTTGTCAGTCACCTAGTCCTATGGCTGTGGTGTCTGAGATCCCAGCAGACCCCACCACTGCTGCACCCACATGGCTGCTTCAGCATCGCTTTCCTGGACCAATGCCTCAGTCTACCAAAAGGACCCTCTGCCTCCACTCTGTCCGCTGGCTCCCCTGTCCATCTTCCATACTGACATCGTGAACTCGATCTCTGGAAAACACAAGCCAGACCTTATGGGGCTGGGTCCAAGCTCCACTGAATAAGACTCCCGCCCACCCCCACAGCTGCTTCTCTTTTGTGTGGGCTACACAATCCACCTGGGATTCCTTCATCACCTGCCAAACCTTCAAGGCTCAACTCCACAGTTGCCTCCTCCAGGAAGCCTTCCCTAGGCCCTCTTGCCCTGCACTGCTGGACACCCAGGGATCGTTCATATAACACAACTTTCTAACCAACAGTGTTGTAACTCGAGAGCATATTCTGTCCCCTTGGAGATCCTGAGCTTCTTGAGGGCAGAGCCACCCTCTTACTCAACTCACCACTTCATGCTCAAGGCCTGGCTCACATCAGATACTTGGTACATGTTACTGAGTTGAGTTGGGAAGGTTAAAGGGAACTTGTGATCACCACACCTTAGGGGAGAAAAGCAGAGGTAAAGGAAGGCAGCTGAACTGGCTCAGATGAAAATAAAAACCACGGATGAGGCGAGCCATGAAAACACAAGGATCCTCTAAAGTCCACGCTCGCTCAGGGAGCAGGGCGACCGCGGCAGAGTCCCAGGCTGTTCCCAGCAGCCTGCTGCTGGTTGGAGCCTGCAGGCAGGCCTGGGAGACAGGCTCCTGGCCCCACCTATGTCACAGAGCATTCGGTTTCAGACATGCCCCCCGGCAGAGGACGGCTCTCGGCTCTGCGCTCAGCTGTGTGCTGGCTTCCCGGGTCACCTCTGTGGTTGTGTGGGTGTGTACACACGCTTGTACTAGAAATATCTGGCCAACACTCGTTTGTGGGTCAGGCAGGTGGCGGGAAGGAAAGGACCCCGCCTGAGTCCTCCTTGGCAAATCCACCTGTTTCCTCACCCATGAAATGGGATTATGAGCATGAATACGAATCAGATAGTAGTGACTCAAAAGCTGGATAAATGAATAAACTAATTGCACGAGAAAGGGAATTGGTAAACTATAAAGCCCTGAAGAAGCATTAGTTTTTATAACTTTTTTTTTTTTTTAGTTTTTATTACTATTTAAAACAAATTCTTTGGCTGACCTTTCCACTAGTCCGCTGTCTCCTGCAAACCCTCCGTGTCTCTGTATAGTTGCACTCGAGGGGCCTTTGGCCCTGCAGGTCTGCTGTGCTGGGCCAGGCCGTGCCGTTAGAAAGGAGTCCGCTTCCCCCGCGGGAGTGCTTCCTTCTCCACCGGCCTCCGGCTGCCTGCGCTCACTGTCCAGCTGGCCCGCCCGCCCTGAGAGGTACAAGGACTGCTGGGGGCTCTGAGAGGCGAGGGGACTGCCCACGGCCATGGGGTGCATGACACTGGCCCCGGTGTCACAAGCTGGTGGAGGCTGGGAGCTGATTTTGCCTAGCCCACCCTCCGCTGCCCTAGCTCAGACACCCTCATCCTTCTCTCACTCGCCTGAAGCGAGTTTTGCCCAAGTTAACACAAAGAGCCCACCGGCACTGCAGACACGAGAAGGAGAGGAAGGGAGAGTTAAGGTGGAGCATCAGACAGCCATGGAGGAAGCAGGTTGCCTGTGTACTGGGCCGTGGGAGCCCAGGCCACCTGTCACAGTGCAAGGCCTGGGGGCAGGCCAGGGCAGAGGGTGCCCTGTGCCCCAATAGACTTCCCATCTGAACACAGAGAGGGGAAGGGGACAGAGGGTGAGACCCTGGCTGATACGTGCATCCGGGCCCATCTGTGCCAGGGCCAGGTTCTGGGGACCATGGAGCTTCGGGCAAGGGGCTGGCTTCCCACCATCTCTGAGGCCACTTTCCCATCCTACTGAACATGGGAGGGCCTCAGAGGAGGGAACATGGCGGAGAAAGAGAACTGGAGCTGGGGAGGCTGGGCCCTGCAGGGGCAGTGGCAGGAGGCCAGCCACAGGGGACAAGGGCCGGCCTCACCCTTGGATGCTGAGCCCAGTCTGACTGGCTGGAGCCACTGCTGCTGGCGAAGCTGAGGGAGGAGGGGGCCGGGGAGTCGCAGCCGCTCTGAGTGGCACTGGGACCCCCTGAGGCCCAGCAGCCGCTCCCCTTCCTCACTCAGGTGCAGGCGGTGACACCCGACCCCCTCACAGGGCTGGGAAGAGAGCAAGCACGGTACTGGTTCTTTCTAAAGCCTGTGCCTTTGACCCAAGGATTTGATAAAGGATGCCAGCGTGAGGCACATCTTCAGGAGAGCTGCCCTTACCGAACAGAAAGGGGCAGGGGGAGCAGGTGAGAGGAAAACCAGGATGGGCTTCTGGGAGAGCGAGCCGGACATGGGCCGCACTCCGCGGGGGCCGCGGGGCAGAGCAGGCAGGAAACGGCTGTGCACAGGTCTCCTGGCTGAGCAGGGAGGGGCACCTCCCCGTGGGGACCCTGCTGGTGCCAAGCCCTGTCCTCTGGGACGTATTAGGTGTGCCTGTACGCACCAGCAAAGACGGTGAGCTGAGTCCAGCCAGACAGCATCTGACTTTCAGCAACTGTTCTGTCCTCCACAGTCCCAGCACTTAACACAGTTCTTGGCATTTGGTCAACACTCAATAAATATTTGCTGGATAAACGGATGGCAGGGCCCCAGGAAGACGGTCTGAAGATCTCCAGCCGGCTGCTGGGCTGAGGCAGGTGATGCGTTCTTAAAACCCTCAGCTCACAGCTGAGCAGGCTGTGCCTCCTAAACGCCGAGATGTTTCAGCATGTGAGACACTGCAGGCCACCCCAGTGGACGCACTAGGACAACAGCACAGGATGGGGCAAGGGCAGAGAGGACCCCAGTGCTTGGAGACTTACTCCGACATGTGCTGGGCCCTGTGCCAGACTGTAACATGACGCCTCATTTAACCCCACACACGGGGGCCTTGAAAGGTCGCTATTTTATCCTTAAGAGGGCTGGGAAGCTGCAGAACTTAAGTAGCATCTTCAGGCCACCCGGCAGATAAACTAGGTGCACACCCAGGAAGAAAGGAGCCTGCAGTGAATGCCCTCTGCTGACTAGAAGCACAGGTGGCACTTCTACCTCCAAGGAAGGGAGGGTGAGGGGCAATGGGCAGAGGGCCCAGAGAGGGAAGAGCTAAGCAGCAGACCCTGAGGCGGACACGACCAGGTAGAGGAGCCCTTGCACCGTGCTCTTTCTTGGCAGGAGCGCTGCCCACATTCATGTGGCTCGGCACCCGCTGGCCTCTGGGAGGTGAGTCCCTGGGTCTGCCACCTGCTGCCACCTGCCGGTCCTGCCTGAGTACCTGTCCGTGCTGGGCTTGGGGGTGTGAGCAAATAGATGGTCCTGTCCCAGGAGGAGGACGTGGACCACAGGCTCTCAGAGCTGTACAGGGCCTCAAGGGCCTCAGGCTGTACCGCGTGGGGGGAGGAACCCCCTCTTCCTCCTCGCGGGCTGAAATCCGCCTGGCTACCACTGCTCCCCGTGGGCCTCCAGACAGGGGAGCACACTGCCTGGCTACAGGAGACAGCCTGGTCCTCGCACAGCCCTTCCTTCCTGTTCCCCAGCCCCTCCCGTCCCTGGCCGCACGACCCCTGCAGAGTGGCCTTGGGGCCAGGAGAGCCCTGTTCCTGGAGCTCTGCTATAGGACAGTTAAATGCCGGTGGGGGGGGGGATTCTCCCCTCTCTGGGCCTCAGTTTCCTATGAAGCAAGGATGGAACCACCTCGTTCAAAATCTCTACATATAAAAGGACAAAGGAGGAAACACAGCGGAACGGAGGGACAGGCGCTGCTCCGTGACTGCATTCCTGAGTCAGGCTGGTGTAGGTGGGCCGCGGCCACACGGCTCTGTCCCCAGGTGCAGCGTTGTACATTATGCAGCCTAACGTGGGCAGATAAGCCGAGGCATTGCTGACACCTCTGAGAAAGGTGTCCCCTGCCAACCATTAACATTTATGAGGCTCTGGGACACCAGCCCCCAGCTCCTCTGGGACGGAAGGGATGGGCCAGGTTTCGAGTTAGTCTCTACAGGAAACGCATCCCCTGAGCCTCCTGAAAAGATGGAACCTGATCCCAGGACAGCCAGAGACCAAGGGCCCAGCTCCTGTTCAGGGATGCTTGATGGAATCTCTGGCCAGCAAATGACAGCTGCCTGGGCTGGGCACGGCCCCCCTCTGCCATCTCTCTGACTGGCTTCTTCTCCTTCCTCCAGAGGGTCCCTCCATTTTGGGTTGACTTAGAGCAACACTTTAAGATGGGGGGCAGACTTCCCCTCTCGTTTTGAGGTTCCTGCTGTCAAGCAGGCTGAGTGTCCATGTGGGCTGGAGTCTGTGACCGGGGCCTAGGTCTGCAGAGTTGCCTTGCCAAAGCCACCCAGGAAATTGGTGGCAGGGCTGGGAAGAAGCACCCAGGATGAATGACTCCAGGCCCAGGGCTCGGTCCACCCCAGCGTGCTGACGGCTCAGGCTCGACAAGCAGCCACCTCCCACCTCTGCTTCAGAAGCCAAACCAGTGGTGCCTCACCCATTTCTTGAGCTTGGCTCAGCAGCAGACGAGTCCTGCTGCCACCTTCCTACTTTGATGCCAGGTTGGTTCATGGGGTCATCCTGGGGGACCCTTCTGGTGTCTTTCCTGCCCATCCTTACTAATGCACTTAGGTTCCCAGCCGTCTGATATATGAGGCAGTGCTTTAATTTGCTCTGGTCACCAGAGCCTGCTGAGCTCAGGGAAAGGGAGGGACTTGCTTGAGGACCCATCCCAGACTGGGGGTACAATCAGGGATAGAGCCTAGGTCTCCCAGCACCCAGGTCAGGATGCCACCCGTCAGTCTGCTTGGTCCCACTCAGGCTGTGGTCCTCAGGCCAGTTATCTGCCTGGTGAAATACCCTCTCCCTTTTCTAGTAAGTTCATTTTAGAACACCTAAGAGACCCTGAAAAGACTCTCAAACAGAATAAAGCGCAATAAAACTCTGTCACACCCATACAGTGTGTGTGAGAAAGAACCTCTGCATCATTTTTGTGATTAATCTGCTCACTATCCAGGGCAGGGACTTTTTATAGATGTGAAAACTGAGGCTCAGAAAGGGTGAGCCACCTGCCCAAGGCCACGTGGGCCTCAAGCGCAGGGTGCCGCTGGGACAGGGGCCCACGTCTCCTGATGCCCATCCCCTCAGCAAGGCCTCGATCAGTGACAGGCACCCTGTCCCCGGATCCAGAGCTTGCGCCCCGCCGTGCCCCCACCCCCAGCAGCTGGCAGCAAAAGGAGAAGCGGGGAGGAGCAGGAAGAAGGGGTGCCCGCGTCACCTACAGTGCACTCTGCAGAGCACGGCGCAGTCACAGTGGCAGAGGCAGAAGCAGCGGAGGGCCCACTCCCTGCTGACCATTACGGGCCGGCCCCCGGGTGCCGTCCGGGAGGCGTGCTCCTTGCATCCTGGTCACTTACCTCTCCTTCCTCAGCCGCCTGGCTTATGCAGTGGGAAACTGATATGACAGCCAGCCGCCAAATGGGCTTCTGCTTCAATCTTTAATGAGGCTTCCCAGCTAACCTATTGCAGCCCTCCTGTCTACCCAATTCCAGCAAGCTCTGGGGGCCCTGGAGGAGTGTCCAGACCTCTGGGGCCAGCTCACAGCCTTGGTGACACCAGGTGTCTGCCAGAAGGAACCGCCCACCATGGTTCTCCTCTTGTCCGCTGTGGGCAAAGGGATGGGACAGGGTGGGCGTGGAACCAGAGGGAAGTGTGACTGGCCAAAGGAAAAGCCCCGGGCATTGCTCCACTCGGCTGCCTGCTCTTCCCAGGCTCTCACAAGTGTCCTTGTGTGCTGTTCCTTGGTCTTCTTTCCTTGCCATTTGCTCAATCTCCTAACCAATCCCAGCCTCTCCTGTTTTCTTTCCCAGCCCAACCAGCTCCAAGCCTGCAGAAAATCAATCCTTTAACCCATGAAGCGCACCCCTCTCCCACCACCTGGGGTGCCTTAGTGCTGTCCCACCTGTAGGCATGGTTCCTTTTGCTGGGAACACTCGTCTGCACTTCCCTGTTGGCGAGCCTCCAGGACCCATCGAGCCCAGGGTAAGCAGGTCTCTGTCCCTGTGGCCGCCTCCTCTTTCCTCTGCCTGCTCTGTGGTAGTGTCCTGTACCTCAGTGTCCCAAGGATGCACTTACTGCCGATATTTGAATTTTTGCTTACTGAGCCATGAGCTCGACAGCAAACCCCATGTCCTGCCCTTCTTGTGCCCCCGCACCCCACGTGGGCCTGGCTCAAACTGCACAGTCTGCGGGCCGTCACCCCAGCCCCTCTGTGTGGGAAGCAAGGCCGTGCCCTCTCCTAAAAGCCTGCCTGGGGTTTCGTTCTCTGCTCCCTACTGGGCTCCAGGCAATGCTTCTCTCTTGCCAACTGTCTCTTCCACCTTCCATGACCTGCCCAGACCCCAGCCTCAAGCACTCTCACCTGTGGCTCTTTCCAGCGGCCCCCAACCTGCCTGTCTGCTTTAGGCTTGTCCCCTTAAGCCCACATTTACTGGTCAAGCATCAAAGCCAAGCCCCAAGCCAAGCCCCAGGCACTGTTCCCCAGCTGCTGGGCCCCCTACCCTCCCACGCACCTGGCCTGGCCCCCGCCTGTCCCCCCCAGCCCCTTTCCTCACAGTGACCTGCTTGGGTCAGGCTCCATCTCCCTCAGCATCTTTCCTCATGGACACTGACTGGTCCCGCATTACTTCCCCTGAGTGAAATACAAATATGCAAACTATGCATGAATTTGTAAGTACAACACTGAACTCCAAAGGAATTTGGGACCCCTCCTGAGACTCGCTGCCTAGGAAGGGCATGAGAAGGGGGTGCCTGTGGATAAAGTGAAGGGTCCTGTGGCCAGGATTCCCACCTGGCCCTGGTTGGCTAGCTCACTACACACGTGTGGGCAATACGTTGTTACTGACTTATATAAAGAGCTCCGCCCAGTGCTCTGGGCAACACGGTGGCACGGCTGCAAGGCTGCAGGAGAGCAGAGCAGAGCCTGGAGTGGTGGCAGCACCGAGGACAGAGGCCCAGGGGACGGCTGTGTGGGTAGAGAGGCCCGGAGGCAGAGACCAGCCTGCTGCATGCAGACTCGCTCTGAGTGAACAGGATTTTAGTGACTGACCTGCCACTGTGGAAATAAATTTGGGTATAACCCTTTCACCCCAAGAATGTTCTACTCTCATCCCTTGGTCACACTGAATCCATAGTGAACTTGCCCGGGGCTGAAACCCATTGGCAAGACAGTGCCCCACCAACCCTTCCCCTGGGGCAAGACTCACAGGGTCCTGCCTCTCCAAATCCTTCCTTGGGTGATCAGCACAGCAGTCCCAGCAGGCGTTGGGACCTGGGCCGAGCTACTCACTGTCCCTCTCTGGGCCTCAGTTTTCCCACCCGAGGGGCTGAACCAGAGAGGAAGCGCGGAGCTGCGGAGGCATCAGCAGGGCCCACCAGGTTCGAAGTGCCCTCCACAAGCCAGGTACTGCTTCGAGCACCTGGACTTGAAGCCGCTGGAGCTACATTCAGTCCTGGCTCTGTCACTTGCTCTTTGACCTCGGATGGGTTCCTGAATCTCCTTGTTTTCTGTCTGAACAGTAACAGAGCTCCACATGTCTGCGGGTGTGGATCATTAACATGTTACTGGTCAGCTTGGGGTGTGATACAGGGCAACACAATAATGTCGGCTTCTTTCCTTCATGGGTAATTCCGAGTGATTCATGCGGCATGTTTGTATGTGTTGAATTCTTGTTACACATCCTGGGAATGGGGAGGTAAGTAATTCACATCAGGAGGCAGGCATGGACATATCAAGGAGCAGAATATAAAATCGGCACGAGCTCTTGCAATACAGCACCAGACTTGTGAGGACTCTGGCGACAGGGGGTCTGCAGGCTACGTGACACCGGCCCCAGGACAGGCAGGCTCCTCGCCGGCACTCAGGGGACCTCTCTGCACGGCACCCCACCTGCTCTCACTAACCGCTCCTGCTCTTCGGCAGGTCGGTCGCACATTCCCGAGGTGCGCCTTTCGTCCTGTGTCCCGTGCTCTACGTGTGATGCGGCATGGGGCCTGTCTGCCCCTCCTGTCCCGCCAGCTCTGAGGCCTGCTCAGGGGCTTCCTTGAAGCACCTCCTCCGAGCCTGGCCCGGCGCCCAGGCTGCCTTTCATCAGAGTTTGTCTGCACCCCCTGTAGGGCTGTGAGCACCTTGCATAAAAGAAATACCCTGCATCTACGCTTCCTTATCACCGTGTCTAATTCACAGAACAAGGTGACAAGCTGTATTTATCACTCCACGTAATACATCAGAAAGCGGAGTTTCAGGCATGAATCGTCCATCTAACTGGTGGGAAGGCTGGGTCAAGCGGGGACTCTTTCAGCTACACCTTTGTACCAGCGTGAACAGGGTGTGGTGCTGCTCCAAAGCAGGGACACAGGCAGGGGGGCCAGCCTAGCAGAGTGGTCACCAAGCCCAGCTGGCAGAGCAGACCACCACCGAGCTCCCTCAGGAGGCAGCTGGAGCCACGCTGCAGTGGGGGTGGGCAGAGCCCGAAGCTCCCAGCTCCAGGGAGCTGCAGGCTGCTGGGGCTCTGCCGGGACCCCCCCTCTAAGCTGGTAGGAGCCTGGCTTTGGGGCAGGGATACCCAAGCTGCAAAGGCCTGGGGGCCTCCAGGGCCCCTTCCTCAGGTCCAGGGGAAGGTCTGCGCCCTAGAATAGTACTCCAAGGCTGCCCTTCAAGACCTGGCCCTGCCTATCCCTCGCTTTCCCTCTTCACCCACTACCCAGGCTGGGTGGTGCCCCTGTGAACGGCCCAGGCTCAGCCTCGGCGTGGGCAGTGGCCTCTCTGGACTGCTCCTCTCTCTTCTCTAACTGGCAGACTTCTATCCGTCCTTCAAGACCCATATCAGGCACGTCCACCCAGGCTTTCCTGATGCCCCTGAACCTCTACCTCAGCCTCTTCTCAGCTCCTCCTCTGGCTTCAAATCCCCTGTGTGGTCAAGTCCCTATTCTCCAACTCGACCAAGCTCCAAGAACGCAGAAACCATGTTTTCCTCGACTTTGTGTGTGTGTGCGTGGCTCTGAACAGATGCTCAGTCTGTTCATTCCTGCATCACACAACCACCATGGTGTGAGGTGCTGGGGGCACAGCCGTGGGCACACTGCTGCCCTGGAACTTACACTCTGGAGGAGAGATGGGCAGCACATGTGTAATGCACGAGAACGTGGCACTAAGAGCCCTGAGGTGGCTGACAGGTGATGTGCAAGCAGAGGCCGAGGGAGGTGCCCTGGGTTACTTGGCAGAAAGAGTGTCCGAGGCAGAAGGGACATAAGGTTAAGGCCCCGAGACATGTGTGGCACACTCGGGGGAACGAGGAGGCCGACGTGATTGGAAGCAGGTGGGAAGCAGAGTGGGGAGAAGTGAGCTCAGGATGGCAACCAGGGCCGTGGGGTCCATGCGGGCCTTGGTAGGACCTGGATCCGATTCCAAGTAAGACTGGAAACCTGAAGAGTCTTGAGCCAGGGCTGGCCTGACCTGGACTTGAGGAGACGGTCTGCTTGCTTGTGCAGGACAGACTGCTGTGAAAAGCCAGGCATTTGCTGAATGAATGAGGTGGGTGAATGAAGGCAGGCACCAACAAGCAGGTGGGGCGGGGCCTCAACGCTCACATGTGTCCACTCTGGAACCACACGGACCTCATGTCCAGCACCTCGGTTTCTGAGCAACTGGGAGGGTTACTAAGATACTCAAGCCTACTCCTACCCTAGTAGAGCTAACCTGGCAGAACACTGACCCAGGGAATTATCATTCTTTACGAAAGATGTCATACATGCTAGGAGAGGAAAGAACATGGATGCTAACGGACACTTGACTTCACGAGATGCAGGCGCTGGGCTGTAAGACAGGTCAGGGCAAATGCTAGGAACAATCCACCCGTGACCAAGCTGGGTTCTGGTGCAGAGAGCCCGGCAGTCACCTGCTGACCAGGGTCTCTTCCGAGAGGCAACAGGATCTAATGTGCAGAGTCCTGGACTTGGAATCGGGAGTCTGGGGCCCTGACTCTCACGAGGATGGCCTTGGGAAGTCACTTACTGCTGTGACTCTCGGTTTATTCATCCTTAAAGTGGGGACAACAAATCCTAATGCCTCCTTAAAGCCACAAGGGTGTGCTGAGGGAAGCTGAGAGGAGGTCCAGGCGTGGTGGTGGGTGGGAAGGGGACATGTATGACAGAAGACATGCTCCTTTCCCCGAGGAGGGGCAAGATCCTCGGACAGTGTCTTGGGGTGGGCTGCTCCACGAACAGCAGTGGTAACTTGCATTCCCATGGCACTTCACAGCTTAAGAATCACATTCCCGTCTATTTTACCACTGGAGCCTCACAACGCCGTAGGCAGTTACCAGGTCTCCTTTAGAGATGAGGAAATAGGGCTGCTTGCTCAAGGTTTCTCAGCTGCCCCACGGACAGGCCTTGCACGCTGCCATCTGCCCTGAGCCTGTCGTTCTGTCAATCACCTATGTTGAACAAGGCTGCTCCCTGTACCCCAACCTGAGGCACCTGAGGTGGGCACTGGTGAGGTGGCATTCACAGTGGGCCGTTCGCTATCTCAGGCCCTGACTGGACATGCAGTGTCCAGGCCCTCTCTACGGCAAACTAAAAGCCCCTAAGAAGTCTTCCCATCAGTGTTAGGGAGATAATCCTGGGGCTGGGGGGTGGAAGGAGGGGGTCGTTCCTCTGCAGGACGTGAACTGCAAGCAAACGGGCAGCTCTTTAAACCACAGCAGGGCCGTGGTAGGCTGAGAGTGGGATGTTCAGAAATTAGGGGCTGTTAAAATACTGCCATTGTTCAGAGGGAGACCCCACGGGTCGGGCAGAGTCTCTTCTCGGGCCCGATGTCCCAAACCACCAAGATCTGTTTGTGCCACCATCCTCCTCACGCTCAGGTCCTCCCATCTGCCCGCGGCCCTCGCCGTCCCAGCCCAAGCAGCCTGGCCTCCCTGTGCCCCCAGGCAGGGCTATCGGTACCACCACAGAGGCTGACGGGTTAGTTAACTCTCCAAATTAGAGAAAAAAAGTAACTTCAAAATTGTCACAGTAACGTACAGGTGACCAAGCACTTTCTCAAATATCTGTTGTCCTCACAACAACCCTGTGAGGTGGGTGTGATCAATCCACGTACAGATGGACAAACTGAGTCTTGGAGGTGGAGTGGCCTGCCCAAGGGCACATCCCTGGACAGGGGGTGCCTGCACCCAGACTGCCCGACTCCATGTGTGGCGCGCAAGCGCCTCAGGGCCACAAGCAGCTGCAGGTCAGTGACGACAAGGCCGCTGCTTGTTCCAGGTGGTGCTCAGTGGGCCGAGGTGACGGGTGCGATTTCTGTGTGAGACAATTCCATTTGCCATGTCCCTCAATCACAGACAGCACCCCTCACCTTGCGCCCAGTTTCACAGGCGGCAATGGCGCTGGTTCAGGAATGTTGTCCTGGTCGGCAGAGGATGGAGTGATGGCAGGAGCGACAGCTATGGGAGGCGCTCAGAATGGACACGGGACCAACCGAACTGCGAGCCCACCCACCGCCCACCACCCAGGATGTGCCACCTTGGGGTGCAGACACGTGGAAAGCAAAGCACCTGCCCTCTGGGAGCTCACAGTCTAGGCAGGCAAAGCGCAAGGTCCAACCCCGAGGGACACAGTGTGTCCAGAGCTAGGGAAGTGGCCCCAAGTCTGCTGGGGCCCCTGGGAGGCTCTAGTGGCCTGGCAACACGGACAAGGGGCAGCTCAGCTCAGCGCAGCGCTGAGAGGGGACAGCATGCGCGGCACAGCCTGGCTCGGCTCACACACAGGGTCTGAGGAGGCCTTCAGTGAGGCCGAAGCCAGGCCGCAAGGGACTTGCTGAACTGACCTGGGTTCTGTAGAGAGGTCACACTGGGGGCACCAGCAGGGAGGACAGAGGGAAGAAGAGGGACCAATGCTCAAGGGAGCGACCGTGACGGCATGGGACTGAGGCGGCAATGACGAGGCAAAGTTATACCAGGGGTGGGCCCAGGGCACGCCCTTCATCAGCATCAACTGCCCAGAGCAATCCCCACATGGGGGGCCTGGGCCGAGCCCCGAGACCCAGCAAGCCCTGTGCCCTGGTTTGCCCACTGACCTGGCAGGATGGCTGCAGCCAGAGCTCATCAGTGAGGCAGTATGCTGGCTTTTGAGAGTCCCAGACAGGCAGGACACTTTCTGACACCCCAACCTGACTTTGGGATCCAGGTGCTGGGGCAAAAGAACATGCCACATGGTGCTGACTGTTGGATCGAGGCAGAAATAAAGCCGTGTGGGTGCCAGGGAGGGGGTGGAGGATGCCGCCAAGGGAGCTGGAAAGGCTTCCTCCGAGGGACGAGTTCTGTGAGGAGCGGGGCCTGGATGCAGGGGGTAGCGGGTGGGGAGGCCAGGCTGTGCCATTTGTCCGTCCAGCCTGTGTAACATAGGCATGGACAGGGCGTGGCGCTGTCCACACGCCGGGCACAGGCTGGTTGGCACTGAGGCACCTGGCTCTCAGGAAGGGGCAAGCTGAGGGCAGTCAGGAGGGCCACCTGCCCATCAGGGGCCCTGCTGGGCTGGCTTTCTTGTATCTCAGGTGGGGCAGAAAGTGCCCATGGCCTCCGCAGAAGGGAGATGAAACAGCCATTTCTTTTTCTTTAGGGGAAAAGGATAGGTATTTTCAACAGGAAGGTTTACAAGAAGCAAAATTCATCCCCAACTCTGAGAGCTCTGCAGGTGAGGAAATGGCCCTGGGCCTTGCTTCTCGCGAAGGTCTGTCTGCCCAGATCCCCCCCGTCCCAGCTCCTTCCATACTCAGGTCATTGCTGTGCTGGTATCAGTTAAGGACACGGGACATTGGAAAACTGGGCATCTGGATGATGCCGATCACCCAGAACCTGGAGATGCACGCAGACCGAGCAAGAGAGGGCACCCGCCACGTCCCGGGAGGCTGGCAAGAGGAGGCCCTTCATCATGGACATCCATTAAGCGAGCAGGGGTTTCTTTTTCTTTTTGTTCAGAGTCCCAGTAGAAAAAATAGATAAAGTGGAGCTATTCTGGCTGCATCAGGGCGAGGGCCCTGCCATACCTGCGTGGACCCTTGAAACGCCTCAAAATAACCAGTTTGAAATTCAGTGCATTCAACCCAAAACTATAAACGAAGTTGCCTCTGACTGTACCCACCTCTGTTCTATCCCCTGCCCAACCCTCCAACCAGGTTTCCACACTGGGAGGCATTGCCATGTCCAATCTTATGCCTAAGGCCTTTAAAGGAAATCTAATTCTAGCCTGAACTTGGGTACAGGAGGTGTTAACTCCCAACTTCCAGGTGGAGCCAGTGGGCAGAACTGCCATCAGCACTGTGCTTTGCTGTGCACCCGTCAGCTCATCTGAGCGGCGCTACCACCTCATCCGACGGATGAGGAGACTGAGGCTCAGAGCCAGCGTCCTGCCTTCCACCCTGGGAATGCAGCTTCATGCTACCATCTAGAAGGATAACGACGACCCCAGGTGGCCAGCCCCGCTATACAGTCGGGCTGCTGGGACCCTGAAGTCCAGTGCTCCCTTGAGGGCTCCGGGTCTCCAGGCCAAGTCCTAAGGTTCTGGGGAAGAGGCTTCTCCCTCGGCCCTGATACAACGGCTGCTGCCTAGAAATGCTCATGGGCCCCAGGCCCTGGCAGTCTGTCCGGAAGGCCTGAGATATGGGCCGGCTGTCACAGCACGCAGTCTGCCCAGCTCCCTGTCCCGCCTGGTGAACTGATGGGAGTGTCGTGACTGGAGTGAATTGGGGGTTGTCCGATCTTCTGGTTTGGAGTTTCTTGGGGTCTCAGTGGGAGTTGAGAAGTCAATCCTCTGTTTTGGTCTAGGGTGTCCCCACTCTGTTCTGAGGTGACAGTAAGGAAGGTGAGGCCAAGGGAGAGTGAGCTGAAGGATGCGTGGCTCTCCGAGGTAAAAACGGGGGAGAAGCTTGCCAGCAAGGGCAGGCGGTTCTGCCACTGGGAAGGCCCGACCGTATTCCACCAGAGAGGACCAGGAGGGGGCAGCAAGCTATCTCAGGTCCTGCTGAGCACCGACACCCACTCCTCGGCTCTTCCCGCCCCAGGTCTCAGGGTCTCAGGGAAACTTCCTTAGGAAGGAACGGGCCTATCACACCGGGGTTCCCTGGAGTGGCAGGGACACCTTGAGCGCAGGCCCCAGCTCACGTCCCTCCCTCACTGGGCCGCGGCTTGTCGTCGGCAGGTGTACACCCGTCACGATGCCCAAGGCTCCCCCCGCCGGTTCCTCCTGCCAGGCCCACCTGGGGCTCGGCCAGCTCCCTCGGCACCGGCAGAGGCTTTGAGGAGGAAGGTTTTCTCAGAAGTTCACCCCCACCGGGTGGCTGGCTCCCACCAGCTGGGGCATCCCTCCCCCTGAGGGCCCCGCCCTCCTGGAGCAATGAAGTTCTGGGGGAAGCTGAAGGTTTTTAATGGAGAGAATTGGGTCGGGGGAAAGGTGGAGCAGGGCTGGGGGCAGCCTGAAGGACAGGCTTTACTTCTTGGACGCCTACAGGTGTGAGGCGTCCCCTACAGGGATTCACATGCCGGGTAATCCTCTACCTACCTGTGGTATTATTAAATCCACCTTATAGATGAGGTGCCTCACTCAGGGCCACACTGCCTGTCAACAGCAGAGCAGAAAGCCGAGCCCATTACGCAGAGTGGTGTGCCCAGAGAGCAGCTCTGTGCCCTTCCCCCGTGCTGCCCCGGGCATCTCGTCTACCTGCTGTTCCCGAGTTACACCCCTTCCAATAAACCATTTTCCTGCGTTCTGTGAGCAGCTCTAGCAAAGCAACTGGACCCGAGAGGCTCATGGGAGCTTCCAATTTATAGCCTGTCGTTTGGAAGCACAGGTGATGACCCGGGCTTGTGACTGGAGCCTGACGTGGGTGGGTGGGGAGGGCAGCCTTGTGGGGCAGCCCCAATGTCTCCAGGTGGGCATGTCAGAATCGAGTTAGATTGCAGGGCATGAGCCAGTGCTGCACAATCGCCACGGGTCTGCCGTCAGAAGTGGGCGGTGGGGGGGGGAGACGCGCAGGACGGCTGGCTTGTTCCTTTGCACCAAGCAGCTGTGGCTCCAAAACGCATGTTCTTCCCACCACACCAGGCTGCTTCCACCACACTGTCTCTGGATGAGGGGAGCACTCTTCTCTCTGACCCCGGCTTCTCTTCCTGGCTGGGGTTCGGGTCAAGTACTCACTTCCTCCCTCTGGGCTCAGTTTTCTCAGCTGTGAGATGGGCACAGACATGGTGCTGTCGACTGGCATCATCAAGCACCCATCACAGGAGGCAACAGATGTGAAGCAAGAAGGAAGTGGTCTGATTTTTAGACCTTCTAGCCTCTTCTTCCGGACTCAATGGCCCCTTTTTATTACAAACATTTTGTAATGCTCCTTGTACTAGCTTGAAGTTCATAAATTATATATAACCTGCCTACATATATTAGAAAATACTATGCCTTAAGCTCACCCTGAAGGAGAGATAAGAGACGTAATCCCTGACAGAACACGTTGCCTTGCTTGGCAAGAGCTGACACAGCCCCACGAGGAGGCGCGACCAGTCTGCATGCACAGCCTCACGGTGAGCGGGAAGTGCTGCAGGCCGACTTGACACAGGGCTGCTGTGAGGAGGATGAGAAATGCTTCCGAAACAGAAAATGATTCTTGGTAGTTACAAACAAAACTGAAGCACAATTTTCTTCTAAAGAACACGGCAGTTGCATCCTTAGAAAACTCAGCCCATGTTAAGACTGGTTTAAAAAATAAAGAAATACTTTTTCCTAAAACAGAGCTTGGTTCTGGCTCAGATAATTAAGTTTTTTACATCCATGTGTTTGGCGGGACATGCAAAACAATGCAGGGCTGCCCTGCACACCACAATGCGTCCAGCACTGCTGCCCCTCTGCCCACTGGCCACCAGACACCTCGTCTCGGCTCGTGCTGCCCCTGTGGAGAACAACCTGTCCTAGCCCAGCCCTGCTTCTCCAGGCTCTAAACACCAATGCCCACACAGGATATAAAGCATCCTGGACTCCCAGGCGAGGCAGCGGCTGACTGGGCCAAGGCCAGACCCCTGACTCCCAGGTCAGGCTCTTTCCACCAATGCAAGAGGACCTCCCCAGGAGTCTCAGACGCTGTGCAGGGGAGGCATTCTCCTTAGGTGAGTGGGGCTTGGGTGTGCACTGCCTCCTGTCAGTCACAGCCCTCCGTCTGTGCTGCACAGCCTCAGGAGCCTTCCAGATCCTCCTCACACCGTGAGGCAGACATGCCGCCCACCTTACAGGTGAAGAAACTGAGGCCCAGAGGAGGGGCATGCAGGTAAGGTCAGGGCCAGGCCTAGCGCTGGTCTGCCAACCTCCCCACCGCCAGGGCCTCTTACTCACCTGAGCAACACAGCTCAGCAGCACCACACAGAGGGCTATGCCCGGCCCTCACCTGGTGAAGACCTAGAGGGCAACTAGCACCCCATGTTTCAGGTCAGGGAGCGAAGGCCTGCAAAGGTCACTGGGCCTGAGCAAAGGTCACAGAAAAGTTTGGGGAAAAGAAACTGGACTAAATATCTCTAAGATCCTTCCCATCTCTAAATTTATTTCTCAGGATAAGTAAATATAAATAGAGAGCTCAGTGAGGGAGTTGTTTATCTACGCATCTGACTTCCCAGCAGAACAGCCATGTTCCCTTCTACGTTACTGTGGTGAGTCATCCAGGGAAACACTGCTTCAGGAGGGCACCTGGACTCCCCAGTGCGCGAAATAAAGGTCATTGCAATTCCTGCCCTTGTTTCTATTATTTTCAGTGCACAACTACTTCATTCCGTTGAAATGGGAGCTTTGCAAGGACTATAAAAAGAAGTCCATGAAAAAGGAAAATAATAGGTGAGGACAAAAGGGGAGGGCAGAGTTCCCCGGTGTGGAAGAGCTTTGGGGGCAGGGACACTTCTGCCCTGATGTCTTCGCACGAGCGTGGACAGCCACACATGAACCAAGTGGCTGACTGCACCAATTAGGAGGTGTGGCCCAGGAAATAACCCATGGTTTGAGACAGAATTATCCGCATTAACAATGAGTCAGCCAAACAGGAGAAAAGGAGCCCCAGAGGCGGGGATCTAGTCAGCAGCGGAAACTGATGGCCAAGCGCTCGACAGAGAGGAAGGAGCTTTAAATGACCACCACCTAACACACAGCAGACCTTGAAAAGTAAAGTCCTCTGGGGCTGCTGACTGCAGGGCTGGTGACCCCGCACCCATTTCCAGACCAGAGCCACCGGAGGAGGCCCAGAGGGTTTTAAAAAATACATGCTGTATTTGTTGAGCATATACTGTGTCAGGGGCCATCCCAGGCACTTTACAGGGAGGAGCGGCTAATCCTCAGGACAAGCTGTAGGCATGGTACCACTATAAACGCTCCCACGTCATGGTTCAGGGGATGGCGCGGGGCTGAAGCCACATGCTCACCACTGCACACCTGCCTGACGGCTGCAAGCTTCACACCTGGCCGGTGGCGTGCTGCACACTGCCGCAGTGCTGGGGGCCCCACTCTCATGGCTGCAGGGCTTTACCATTACAGGAGGCGAGTGTAGACCGGGAAGCACCATGGGCACAGAGAAGGGGGCCTGGCGCAGACCTGGGGCAGGCAACGTGGAGCACCAGTGAGAGAAGGCACATACAGGAGGCCGCAAAAAGAAGAGGTGGGAGCCGGGGAGGGAGTGGACAGGCTGGGACGAGTTGTTGAGATGAGTGTTAAGCTTTGGAGTAGTTTAAGTTTAAGGTCTAGACGGCCAGCACGGAGGGTTTCGGCGAGTAGAGAGAAGAACACATTCCCGGGTGGGAGTGGCTTGTGCACAGCCGGGCGTGCCTGTGTGCCGGACCCTGCCTCTCCCAAGGGCTGGCGCCTGCCCGTCCGCACAGTCTCTGGAAACACACACAAGCCTTCTTAAGTGCAGAGCCACGGAATCCTGCCTCCTGGGTTCCTGTCCATTTTCTAAAGCCGGGCAGGTCCCAGGAGGGGCAGAGAAACACCCTCGTCAGACGGGCCTTAGAGAGAGTGGCTGGTATAGTGAGGAAGCCACCAACCTCCCATCCCGTGCTTCTGGTAGAACCTCCGAGGCCTCCTTCATTCCTCTAAGGAGCCAGATCCCTGTGACCTACCAACATGATTCCGGGTGCCAAACATGAGGAAGCTCCTCCAGCGGACGCAGGGGTCCGGGGGATGAAAGAGGCTGAAAGCGCACATTTTCTCCTATGGCTGCACAGATGAGCATGGGTAACAACAGCAACTCCTAGCCAGAGGCAACCGGACACCACAGCTGCTTGTGAGGGAGGAATATTTACTGTGCATCACAGGCCTGAAACACTGCGGGACACCAGACTGCCTCCGTTCATTGGCCAAAGCAAATACACGACCCCTTTGTCGTTAGAGGACGCATACACTTTAAGAGCGGGAAATTACACAGACATGACTGAAGGGGCAAACAGTTCCATTCCTCCACGCTGTCCTGTACTTGATTAAATCTGCTGAAAAGTACGGGGCACAATGAAATCACCACCTAATGTATGAAACACGTTCACCTGTACTTGTAAGCAAAAAAGCAAATTGATATGTTTTCCCATCTCTTGTGTTTACTAAGATTTATAAGAGTGCTAGTGCCTAGTACTGGTGAAGGCTGGGCAGTGTGTGACTGTCTTATGTTCTGGGCAGGGTACAAACTGGTACACTCATTCTGGAAAGATTTATCAAAGCTTTAAAGATGTATATATTGTTTGACTCAGAAACATAACCCAGAAATAACTGGACAATTGTGCAAGATGGACATAAAAGATATGAAGCACATGTACAAATAAACATATAAACACACAAGAAAGCCCTTGATTCCCCAGATGTAATAGGGAAAATGGGGACAAGTGATACATTGAAAAGCAGAAGACTGGCTAAATTGTGGCACATCTTTACATGGCACTTGATGCAATGGTTTGGCCTCTTAAATAGTGTGAAGATCTGACTTCCGTGGCTTGGCTTGACATTTTTACGCCACAGTGCTAAGTTAGAAAAGGTTACAAAACAGTATGAACGACAGTTTCTGGGGAAGGTTCTTAATCCTATGCGAACACAAACAGGTCTCAAAGGACGTTATGGGTTGTAGGATTAGAGGTGATTTTTGACTTGGTTACCTGTATATTCTGTTTTCTAGTACTAAACAAAGACTGACTCCTTCAGGGACTGTGGTGACGAGGCTCTGCCTCCAGATGTGCCAGGGCCCTCAGGGGGCAAAGGACGCACCTCCGTCCAGTTTCCTCGCAGGGCTCTGCCTGCTCCCAGCAATGGTCGCAGTGCCAGCGCCTGGAGGCCGTGAACTAGAATTCACTCCTGCCTGTAAAGTGTACACCAAACCATAAGCCATTGGAGCTAGAAGGACTTGCAGAGGTCTTGTTCAAGTCTGTATCTCTCCTTTCAAAGATGGGGAAACAGGCCCCCACAGCAATGTTCTGTTCAAGACCACGAAGTGAGTCAGAAGTAGACTCTCATAACAGGCGTAGAAGCGGTTGCCTCCACATGGCTACTGAATGGGAGCTGATATCTGCTATGGCAACAAGTGGCACAGGGAGGGAGGAAGAGTGGGGCTGGGGCATCCACGTGTAGCCTGGTAGCACTCTTCCCCTTGCGTGACGACTGGGGGGCTGTGACCAGGTGGTATGCTCCTTCTCAAGACAGCAGATAGGAGGTCCAGGGAAGTGGTTTCTGGAGGGGACAGTGTGATGCAGGCGACTCACTGATGCTGAGGCCCACGTCCTCACATCCTTCTGCAAGTGGCTGCATGCTCACTGCCCTGCCTGGGCCCCTGTGACCTCCAGATGAGGAGGCTGCTGGAGTCGGGGAACACTAGTTTGGCGGCCTTCCCCTCTCTCCCTGGCGCAGTGCAGAGGTGTAGAAAAACACCGGATTACAAACAGTAATGAGTCTAAACATGAGTCTCATTTCCACTGAAAGATTCTGGCAGATGTCACCTTTGTAAATCCCAAGCCCCCCTGAATAAAATGTGTGTAACAGCAACTGGCCTGACTACCTACTGGAAAGAAAAGCCAAATAACAGGCACTTGAGAGTAAAGAAAGGGCTTCTTTAGCCGAGAAGTCCTCCTGTGGGGCTGGTGGCACTCAGCCCTGGGCTGCTTGTTAGTGGGGGCCTTTCTATGAGGGGGGCAGATGGGAGCAGCCCAGTGAGAAGCCTAGGCTTTGAGGAGAAAGTCTAGAATCATTGTTATTATGGCAAACATTATCTCTGTCACCAACGGGGCCAAAGGAGCCCCGCTCTGAGCCCCCACCAGGCACACACCATCCTTGGCCATGATGGCTCGCTGGGCAGCACCCGAAACCCCGAAAAGCCGGCTGCATGCCTGAGCCACGCTCTGTGAGCTGCAGGAGCGGTAACCACAGACAGCCGTGCCCACAGCGAGGCCGTGGCCCTCCGCTTCCCGCAACAGGGCAGCTTGGGCTTGGTACTCCTCCTCCCCGGGTCTGCCAGCCATGCCTCAGGAGCCTGACGGCCCCTTCGCGCCCCCAAAACAACCTCCAGAGGCCAGATCTGTAGAAAAAGCCCCAGGGACCCAGCGGTTGACTGTCCCTATCCACTGAGACACTCCTGAACCCAGAGACTTGTAGTCCCAAGAGAACCCTAAGCTAGCTCTGCATTTCTGTCCCCTCAGGGAACCACAGCCCCCAGGCTCCAGGATGATATTTTATTTGTTTTACTTGCTAAATTGACCTTAGGGCCTTAGGTGGGGCCTGCAGTTGAAGAACAAGTATCTGTAACCACTGTAAAGGCCCACTCTGCGGGCACCAAGGGCAGTGTCAGAGAAACAGATGTTTCAGGGCAAACTCTGACAACCTCCTACAGGCAGAGGTGAGCAGCAAAGATGCACCTTGTCATGCCCGCTCTTTCCTGAGAACAACGGTAAGAAGCCTGCTCCAGCGTAGGTTCACTAGGTTGAAAGGCAGGAAGAACAAAGAACAGAGGCAGAAGGCCATCTATAGCACAGTGCACACTGTGTGAGTTAGTCCAGTTCTGGGCTGAATTCCAGCTCATTTTCTGGCCGGGGAATTACAGGGAAGTCACTGTCCCCTCTGAGCCTTGGCTTCCTAGCGTGGCGACGCTACCTGGGCGCTCAAATCCGTAGGAGAAGGAGCATGTGGAAACTGTTTGGGGCAGTCCCGGGCATCCATGATTTACTCTGATTTGCTCTCAGGTTTTATCTCAGTATCTCACATCTGCCAGGCATGGAACTCAGAGGAGGCCACCCTACTGTCTGGCCACCCACGAGGAGGGGAAAGTGGGAAATGCTGAGCAAGACCCAACCTGAGGGAACCCTGAGTCTTGGAAAAGACTGTGATCCAAAGGCACCACAGCCCCGGATGCCCACCATGGAAGGAGAAGGACGGAGCAGTGGTGAGTGTTTACGGGGTGCCAGGAACCACGCCAGGCCCTTGATCCTCTCCACAACTTCCCAAGTGGGCCTTATGACCCTCTTTACTAATAAGGACACTGATGCTTCCAGAAACAGCCACATTAACAAGACCAAAAGGGAAAAAACCAATATCATTTTTCTTTTACCACATACCAGGCACTATATGCTAGGTGCTTTATAAACATTTCAAATTTAATCTTCAAAACAACCCTGGGAAGTAGGGTTTATTATCCCAACGCCACAGGTGGCAGAGCAAAGACTTAATATAAGATCTAGCTGCCCCAAACAAATGCTTTTTTTACTACAGCAAATTGCCTTCCACCAAGGGAGGGTAGGATGGAATTTTCTGATACAGAGGGGGCATGGCAGCAAACATCTCAACTATGGGGCAGCAAGAGGCCTTCTGTGGCAGCTGGCGGATGGAGGGGGGAGGTGGAGAAGCTGCCGACGTATTGCACAAGCTCGACTACGGGGGCAGAAAGGGGCATCGATGGGGCACATGCACCATGCAGTAGCATGCCACAGAGACAAGAAACTGGCTACACGTGATTCCAGGATGAGTCCCCCAGAAACAGTGTATACACTATGGGCACAAAAACACACACTGCGAAGCACTCACAGGATGAAGCTCAAACACAGGCACGATGGCTCTGCTGTCACAAGAGCTGACATCCCGGTCATCCTGGGGGTGGGGTGAGACGGATATGGTCTCCGTCAGGACCTGGCATCTCTATGCATAAAGCCTCATTGGCTGCACCCCTCAGATTTCTGCCTGGCACCGTCCATAGGGTATACCTCAGGGGAAGGACATGCCCAATTCTCAGAGGGCCCAGGGTCTCCCTTATTGAAGGTCATGTCTGCAGAAGCAGATCAGGTCACAGACCAAAGATGGCAATCGTCTCATGCTACAAGCTGCAAATGAGGCCACTGTCCCATTGGGACCACACATCCAAAATGAGCTGGGGACGCCCGCCCCCACAGAGACACCCACCCAACCCAAAGGAGGTGCGAGGCCTGCTTCCCAGCCTCGCTACCACCCCACCGCGATGTACTTCCTCATAATGGGTCACAGGTTTCTTTTCTGAAATGAGGGTTGCGTTAAGCTCATTTGCCTGTGACTCGATGGTGCATTTAACAAAGTAACTAGTAGTTTTTATTTAATTAAGCAGATGCTTTGAAAGTTAGTTGTCTGATTAAATTAAAGCCTTTTTTTAGACCCTCAAGCTATCCGGATGCACAAATAAAATAAAACTAACCCTCACATCCTGGGGCAGGTGAGGAAGTTCAGACCAGAAACCTTAAACTCGGCTTACTATACCATGAAGCTCAAGGCTCTCAGGTGGAAAAAAGACAGTGTAACAAACATTCACCAGGTGCCTATGGCGCTGCAGGCCCTGCCTGTCACGCGACACCCCCGCTGCCGCGGAGCAGCTTCCTGGCCATGTGTCCCGGGTTCCCAGCAGCGAATCCACAGACCTTGGAGCCTATCCATGGCGGGGAGAGCAGCCTGCGAGTGCCCCTTCAGAGCACGGCCAGTGGGAAGCAGACCCAAAACGTGTTCCTTATTCCTTACAAACATTCTCCTAGGGCTTAAATGGGGTCCCAGAGCTGCAGTATTCAGGCCGCACAGACGTTGTGAGCCACCTGCTTCCCTGCACGTTCTGAGAAACACGCCTCCCCACTTCCCACCACAATTCTGGCAACGGCAACAATGATCGTGGTAATACTGACCACACGAATCCTGGGTGATTGATGTGGGTCAGGCAGCCTCCACTTTACAGCCTAGTTGATTTAAGTGCAGAAACAACCCCCTACCATCCTATTTGTAGATAAGGAAATTGAAGCACAGAAAAATGAAGTAATGTGCCCAAGAGCCGCTCAGCTGGGATGTGGCAGAACCAGGGCTCACGTTGAGCCGTGGGGCCCCAGGCCCAGTCCTGAACTCCCAGGCTCACCAAGGTCAGCTCTCTAGCAAACTGCAGGCCCTACGGGGCCGTCAGGGTACCCACACTCCAGAAAGCTTCAGTTCTCCCTCTGAAAATAACACCCCACATTCCCAATAAAAGCCATATGTATTGTTGCTTCTTAGCTCTAACTGCCCTGCTCAGGAGCGTTTGTGAGGACCAGCCCCCTGCTCCCACCCCTTTCCACACCAGTTATCAAGCCCACCCAAGGGTCTTTGGGGCCTCACTGTGCGGTCCCCACTACCCTTCCAATTTCACCTCCAACCTCTCCCCTATCCTTTCCTATCTGCAGCTCGGCCCCAGGAACACTGCCAGCGCCCTGCCCCGCCGGGGCTGGCCTTCCATGCCCACGTGCCTTTGGATCTGCTGCATCCTATGCCTGCTCCCACCTTGGCCTTGGAACTCCTCACCCTTCAAGACTCGGCTCAGCTGTCCCTTTCTGTGTCTCTAAGAGCACTTATCATGATACACTATAATTAGCAATTTAGGAATCTGTCTGCTCTAGTACTAAGTGCCTTGAGGGGAAGGAGTCCATCTATTCATACCATCTATCCTGTCTAGCCAGTTTCTAATGCTTAGTAAATATTTAGCAAAATTTTATTAACCATACAAGTGACTCATTTAATTCAGAACAAACTGTTGCTTGTTCCCTCTCATCTCTGCTAAACAAGTGTTCTAGAATACGGGAGAAGTGTAAAGCCTACCGGATATACAGCTTTAGGAACACATCAGCACAAATCTGCATCTCACAAATGGCAAAAAGATATAAATGTCACTCTTTCTATCAAATTGTTACTATCTCCTTAACTCTCAAGTCCGGGGCAGGTTTCTCTGAGAACCCGTGTAACATCAGCACAACACAGGTGCAGAGCTGGGCTAGCGGAGCCCGAGCAGTGAGAAGGCGCAGGCAGAACGAGAGAGACGCAGCACCAGGCCGGGACGGAGCCCCGCTCACCTCCTTCTTGGGAGTTCATGATGTTCAGGGCAAACAGCATGGCATTGGAGAATGTGGTCGCCTCTTCCTTACTTGCAAAGTTCAAGCCGTAGACCTGACGGGCATCTCGCCACTGGTGGAAGGTTGGTGTTGCCTGATTGTACTTCAGCCCTTTCACGATTGAATAATTGATCACAACCTGGAGGGGAAAAAAATACGTGTAAATAAATAAAAGGAAGGTGAGCTGGAGGGAGTGGCTGTGGGGCTCCTGGAGGACAAGGAGATGGAGACGAGGGCAGAGGAAGGGAGGGTGTGACCAGGCAGCTTCCTGCCATGGCCTCCAGAGCAGTGAGGGCTTGAGGCCCCATCCTGTCCTCTGACTACTACTGCTGTGTGGACACAAACTCGACAGGAGACCCGGACTGTGCTGGGTTCCCTGGGGTGTGGTGCCGGCCCTGCCTCCCAGCCATGTCACCCATGGCGGTCACTGCACTTCTCTGGGGCTCAGTTCCTCCAGTTATAAAGTGGGATAACAATGCTGGCTCTACTGACCTAACAGAGTTACTGCAAAGGTCACACTGTGATGACATCCCTTACCCAGACTACTTGATATAAAGACCCTTCAGGGAGAGTCTTTTCTGATTCATATTTATGCCTCCCATAGCCCTCTACACAGTGCCTAGTACTTAGAATACATTAATGTGCCACTCAAATGTACAGCATTATTAATATCTTATTAGTAATCAATCAGTAAACATCACCTGATTGCTGGAGCAATGCCAGGCCACACAGGGGCAGACAGACAGACGGCTAAGATAGATCCCGACACCAGCTGCTTCCCAGCAGCCAGGGGACTCTACCGAGAGGAGGTCCACCTCTCGACTTTGCTCTTTCAGACCTTTAACAGAGAATTACTTTAAAGTCCTTCAAGACTACACTGAGTAAGTGTGGCTCAGTGAAGGCACTGGGGGGCTGGAGCCACTTGCCTGTGTCCCTAGGCCCTCTGCTCGGAGTCGCCTGACCTAACATCACAGAACCAGCCTTCCTACCTGAGAAGTGGGGAGGGATGTGATATGGCCCTGGCATGGTGCCCTCATGGCGTGTTGTGGGTGGGGACCAAGTAATGTGTGTGAAAGCACCTAGCCCAGCTGCAGCTGTTGTCAGCAAGTATCAACTGAGAAACTGTAAGGGCCTTGGAGACGGAGACCAGAGGAAGCTGGATGGCCTGCTGCTGGGAGGGCAGGGAGAGCATTTGCTTTAGGAGAGGCACAGGGTGACTCCTCAGATCTCTTCTGGCTCAAAGGCTCCACGCTGGCTGTGAAGTCGGGGATAACTCTGCTTAGCATCCCCCTGGTCAGGAAGGCATGCTCAGGAAAAGGTTCAGAGGTGCAAAGGGACGTGGCCAAGACACCCTGCTAGCTGGCTGGGGCCCGAGGTGAGAACTCTCCTTTACTGCTCTACACTGCTGTGCTTTGGATAAAGTAAGGACAGAGGAGAGCACATATGGGCAATATCCAGAATGGCTTTTTTCCAAGTCTTAGCCAGGTGCAAGGTGGGTTTGGGTTTTCCTACAGTGAAGAGAGAGAGAGACAGAGAGCGAGAGTGTTCAAGAGTGGGTGCCAGTGTGCTACGTCAGCAAGTGCTTCCCAATTGTTACATACGGACACACATCTATACTCAGGTGCCTGGGGTGGTTCTCTCTCTAGGCTGAACTCTAGATCATCAGAAAAGGGCTGTAGGATTTGTGGCATACATGCGTGATCAGCCGCAGGGGGGCCTCTAGCTGAACAGCTCTGAGGATTAGAGGACATATTAACAGCATGTAGTGACCAGAATGGGGGGTGGTGGTAAGGCCCTGCTCTTTTCTGCCCTGGGAAGTCCATTCCAAAAGGTCTGTGTTAGAGTATTTACACTTTTGGCAGGACGTTAGCAAACTGGATCAAGCCAGGGTTATGTGTTTCAAATCCAAGAAAAGTCTGGAAACCATATTATATCCATAATGGTTGAGGAATACTGAAGCAAGATAAAAGAAGACTCTCCAGTGTATCAAGGCTCTGTCTCCAGGTATGTGAGGGGTTGTTTAGGGGAGTGTGATTTAGAATCCTATGATCCGAGATCCCTGGTTGCCTATGTTCTTGGAGGGGGGGTGGGGTGGGGGGTGGGGGTGGTGGTGTGTGTGTGTGTGTGTGTGTGTGTGTGTGTGTGTGTGTGTGTGTGTGTGTGTGTGTGTGTGTGTGTGTGTGTCTGTGTGTGTGTGTGTCTGTGTGTGTGAACTGGGGGAATCTGATGCGTATCCAGAATATGGAAAACCTGCGGCCGATGAATCGGTGAAAGGCACCTAAAGAAACCATCCAGAACATATCACTCAGTCCTCTCTTTTTACAGTTGAGAAATAGGCCCGGGGGAGCGAGTGACTTTTCCAGAGTTACGCTAAGTGAATGGCGGAACTGAACTTACAAGCCATGTCTGTAGCCTAGGACTTTACTCTGCTTCTCATCACCAGTACAATGAACTGGTATCTTTATTCCTGCAATTCCCCTGCTGGTCCAGGCTCTAACTTCTGGAGCCCTGCTTCTGATAGACTTGAGTGTCAGACTGGGAGAGGGCAACAGGTTCTCCTCTGGGTTCTCTGCTGCACATGGCTGGACTCTCATCTGACTGCAGCTCCCAGAACTGCCTTTTCTGTTCTACCTACACTGAGTATAAAGGCTGCTTGCCAAGGGTTGCTGCCTGCTAGCTAGACACAGCCCACAACAGACTACCACTGCTTTGAAGACAACTGTGGAACTAGGTGCAAGGGATGGGCGGGTTTGAGTCAAAGGCCCTGGATTAAAATTCTGGCTTTATTACTTTGCAGTTGAATAACCCTGGGCAAGTTACTGCCATTAGCTTCTTCAAATATAAAATGAACACATTATTATAAATAATGCTGTAATGAATTTCCTTGTGCATATATCTGTGCACATGTATTCCTACAGGATATATTCCTATATGCAGAGCTGTGGGATCTATGGACATGATCATTTAAAAATTTGTATTCAATGATACTTTAATTTTAAAAAATTGTATTTACTATTTGAAAAGGTGCTTCTATGCAAGTCTATGAAGTCTAAGAAGTCTATGCAACATGTTTTGGATGATAATGTCACTTGACTATTCTTGAGAGGTACCTAGTTATTAACTGCCAGATAGATCTTAGTAACTGATAGTCAAAATCTCTGTTCTATCTCATGAGTCAATCATTCTCTTGCTTACCCTGCTTGGAACATGCACTTTACTGCAAATCCACTTGGGCTGTGGATCAGCTTCATATAACCTCATCTCCGAACCCTTCCCTGCAGAGATGACTGTGTTTCTGACCATCATCCCCTTTAGTTACTTTGCCTGCTCATGAGCTCCACAGAAATGGATTCATGTGGTTTGTACTCGTTTCTGGTCTCTCACTCAGCACACTGTGTCTGAGATTCATCCATGCTGTTGCATTTGTGAGTATTTAATCCTTCTTGACTGTTACATAATACTAACTTATCCATTCTCCTGTTGAAGGATACTTGTGTAGTTTCTAGCTATTGGCTATTATGAATAAAACTGCTAAGACTATTTTCATACATGGCTTTTAGTGGGCATAGGCACCCATTTCCCAGGGGCTACACCTAGCAGAGGGTGGCAGGGTAGGTGTGTACTGGGTTTCAGTAGGTTATGCCATACCGTTTGTCAAAGAGGCTCTACCGATTACACTTCCACCAGCAATGGGTGGGAGCCCCAGTCGCTGCGTGTTCTCCCCAGCATTTGGTTTCCTCAGTCTTTTTAACTTTGGCCTTCCTGGTGTGTGTAGCCCTGTCTCCTGATTTCACTGGTCTTTCATTCCTCATATTTCACCTGAGGAGTAATCTGTGAAATTCCTGTTCAAATCTGGCCTGTTTTTAAAAGCAGCTGTTTTGTCTTTTTTTTTCTGACTGATCTGTAGTTCTATCTGTATTCTTCAAGAGTCCTACATCATATTCTTATCTGTTTATTGGAAGTATATCTTCTTCTAGTATGTAGTTTCCCTTTACACTCCCTTAATGGCATCTTTTAATAAAGAAAATTTCTTCACTTTAAGGAAATCCAACTTAACCTTTTCTTTTATAGTTAATACTTTTTGTGTCCTATTCAATGTCTGACAATATTTTCTTATATTTTTTCTCCCAATATAATGAAGAAATTTTCCTGTATTTCTTCTAGAAACTTTATTGATTGGTTTTTCATATTTAGGATGATCTATCTTGAATTAATTTTGGGGTATGGTGTGGGCTAGGGTAAAGATATTTTTTCATATTGGTATCTGATTGTTCTGGCATCATTTGTTGAAAGTACCATCTTTTTCTTCACTTAATACATTGGTGCCTTTGTCATAAATCAAATGACCACATATGCATGGACCTATTGAGACTCTTCAAAAAACTAACACATTTTGCTTTTCTCTATTATATATCTGCTATCTATTTCATTAGATTTGTTTTGGTTTTTATTTTTCCTTCTACTTTGGTTGGGTTTAATTTGTTTTATTTTTGTAGCTTCTTGAGAGAGATGCTTAGGTCACTGGTTTTCAGTCATTCTTTTTATAAAAATACACTTACGGCTAAAATTTCCCTATGTGTACTGCTTTAGCTATATCCCATAAGTTTTGCTACATTGCATTTTCACTATTATTCAGTTCAAAATATTTTCTGATTTACATTGTGATTTTTTTTAGTCCTATGGCTTATTTAGTAACGTGATGCTTAACTCCCAAACATTTTCTAGTTATCTCCCAGATAACCAGGAGATTTCCTAGTTACCCTTCTGTTACTGATGTCTGGCTTAATTCCTCTGTGGCCAAAGAGTACTATGTATGATTTTACACCTTTTTAATTTGTTGAAACTGGCTTTATGGCCTAGCATATGGTCTATTTTGGTAAATGTTCAATGTATATTTGACGAGACTGTATATTCTACAGGTGTTGGTGTTGTTATGTAATTTACATAAATGTAAATTAGGTCAAATGGGTTAATAATGCAATTCAAATTTTCTCTCTCTTCACTTATTTCTGTCTGCTTGCTTAGGCAGTTTATTGGAGGTGTGATTAGCATCTCCAACAGTGCTTCGGGATCTCCCCTACAGGTCTGTCCATTTTTGCTTTATATGTTTTGAAGACATATTAGTAGATGTGTACGAATTTAGGATTGCTATGCCTTCCTTTTATCATTAAAAAGATCCTTCTTTAGCTTCAGTAATGCTTACCTTAAAGTCTATTTTGTATAATATTAATATAGTCACATCAGTTCTTTTTGGTACTGTTTATAAGATTTATCTTTTTCCACTCCCTTCCTTTCAACCTGTGTCCTTACCTGCTTGATTTAAGAAATGATTCTCCAAGCTTTGGTAGAACCTATCTGGACAAGTGCTGAGTGAGAAGCTTATTTTTTGTCTGGAAACCCACAGTCACAATGTTGCATGTTTCCTTTGGTGGAGTGTAGGATCAAGAGAGTGTACGTTTCCTGTTTTTTTTAAAGGAGGGCTTTGCAACTCCATGTACTGTCTAGCATGTTTCTGGGCCTCTGAGCAAAAAGAGTCAAGAACCCTCTACCAGGAAAAGAAGCTTGATGGTGGAGAACAGTCTTCCTGACCCTGTATTCACCTGGACCTCAAACCACAGAATCTACAAAAAACAATTGGCAAAAGCTGTTGAGGTCTCATCTCATCAAAATCTCTGCCCACTAAAGCCATGTCTGCCCCTGAATTCATACCAAATGGCCCACCAGCTCATGGGCTTGCAAAGCAACACAGCCCATCTTTCACCAGTATGCTGGTAAGAACTCTTCCTTTTACTGAGGCCAAGTCTTCTTCATCGCAGTGTCCATGCAGGATTCCTGCTTCGGTTCTCTGGGGTTCACAGAGAAACTGGGGGGTCCCTTCCACGTAGCAGCCCTTCTGAGGTTTGAGAACTGAGGCCACGCCCCCTTCAGACTCTCTCTTCTCCAAGTACACACCTCATTACCCCTGCAGTTGTCCCCCATATTACGCCACTTTCAGACCTCTCACCAGTTCAGATGCTCTCCTGCAGGATCCCAGGTTGTGGCCCTCAGTTTCGGCTCCTACATTCCTGGTGACGCATGACCAGTGCAGAGCAGGACTGTAATCTGCCTTCTGCACCCCTACTTCTAGTAATGCAGGCTGAGCTCACTAACAGTTTTGGTGGCCATGACTCATCCTCAATTAAAAACCTTTTGATTTTTTCACCCTTCACGTGAGATCCAGGTTAAAACTGCTATTACTTTCCAGTCCTTTTCTCCACAAATGAGCACTTGGTTTTATATCCACCTATTTAGCAAAACAGGGGTGGTAAGCTTTCCTCTGTTATCCTCCTGGGTTATTGGAAGACTTAAATGGTAGCCATAAAGAGCATTAAACATGTAAGATATTCATTCCTATTTGGTTATAAAACAGGAATCTTGATCTCAAAATGTTTGACCTTACAGTCCAAGCTGACTGGGAAAGGGATTGTGAAAATCTACCCTTTCTCCTGAGGCCCACAGAAGTCACTGTGGACCGGTCTTCTGCCACCCCCTCTAGTGCCTCGGTTCCCTAAGAGTCTCATGCTCCTGGCTGGCACGCCCCACGTCTGGGGAGTGGGCCTCAGCCACGTCCTGGGGCCCGCAGTTCCAAGGAGGCTGTGTCGGTGCCTTCCGTCCGACTCTAGGAGAGCTCTGTTAGAGGCGACACAGCCTCTCTGAATTTATCTGGGAGGTCTCTGAGGACAGCGGCCAGTTCCTCCCTGCATGGGGAAAAAGTCTTCTCCCAAACAAGCCCCCACACGTTGTCTGGGCTGAAGGAGGCAGTGAGGTGCTGAGGCTCCTGAGAACAAGGTGCTGTGGTTGCAGGGAATCCAGCTCTCCCGCCCCGTGTCCTTTCCAGCACATGATCCTATCCTCCTGGTGTGCCCAGGAGGGCAACCAAGAGGCATGAAGGGTGTGGAGAACTTGTTATATGAAAAGCAGTCACTTAGGGAACACCCAACATGCTCGAGAACCACACCAGGTAACCGACCTCATGTCAAAGGCGAGCTCCAGGGTGGTGCTGCCCCGCCCGCTCCACCCGTGGGCTGTTAGAAGGGATGAGATGTGTTTGCCTGTTACCATACCCGGGCTATGTTTCCTATAATATATGGCAGAGCATACCTCTAAAAGGCAGAGCTAGAATCAGCACACTGGGAGAACAAGGAAGTAGCTCCTAGAAGGTTTCTAGAAAAACTTTCCTACCATTAAAGCTCATCAACAATGGAAAGGGATACCTCTGGAAGTACCAAGAGTTCCAAGTTAGGCAGACACCTTTTACGAGGGGTCCTGAAGTGGGGATGTCCCTTTTAGCCACAAGAATCTGAAACTTAATACGGCTGTTTTGGCCAAAGCAGAAACCCCATTCAACAGGCAACACACTAAAAATAGAGCCCGAAGTTTCTGTTCTTTCTTTTTTCTAATTGCTAACATGCTGATTCTTGCAGAGATAGCAGCTGACCTACTGTTAAGCTTAGCCCAGGTTTGACCAACAAAGGATGCTATTTAGGTTGTTTTTCATAAATGCTGAAACCACAGATCTGTTAATTTTACTCCTAAGAAATGTCCCTGTCAGTCTCTAAGAAGAGAGTTGGGGGGAGAGCGCTGAAGTGCTAACCGATGTCACTGGTTGGGCCACACCGCCCCATTCTTCACATCTCTATTTTAGTCCGTGTCATTCACATCACATCACTCTTAGTTACTTGTGCACGACTATTTCCCACATAGGGCTATTTATATTTGCAAAGGTACTTCCCAGGTACACTCACAAACTATCTTACCTGATTTGCCCAGGATGTACTATTTAGGGAGAGAAATAATCCCAGATTCTTCAAATCATTTTGACATTTCTTCCAAAGTAAGACTTAGGGGGTTGATGAACCCCAAATCTTCACACTTACAGACACATAGGTGTGGAATAATACTAATACGTTTGCACAACATAGTTTTCAAATTTGTTTCACATCTGTTATTTTATTCTAGTGCAACAAAAACACAAGGAGGTAGACAGGGTGTGGATTACTGTTTCTGTAAGAGACATGTGAACAGTGAAGTTCAGATAGTGTGCTCAGGGTCTCATACCTTGGAGTATGAAAATATCTGAACTCACATCTTCTGACTCCACATCTTGACCTCTCTTTTCTGACCTCTTCACTATGCATGTGCGTGTGTGTCTGTGGTGCAGGCTCGTGGGTGGCACCTGCTGTCCAGCACTCACCTGCTGATCCTGAAGCTTGACTCCGACGACTCTGAAGGTGTTGCTGGCAGTGTTGTGGTAGATGTTGATCCGGCTGAATCCCTGCTGGCCAGGTTTGATTGGCACCCATTTCTTACTGGTGTCATCGTAGACCATCACGGAGGCCCGGGCTTGGCAGATACTCTGTTCACTGCGGAGCAACGGAAAACTGCAGTGTCAGCCTCAGTGACAAGGGATGGAAGCTGGTTTTGCCCTTTTCTGAGACACAGGCCAGCTGCTACTTGACACAGAAAAATGCTGTACTTGCCAGAGTCTCCGATTAACTATGGACAGGCTGTTATGTGAGGTGATGAGTTTTCATTCTCTGAAGACCATAAGGAGGAGAGAAGAGATTCTGTGCCAAAATGTTTTGATACCTTGGAAAAGACTCAAAGCTTTCCTTTCAGGAGAAAAGGTGCCTGAATGGGGAAGGAATTACAATGTGCCACCTGCCTACAACATTTCTAGGCACGAGTTAAATAAAGATGATACATTAAAGCACCTAAGCTTCACAACTCAAGGAGTAGTTATTTATTACCTCCATTCTGTAGGTAAGAAGAGTGGCTCAGTGACTTGGGGAGACCTTTACAAATCCACATAGATATTCATTCAGTGATTAAATTTGGGATTTCCAACCAGTTCTGTCTGCCTCTAGAGCACCTGACATAGATAATATTCTTCCCAACATTCAACTGTACACTTAACGTATGATATTGTGATAGGGTAGCATCATACAGACTTACATACATAGTAGACAACTAAATATTTAGGTGATCTTCTAAAGTACAGAGAGATGCAAATCAAAACAAATAGATGGCTGCACCCTACTTTACTGAAGACATTTACTGAGCAACTTCATCTGTTCAGAGTACGACAGACCAGGATGCCCCTAGAGACTAGTCATCATTGACGTGCGTGCACGGCAATTCCTGCCACTGCATTCTGGCGCGCCTCTCCGTCCACTGGCCTCTCAGCACGTAGAGGCCTAACAGCCTTAAACATTTACTTTCTTAGGCTCTAGCACATTAGGATTGACAGGTTAGAAAGGTAAGACGTGGTTGTTAAAGGCAGGCACAATAAGACAATGAGGAGTGGCTATCGTTTGACGGGGAGGCCATATAAACACAAGTGAAGAACTAAAATCACCAATTTCAAGCCCAGTAGTTTGAGGCCAATTAATACAGAAGCCAAAATGTGCACAACATGGATAACTGTAGTGGCAGGACTGAGCAGTGAAGAGAAAGTCATGGCATGCCCACTCTACCATAGTAAGAAGGCAGGGAAATGAAATATTCCAAGATCCCTTGCCCCAGACCCAGTGGTTTTTATGACATTGGCCCTCAGTGGCTTGGAAACCCCAGCTTAGCCTATGTGCTCAGTGCCCAAGTGTTCCTGAACTTCCTCAGGATCCAGCTCCCTATCACTCGGGGGTGGGTGGTCCAGTGTAGGGGTCTGACCAGCACAATAATAATTATGTGTACAGCACATACACATGTCTTTCCAGATGTATTTCTCACTTCACTTACATGAATCCCTAAGCACAACTTACCACTGTCCAGCCAATGACCTGGATCTTAAACCTACTCAAGATACCTACCCTGCTGGGTCTCAGACTTGCTGCTGGCTTCCTTGCTGCTCTGGGGTTCAGGAGGCCAGGGTGTGCTTGACATCAGCCACCCAAACCTTGTGCTGAGGGCTCTGTTTGCGGGCAGATGTTTTGGGAATGAATTATAAGGGTTGGTTTGTGCAACTGTGCTACATACCTTTTCCCCATAATTCACCATTCACCTACAAAGATTTAAGGAGAAGTCAGTGGTGATCAAAATAGGCCTGGGTCTTCCCAAAAGAAAGCCATATTACATGGGCAGAGGGAAAGAAAGAAAAAAAGGCACTATGCTTTGCTTTCCCTGAGCTTTGGAGCCTGAAACCATGTTATCTTCTGAGAGACTATGCTTAGGAGTTGTTCCTGTTCCCTCGCTAAGCCTTTGGGGCCCTGTCCTGATGAACCTAGTGGAAATTAGAGTTCATGGATTCAGACAGACCTCAGTTTAAATCACGGTTCCACCCCAGTGTAAGCTGCCCTCAGACCAAGTGATGGACTAAGCTGTGGCACTTTCTGCACTGACTACCCAGTTGCTGGCAGTGACCCGTAGGCGAGCAGTTGCTTCTTCCAGATGCTGGCTCAGGAGCCGGGAGGAATCCTGGGACCCAGCACGTGTTAGTTCACAAAACACAGACTTAAGAGTCAGAGGGAGCTGAGGTCCGAGGGGGACCACTTGCTGGCCTGTGACCACAGAAGCCCTGGGGATGATTCCGGGCAGGGGGCAGTAAATCCAGGAAGGTACTGTGTGACAGGCGATGCTTTCTAGAATCCCCATGTGGAGGCCACTGGAGTGTGCCCACCAGATCTCCCTCAAGAGAGCCCTGGGAGCAGAGCTGAGTGGTGGTCCCAGATGCTGCCCCTCTGGATGCCCTACCATGTGGACACAGAGGCCACGCTCCTCCAGTGACTGACCATGGCAAGGCTGTCAGGGTTGGCCCGTCAGCCTGTGTGCTGTGGTCTGAGACACCTCCTGCTCCTTTCGCCGCGGGCACACCTGCAGCGTGGTCGGAGGCTCTGCCTGCCGGCTCCTGTGCCCTCTATCCTCCACTGACCTTCTGGTAAACCTCTTGCATTCTGACTGTCCACAGGGTCTTGGCTGTCTCATTCTCCGCTGGGCTTCCAGAACCTAGCACATAAGCCTAATAAATGCTCACTGTAGAATCTCAGGACTGCATGGAACCCTGGAGATGACCTACCCTACTCTCATGTCCAATACAGCATGCCTCCCAAGCCCTCAGTACACAGGAAGCTGAACAGAGTGCCAGTGACGGCAACTCACTACTTTCCGAAGCAGCCCATTTGGCTGTGAAATGGTTGTAGTGGCTAGGCAATCCCCCCTTGTGCTGAGGGACACTCCACTCCCTGCCCTCCAGGTCTCAGAAGCGTGCGGCCCTCCCATCCGCTGTTCACAGAACAAAGCTACCTGCCCCGTCGCCATCCCAACCCCTCCCAGGTGAGTCCCGCTGTCCCACGGGTCCGGTGCCTGGGTCCTACGCTGGGGATGACACGTCCATCTGAAGTCTGACAAGCACAGATGCCAGTGAGCCAAAGAGCATTTAGTGCTGCGGAGATGAAAAGGCCCATCCCTGCCCTCAGCGACCCACAGCTGCTCAGGAAATGAGACAAGTAATTCCACACCTCAGCCTGGGCGGGGGAAAGCTAGGGGAGACTTTCTGAAGAAAGTGCTGTGCGGGCTTGCAGATGAAGACCTTTCAACTCAGGCGAGTTCAGGAAGGGGATGTGGGATTCTTGTGGGGGAGGCTGCCAGCCAGCAGAGGCAGGCTAAGCGCCCAGGTGCCACACACAGCTGCTGTCTGGATAAGTGCCCACCACTGCGCTTGCCCCAGCAGGTGCTTAAACACAAGTAACTGTTTTCTTATTGCAATTAAAGCCCCAGGTTCCCTTTTGTTGTTAACATTTCAGGTTCAAGTTGAACTTAGGGTTAACCAAAAAAAAAACCCTGCTTTTTTTTTTTTCCATATTTGAATAGTGCTTGTCTGTGTCTGCTTATTTTATTACCACTAACAAAGCCTCAATGCAGGAAAATACCCATTGATTCTACTTCAGATTCAACTCACTTATTATCCCTTTGGGATTTTTGTTTTAAGAAAAATCTTGGTTGCCATCCAGCCCAGACATGGCCTCTGAGCTCCATATAGTCAGCTGTCTTCTCAGCGTCTTCACCTGGATGAAAACACAAACCCTGCAGCACACATGTGGGCATCACAGAAGTCACACGTCTAAATCACTTATCATTTCAGGGAAGTTCATTTGATAGACAAATAGTTTCTTTATAAAAATATTATTTAGTGAATGAATGGACTGTTGTTTTAAACATGTACCTACAAAATTTCCTTTACTAAGTGAAAAGAGGCTATTCCTACATCCCCATAATTGGTGCCTGTGTAGACATGGCCTCGAGCTCCCACCCCACGCTGGCTCCAAGGAGCACCAGGCCACAGGAAGCTGGAAGGCAAGGGTGATTTTCACAAGCGCTTCACCTCTGACAGGCTGCCTTTCTGTGCTCCAGCTGATATTGGGTGAAAATCAGTCCAAAGGCGCTGCTCGGGTTGTTCTGCGTGGTACTAAACTACCCGGCTGGCGGGCCCTGACAGCCTGCTCCAGCGGCAGATGCCCCCAAGAGTTTCTCTCCCTCGAGAGGCTCTTCAGAACAAGCAGTCCAGTGCCACTGTCATTATGAGCTTTCGTCCAGGTATCTGTGGGCACTTGGTCAAAAATTCAAGCCTGTAATTTCCCTCCTGGCATGAGACATAAATGAACAAAGTTCTGGACAGCCCTCTGTCAGCGTTTAGATGAGAAAGGCCACATGACTCTGGGCCTCAGTTTCCTCATCTGTTCCTGGCTGCTTCGACCTGAGGGGCCCTCAGTGGTGAGCACTTGCTGAGCTCTGCCCAGGGGCCCAGCCCTGGGCAAGGCAGTCTTGTCACTAGGTGGACACTCACCTCTTTTAGACCACACACCAGTGACCACTACAGAACACCTGTTGAAATAGCTCACTTAGAAAGAAAGCAAAACACACCCCAAACTTTCTGCATACAGTTATGAAGCCGACCATAGATCTTCTGGACTTGACCTAAGAAACCACTGATACGTTTGGAGGAAAAACTGATACATGCTGTGTGGCACATCCCACAGTGAGTGCAGCCAGCAGGAGGCTGTCACGCCACCTAATCCTTGTGCAAGAACACAGGTTCGATGCTCCACCACTCCCTACGTGACCGGGAACGAGGTTTCTAAATTCTGCACAGGCCTACACGGCACTCCATCCCAGCCACGCTCTTTCCTGGGCACAGTCAACGTGCAATCTTTTACACCCTGCCAATGTCTTTCAGGGCTTTTCCAGGCATTTACTTCAAAACTTGAAGGACGGAGTATAAATTCATAAAATAAGGGCAAAACATGTAAAGCCAAAAAGAGAACAGGGCTAACCTGTTGCTGGAAAAGTAAGTCCAGGGTTGTGCTGGAAAAAAGTTTATCACTTGGACCTAAATGACAGGGATGGGCTCCTGCAGCACTGCTCAGTTCTGCCTCTTATCACAGTCTTTAGCACTGTGTCCTGCTTCTCAGCATCTGAATAGGCATCTGTCTGTCCCGCTGGACTGAGCTCCTTGAAAGCAGGCACCCTCCTCTCTTACCGTTTGCAAGCTCCTTCCCTTGCATGCTACGGGCACCCGTAACTGTGGCATAAAGGGCTGCGGGTAGTGCACTTAGGGCTGTGGGCCCATGGGAACACTCCATTCACAATCCTACTCATTTATTCTTGGACAGAGAGGAGCTGCCAAATACAAGCATCTGTTACAGATTACATCAGTGCTTCTGTCTCCTGACAGCCTGGGACTGGAGTCAGGGAACCACAGCTCCAAGGTGGGCCTCCTGGGTGCAGTGAGGCTGCCTCGGAGGGGCAGCTGCGCCTGCAGGAGAGTCTCAGCTGCTGCCTGTTCAGGCTGCTCTGGAGGGCCAGCCAGGCGCCCTTCTTCGTGCTTGGCTCTCTTACTGCACAGACGAGGATCACATCACCCCCCAGCTGCGCTGCACAGCCACCCTGCTCACCCAGTCGCTGCTGTGGGGTGGAATGACTCATCACTGTCTGTCCCCCCAGCAGGACTGGGGGCCCGGTGTGCCTGGGATGGAGGGGTTTCCTGGGGGAAACTAGGAGGCCCCAGGCACACCAGGGGTGTGGCCACCCTACTGGGAACGCCTTTCTTTCTCTCACCCAGTAACTGTCATAGGGTCAGGCACCTAATAAACACCCCCTGAAGTGAATTTGCCTAAAGTAAGTCCGGTGCGAGCTGGCACCCACTCCTGCGCCTTTTCTCCTCCAGGTGCCTGTCCACTTGCTTCTGCATGTCCTCCGCGCTCACACACTCTCCAAGCCCTCTGGCACCTGGCTCCTGTCCCTAAGGTCAGCTCACCCTGACCGCGGCAAGGTCACAGACTTGGCATTGCCCTTCCAATGGGCTCTCCAGCTCTCTAGTCACCTGGTCTCTGACTGAATGAAATATGGCCGACACCCCCTTTTCTGAAAACCCTTCCTCAGTGACTCTGAACCTTCCTACGCTCCTGGCTCTGCATCTCCCTTGGGGGGTCCACTCAGCCTCCGTCACAGGTGTTTTTCTACTCACCAGATTCCTACATCAGTGCTTCCGAAGCTGGGGTCCACAGAGAGGCTTACAGAGTCTAAGGATTCTCTTTTTGCTCTGGGTCTCAAACACAGGTGAATCATAAAATCAGGAAAGGAGTTCATGAACACAAATTCTCAGACCTGTCTTTAGGAGATTCTGATTCAGTAAGTCTCAGGTGGTGTCTGAGTCTCTGTATTTTAACACCATTCTTGCTGACTCTGATGCAAATTAGAGAAGCACTAACTTTCAGATCTCTTCACGGGCTCCTTCACCCTGGCTGTGGTTCACATGATCGCCAGTATATGGGCAAACTCCATGCTGATGAAGCTCTGATCCTGACCTTCTAAGCTATGGGACCATGTTTCCAACTACTGGTTGTTCCCACCTGGATATATCTCAGAGGCCTCAAAATTTAACATGCTTTAAACAGAAAGCATTTTTTTTTTCTATTTCCTGTTTGGGGAGCGGAGCAACACCTACTCAATCTCCCAAGTCTGAGACCCAAGAGTCATTTCGATGCCTCTCTATGGCCAGTCTGTTCCACTTAACTCTCTTTGGGGTCTGTTCCTCTCTCTCCTAACTTGTTGCATGCCCTAGCTCTTGACATTTCTGACCTACACCACCACAGGAATGTTCCTCCTGCCTCTGGGTTCAAATCCCATGACCTCAACTCATCCTGCATGACAGTCACTGGAAAGACCTTTATCAACAGCAAACCTGTGCCTGTTCTCTCAAGGGAGTTCTGCCACTTACAAGCTATATGATCTGGACAGACTGCTTAACTTTTCTGATCCTGTTTCCCTCTCTGCATCTCTCCTTTATCTATCCCTAACTTCCTTTATCTTCTCTATGGGATTGTGGTGAGCATTAAAAAACCTAGCATGCTTCTAAAATTCATATGGAACCACAAAACACCTCGAATAGCCAAAGCAATCCTGAGAGGGAAGAATAAAGTTGGGGGGATTATGCTCCCCAACTTCAAGCTCTACTACAAAGCCACAGTAATCAAGACAATTTGGTACTGGCACAAGAACAGACCCATAGACCAATGGAACAGACTAGACAGCCCTGATATAAACCCAACCACATATGGTCAATTAATATATGATAAAGGAGCCAGAGACATACAATGGGGAAACGACAGCCTCTTCAACAGCTGGTGTTGGCAAAATTGGACAGCTACATGCAAGAGAATGAAATTGGATTATTGTTTAACCCCATACACAAAAGTAAACTTGAAATGGATTAAAGACTTGAATGTAAGTCATGAAACCATAAAACTCTTAGACGACAACATAGGCAAACATCTCCTGAATATGAGCATGAGCAACTTCTTCCTGAACCCATCTCCTCGAGCAAGGGAAACAAAAGCAAAAATGAACTCATGGGACTACATCAAACTAAAAAGTTTCTGTCTGGCAAAGGACACCATCAACAGAACAAAAAGGTATCCTACAGTATGGGAGAATATATTTGTAAATGACATATCCAAGAAGGGGTTAACATCCAAAATATATAAATAACTTATACACCTCAACATCCAAAAAAGCAAATAACGTGATTAACAAATGGGCACAGGATATGAAGAGACACTTCTCCAAAGAAGAAACTCAGATGGCCAACAGACACATGAAAAGATGCTCCACATCACTAATCATCAGGGAAATGCAAATTAAAACCACAATGACATATCACCTCACACCAGTTAGGATGGACAACATCCAAAAGACAAGGAACAACAAATGCTGGCGAGGATGTGGAGAAAGGGGAACCCTCCTACACTGCTGTTGGGGATGTAAATTAGTTCAACCATTGTGGAAAGCAGTATGGAGGTTCCTCAAAAAACTAAAAACACAAATACCATTTGACCCGGGAATCCCACTCCTTGGAATTTACCCAAAGAATACAACTTCTCAGATTAAAAAAGACATATGGACCCCTATGTTTATCGCAGCACTTTTTACAATAGCCAAGATATGGAAGCAACCTAAGTGTCCATCTGTAGATGAATGGATAAAGAAGAGGTATTACACATACACAATGGAATACTATTCAGCCATAAGAAAGAAACAAATCCTACCATTTGCAACAACATGGATGGAGCTGGAGGACATTATGCTCAGTGAAATAAGCCAGGCGGAGAAAGACAAGTGCCAAATGATTTCCCTCATTTGTGGAGTATAACAACGAAGCAAAACTGAAGGAACAAAACAGCAGCAGACTCAGAGACTCCAAGAATGAACTAGTGGTTACCAAAGGGGAGGGGTGTGGGAGGGTGGGTGGGGAGGGAGGGAGAAGGGGACTGAGGGCTATTATGTTTAGTACACATGGTGTGGGGGATGACGGGGAAAACAGTGTACCACAGAGAAGGCAAATAGTGGATCTGTGGCATCTTGCTGCACTGATGGACAGTGACTGCATTGGGGTATGGGTGGGGTCTTGATGATATGGGTAAATGTAGTAACCACATAGTTTTTTCATGTGAAACCTTCATAAGAGTGTGTATCAATAATACCTTAAAAAAAAAAAACCTAGCACGCTTAGGCACTCAGAAGGTACCTGGTGCCCGACAGTACTGGAGATGAGTCATTATTGCAGGATATGATCCCAGCACTTGGTGGCACGTGTGTCTCTCACACTCCCATCCTTGCCTACCTGTTCACAGTGGATCCTCCACCCTGCTTAGTCCGGTGGAAATACTCATGGGTCCCTAACAGACCCTACTCTCAGAGGCCTCTCTGCTTAGCTCATGCTGTTCCCTCTGCCTGGTATGCTTTTTCCAGCCTAGGATACCCAGTAATTCCCACTCATCCTACTTAAGATATCTTACGTCCCTTAGAAAGCCCTCCTTGAAGGCCAGGCTGAGCTAGATGGTCCTTCTCAGGCCCTGTTGGCATGTCCTGTGCCTTACGCCATAGCAGCTCTTATGGCAGGGGACTGCAATAGCCATGTGCTTTAGGTCCCTCTGCTGGGCATGAGTGCGACCAGGGCAAGGACCATTTCCTCAAGGCAGGCTTCCCTGCGGGCTGATCAGGGGCTTGGGCCACAAATCCCTTCCCTCCTGCTTATCTTTGGAGTTCCAAGACAATAGGGCAGGTTATTTGCTGGACCCAGGATATCTCCCTCTTTGCTCCCCTGGACCTGACACTGCCCACACCCCGCCTGCGCAAACCAGGGAGGAAGGGCGGTGTGTCCGCACAGCCTGACCAGCAGCCTGGGGCAAACCGGCTCTGACAGCAAAATGCCTCCTCCTGACACTGGGCCAATTGGGAGACTTTCTGCTTTACTCGGGAAAGTAAAGAAGAAAGATGTTTCCTCGGCCTCAGCTGCTTTCACCTTCCTACATCCAGAGGTTGCACCTTACTTTTCTCAAAGCTCAGGTGAACTGCCACTGCCTTCAGAAAACATCTGCCCACCCATTCCCATTCCTAACTGCTAAGAGCAAGGCCCTGCGGTGAGCTATGGGAATGCATGTGACATGCCTTGTCCTTAAGTGGAGCAGGAAAAACAGACAGTTACAAAGTAGGTACATGATAATGCTATCTCAGGGAAAATGTGGGCCTCTGTGGGAGCAAGTCTCATCTGTAAAACAGAACCGACACAACGTAAGTATCTGCACAGGAAGGTGCCCTGTAGCTGGCACATTCTGTGCCCAGCAGGTGTGCGTCTGCGCCCACTCCAAGGCCCCGGAGCCTCTGATCACTTCCAGTGTTCGTGATGGTTCCTTAGAGCTCATCTCCCTCCTGAGCAGCGGGCCTCTGGATGGCAGACGCAGGTGTGAGCCACCAGGCCCCCTGCCGCTCCCTGGGGTAGCGCGGGGCCTCCACCTTAGCAGGCACACGCTCAGCAGCTGCTGAGCAATCAGTGCGTGTGGGAGTGGTGGGGAGGCCAGGCAGAAGTGGCTATAAAGAAATGTTTCCAAAGCCCAGCACAAACAGAGCCAGACCTCTGCGGCTGTTGGTAAATTCCTGACTGACTGACTTTCAACATTCAAATGATGAAAGTGAACTTGAAAAGCGGGCTCGGAACCACCCCGAAGGAAGCCCCTCAGCTGGCAGCAGAGCGGCCGGCATTGAGAACACAGGGCCATGCAAACTGGTCTGGACACCCCAGTGCCGAGCATTTTCTGTCCACATAAGGAAGCAAGGATGGCAGGGACAAGGCACAGGTCCTCTCCTTCCCACTCCCACCCTCTCTGAAGCACATCTGCCAGTTCTGTAGACCCACTCCGTGCATGGGGAGGCTCCGTGATTCCATGTGACGCTCAAAACCACCGTTAGAGGTAGTGAGTATCTTTAACCAACTTTATGTTCAATGACTTTGCTAGAGTCAGCCAGGGAGTGACAGACACCTCTGGCTGGACCCTGTCCTCCTCCCCCTTTCCCTGGAGGCCTCTCCGTCCTCCACACTGCCACTCACATTTCAGACTCCCCAACACTCCTGAACACGCTCCCTCCCCTCCACCCACCAATCTGCCCAGGTCCCAGGCCCCCTCACCTGCCCCCATCTACAGGCTCTCCAAGGTCACCAGAGGTGACAGACTTGCCCTCGCTCTTGCCCTCCTGGTCCCCTTTCTGAAACATTTCCATTGGCTCTTCTCTGACTGTCCGGTGTCTGATCACCATACTTCCCACGGTGGACCAGCAGTGAGAGGGAATGTCTGTCTGGCTGTTGCCAGCCAGGGACCAGAGGTATCCCCAAAACATGGCCCAGGGATACTTTGTGAATGCCATCCTCAAGAGACAGGACGGGAGGTGAAGAGAGCACTGCCTCAAAGTCCCCGCTCTGCCAGGCTTGGCCTGTAATTTGCTATATGACCTCAGGCTCTGTAAAATGAGGGAAATGATCTTTCTTGACTAGCTTCTAACTTTGTTGGGTTTTGAATAATACTGAGGAAATAAACAGAGTGCCATTTATAAAACATGATTAGGACCCAGGCTGCCATCTTAAACAAGGAAAATGGCACAAGTAACAGCAAATCTGGCATGAAAGGAAACTAAGGGGTGTCGGCATGAAGCGACCTCTGCATACACAGGCTTTGAATACATGCTTGTTTTTGAGTGTGCCTAGTTTTGCTGGGTATCATATTTCTAAGCTTTCGAGGAATCTTTGTTAGGGAAGAGGGGGCATCCACAACTCCCTTGGGATCTGGCCACCCTGCTTTCTCTAGCTCTCTTCTTGCATTAATTTAAAAAAGAAACCAAGAAAATATTTCATTTACTGAGTGCCAACTACCAAATATATTCCCACACCCACTACTTAAAAGAAACTCAACCATCTGTGTAATAAAAGACAGTCTCTGTCCTCAAGTGGAGGGCACACATGCACACACGGATACAGTTGGTCCTTGAACAATATGGGTTTGAACTGTGTGGGTCCACTTATACAGATTTTTTTCAATATAGTACAGTACTGCAAATGTATTTTCTCTTTTGATTTTCTTAACATTTTCTCTTCTCTAGCTGACTTTATTGTAGTAATACAATATATAATACAACATACAAAATGTGTATTAATTGACTATTTATGTTATCACTAAGGCTTCTGGTCAACAGTATTAGTACTTAAGTTCTGGGGAGTTAAAAGTTGTATGAGGATTTTTGACTGAGAGAGGGTGGGGTAGGGGGTCAGTGCCCCAACCCCTGCTTTGTTCAGGGGTCGACTGTAGTCTGCAATGCTATTAATGCCATATCTGGGTGTGTGCAAGGTGCTAGAGGTGCATTTAATCCAGCCTGGGAGGGAGTGGACTACTTCAGGCAGAGCAAAGGCACGGAGAAGAGAGGGAGCCTCCTCAGCCGGCACGCAGGGCCTCCCATCACTCCTCAACACATCTTCAAGTCCCTTTCAACCCATGCCACAGACGGTATCACCATGTTCCAATGTTCCACTTCAGTGACTGACAAACAGGGGCTTAGAGCCATAGCATTTGCAGAAGCTGAGAAATACTGGGAAGAAATTTATGTAGATGGAGGAAACAGGCCTGGAGAAGGGGAGTGAGTTTCCTGATGTGCCATGGCTCAAACGTGGAAGGGCAGGGACCAGACTATGGTCTTGCTTTCAGCTGCAGAATAGGGTTCTGCTTAGCAAAGCATTTTTACCATGTGTGACTTAGAAATAAATCTAATACAGAGCCCATATTTAGAGTTACCCAATTTTCCCAGAAGTGTTTTGACTATGATCTAGAATCCACTTATGCATTACTTTTCGTTGGGCTGTCTGCTTTAATCTCTTAGCATTAAATGGCCAGAATGTTAGGCCATTTTTTGTTTTTCATTGATACTGATGTTTTGTGTGAAGAGTTCAGGCTCATTGTCTCCTGGGCAGCCTGCTCAGGGCTGTTTCCTCGTGAGGGCATCCAGAGTGAGCAGCAAGAACACCATGAGGTGTTGGTGGTACCTCCTGCTCCACCCCACATCGGGTAGAACACGCCGTTAGCCGCCTTACCGCGGGGAGGCAAAGCTGATTACGGGAGTGTTCGCTGGCTTTCTCCATGGAAAGGAGCATCTCCCCCTGGGTAATTCATAAATCATCTGCAGGGGAACTTTTTTCTTATTGGGAACAGGCTTGAAACAGGTTTGATATTATGTTCTAAACTTAAGTATTTATTCTGAAATACTTCATGCCTGTGAGAAGTAGGTTCCCACGATCCCACCACTCAGCCTGGGGACTGTGATGTCACCTCATAAAGCCGTGCAGTTTCAGGGAGGCCCCTGCATACCCTCCCAGGATCCCAGTGCCTCCCACCCACCCCATGGGTGCCACCATCCTGAATCAGGGGCTTACAAGTCTATGCATGCTTTTCGTACTACAGGCATATAACTGACTATTTTACAGAGTGGTTCTCAAAACTTTCTTGTCTCAGGACTCCTTTATGCCCATAAAAATTATTGAGGATGCCAAAAAGCTTCTGTTTATGTAGGTTAAGACTATCTATATTTACTATATTTGAAATTAGAACATAAGTTTTCAGAATACTAGAATGCACAGGCACACATTTTGTCACCTGTCAGAGTGACAGAGTCAACACCGCATGTAGCCTCTGGAAAATTTCACGGTGTACTCATGAGGTAAGAGTGAAAAAGGCAAATGATATCTTAGCATTATTATAAATATAGTTTTGACTCACAGACCTCTAACAGGGTCGGTCCCCTGACCACATTTTGGGAGCTGCTGAATTCAGCAATAAAAACAGTTGATTAGATCTTCATATATGAACATGCAGAGACTCAAATGGTAACTGCTTGGGCCCCATTTTTCTAAGTGTTAGAATTAAAGAAAGACTTTGGGTAAATGAAGTCTAAATTCACTGTTGACTCAAACATCTTTTCTTCAGCCAAATTGGTTGAGAGCATGAGACTGCCACATCATGTGCAATCAAGATGTTTGCCTTTTCTCCACTATAATGCCACTGTCCCAGACGCTCGGACAGCTGGTCTCCACTTTTCTGTGAAGTCTAGTGGAATCTGGAAAAAACACACTCCAGCCAACTGTTGAGAGAGTCTGATATTCTTAGACTGAACCTGTCTCACACCCACTTCCCACACTTTTTTCAAGGCCACTGGCATAGCCCTTTCCTTGGGGAGCCATCTGATATGCATATGGCTATCAGGGCAGCTCGAACCTCAAAAACGTTAGTAAATTTCAGTATGTGCCTGTGTCCCCAGTCTGTGACTCTGATAACTTGTGGAAGTGAAACGGGTTTCAACACAGCCTTGGGACAGCTTATCCCTCTGGCTGGGCCAGGGACTGGGGCAGTGTGCCCATCTCCAAGGGCAGATGAACAGCCTGGGAATGAGACTGGCTGGGCCCCGGCTAACATCCCGAGTATCAGCATGGCAATCCGGCTCGGTTCATACACATGAGTAAGTGCATGCCATTTACTAGGTACAGGGACTCCGTCCTAGTCCTGAAGAACACTAGGCTGGGCAGGGAGATGGTGAATGGTCATGGCTGGCAGAGATAAGCATGGGGGGTGACAAAAGGGCAGAGAAGGGGTCTCTATACCTCTCCTGTATCGACAGTGTGAAATCAGGCTGCAAAGGAGAACTGAGGTCAGGAGGCCCTGATTCTAACCTCAGCTCTACAATTTTGGGCAAGCTCCTTCTAGAGGTTACAGCTAAGCTTAGCTTTTGAGAACACGGAGATCTGGTTTCCAGTCCCGACTCTGCTAAGTGACGCCGCTGTGATCTGGAACAAGGAATCTAACTTTGCTTTCTTATCTAAGATGGGACTAACAACACAACAAAGGATGAGGATTAAACAAAACAGAAAAATATAACCAGAGTACTGCTTAGCATGTAACACTGAAAAAAGGGTAGCTGCTGTTATTTTTCTCCTTTATGGGTTCAGTTACCAAGGTGAAGCCACTGGATTAGACCAGCTCCCAACCATTTTCTGCCCTGGGACATCTGAGGAATGTAACATGCTCTCATGAGAACAACCCAGAATCATTATGGTAATGCTTCTTAAATGGAGGCACACTGGATTCTTTGGAAAAGACAGAGACGTTTCAAAGCTCTCCACATGATTTGGCCTCTCGTCCCCGGGAAAGAGGAGCTGGACAGCGTGATCTCCGTGGGCTTGGCTGCGTGTAAGCTTCGGGGACTCTCTGACCCGCTCGTGCAGACAAGACGGCAGAGTAAAGACCAGCTGCTCTTAGCGACTCTCTACCCAACCCCACTGCAGAGGCAGAGGTGCGGGCTGAGGGGTGGGCCCCGGCTGTGTGAGACTTCTTACATCTGTGCGTGTTCAAGGTCAGCAGGACTTCGGAGTATGTGGTGATTACTGTGCCCAGGCAGCCAACTACCGAGGACACAGGGAGCCTTGGTGCCACCCCTACCTGACAGCGGGTGAAACGCCTGCTTTTCTAGGTTTTTGTCCAACACCACCCTGCCAGGAGGCACCCCAATCGGCAGTTTTGGTAGCTCAGGCATCTCCAGTACCACACACCAAATGGAGTTAATTAAATCCAGCAATTTAATATATGTGCATTGCCAGCAGCGTGGTAGGCACGGAGGGTATACCAGTGAGCAACACAGACAAGAATCCCTCCCTCTGGGAACTTACACTCCATACGGGAAAAGAGAGATACAACAAGAATAATGAACGAGTCATGTTGTATGCTAGGAAGTGATAGGTGCTTTAGAAAGCCACCACCGCCACCAGGCACCATGGGGACAAGACGGGGACGAGGGGAGGGACTGAAATGAGCCGACCCCGCCCGAAGGGTCAGCCACACTCACGCACGCAGCTCTGCCCACTGCTCTGTGGTCTCAGCTGGGCCTGCTTACTTGAGCCTTGTGCCGCCATCATTTACTGGGAAGCTGCTCTGAGCAGGGGCAACACCCACGGGTCCCCAGCGGGCACTCCAAGTCCCAGGTCAAGCCTTCCTCACTGTGGTAAGAAAACCAGGATCCGACGGAGTCAGGTGTGACTCATGGCTTCCTTCACACCCACATTTGACCCCTCCAGTGGGGCAAATACCTCCAAGTACATTCCAACCCGGGCCCTCCTCGCTGCCCATGCTGATGGCCCCCACCACTGGCCAGTCCTAACCAGCACCACCTCCTTCCAGATGACATCGGCCTCCCGGGTCGCCCTGCCTCCATCCTTGCCAACCCTCATCCACCCGTGGCCAGAGTGACCTTCCTTAAACCTCTGTCAGGTGGCTCTCCCTTTGCTTGCAGCCCCCAAGGCCCCACGACACGAGGGGTAAAACCCAAGCTCCTTGCCGGGCTCCCCGTGGAGAGGCCTGACTGCTGCTCTGCCCTCCCCGATCCCCTCAGCATGGAGCTGCAGCCTCCCCCTCCTTTTCTGACCCCTGATCCCACCAAACTGTTCCATCTCAGGCCTTAACACTTGCTGCCCCTGCCCAGGACCCCTGCCCCCTGTTTCCATTTTCAGGCTTTGGCATGGCCACCTCAGGTCACCATGGAGACATGGCCGCCATGCCCACGATGGACATCAGTGCATCTCCACCTCACCGCTCTGCTTTGCCTTTGCCGGGTCTCCTTTGTGGTCCCTTGGCTGGATCCCCCCGCCCCCGATTCCAGGACAGGACTGTCTGTCTTGCTCACCTCTGTGTCCCTGGTGATGCTGAGTATTATTTGCTTGGTCCTTTAAAAAACCATCCCACCCTTCAGTTTACCTGAGACCCCACTTTCTCCGGGAAGTCTTCCCTGAGAGCCTCCTGTTACACTTCCTGACTACAAGCACATGTCTGCACCATGGGGACACGCCACAGTGTCACCACGTCTGCATGCTGCTACCCACTGGCTTCCCCAGCGCTAGCTCAGTGTGCAGGGCACAAGGGCAGGGCGTCTGTCGTCCGGAGGCATGAGCACAAGGTCACGCTTCCTGACAAGAATGCCTTGGCTTCTCCCCCTATGAAACAGAGCTGCCGCTTTGGGACTCTTGTGAGAACTGCACAAAGTGGTGCCAGTGAGGGCAACAGGGGCCGCCACATGTTCCAGGCCAGCTAAGGTTCAGAAATGCTCCAGGTAATGGATGGCCAGCTGGGGCTGGTGATGCAAAGGCCCCCTGCACACACGGATGTGGAAATCTAGATTTTCTATCCTCATTATGTCAGCATGAGGGAAAATGAGACATTTACAGTTTTTATAGGGCTGTGCTTGTGGCTCCATGGACACCACCCCCACTGGTGCTGTGGGGGTGCCCTCAGCCCTGTGGCCAGTGCTGTGGGAGTGCCTGCTGTGGGGGTGCCCTCAGCCCTGTGGCCAGTGCTGTGGGGGTGCCTGCTGTAGGGGTGCCCTCAGTTCTGAGGCCAGTGCTGTGAGGGTGCCTGCTGTGGGGGTGCCCTCAGCCCTGCAGCCAGTGCTGTGGGGGTGCCTGCTGTGGGGGTTCCCTCAGCCCTGCGGCCAGTGCCGTGGGGGTGCCCTCAGCCCTGCAGCCAGTGCTGTGGGGGTGCTTGCTGTGGGGTGCCCTCAGCCCTGCGGCCGGTGCTGTGGGGATGCCTGCTGTGGGGGTTCCCTCAGCCCTGCGGCCAGTGCTGTGGGGGTGCCTGCTGTGGGGGTGCCCTCAGTCCTGTGGCCGGTGCTGTGGGGGTGCCCTCAGCCCTGGGAGGGGATGGCAGGCATAGACAACCCAGGCTTTCTGTTTGGTTGGGCCACTAATTTGCTCAACAAAGACAAGTCCTGACCCAACTCCAGGCCTGTTTCCTGACGTGTACCTCAGAGCTGGACTAGATGTGACATTTTCAGACTTCAAAATCCTCACCACCAACAATACAGCAATACAACTCTTTCCTCCAAGGAATGTTGAGGAATACTCAAAAAAGGTAAAGAGAGTAGACTGGGTTGCAGTGAAGGGTCAGATGCCTACAGCACCACTAACCTAGATGCTCTACTGTAAACAGGCCCTAAGATCCTTTCAAGATGGAAACTTATACAGTTTTTCCAATTTAAAAAGACTTTAAAAAGAATTGCTTTGCTTCCCCATTTACTACTGACACTGCTCTCTGCAATCAGAAGTTGACAGGATAAACCATCTGAGTTTTTCACAGTGTAATTCACACCTGGAAACGAGTTGGTTCCTACCAGCTTTGGACGTCAACACACCCTGGAAATGGGAAGTATTCTGTTTTCCAAGGACTTTAAAGTTGAAGGAGCTAAACCCTTTAAAGCTAAAGGGAAATTGCTAAAATGATAGAAAGCTGGCTGCAAAGGAGCAGGAAGAAAGTCAGTCATAAGGACAGCGTGTTTCCCAGGCCCTGAGGACACGATGCAGGGCCTGGCCAACACCACCCCCCTCACCAAAGCCCCTTTCTGGTGACCAGAAGGTGCCCTGGATGAGTTCCACTTGCTCAATACCTCACTGCAAACGTTTTGGGAGCCTGGGTGGGGTCCTGGAGGAGAGCCCAGCCGAGGCCGTGCCGCTGGGTCCAGTGCCGGCCCCTCTCCAACCAGCCATGCGGCCCAGCTTCCAGAGGCTTCCTGACCCACAGAACAGGAGCAAAACACCTTCCTGATCCTCCCAACAGACTTAAAGAAACCAAGTAAGAACACTGGTGAAACAGCACTTTGGAAATCATGACGTACTCTTTAAGGTGTGGGATTATAATTTTATGCTGGGACACAAAGCTGTAATGAGTTAGTCAAGTACATGCCCCAAATCCCAGAGGATGCAACTCTGTCCTGTCGCCTATGATCTTGCATGGAATTGTAGGCAGGGGAGAGTCATGCCCAAAACATCACCTCACCTTCAGCAAGAGAACAGTTAGCCGTGCAGAAGGCAGACTGCTGCTCACAGTGGCCAGCGGCCTAAGGGCGGTCACAGGTCCCTCAGGCAGCTCAGGACTCTGCTAGTCAGGTCCACGAGGCTCCTCCTCTTTCCCAGTAGTCAGGAAAAATCACCTGAATGCTTTCAGGCCCTTCGGGAGTGAAGAGCCAGCACCCAGCCACAGCACGTCGGAGCCAAACCACAGAAGGGTAGATAGGCAGATCCACTCTGCGACCAGAGGCAGGTGTCTGACTGCCGAGTAAGTGCTTCTGACACAGACTCTGAACCGGGACTGGGACAGACCAGCAGATGGAGAAGGAGCAGGCTCTGTCCTTAACTTGCTATGACCTTGAGTGAGTCCTCTGCTCCCTGGGCCTTGATCCCCCCATGAGCACGTGAGTGTAACAAGAGCATCTGGGATGACTTCTGTGGTCCCTTCAGCTCTACACTGTTCTGATTCTAGGCTGCCTCTTGATGTCCCCGACCCGTTTGGACCCCATACTCACCCCGTGGCCATGGCTGAAAGGCTGTAGCACAGGGAACCCTGAGGTGATGAGTCCTGGGCCCTCAAGGCCACACTGATCAGAGGACCACAAACCCTTGGAAGGCAGCAACTTGAATTTTAGACTCTCCTTCAAACCAAACAGGAAAAGGAAGCTGAACCAGAGACAAAGGGGAAACAGACCCCAGTGAAAAACTGAAACCTAGGTAGAAAATAGAGAAACGAGGCTCACAGAGCAGAGCCCCAGTGGCGTGGGCGGAGAGGCAGTGCCCCTGCTACCGGAGCTCTGACCTCAACCTGTGAAGGTTTCCTGCTGGCGGGGGCCTGGCTGGCGGGACCCGGCGTGGGGCTGGTGGCTCCACGACAACCTGCTCACAGTCGTCTTGGGCAGAGCCAGCTGCAAGGTCTGGGCCTCGGTCTTCCCATCTGCTAGGGTCAGTGCAGACGGCTTCCTGAAGGCCTGGATAGAAAGGCTCCAGGACCTAGGTTCGTCCCTGCTTATCTTCCAGAGAATAAAAGACTCCATGATGATGGTTTCACAGCTGGTAAAAGCTTAACATTTCCCTCTGGCATAAACCTTGCACTACTGTTGGGGACACGCTACTCTAATGGTGATATTTCAGCCAGCAACTTAAGGCCTGAAAGGAACATGTTTGAGGAGGACTGGAAACCTGGCTTTGTCACTTGCGCACTAAGTGAACCTGCAGCTCATCATCTGTACTTTGCACGTCTCCACAGGGTTCCTCATGACCATAAGATCCAGTCCCAGTCTTTCATTCAAGATGTACTGAGAAACCAGTGTCATGAACTGTGCTGGAAACCAGAGACAAAACATACAGAAGGACTTTTAGTCTAGAAAGGATATGAGATGGAAATGCCGGCAAATAGATGCATTAATATGTTATTACTGATAAGAGTGAAAAATGGCTGTGCAGAGCACAGGACAACAGAAAGACCAGTTCTGACTGGAGAGCTGAAAGCACTTTGAATGCTGAAATGTATTTCAAAGGCTTTCAAAGATCTATGTTTCCCTATAAGCAGCTCTTTAGGTACAAACCATAAATTTTGACATATTGTGGTTTTCATTTGCCTTTAGTTCAAAATATTTTGTTTTCCCTTGTGATTTCTGCTTTTATCTATGGATTACTTAGAAGTAATTTGCTTAATTTCTAAATATTTGGTGTTTTCCTACATCTGTCATTGTTATTTATTTCTAATTTAATTCTATTGTGGTCAAAGAACATCCTTAGTATAATTTCTTAAGTTATTCCTGGTATGATTTCAATTCTTGAAAATTGATGGAATCTTGTTTTATGGCCCAGCATGATGTTCTTCTTGGTGAATGTGCTACATGTACCAAAAAAGAACATGTATGCTGACATTGAATGTGTGCTCTAAAATGTCAGTTAGGTCAAGTGTTGTTCAGATTTTCTATGTCCTTAGCAGTTTATTGTTGTCAATTGTTTTTGTCTAATTGTTCTGTCAAATGCTGAGAGAAAGGTTTAAAATCTCCAACTGTGATTAGATCTGTCTTTAATTCTGTCAAATTTTATATCATGAATTTTGAAGCTCATGAAGTACATCTATTTTTATGACTATTACATCTTCCTGATAAACTGGCTCTTTGATCAGCATGAAAGGTGCCCCTTTGTCACTGGGAATACTCCATCTACTTTATTTACTTCATCTGATATTACTGAGCCATTCACACTTTCTTATGTTGTTTGCTTGGTACCTCTTTTTTCATTCTGCATTGGTTTTCCGTCACTGCTATAATAAGTTACCACAAATGTACAGCTTAAAACCACACAAATTTATTATCTTAGTTTTGCAGTAATAGTAGGTCAGAAGTCTGCACAGACCTCATGGGTCTCACTGGGCTGAAATCAAGGTGTTGGAAAATGAATCCCCTGGTTTTCAGATTAGGTGATTTCTATTCATGGGTCTCCAAGTCCATTAGCCCTAACAGTCTCTAATTCACTTTTAATCTCATCCAGTGACTTTTTAAGTTTAATTTCTAGTACTAGAATTTCCATGTGGTAAGTTTTCTAATAACTTCCCTCCCTCTAGAGAGTCTCCATCTGCTCTCGCCATCTTTTTCATTTTATCCACCTCTTTGGCCTCTGACTGACCTGTGACCGTGGGTTTAGGCAGAGTAGGGTGAGGGCCTCCGGAAAAAAAGCAAAGCAGGATAATTACAGTCAGAGCAACATAACAATGTGCAAAGAAGCTCTCTACCAAAGCTCTGTGTTAAGCACTACGCAAAGTCAGAGTTACACTAATTCTCTAGGGTAAAGATACCAAACTAAGAATACAGGCATTCTTCAGTGAAATCAGTTAAAGCTCAAAAGGCCTGGAATGTTTGTTTGAATGCTCCCCAGATAAAGAAAAGTATCTCAGCACAGCCCATGATTTCACTGTATCAATTAGATCATGACACTATAAAATTTACCTTAGCCTGCTAAAAGGTCCAGCTTAATTTTAACTATACCTATATGCTGTTTTTCCTTCTCTAACCCTAATCAAGTAATCTGCAACTTGGGCAAAAGATTAATTTAGTAAGCAAGCCCAGCTATAAACAGCCCAAGAAATTACAAAGATTCTTAACACACTCTTTTGCAAACAGACAACAACCCAGCCCACCTTGGGGGCAGGGCAGGGCAGGTGGTCTTCAATGATACGCTCCCAGGGGGAAACTGCTATCCTAAGAATCAGAGCAGCAAATTTCTTCTGTTACTAATCAAAAATGCACATTCTAGGACCACTTAACAAGTGTGCACCCCTAACCCTTTACCACATTCCTAAAAATCCTCAACTGCCTATAAATCCCCTAGACCACGCACCACCATGAGCTCTCTAGTCCCCTCCTGTCATGAGCCAGGAGCTCTACCCTCTCACTTTATCTCTAAATAAAGGCCTCTCCCTTGTTCTCTTACCTTGAGTGTCTGCAAAGGTCACTCTCTGACTCCATGAACAAGAACCCTGGTGTCAGTAGCAGCTCTGAAGAACTTGCCTGCTAGTTCCAACTTCAGAGTCCCTTCAGGGTCTACTGATTGCCTTTCCCCCTTAAGTATAGGTCACATTTTCTGACTTTTTACATGTCTACTGATTTGTGATTGTGAGTTAGATATTGTTATGATACGCTGCAGACAGCCTGGGTTATGCTGTCTTCCTTTAAAGGTATTGAGTTTGTACTGACAGGCAGGTCAATGCCTGAAAATAGCAAGGCTTTAATATTTCATGTTGAGTTTCAGTATCCTTTGTACATTCAGGTGCTTTGTATATTTTGTTCAGTTTCACAGTCACTTAAGTCAAGAGAGCAATGACTACTACTCTGTCATGGGTAGAAGTGGATGACCATTATGGTCATTAATGAAGTACCAAGGAGATTCATTTTCTCTGAGTGTTTGCCGAAGATGTTGGCCTGAGTGAAAACATCTTCACTGTGAGAATGTGTCTTTCACTTTCATCCCTCATTTCCTCTGTCCCCCACACATTACTACTGTCTTTTCTTGGTTGCAATAAATAGGTAACAGGAAAGAGTGAACCTTCTGGGGGCATTCTTTTTACTCTACCATTGAGCTTTAATAAAGCACTTGAGTAGAATTATGAGAAGGAGCAAAAAATATGGAAAGATTTGTGGCCAGGGTGTCAAAAGATATGGATTCTAGCCAATGCTTTAGTACTGGCATGCTGTATGTCCTTGGGAGGTCACTTCCCCACTCTTGACCCTGGCTTCCTCATTTGTTCAGTGAAAGGACTGGCCATGTTTTTGTTATTCATAACAAGCCTGCCCTTTCAACCACCCCTGACTTTTGGAAAGCCAGTAAGGACAGGGGCTTGTTCAGGGGAACCAACCTAGTGACTAAAGGCTGGGAACTTGTGGCCCCAGCTTTGGCCTCTGACTGGCCTATGAGGGCAGAGGAGCTGAGGGACTGAGACTGAGTTCAGCCACCAATGGTAAATGATTCATTCAAGGATGCTGATGCAATGAAGCCTCCACAGAATTCCAAAAGGACGGGGTTTGGTGAGCTGGGCTGGTGAACGAGAAGGCATCCATGTGGCAGGAACGGCACACCCCCAACTCAAGGACAGAAGCTCCTGTGCTGGGGGCTCTCTCAGCCCTCAGCTGTCATATCTTTTCATCTGGCTGGTCACTGTGTCCTTTCATACCCATAGTAATAAACCAGTAATCTAGTAAGTAAACTGGTTTCCTGAGTTCTGTAAGTCACTCTAGCAAACTGATTGAACCTGAGAAGGGGGTTGTGGGAACCTCCAACTTAGAACCATTTGGTCAGAAGAACAGGTGACAATCTAGATTTGCAACTGGTTCTGAAACTGGGTGGTGGGCAGTGTTGTGGGACTGAGGCCCTAACCTGTGGGATCTAAGGCTTTCCCCAGGTAGACAGTGTCGGAATAGAGTTGAACTGTAGTCCATCCAGTTGGTGTCACAGACTTGCTTGATGTGTGGAAAACCCACACATCTCGTGTCAGAGGCAGTGTCCTAGAGCAGTGTAAGAGTAAAAAAGAAGTAAAAGTGGAATTTTCCTTAGATAACATATACCATGGGAACCAGAACTAGAAGATTAATAAGCATAATGCCACTGGAGAGGTAAGGGAAATGGGAAAATGCTCAAGGTATGAGTTGGGAATAAACAATTTTTTTAGTATAATAAATTAAAAGATTAAAAAAATATAAAGTATGAAAAATATAAAAGTATAAAAATAAAAATAAAAATAACAAACTCAATGGATAGGCCCAGCAGAAGAATAAACAGAGGTGAAAACTATCTAGACATAAAACCAATCTAGACACACCAAGAAGGGAAAAAGAGGAAGTATCAATATCAGTGAAAAAAAGCATCTCAAAAGGAAAGGAAAACAATGAAATAACATTTGGAGACACAGTGACAGGGAATTTTACAGAATTCCAGAAAGACATAAAAATTCAGACTGCAAAGGCTAACAGGGTGACAAATATAACTGATAAGCAAAATAATAATAAGCGTGCACATATACATACACACAGATTATAATATCTAAGAACCTCAAAGAGAAAATTCTAAAAAGTTTTGCAAGGAAAACCAGATCACCTATAAAAGAACAAAAATCAGGCCAGACTTCTACACCCTAGCTACAATCAATGTTAGGAGATTATCTTCAGAAAGCTGGAAGAAAACTTTGAACTCTCCATTTCATACTTTGCTAAACTAGGGGAAATAAATATATTTTTAAGTATACAAGATCTCAGAAAGTTTACTAGGTATAGACCTTATTTAGAAGAACTTTTATGGGATTAACTCCAGCACAAAAGAGCACTTACATAGGAAGATAACAAGAGATTAAAAGTGAGAGATTACAACTGAATCCCACTCAGCCATAAAAAGGAAGGAGGTACTGACATGTGCTACAACATGGATGAACCTTGAAAATATGCTTCAGTGAAAGAAGCCAGCCACAAAGGCTATGTATTGTAAGATTCCATTTATGAGATGTCCAGTTAGGCAAATTCAGAGATAAAACACAGATTCGCGTTGTCACAGTGTGGTGGTAATGGTGGTACTTTGTGCCTAGGTCTTAGGGCCAAGGGCAGCCTGCCCCAAGATGTGCCATTGTGACATGTGAGCCGAAAACAATTATGGACCAGTACTCAGAAAGACACTTTGACACCCCCGCTGCACACAAACACACACGCATCTGCACACACACATGCACGCACACTGTGTGAAAAGAATTTAGATGAAGGAACTGCCCCAGGAGAGCCATCGTCATAGAAGCCGTATTATAATGTAAACTCCGTGTGGCAGACAGGGAGGGATGCGGCAGAGTCTGTTAAAATTCCTCTCTGTGTCCCATAGTTTCTGTGTGGCCCATCAAGTATTTGCTTACCACACATTTACTCTTTCATATTCCTGTGACTCCTCCCCTTTTCCTTTGAAGTCTCAGTCCCTCCCCCCTCTCCTTGGTTCAGAATGGCATACAGACCCCATTCTCCCTGTCTTTGGCATCTATGTCTATGGATTTCCCCATGTATGTAATGAAAGTTTGTTTTTTTCTCCTGTTCATCTGTCTCATGTTAATTTGATTCTTAGACCAGCTGTAAGAACCTCACAGGAGTAGAGGAAATTTCTTCCTCCGCAACACGACAATGCCATTAAAATAAAAGTTTAATGTTACAGTTCCCCTTGAAATGAGAGGCTGGTATTAGGGAAGAACCAGTGTTGGTTGGTCAGGAGGCAGGGAGGTGTCAGGGGAAGGCATGGGCCAGTCTTTACTGGGGTTTCTGTGAGCAGGGCAGGGCAGGGCACGGTAAGCAGATTAGAACCGGCTAACTGGAATAATTCCAGCAGGCTTGGGGCCACAGGGGCTGTCCCCAGTTGGCCCTGGGTGATTCAGGGCAGGGGAAATAAAGGCTTGGTGTGTGAGAGTTAAAGGAGTGTCTGGAGCTCTAGGCTCGGGACTGGCTGGTCTGAATATGAAAGGTGGGCTCACCGACAAGTTCACTGTCTCTAGGAACCAGCCTTGTCCTGGGGGGATTCTCTCCCCAGCCAGTGAGGCCCCCCCACAGACGTCAAGACATTCAAAAATATACAAAATAGAATTAATAGGGGGAAGCACAGGAAGAGACTGCTTAATGATAATGGGGTTTCCTTTTGGGGGATGAAATGTTTGGAAACTAGATGGTGGTTGAAAGGAAGGGAGCGACACACAGCAGCAATTCACCGGAGAATTCCGCTTTATTAGGGAAAGGTGCTGGGTTATATAGGAAGGGGCATGGGGTGATTGTGGTGTCACTTCTACGGGGCTGGTGGCTATTGGCTAGGTGCTGGGATTAGGGGGGCAAGGGGTGATTGGGGTTCAGATGGCGCTGGCAGGAACCGAGGACCCGGAAGAGAAGCAGGAATTTCGCCATCTTATGGGTGGGGGCCCTTCAGTGGTGATGGTTGCAGAGCACTGTGAGTGCACTAGATGCCACCGAGCCACACACTGGAAAATGACTGACACGGCTTGAAAAATTGCGCAGAGGCAAACATCTAGTAAAGCTTCTTACTGTCTGAGGTTTAATTATATTTGAGTAAGTAACAATAACCAGTAACTATTTTTAAAGAGAGTGTACCTGTAACTTTGAACAAAAACTCCAAGTACACCAAGTTGTGGGTGTGTGGGTATTACTCCTAGAGGAACAAAGGGAGCTCAGAGTAGAATGAAGATGAGGGAAGCCATGGACACTGACAAATCTTGAAGCAGGGAAAATAAAAAATAAGCATAAGCACAGTTATGTTAGGAGGAGCAGCCAGAAGACTGAAAATAAAACCAACGGTTTTTAATTCAACTGATGGAAACTTCATATATACATGAGAGGCAGGGCAGGAGGAAAAACCACATGGAAAAAACGTGTTAAAAATAGAAAATATAGAATAAGACAGCAAAAATAAGTGCTATTACTTTGGTTTCCCAACTTCTTTGTTTGTGTATCTTCTAGAAATATTTTGAAAAATTATGTATTATGCTGTATATTTTTAAGATGACATCAATTATTTTTCTTAGGAAGTTTAGATGGTTGCAAAGCATTCAATATTTAGAAACATTATATATGGTATATGTGCATTAAATATATTAAATTTACAAACGCAGTTTAATATGTGAGCTTAAGCTCTTTCAATTTATGAAAAAAGTCTGCCATAAAACTTAATTGGCCGAGCCTGTTTGTTCTGTCAAGCTATTCAGACAGATCAGATTTACTTGCTATCAGAAAAAAACTGAAGGATTTTCCAACTCAAGCATGATTATACACATCACAGTGAGAGCAGATCACTTCGGAATTCCTAATTTTAAACAGACAACTAAACAGATAAGGCATGGCACTATGCCACAAGTCAGTAGCCGTGGTGAAATAAGCTGTGCTCTTCGATATTTTGTATAGACGCTGTTTTGGTTTGCTCTCAGGACACTCTCCTTTATTCCTGTTTGGTCTCTGAAGGTTATTCTGGCTTGAGCAATGGAATTGTAGATTCAGAAAGGGTGGGTGACATGCCTTTCTTCTGCACAGCAAGAAGAGAGGAATCATGAAGGTGCCGTGCGGAAGGTAAATGGCACCACAGGCACCTTTTCAGACAGATCAGTGTTAGGATGGGATGTATGGACCTGGGAACTCAGGAAACAGACACCTTGCAACTCTCCCTGCCACGTGGCCCCAGGCCCAGGAAGTCTTGATGTACCCTGGGAACAAATGAGGCCCAGTCTGAAGACACCTACTATGAATAGGTTAAAAATCATCAGTCAAGAGACAGTCAAGAGATTGCTAGATTCAATAAAAAACAAGAATCAGAGTTATGTAACCTCCATAAGACAGTTAAAACAAAAGGATACTTCAAGATTGAAAATGAAGAGATGGAAAGTTATAAGGCAAATATAAATGAAAAGAACACCCAGTTAGCAATTTTAACATCAAATAGACTCTAAGGAGAAAAGATTAATGATTCAGAGAAATATTAAATACTGGAAAAAATAATCATGATCATGAGCATGTGTTCATGTACTATAGCTTCGATTATGTGAAGTAACTTAAAAATATGGGAGAGGTAGTCAAACAATCCTAGTGAAAATTTAAAAATGTGACTTACTAGGTATTTTTTAAAGCAGAGAGATAACAAGCTAAAAAAAAAAAGCATTAGCTCTCCACTCAGGTATCCCGTGCTTTAAAGTTCTCTTTGTTTAAAGGTATAAAACTCAAACTTCAGAAAGATCCAGGAGGTAAATTAAGGCTCCTCTCCTCTCCCCAGAGAGAACCATGGTTAACACTGGGGGAAAGGTCTGTGTGGTGGGCAGGGGTACAATTCTGTCTGATCACAGACTGCTGCTTCCATTGTATTTTGTGAACCGTGTTTGGGCGCACAGGCGATGGACTGAGGGAGCTCTGCATCACAGAGAGGGACTTGTACAATGTAATGTCTCAGACAGTGACACACGCACAGGGTAGCTTGGGGGACCTTGAAGGCCAGGCTAAGCGGGAGAAGCCAGGCATAGAGAACCACACATCACATGGTTCCAGTTATGCGGTAAGTCCACAACAGGCGAAGACAAAGGACAGAGGCAGAGCAGCAGTTGCTTAGGGTCGGGGGGCAGGGTTGGGGAAAACTGGGGAGTGACTGCTAATGGGTACAGTTTCCTTTCGGGGTGAGAAAAATGTTCCAAAATACATTATGATGGTGGCAAAACTGAACATACTAAATACCACTGAACTGCACACTTTAAGTGGGTGAATTTTATGGTATGTAAACTGCATCTCAATAAAGCTATTATCCTAAATGTAGACTGAAAATAAAATGCTTTCAAATGGGCTCTAAATTAGTGGGACTTTGAGACTACTGAAGAAAATCACCCCACCTTCTGGTTCAAAGCAGAAACAACTCTCAGTAGAAAGGACTTCATCGAGGGAGGCAATTCTCCAGTTATTTCAACTTTCCAGAAAGTAAAGAGAAAATAAAATGAAGCAAGGGCACCTCTAACTAAAAAGGCACCCCCACAATACAGCAGATGCAGCTTCAAGGCAAGCTTGAAACCTGACCTGGGACTGTTTATTTTTCAAGCTCTATGTTGAGTGTTTTAGGATTTCCAAACGTTCTGCCTTTCAATGATTTCCAATGCTTTTACTGAACATTTGAAGGACACATTAACTAGATTTGGTTAACTACAAATCGAATAAATCCAAAGAATCTACTGAGAAACCATTTTCATCATTTGAATTACAGAAGGTTTCTTCTGTTTGTTTCTCAGAACTTTGTTTGGCTTGGTTTGAATTTGTTTCATTTCTATGAATTTAACACCCATACAGATCTGTGTAACCACCATCACAATCACGAGATACAGTCCCATCACTCACAAACCCCTTTAGTGGTTGCCCCCGGCCCCCACCACTTGTTCCCAGCAGCACTGGGCACTGGGATCACCATCTCAGCAGCTGTCCTTCGGAGAGCACCACCCATGGAATCACATGGCAGGAACTGCGTAAGACGGCTCCCTTCACTCAGCACAATGCTGAGGTTCATCCAAGTTGTTGTGTTTATTAAATATTTTTTTTCTCTTTTAGCAGAGTAGTATTCTACTGTATGACTAAAACCACAAATTATTTATCCATTAAGTTGAACATTTGAGTTGTTTACAGTTTGGGGCCCTTATAATTAGAGTCGCTATAAACAGTTAGGTATGCATGCGTAGGTTTTTATGTGCGTATTAGTTTTCATTTCTGTATGGTAACTATCTAGGATTAAGATTGCTGGGTCACATGTTAAACTTTATAAGATACGGCTGAACTTTTTTCTGGAGCAGCTGCACTGTTTTTGTTCCTACAGCAACGCAGGAAAGTCACTGTTGCTCTGCTCCCCACCAGCATTTGGCCCTGTCAGTATTTTATTTTCACCATTCTGAAGAGTATGTAGTAATGACTCACTGTAACTTAGTGTACATTTCTCTAATGACTACTGGTGCCCTGTGCATTTTCCTTTGCTTGTTTGCCATCTGTATATCCTCTTTGGTGAAGTGTATGTTTAACTCTTTAGCCCATTAAAAAAAATGGGGCTGTTTTCTTACTGTTAAGGTTTGAGAGTTCTTCACATATTCTGAAGACAAATCCTTTGTGATTTGCAAAAGTTTTCTCCAAATTTGTCTCATCTTTTCATTCTCCTACCAGTGCCTTTCACAGGGTAACAGCTTTTAATTTTAATGAAGCCAAAATTATTTTAATTTGATGAAGTCCAATTTATCGTTTTTCCCTTCTACGGCTCTTACGCTTTTGCTGACATACCTGTGAACTCCTTGTCTAGCCCCAGGTCATGAGGACTGTTTCAAGTTTTCTTCCAAAATTTTATAGTTTTATATTTACATTTAGATTTAGAATCCATTTTGAGGTCACTTTTGTACGAGTCAAAATTTTCTACAATTGGGTCAAATTCTTTCTTTTGCATAGTGATGTCCAAATTCGTTCCAACTCCATTTGTTGAAAACACAATTGCTTTCTCTAATGAATTGCCGTTGTACCTGTCAAACATCAACTGACCTATTTCTGTCCAACATCTCCGTAAGTCATCTTGAAAAATCATGAAGCCAGCTTGTTGGTATCTTATACATGTCTCAGCATCTGAACTCAGAACTTGAATTAGGCTCAGTAACTGGATATTTGACTCATTTATTTTGTCCTGTGGGTTGTGGATAATGTAACCCATTCTCTTGCCAGGTTGAGATCAGTTTCTGATACCACAGTATGAGAGGTACTGGCTGCCTGGAAGCATATGGATGACTAGGATAGGCAAACAGAAACCGTAATACGTGGGACCATCTAAGAAAAGTGGGGCCGGTGAAACTGGAGAGAGGAAAGGAGCTCACAGGCAAGAAAGATCCCCTTTCAAGTGAATCCTAGGAAGATGATGAGTACACCAGTGGCTACAACCAGGCACAGTGCTAGGTACTAGGGACCCAGAGATGGACAAGATATGTGTCTTGCTTTCAAGGTGGGGAGGCCACATGGAAAACTGTTTTAGTTTGACACAGGCCATTGAGCCAACTATAAGTGTATGCATATCTCATCAGGTAGGAGATTGGATCAAATGACTTGCTTTGACTCTGATTTTGTGTGGTTGCCCAAGATGGCCTAAGAACTCTATTTGGAAATGACTTGTTTCTGATTTGGGGTTTATGGCTTCATGAAGAGACTGAGGTCATAGGAAAGAAAGGTCTGTCCAAAGTCTTCAAATAGTGGTTGCAAAACTGAGTTAGAAACCAAGCCTCCTGTGCTTAGTCCAGGACTATCCTTTACTGTTTGTCAAAATTAAGTAACCGATGCCTCCTTCTGATATTTACTGTCTCCATGGGTTTCCTGGCCCTTTGGGTTTTCAGTCCTGCAGGCTTACTGTCTTAGAGACCTTTATAGAGAAAAGAATCCTAGGATTTGAAATCTCAACACTTTTTTTTTCAATGACATGAAAAAATTTGTATCAAATCACAGGTCTCTCCTGAAGATTTTATTTCTGCTCTGAGCTATTTCTGGGTGACCTACTGCTCTAATTAGGCTGGGTAAACCTGGCTTTCATGAGATTCAGGATATGGCTGGAGGAAAAAACTGTCAGGACTACTTAAAATCATCAGTGCCCAAACTGGCCTCAGAGCATTCCAGGAATTCACTGATTTGTTCCATGATTCATTCCGCCGATTAGCCACAAACACAGACACACAGGGAGAACAAACATCACTGACTGATCTAGTCTTACTCATGAACCCTGGGCAGGACAGAGCAGGAAAACACTAATACTTCAGCTAGTCCCTGAGCTCCCCAAGTGGGCGGGGTGGTACAGGAGAGCCAGGACTGGGGTTTACAGGCCCACCTCTTTTTTTATGACGCGTGCTTGCTACAAAAGGGAAGCGAAGACTCTAGTCCTTTCTAGCAGACAGAATTTGGATGATCTGGGGACATGATGAACAGGAAATGGGCTTTGCAAACTGCAAAGCACTGTACCTGGGTGAGAGATTTACTCATTTCACAAACGCATATTGGGCCCCTATTAGCACCACACTCTAACCAACTGAGCTAACCAGCCAACTGTGTTAGGCCCCTATTAAACAACATGCACTGTACTAACCACCACGGACACAAAGTTCAGTAGAATATATCCTTGCACTCAAGGAGATAAGTGGCTATCACACAGTGTGGCCAGGACAATGACAGGGGAGCTGGGGGGCTGTGACAGTGCAGGAGGGTCCCTCACCAGTTGGGCAGTTATAAGAGACAGCTCTGAGGAAGTGGCATGACGAGAGAATTAAGGTAGGAGAAACTGCACTGGATGCTACAGAAAAATCCCAGTCTCCTTATTTTATTTAGTACTTGAAATGATTTGCCAAGTGGGTACTGCTTTTATTATATCCTAGCCGGTCTACACCGGGTGGCACAAGAAACAAGCATGAGGCACGATGGGCTGGGCAGGAGCCTGACTGAAGTGCAGGAATAACTTAAGTCCTCCTACAGAGCGCCACCGGCAGGCAGAGCCCGAGAGGGTGGAGAGGGAAGGGGCAGGAGACGGAAGGCCAGGCAGAGGAGGCAGCGCCAGCCTGTTGCAGACTCTGCCACGGGGCACCTAGAATGACCTGTGCCTAGGAGCTGGTTTCACACTCTCAGCATCACAAAGCCATGCCAGTGAGGCAAATATTCCCATGCTCTGAAGCCGGGAAGAGGGTGATGCTGCCCCCAAGCTCCCACAGCCTTGTGGACAGAGGCAGGACTCAGGGGCAAACGAGCGTTCCAGCAGGCGGCACCTCCCGCCAGCCTTACACCAGCCCCATTCCCAGACTCCTGTGCCGCCCCGTAGGCAGGACAAGTCTCTCTGAAAGGGCTTTCAGTGAATTAAAGGAGACACGGGAGCCAGTGCTGCTGGAAGTGAGCACTCCAAGCCTCCCCAGAAACCGCGAGCAGACGTGGCACAGCAGACCTGGGCCTTGCTCCCCGGGTCTCGGGGTCAGGGTCTAACTCCAGGCGAGCCCCCTGGCTCCTCCAGCACCACTGCCCGGCCCACAGTGAGAGCACCACCTTAGGAGCACTCCCTGCTCTAAAAACGGAGTCCATTCTATTTTAAAATTCTCTTTTCCTGATGACAATGATACCGCTTTTAAGCATGGCCAACAAAACTCACTAGGAGGGCACTGGGATAGCTTAGTTTCCCAGGCTAGGTTGACAGGAAGAAGTATGATTACTTTGTTAATGAGTTAATCTTCAAAACAACTAAATCCATAAAAAAGTTTTTGCACAAATTTTCCTGACTGCTGTTTCAAGCAACTCTGCTGAATGACTGAATTCATCATGCTAAGAGTTCTATGAATTGTGGGCTGCTGTGGCCACAGGGTGGCCAGTAGCCAACACGGAGGGACCTGGCAGGGGGCTGTAGGATGGGCGCCAAGCTGGGAGGCAGGATGCTCTACAATCTCAAACTGCTTACTTCCACCTTCATTTCCTCATCTTGACAATAAGGGGCAGGAAGAGCAGGCCACCTAAGCACCCCAGCACCGGCTCTAAAACGATTCTGAGTCCCAAGTGCTCTGAGCCTCAGTCCACTCTGCTTATGAAGATTAAATAAGACAATGAATGGGAAAGATTCTTGAAAAGCAGAACATTTCACTTGCCAAAGAAGCTTGTCAAAGAGGTGTGGGGCTTAGCACTTTGCTTAATATAATATGAAGGGCCGTTTTTACTGATGCCAACTTACTCATGCGCAGGGATATTTCTAGCAGCACTTCTTGGATTGCAACTCCCCAGTGTGCTGGAAAATGTTCTACAGAAAATTGCATTCCAAATTACTAGGATGTATCAGCATTTGCAAGGGTTACATTTTTCCCCATCACAAGGCCAAATCAGCGTTGTTCCTCTGATGTCATTCTCACTAATTCACATTGCAAAATGCTCTTTTCAGTAGAACTACATTCCATACAACCTGGGTGTGCATCCTCTGGGCAACCGCCGCCCTCTGACAGTCATTTCCTGGCTTGGGGGACTCTCTTCAACTTCTACTGGCTTCTACTTCAATTTCATCCATCTGAACCTAACTAGTAATAGGGCTCATGAGTAAAAAAACATTTTTTAAAATCCTACCATCCTTGCCTGGAATCTACAAACTAATGTATTTGTTTTTGACATGTGCCACTAAAATCGTTCTGTACTGACAATAGGCACGTAAGTCTGTTGAGCTCTGCCACCCCTGAGTGTCCACTCATCTCACACTGTGGGGGAAACTTCTCAGATTTGCTGGACTTGAGGTCACCTATTAGCCTGCCACGGAATCCAGCTTCTCCATCTTGTTAGAAAAAGCATAAAACCTAAATGTGATTTATTCCCACCAGGAGGTTTAAACATTTTAACAGTAAGGTATTAACAAAGGGCCATGCGGTGGAAAATATGCCAGGAAGCTGCTCAGGCTGAGAGTGGGGGTGGTGGGGGATTGGTAAGGACCTGGCTATACCTAAAGTTTGAGTTTTTTAAACCTACCAATGAAATTAAGAGAAACGTACAAGACGGCCCAATATGGATATAATTAGGCGACATCTGGGAAAGAATGTGAACCCTGTAGTACTCAGCCAATGAGGAACCAGGGGAGGGACTCCTGTACTAGGGAATAAATTACTTGGCGCCAACTGCATCAGGTGCGCCTACCCACCAGACACCGGATCTTGCAAGACCATCATTAAAGCCTCGCTCCGCAGTTTTTCTCCATGTCCACTTACTGAGTTTGGACCAGTGAGTGTGTTTCTCACAATCTGCTAGACCCTCAGAAGTCCATGAACTGCACGTATTCACAAAGCATTTCAGCTCTTGCTAGGAACACCTGAATTCTATTTCCCACCCAATTTCAGTTTCTTTTTCTACCTTGAGTTCACTGCCAGGAAATGTGTCCTTAATCTCCTGCCAAAACTGACTTGGAAGAGACCTAGGAGGGGCAGACACACCCTGCTCCATCAGTCCCTATCTATCACAATTCACCCTCTGGGAAATCCTGCCTGGCCATGCCTGGGGTTACCCCTCCTTCCTTCCTCTGGCGCCCCTGGCAGCCCTATACAATGCTTCTTTCTATATAGTGCACAGGCAGCAGTGACTGTCTGTTTAAGGGGCTGCTCTGCACCAAACCGAGCACACTGGGCAGGACTGAGTTTTGGCCGTCTCTGCGGCCCTGGCCTGACCAGGACTGCTCTCTGATGACCACGATTATGGCTGGAGGAAGGGTGACTTGGGGAAGCGCACTCTGCTACAGGGCAATGGCCTGACCTTGGAACCAGAAGGCCTGGACAGCCCCTAGTTCTGTCCTTTAGTAGCTGCGAACTCCAGGCAGATCTCTTCACCTCTCATCCTGGGCCTGTTTCATCACCTGTAAGGTGAGGTCCTTACTCTGTCGGAGGACTGACACGGAGATAGTAGGCCCAAAAGCATGCATACTATGAAACCAGTGCCCACGTTTTACGTGAAAAACACCTCTCCTAGGCTGGCGTTTGGGAGAAAGACTGTCAATTAAAACTTCTGCTGGGTGCTTCTTACCCTGCAAACACGAATCCCATGCACTAGCATTTTCCATATAATCTTAAGCTTAGGAGACATTCATTTTACAGCACAGAGGAAAGGGCCGTTGCCCAGGAAGCAGGAGACTGGGGCTGATGGTCCCGGCCCCCGTTAGTCCTCCAGGAGCCTTGGACAAGTGAGTCCCCTCTCTGGGGCCGGGTCCCAATAAAAGTGAAGAGGCACCCTGATGACCACAAAGCCTCTCCCTGCTGGCCCCTCAGCGGACTCCCTCTTCCCACTACCCGCTGCCTGCTGCCCTTCCCGGCCTCCCACACAGAAGCTCAGGGGCTGCTTTCACTCCAATGGCCTCTGGGTAGAGCTTGCACCTAAGCACCCGGACACTGGCTGGTGTCAGTTACTCTTTACTGTCTTCAGTCCTAGCTTTTCTTCCAGTAGCTTCTATTTTAATTAATGCTGTCACAACTTATTTGGCAGGCAATCTGGAAATTTATCTCCTATCTCTCACTGTCTACATCCAATATTGGCCAAGAGCTGGTAACAGATCGAACCTTAGCAGTTCTCATCTGGGCTAACTGAACAGCTTCCTAACTGGCTTTCCTGCCTCAAGCTACAGCTCCTTAGACCGTCTTCCACAGAGTTAGTTCGAAGAGTAACTGAGATAAAATGCAAACCTGACGTCAGGAACCCATCTGAACTCTCTGGAGAGTTTTCTGGCAGGAAAGCTGCAATGCTGGGGAGGTTATCGCTGGTGTCCCCATCTGACCTCGCTGTCTGCTCAGGCAAGCTCTGTACCCCTGCCATGCCACCCCTAACCCCCCTGCCGAGAGGACTTAGTTTGCCCTTCATCTCTCATGCAGTGACTCATGACTTGCCAGCCTGGGCCTGGGCATTAGACGCCCAGCTCCATCCTGGGTTTGCCTGTGGCACTGCTCGGCTCACACTAACCTCAGTGGCCTGGGCCAGGTCAGTCCTCACACTGCGGGCGTGGAGGGGCGCCACCAGGCTTTGCTCCTCTCTTCCCCAGCGCCTGCCGAATGAAAGCGTTCAACCCATGTTTATTTCCCTGCAGCCTCTGGCTGAAGCCTTCAGGACAGTTGTAACCTGGGATTCTGGAGCAAGGGATTGCTGCTGTTGTGTGTGTGAGCAAGAGCTCTGTTTAAGAAATGTTGTGCATCAGGGAATGTTATCATAGTTAAAAAGATAAAGAATAAAATATCGCCCTCCAACCCCAGCTTCCTCCAGAGGTAACTGAAGGTACTATTTCATGTATATTCTTTCCCAACCATCCTTGAACGTCTGTGAGCCCCAAGCCCTTTCTTCCCTCACAGATGGGCACATTATACACCCTGTCCGATGCACACACCCTGGAGACTGTATGCAATGTTGTAGTTTAAGCATGTCATGTGTTTATAACTTCCAATCAGTTTCTCACAGGTGCCCCTGACCTCCAAAAAGAAACCTTCCCACTGGAGCCCAGGAACACTTGCTGTCACAGTATCCACCTGCTCAGAGATCAAAGCCCACAGGAGAGGGGGAAAAGAGGCTGCATTTCTACTGGGCTCTTGTCAGTAATGGAGAAGTTAGGAAAATTTTGCGAAGTATTTGGACATTCCAGTATCAACGCAAAGCTAAACCAGAGGGCACCGTTGTATAAATCTGGAAATGGTATCTGGTCGAGCACTTTGAAGTCCATCTGCTGAAGGCAACAATGTAACAGCAATCTCTGTCTGAGCCACTTTATCTCTGTCCCCAGAAAGGGGCTGCACTGTGTGAAGAGACCTGTACCAGAAGCACCTGAAATGGGCTCATCTGAACTGGGAGGTGATACCACTGTAAAGGGCGCACCAGATCCCAAAGATGTGGCATGAAAAAGTCATCTAACATAGCTCATTAATAGTTTTTGTGCTGATTACATGGTGAAATTATAATATTTTGGATAAAGTAGTTTAAATAAATATATTATGAAAATTAACTTTGTTCCTTTTACTTTTCCGAAGGGGGCTTGCTTTAAATATTTACAAGTCCACAGGGTGCTGCATTTGTGGCTGTGCTGTTTCTACTGGGCAGTACTGCTCTGCAAGATGTGGCACCACCGGCCCCTATTCTATGTTCCCCATCAGTGATTCAGTCACTCCTACTTAGAAATGTTCTATCCTTTAAAAATCAAAAACAAAGTTTTTGGAGAGGATTTTCTAAGTCTGGTATTATAATTGGCACACAAATAAGAAATAGTACATACACACACACATACCCCAGGAAAATATCCTGAGATAGACCACCTTACTTATGGGGTCTAAATCCTTGGTGAGATTGTTTGGCAGTACTCAGCTGAAAATATCCCATTGAGGATCTAAGTCTAATCATAATCTCCTTTTAAAGACATTTGCTGAGCTCCTACTGTGTACTGGGCCCTTGGCATCTATTATCATCGTTTCCGTTTTAAAGCGGAGACACTGACGCTCAGGGGCAGGGGCAGGGCCACTCAGCTAGGAAGCGCAGGTCACCCTGACCCAGGTCTGTACCACAGCACACTGCCCCATCACACCCTCTGCCAACATTCTGCCTTTTTTAACTTTATTTTTTGATGATTACGTCAATATTCATTCATTAAAAGAATTACTGTTCTTACTGATGTATAATTCACACATGAGAAATTTATAAATCACAAATGTATAGCTTAATTTTACATATGAATACACCCATGTACTGAAGATTTCTAGCCCCTTGTAAGGCACCAGTGAAGCCAATACCACCCTGCCACAGGTAACCATTATTCTAACCTCTATCTATCTTGGAGTGGTTTTGCCCATTTTTGAACTTCATGTAAATAGAATCACATGATATGAATTTGTCTTCTTTGGCTCAGCATTGCCTGTGAGATTTTATCCATGTGCTTGGCAGTAATTTGTTCATTTTCATTGCTGTGTGTGAATATACTACATTCTTACACATGCTTTTTGCTGGATGCATGCAAACAGTAAAACTTCTGTTTGGTGTATACCCAGGAGTGGAATTTCCGCCTTTTTTTACGTGTGCACCACACTTTACAGCTTATGAAATACTTTCAGCTACCTTATATCGTTTAATTATCCAAACTATTCTGAGTAGACATAGAGGTTGTCAATCACCTGATTAAAAGGTGGGGTGCACTGAAAGCCCGGCGGGAAGGCCTTGCCCTGCACCGCCCAGCTCGGCAGAGCACAGCCTTTCACCTGAGGTTCTGAGCCAAAGTATACTTTCGAAAGGATCCTTTCCACTCTACCCAACAAAATTTCCTCCTTTTTATTACTGCTGCTTGCTTTCTTGGTCTCAAATTAAAGGGAATGGTGGAAAGGGAGCCTTTACTGTCAGTGATTCACATTCAATGACAATGCGACTGCAAACACCTGCTGCCCTTGTATTCATGTTATTAATGTAGTAACAGCACCGCAAATGAGGGGTGTGATGTTTTATGTATTTTTACACTCATTTCATTTGCTCTTTCATGCCCACAGAATCATACTAATTTGAAAGAAGAGGAAACTGAGGCATGGAACACTTAAGTGCCTTTCACGAAAGCTCCCAGAGCTACTTACGGACCAACAGCCAGAGGTTGTCACGGCAGGAAGAGTTAAACAGAGAAGCAATGAGGAGAAACCTTTCCTGTCGGTGTCTAGTGTCCAGGGAAGGTGTCTGACTGCTTGATGTAAAAACAAACCCTTTGGTGCAGGCTGGGGAGATGGAAAAGCAAGACAGGAAGAGCCATTGGAAGCTTGAGTTTCTTGGGGATCAACTATGGTCACTCTGTAGGGGTCAGGTTTGGTTCTGCTCTGTCCAGCTTTGTGAGGGGCAGGTGAGCAACCACACGACCCTCTCTGTGTCCTACTGCTTAAAAGTCAAAGCCAAACACAGAGGAGAAGGTGTGGCCTGAGAGCAGACCAGAGGGATACTGGTTAAGCCATGAGGAAGGGGGTGCACAACAGCTCAGAACAAGGAGTAAGTAGGGGTCCAAAAGAGAAAAACACTGCCATTTTCAAGGTGCACAAAAACAGAGAGGAGAAAGAACGCAGAGAAACAAAGGGAGCTTGTGAGAGTTTGCAGGGTGGGGGTAAAGTGCTGGTGTCACAATGGTCAAGTACAGAGCCATCTGCCGAATCATCTAAGTGCCTGAAGCATGCACGCTGGGGACAGAAGCCAGCAAGATGGGCAGCAAAGCACCGGGGTCAGCCACACAGGCGGACACACAGGGCACAGCGAACGGTGGGTCAAGGTGCTGACTGAGTAGAGGCAAGGAGACCGACCGCTGAGCACCCCTCAGTGGGAGTGGACTATTTATAACCTTCTCGCACGTGGTTTATTCAGCACTTCAGTAAATCTAGTTGTGTTATCTTTTGTGTGCATTCAAGTTATTCATTTTATTTAAGTTCCACTTTTAAGAAGCCTGAAAGGATTGTTTTATTGGAAAATAACCAAATTTCATCTAAACAATCATGGAAAAGTAGGAAAAACTGAAATTATGGGGGAGTTAAATGAGGAATCTTGTTTAAAAAATGCTTATCGTCTGTGGGGCCCTCTACCCCCACAGCTTAACTTTGAAAACCTCAACTGCTCTTCTTTTTTTTAAAATTTTTAATTAAGGTATCATCGATATACAATCTTATGAAGGTTTCACATGAGCAACACTGTGGTTACTACATTCATCCATATTATCGAGTTCCCCCCAACATGCCACTGCAGTCACTGTCCATCAGTGTAGTAAGATGCTATAGAGTCACTACATGTCTTCTCTGTGCTATACTGGCTTCCCTGTGACTCCCCTAAATTATGTGTGCTAATCCTAATGCCCCTTAATCCCCTTCTCCCTCCCTCCCCACCCACTTCCCTTTGATAAAAGCTAGTCCTTCTTGGAGTCTGTGAGTCTGCTGCTGTCCTGTTCCTTCAGTTTTGCTTCGTTGTTATACTCCACAAATGAGTGAAATCATTTGGTACATGTCTTTCTCCATCTGGCTTATTTCACTGAGCATAATACCCTCTAGCTCAATCTATGTTGTTGCAAATGGTAGGATTTGTTTTCCTCTTATGGCTGAATAATATTCCATGTGTATATATACCACCTGTGTATATATACCACACCTTCTTTATCCATTCATCTTCTGATGGACACTTGGGTTGCTTCCGTGTCTTGGCTATTGTAAATAGTGCTGTGATAAACATAAGGGTGAGTATATCTTTTTGAATCTGAGATATTGCTTTCTTTGGGTAAATTTCTATGAGTGGAAGTCCCGGGTCAAATGGTATTTCTATTTTTAGTTTTCTGAAGAACCTTCATATTGCTTTCCACAATGGTTGAATTAATTTACATTCCCACCAGCTGTGTAGGAGGGTTCCCCTTTCTCTGCATCCTCGCTAGCATTTGTTGTTCCTTGTCTTTTGGACGTTGGCCATCCTAACTGGTGTGAGGTGATATCTCATTGTGGTTTTAATTTGCATTTCCCTGATAATTAGTGATGTGAAGCATCTTTTCATGTGCCTGTTGGCCATCTGAATTTCTTCTTTGGAGAAGTGTCTGTTCAGAGCCTCTGCCCATTTTTTAATTGGGTTATTTGCTGTTTCAGTTTTAAGGTGTGTGAGTTCTTTATATATTTTGGATATTAACCCCTTATCAGATAGATACATCATTTACAAATACATTCTCCCATACTGTAGGATGCCTTTTTGTTCGACTGATGGTGTCCTTTGCTGTACAGAAGCTTTTTAGTTTGATGTAGTCCCATTTGTTCATTTTTGCTTTTGTTTTCCTTGCCCAAGGAGATGCATTCAGGAAAAAGTTGCTCATGTTTATATTCAAGAGATTTTTGCCTATGTTTTCTTCTAAGAGTTTTATGGTTTCATGACTTACATTCAGGTCTTTGATCCATTTTGAGTTTACTTTTGTGTATGGGATTAGACAATAATCCAGTTTAATTCTCTTACATGTAGCTGCCCAGTTTTGCCAACACCACTTGTTGAAGAGGCTGTCATTTCACCATTGTATATCCATAGCTCCTTTATTGTATATTAATTGGCCATATATGTGTGGGTTAATATCTGGGCTCTCTATTCTGTTCCATTGATCTATGGTTCTATTCTTGTGCCAGTACCAAATTGTTTTAATTACAGTGGCTTTATAGTAGAGCCTGAAATTGGGGAACGAAATCCCCTCAGCTTTATTCTTCCTTCACAGAATTGTTTTGGCTATCCGGAGTCTTTTGTGGTTCCATATGAATTCTGGAACTATTTGTTCTAGTTTGTTGAAGAATGCTGTTGGAATTTTGATAGGGATTGCACTGAATCAGTAGATTGCTTCAGGCAGGACAGCCATTTTGACAATATTAATTAATCCTATCCATGAGCACAGGATGTACTTCCGTTTATTGGAATCTTCTTTAATTTCTCTCATGAGTGTCTTGTAGTTTTCAGAGTATAGGTGTTTTACCTCCTTAATTAGGTTTATTCCTAGGTATTTTATTCTTTTTGATACAATTGTGAATGGAATTATTTTCCTGATTTCTCTTTCTGCTAGTTCATCATTAGTATGTAGGAATGCAACAGATTTCTGTGTATTCATCATTTTGTATCCTGCAACTTTACTGAATTCAGATATTAGATCTAGTAGTTTTAGAGTGGATTCTTTAGGGATTTTTATGTACAATATCATGTCACCTGCAAACACTGACAGTTTAACTTCTTCCTTACCAATCTGGATGACTTTTATTTCTTTGTGTTGTCTGACTGCCGTGGTGAGGACCTCCAGAACTATGTTGAATAAAAGTGGAGAGAGTGGGCATCCTTGTCTTGTTCCCGATCTTAAAGGAAAGGCTTTCAGCTTCTCACTGTTAAGTATGATGTTGGCTGTGGGTTTGTCATATATGGCCTTTATTGTGTTGAGGTACTTGCTCTTTATATGCATTTTGTTGAGTTTTTATCATGAATTGAGGTTGAATTTTGTCAAATGCTTTTTCAGCATCTATTGAGATAATCATGTGATTTTTGTCTGTCTTCTTATGTGGTATATGATGTTGATGGATTTTTGAATATTGTACTATCCTTGTATCCCTGTAATAAATCCCACTTGATCATGATGGATGATCTTTTTGATGTATTTTTGAATTCAGTTTGGTAATATTTTGTTGAGGATTTTTGCATCTATGTTCATCAGGGATATTGGCCTGTAATTTTCTTCTTTTGTGGCATCTTTACCTGGTTTTGGTATTAGAGTGATGCTGGCATCATAGAATGAATTTGGAAGTATTTCCTCCTTTTCTACTTTTTGGAGAACTTTATGGAGGATGGGTATTAGGTCATCTCTAAATGTTTGATAAAATACAGCAGTGAAGTCATCTGATCCAGATGTTTTTGTTCTTAGGCAGTTTTTTGATTACCAATTCCATTTCTTTGCTGGTAATTGGTCTGTTCAGATTTTCTGTTTCTTCCTGAGTGAATCTTGGAAGGTTGTATTTTTCTAGAAAGCAGTCCACTTCTTCTAGGTTATCCAGTTTGTTAGCATATTATTTTTAATAGTATTTTCTCATAATTCTTTGTATTTCTGTGGTGTCTGTAGTGATTTTTCCTTTCTCATTTCTGATTCTGTTTATGTGTGTACACTCTTTTTTCCTTGATAAGTCTGGCTAAGAGTTTATCTATTTTCCTTATTTTCTCAATGAACCAGCTCTTGGTTGCATTGATTCTTTCTATTGTTTTATTCTCTCAATTTTATTAATTTTTGCTCTGATCTTTATTATGTCCCTTCTTCTACTGTCTTGGGGCCTCATTTGTTCTTCTTTTTCTACTTTCATTAATTGTGAGTTTAGACTGTTCATTTGGGATTGTTCTTCTTTCTTGAGATACTCTGCATTGCAATATACTTCCCTTTTAGTACAGCCTTTGCTGCATCCTGCAGATTATGGGGTGTTGAGTTGTTGTGTTCATTTGTCTCCATATATTGCTTGATCTCTGTTTTTATTTGGTCATTGATCCACTGATTATTTGGGAGTATGCTGTTAAGCCTCCATGTGTTTGTGGGCTTTTTGTTTTCTCTGCATAATTTATTTCTAGTTTCATACCTCTGGAGCCTGAGAAGCTGGTTGATACAATTTCAATCCTTCTGAATTTACTGATGCTCTTTTTGTGGCCTCATATGTGATCTATTCTGGATAATGTTCCACGTGCACTTGAGAAGAATGTGTATTGTGCTGCTTTTGGGTGGAGTTTTCTGTACATCTCTGTTAGGTCCATCTGTTCTAATATATTGTTCAATGCCTCTGTCTCCTTACTTATTTTATGCCTGGTTGATCTGTCCTTTCGAGTCAGTAGTGTGCTGAAAGCTCCTAAAAGGGATGCATTGCATTCTATTTCCCATTTAATTGTTACTATTTGTTTCACATATTTAGGGGCTATGTTGGGTGCATAGATATTTATAATGGGTATAATCCTCTGGTTGGACTGACCGTTTTTTCATTATGTAATGTCCTTTGTCTCTTGTACTTTCTTTGTTTTGAAGTCTATTTTGTCTGATACAAGTACTGCAACTCCTGCTTTTCTCTCCCTATTATTTGCATGAAATATCTTTTTCCATCCATTCACTTTCAGTCTGTGTATGTCTTTGGGTTTGAAGTGAGTCTCTTGTATGTAGCATGGGTCTTGTTTTTTTAATCCATTTTTGTAACTCTGTCTTTTGATTGTTGAATTCAGTCCATTTACATATAGGGTGATTATTGATAGATATGTACGTATTGCCATTGCAGGCTTTAGATTCATAGTCACCAAAGGTTCAAGGGCAGCTTCTTTACTACCTAACAGTCTAACTTGCTTATTATGCTATTTCAAACATAATGTAAAGGTTGTTTTTTTCCTCCCTTCTTTTTCTTCCTCCTCCACTCTTTCTATATTAGTTGTCATATTCCATACTCTTTGTGCATCCCTTGACTGATTTTGTGGGTAGTTGACTTACTTTGGCATTTGCTTAGTAATTAATTGGTCTACTTCCTTTACTGTGGTTTTATTTTCTCTGGTGACAGCTATTTAGCCTTAGAAGCACTTTCATCTAGAGCAGTCCCTCCAGAATACACTGTAGAGATGGTTTGTGGGAGATAAATCACCTCAACTTCTGCTTATCTGGGAATTGTTTATTCCCTGCTTCAAATTTAAATGATAATATTTCCAGGTAGAGTATTCTTGGCTGGAGGTCCTTCTGTTTCATGCATTAAATATATCATGTCACTCCCTTCTGGCCTGTAAGGTTTCTGCTGAGAAATCTGATGGGCTTTCCTTTGTATGTGATCTTTTTTCTCTCTCTGGCTGCTTTTAGTACTCTGTCTTTGTCCTTGATCTTTGCCATTTTAATCATCATATGTCTTGGTGTTGTCTTCCTTGGGTCCCTTGTGTTGAGAGTTCTGTGCACTTCCATGGCCTGAGAGACTATTTATTCCCCGAGATTTGAAAAGTTTTCAGCATTTCCCCAAAAAGACTTTCTACCCCTTTTTCTCACTCTTCTTCTGGCAGCCCTATAGTGCGAATATCGTTCCATTTGGATTATTCGCACAGTTCTCTTAATATTTTTTCATTCATAGAGATTTTTTTCTTTCTAATTTCTGTTTCATTTACTGTCACCTCTACCTTATCTAATCTTTTGAATCCCTCCACTGTATGTTTAATTTCACATACTGTATTTTTCAATGTTTCCATCTCTTTCTTGAAGTCCTCCCTGAGGTCTTGAATATTTTTCTGTAGCTCTGTGAGCAGGTTTACGATTTTTGTTTTGAAATCTTTATCAAGAAGATTGGTGATTTCAGTTTCACTTAGCCCTCTTTCTCATGTTTGAGGGATTTTGGTTTGTTCACGATTCTTTTGCCATTTCATATTTCTAATGATTACTATGGAATAATAACTTTGTGTAGGTGGTGCCCTCTAGTGCCCAGAGACTCTACTCTCTGGAACTGCCCAGCCTGTGGAGTGATGGCAGGGGTTGCAGGCTTGTGGTTTAGGTGCCTGCTTGGAGGAAAGAGCTCCTTCCTGCTTCCCAGCCACAGTGCCTGCCTCCACTGCCAGGGCCAGTAAGCTGAGTGCACAGGGAGGACAGCTGGCCTGGTGCAATGATGATGGCAGTAGGCAAGTGGACCAGTGCCTGCCAGGAGGAAGGAGCGGCAGGCTGTGTATCACTGTGGAGGGCCTCAGTGCTGCATTGCCTGTCAGGTGGATTGAGTGCCCGAAGATCCTGAGAGTTCCCAACCTGCTGGGCTGAGTGTGCTGGGATGATCTGTCCACCTGTCCTTTCTCCTGAGCAGCAAGCTCTGTGTAATCCTTGCCCCTTCAGCAGTCCTTTTACTGTTGGAAAGTCTTTCAAAGTGCCTGCCTTTCTTCTGTCCTAGAGCAGCCGGTTGTGGGCACCTGTTCTCCACAAGCAGCTGGAATCTCAGTCTCTCTGAGTATTCCATCAGTCTTTGCTTTCCAAGCCCTCTAATCTCCTGAGCATCATGTAATGTGGGTTCTCCCAGACCAGATCTCAGGGGCTGGGTGTTTAGCAGTACTGCACTTCAATTCCCTCTGTACTCCGTTTTCCTTCTTTCTGCCTGTGAGCTAGTCAGAAGAGGGCTTGGGTTCTGCCAGATCATGAGGCTTTGCTGCTTTACCCTTTGCTGTGAGGTCTTCTCATCTCCTGATGTAGGTCATCTGCTACAGTCTTCTTTCTGGTTGCTTTTACAGGATTAGTTATATTTGCTGTATTTTCGTGTAATATGTGGTTTGGGGAGGAGGTTTCTGCCTCACTTCTCATGCTGCCATCTTGTTTAATCCCCTCAACTGCTCTTTACCACCCTTTCCCTCTTTATGCTTAGTTGGTGTCCTGGTTAATGACTCCAGTTTCTTTCCTGAGCTGTGATATGCAGGGGCCTATGGGGGAGGACTTGGGGAGATACATTCTCTGCTCTTGAGGAATTCTGCTTTTGGGAGAGGGAGGGTATATATTCACGAGGACCCAAAGGAAGTCATAAAAGTAACAATAAGCCCAAGCCTGCCACTGAATTTCCAATCTCTGTGAGTAAACAAAGCCGTATTCTCTTTTTACAGCTTTAGACACACAGTGAAATCCCAGGGCACACAGGTCTTAAATAGTACCCGAGACCATCCCGGACAGCCTCCCACCCAAGCTGTTGCCTCTTGTGATGTTTAAGGATCTCAGTGAAGTTCTAGCATTATTCTGTTTAAGCTTTTTATTATGAGCAGTTATTAGTTTTTTAATTAATAAAACTACCTTATTAAAAACAAAAAAGTTTAAAGGTGAAAAGAGACCAGGAGAATGTGAATGGGGCCTAGTCCAGCTTGCCACATGAAGAGACAAAAGGATTTGAGACTAAGAGCCCTGGCCATCCAGGCGTGTGGGCATTAACAATGGGGCAGTGGTGCTGGCGACCATGCAATGAGTCTCGGTCCACTACTTGTGCTCTTTGACATGGCAGATCGGGGTACTGGCAGCCCAAAAGGGCTGGGAAAAGTCTGTTTGGAGAATGGCATGATATGGTCAGGTTGTCTCAAACCTGTATTCACTTTGCCCACGCTTAGCAGTTATCTCCACTTGCCACAACTTCTTTTGACTTTTAATTTCTTTTTTCCTCCTAAATCCGCAGGACATGGCCAGTGTAGTGCTTCATAAAGTTGCCAGTGCCTCTAGCTCTCTTGGCAGGGACCCAGGACCCTTGTGCTGCCTCCAGCTCTACCCCCAAGAGCATCCTTCCCAGGGCTGACCTCTGTGCCAGCCTCCCCAGAATGACACTTTCCCCTCGTTATGGGGCAGGGGAAGAAAAGCAGCAGAATGGGAATCAGCAGACTTGTGTTCTAGTCTGACCATAATTACCCTGGTGACCATAACCAAGTTCTGACCGTTTCTAGGTTTGTTTCCTTATCTGCAAAAGGGAGTTAATTTCTAACCTCATGGCTGTGGTGTTAATTACATAACATATTGTAAATAGAGTTCTGGGCACTTAATAGCTGAATAAATAGAAGCTATCCCAGCTGTATCCTAAGTCTAGCTCTGAGTGAATAAAAAATGGTAATTATATATTGCCTGGGACACAGAGGGTATTCAGCAAATATTACTTCCCTTTCCCACTGGAAATACCTGAAGGGACCCTGACATGTTTGCTTCAGGAAAGTGAAAAGCAAATACTGTGTCCAAGAAAAGTGACTACTAGAGCTTAGAGCCAGTGGATACCTGGAGAGCATTTTAGTCTTGACCCTGCCTTCTCCTCTTCTAAGAGCACATCGTGAGCCCCTCATGGACGGTGCCTCAGACATGCGCTTCAGGCCCTCACCAGCATTTCTCTCAAATGTGCCTGTATTAGTCAGCTAGGGCTGCCATACCAGAATGCCAGACTGGATGGCACAGCAGCAGAAATTCACAGTTCTGGAGGCTAGAAGTCCAAGTTCAAGGTGTGGGCTGGGCTGGTTTCTCCTGAGGCCTCTCTCCTGGGCATGCAGATGGCCATCTTTTCTGCTGTGTCCTTATATGGCCTTTTCTCTGTGCTTGAGCACTTCTGGTGTCTCTTCCTTTTTTTATAAGGACATCAGTCCCATTGGATCAGGGCCCCATCCTTACGACCTCACTTAGCCTTACTTACCTCTTTAAAGGCCCTATCTCCATATTCAGTCACCCTGGAGTTATGGCCTCAGCCTATGAATTTCTGGGGATGGGGTGGGATGGGGCACAATTCAGCCCATAACAGTATCCTAGACCTCAGCCCTCTCTTAAGCACCTAGACAGGATACAACACTGAATGTGGTCTGACAATTTTGAAGATGACTTGGATGGTCACCTTCTCTGCAGGTAAAAATGATTCAATATTTCATCTGCTTTTATCTATCTCGTACAGTTTTGTATTATTTGGGATACTTTAGGTTGTAATGACAAATACTAACAGGACAAAAATAGAATTTGTTAGTTCATATAGTGAAAAAAAAAAAAGCTCAGGGATAAGCTGGCTTAAGCAGAGCTGAACGCCTGAAGCGGAAGCTCCGTCACGCCATGAGAATCCGGTTTCTTGGGCCATCACTGAACTCTGTCTCTCTCTCTGTTGGCTTCATTACTGGACACGCTTTCCCTACCTGCTGGGAAAGAAGGTGACTGATGATTTCAGGCTTTCTTGATCCTGACAGTGCTTGATCTCAGACAAAAAAAGGCATCTTTCCTAAGGCTCTAGCCGAAGTCCCATGGGGGACTCTCAGATGACAGACCTGCCCTAAACCTGTCACCATAGCCAGGGGGGCCTCCCCCATAGTGGGGTGAAGGGCAAGGCCCATGCAAACCACATGCCAGCTCAGATAAGTGAGGAGCAGAATACTAGCTGCCCTCTACTGGCAAAGCACAGTATCTTTTTAGGAATAAGTCTTCTCCAGCAAACAAACAGGTGTGCTAAAAATTATTTGCTTGCCTCTCTCCTTTATCTGTCTTGATCTTTGTGCAATGTTTTTGTTTTATCTACTGAATGATCTCAAGCTCCTCTCTGACTCTTTGGCCAGGTGCTAAAAAACAAATGGCCCATTTAAATCGGGTAAAGACTATGCTATGCTCACACAGCTCGGCACTCTTTTGGTAAGAATTGCACTGATGTGCAAAATTGCAGCAACTTTCTCTTCCTGACAGTCCTGAAAAAGAGCTAGACTTTATCATGGAAACATCTAAAGTGTGATACGTTAGAAATTCCTTAAAAAAAAAAAAAACACCACACAGATGGGCACATCTGAAGGAATGAGCAGTGTAAAAAAACAGTGAAAAAAGCCGACACATAACACACCGGTGAATGGAATGTACTGTTTTGGAACTGTCCAAAAATGCCTTGCTGCCAGGGATGTGTCAGAAAAACAAAATAAACTGCCTTAGCAGTCCAAACTGGAGTACAACAAAGTGAATGAGAGAAACGTGGTTCTTGGTTCCAAATGAGTGACTTCAATAAACTCCAAGAACATAAAAACCAGCAAAATCACAATTTAGAAGGAAAATTCAAGGAACAAAGTAATCATTTTTTAAAAGTTACACCGTATATCAAATATATCTCAATAAAAACTGAAAGAAAGAAATTTTGGCTGTAACATACCAGCTACAGAGCCCAGAGACACAAGACAAAATCATTCATTCATCCATTCAACAACTGTTAACTAAGCTGGCAGATGTGCTAGGGACCAGGACAGAAACGAACTTGGCACAGAACAATTAAAAAAACAGTGACAACAACCTTGAGTTTTACTGTCTACAAAGCATTTTGCCTATATAATCACACCTTTCCTCACAACAGCCCCATTTTACAGATAAGACAAGAGACAGAAAGAATGAATGACCTGCTCCCATTTACACAGCAAGTGAGAGCAGAGCCTTGATTCACACTCAGACAAGACTTCCGGTCTTAGCTCTTTGTCTTTTCCCATTTATGTTTTGCCCTCAAGATTCTCTTTGTCCCCCCATTTCTATCTCCCGCTCAGATTTTCCTTCCACAACAGCAGTATTATCCAGAGTACAAACTAAAAATTAAGTGTTAGGCAATAAATGTTCCTTCATTGAACATGTGGGAAACTCAGGCGCAAAATTCCCACCCCACCCCCAGCCCCGCAAGGCTTCCCAGAACCTTTGTGCTAATATGCACTGTCCTTTTCCAGGAGACTGGGGTGGACAGGTTTTCTCAAATAACTGACCACAGAACTTTTGTTTCTCATGGAACCTCTTGTATGACTAAGAAGTCAGAAGCACAGGTCCCAGGGTCAGATGGTCTTGGGTTCAAATGCCAGCTCAGTGTTATGCTGGGTAAGTAATTCATGAAGTGAGTGTATGCCTTATTTTGTTTGTTTTTTAATTTGTAAAAAGATACGACAATAATAGCAGCTATCTCTTAGGATCTTATGAGGACAGGAGTACATGTAGTTATACATATAAAGCGCTGAGCAGGTTACAATGTTCATAGTCAAGGCTCAGCAAATGTGATACATTCATTTATTCAACAAAACATTATATAAAACATTAAATGCATATTACTAGAATACCTGACAGATTTTCCTTGTTTTACAAAACTAGAGTTGGAGGGAGCTAAGGAATGGCAAAATAAGCATTGGCTGTTTAGTTAAAAGACTGGGATCTGACCTCCAGCTTTACCAATTAAGCAGATGTGTGACTTTGAGAAAGTGGTCTAACCTCTCTGAATCCTGTTAGATGCCTCTTAGCTAAGGTGGTAGTGATAATGCCTAGCTCACGGGCTTGCTGTGAGAATCTGAGGTGAAGACAAAAGTGTGTGGAATACAGTGCACTTCACGTGTGCTATCTTGTTTGTATCTGAATCTAGGAGAATGAGACATTTTTCATTTAAATATATAAGGACTTTCAGAACCTCACAAACATTGTTATTGGCTCGAACCTTTGTGTACATTCCTAAGGTCTGAAGTTCTACCATTGAGCCCTTTTAGGCCTTCCTGCTGCCCGCCTGCCTGGACCTTTCCGCATGCAGGATCACTCTCAAAACCCCAATCACGCCTTCGTGCTCAGAAACGAACAGACATTGGGAAGGCAGCACAGTCGTCTTTCCTGTCATTTCCCCTTCCAGGGTCTATACCAATGACTGGCATGTGGCAGGAGGTTAAAAAAAAAGATAATAAAAATGAATAAATAGAAAGTGCTGAGAAGTCACCATGCATCCAGCTACTCTGTTCTAGTGTGACAGATGGAATGATGACAGAGCATCTTTCTGCCCTCAAATCACCCTCAATCTAGTCAGGAAAATAAGATTGAGAAAAATTAAATATTGGACTATGTGTAATACACCTGAGTGCTGTATGGGAATTCAGAAAAAAAGAGAAATTTATGTGGGCTGTAGAGGCAAGAATAGGTTTCCTGAGGAAGTGTGCAGTGCTGGCTCTGAAGGATTTCATGGGGGGGGAATGAAAGTATAGAGATGGGGCAGATCTGAGACTAAAGCAGATTTGGGGGCAGAAGGAAGATTCCTAGGGACTAAGCTTTAAAAGAGGGCACGCAAGCGGGCAGTAGAGAGCTTCATTTGCAGAAGGCAATGAGGAGCTGGACCTGGATGGGCAACAGACAGTGGTGTATGACAACTCGGTTAAGGACTGTCCCCAAGTACTGGACACCTCCCTCCCATTTCCCATCTCCCACGAAGCAAGCTGCAGTGAAGTTCCCACTCCAGGCAGGGCTGAGCTGATTCACATTAGGTTACACCAGGGATCAGACTATCTTGGTCAGAATGTCCTGACCAAGACCAGGAAAACATTTATCAACTGCACCTTTCTCTACCTTAGGAAACAAATGTGTCTGCCTGCCCCTACCCTAGGAGTCTCTACTCCCTCACTCTTCAGTAAGCTGGAGCGTAATACCAGTACACAGCCCTCACGCTCGGCTCTGGAAGGGTTCCAAGGTGCACTTGACTATGACAGCATCCTCTCTCCAGGACAGGGATCTCATCACTGTGTACAAACACTTCTCTAAGTCACGGCGTTTGTTTGCCCTGTGCATACACGTGCACCCAAGCACACAATTTTACCTGTCTCCCCATCTCCCATAAGGTGCTATCTTGCCCTCTTACAGCACTAAACTATGTTTTCTACCTTTATCTTGCATCTACCTACCACTTCAGCATTTTATTAAAATAATAATAATAATAAGGGAGAAATGTGGGATTCACATATAAATCAAATATAAAAATCAAACGAATAATCATAATAGACCTGATGGTTTATAGTTCATGATGCGTGATCAAAACCGAAAGTTTCTGTGATGACTGCCCTTGCACTGTTCACCATGTAAGAACTTGTTCATTATGCTTCAGAAGATTGGAGACTGTTGAGAATTAGGCTTGGGGTTGATTAATGATTGTGCATTGAGTCCCCTATACAGAATTTTATTGTTGTTAACAACCATATGATCAATAAATATAAGAGATGCCCTCTCAAAAAAAAAAAAAGAAGGTGCTATCTTGACTTCATACCGCATGCAGTGGAAGCAAAGGACACAGTGTACCTTCTGGACACCCAGGAGGGAGCCCTGGACGGGAGCCCATCTTCCTGCTCCTGGTTCTCTCCTGGCATCCCTGGTGTGAAACCTGCACACCAGTGGCCAAGAGGTGATCTTCAAACACAGAAGAGCTCTAAGTTCACATGCTTCCTCCGGGGCCTCCATGAGAAAACACAGGACATCTTTTCTCTCTTCTAGGACTTGTACTGATGGAGGACAGGCTAGCCTCAAAGACAACACAACTCAGTCCTGGCATTCACCAGGCTCTGAACTGGCAGACTGGAGTGAAAACAATTACTCTCATTTGTAAACAAGAACAAAATAAGCTTGCAACATCCAAAGACTAGCCACACAGTCACTAAACCCAAGAAGGATCATGAGCTGGCATGAGTGCAGTTTCCGACGGAACGCTATGGTCGTACTGGCCACGCACGTTGAACACACCGGCATTCAATGTGCCGTGGGAGGTGCCGGCTGAAACCTCTCTCTGCTAGTGTGCTTGGCTCTCCAAAGCTCCCACGTGCCATTATCCTGTTCTCTCCGAACTACACCTCTGTACATAAGATGTTATTTCTACTTTCCAGGGAGACAAATCAAGTCCTGGTGAAGCTAAGTGACTTATCCTAAGTATTAGTATTAGTACCATTAAGATCAGGGCTCCAGGTTCTGAAGTTCAGGTTCTTCTCACAAACTCTAACTTCGAGTATGCATCAGAATCATCAATGGGGGCTTAAAAATGCACATTCCCAGGTTCCATCTCTAAATCTCTGGACTCAGTGGGTTTGAGGAGCAGCCTGCCTGGGCACCTGTGTGTAGACTCTGATGGGCCCCGCCGCTGAGAGCCATTATGGAGGATCCCCGAGTGGGAGATCTCAGTAGCTTCTCCCAAGGCCCAGGAGAACTACCCCAGAGGGTACACATCATACTGACAACAGCACCTTCTTTCGGAAGGGTGCTCACCATGGACGTCTCACCTGTACTTCCCTCCACCTCCCCCATGGAAGGGCCTTCACACGGTGTGCCTGTCCAGTACAGTCCACATTAATTCAGCACATTTATTTCTTATGCTAGGCTCTGAGGGCAAAGAGGACACAGGGATGCAGAGCAATGAACTGAGTACACAGGCCCCGGGGACACAGGGCCCAGTGTCAACATTTGGTGGAGGGCTCTGGCTGTGTCATCAACATTACGGAGCACGAGAGTCCCAGTCTGTCAACTGCTAGGCACTTAATTGATCTCTCAGACCAGCGAATCTGCGTGTTGATCAGGCCAAGATCCAAGCTCTCAGCCGATTAGTCACATCACAGTTGGTTCACTGGCAATAAACACTTCAACAAACAGGATGCTTTCCAAGGACTGATTTATGGCATTCTGAGTCTGAACACTCAGGGAGATGGGGAGCAAGGGCTGCTCCATTCTTAGTGTGTCAGGCCTCTTTCCTGGCACCTATGCACTTTTTAGTCCAGGATGAGGGTCTAATTAAGTGCTTTGTTGCTAAAGGAAGTTAAAGGAATTAATTTATTGAGCTCCTACTATATGTCAGGTATGCCAGCTGTCTTACATGAGTAATCTCCTTTAATCATCACACAAATGCTGCGAGGTATAAGACCCCCATTTTTCAGGCAGGCAAACCAAAACACAAAGAGCTTAAATATCTTGCTCAAGGTAAGAAGACTAGTGGAATCCAAAGTGCCAGCATGGACAAACACCTCGCAGTGTTCCCTTCGGATTCTCCATATTCAGTAAAGGTGAAGAGCATTTATTTACCTCTGCAATGAACTTCACGGTGGAGAAAAGGCACCAGTGATGAGGAAAAGACAAAACAGATTTGGGTTTCCCTGAGAAAAATGAGAGAAACTCTTCTCAGGTTTTATTAGCCCACATGTGGCTGGAGAGCACATGTATCCCCCCCACTCCTGAGTCCTGCACCCTGCCTGCTCCCAGGCCTCAGTTCCTGGGCTCCTCTCAGCAGCTCTTCCCTTTCTTCACATCTACCCAAATCCTATGCATCTCCAAGACTCACTCCAAGGGACACCTCCTCTTCCGTCTCCCTTCACTCTGTACAGCAGAGGCGTTTCCTCCTTGGGCTCCCAGCACCCTGCCTGTGCCCTGGGATGTATCCCGCCTTCTCCTCTGTTCCTTCTGTCTTTGGCTATCCCCACTCCTTGCTTCTGGAGTTGGTTCAGCACCTTTTCAGGACAGAAAGTTCCTGAAGGCAGGACTAAGGGGTACACATATTTGTGTTTTCTACTATGGCTTGTCTTAGATGTTCAGGAAGTGGTTTTTGAATGAACGGTTATCCTAGTAGCAAAAAGGCCCTCCAAGTCCAAGACACTTACAGAGTTTTCAGAACCTACACAGTTTGGAGACACTTTTGCAACAATCTTAAGCAAGAGTCACACAGATCCAGGTTCATCCTGTTTCGACACATACCCCTCCACATAATGAGTCCAGGTAAATTCCTTTCTCTGAGTTTTAACATAAGAGACAACTCTTATGCTAAGCAAAGAGGAATGGGAAATAGAAATGAGGACTGTTTCAGAAGATATGTCAAAGAAATAATCAATCTTCCCAGGTTTTCTTCTGCCTGCTACTTCTATAGCTTTTCTTCTTCCTACCTAATCACAACCTTTAAATAGAACTCGTGCCACATGTCGAATTTACCGAGTATCATAATTCTTCCAAGTGGTAAAGACACCTCAAGACAAATGCTGGGCATAGAAGCCACAGGGCATAAATATGCAAAGAAGTAAAAAGCTAACCTTTTCAAACAACAAGGCTTCTCTCTCACTTACCAACTTCACATTTCCCTGTATGGCCCCGGAAGATGACTGGTTAGCCAGAGACGGGTAAGATTCCTCAAGGGAGGAACAACCTAAGACAGGCACAGTCGCAGGGGGCCATCTGGTGAGAAAATGGGGAGCAGCAGAGGTGAGGCTTAGAACCTCCCCCCTCATGTTCTGAGAGAAATCTTTGGCATACATGGGTGTTTATTGCCCTCATCTAGCTCGGATTAACACATAGTCTACAGGCACACACCTGATCATCTACATTTGCTCTCTTACAACACTAAACTCTGTTTTCTACCTTTATCTTGTATCTACCTACCACTTCAGCATTTTATTAAAAATAATAATAATAGAGAAATGTGGTATCCACATATAAATCAAGTTTAAAAATCAAATGAATATTCATATTTGAACTGACTGTGTATAGTTCATAATGCATGAACAAAACCGAAAGCTTCTGTGATGACTGCCCTTGCACTGTTCACCATGTAACTTATTCACTATGTAAGAATTTGTACTCCATGTAAGAATTTGTTCGTTATGCATCAGAAGATTGGAGACTGACGAAAATTAGGCTTGGGGTGGATTAATGATTGTGCATTGAGTATTGACCCCCCTATACAGAAATTTATTGTGGTTAACAACTATTTGATCAATAAATATGAGAGATGCCCTCACAAAAAAAAAAAAATATATATATATATATATATATATAAACACACTTCCAATTGTAAAATAAATAAGTAACCGGGATGTAATGTATAGCATAAGGAATATAGTCAAAATATTGTAACAACTTGGTATGGTGATACCTGGTACCTAGAATTATCATGTATATAAATGTTGAATCACTGTGTTGTACACCTGAAACTAATGTAATGCAATGCTGTTGTCAACTACCCTTCAATAAAAAAAAAAAAAAAAAAAAAAAAAAGAAATGAGGACTGTTTTAAGAGCAGCATGAGAACCAGTTAAATATTAACTGATTAAGCTTCCACTGAGTCCAAAAAATAAATATATATTAAGTGTTATATATATGTACTACATATTATACACACACAGTATAGCACAATTTTATAATTTATACACTTCCTTCCTATGTCACCCTCAGAGTAGCCCTTTTCCTATAAGTGAAGTATCAAAGCCTAGACACAAAAAGTGACTCACCCCAGGGTCACAGCTTTTAGGTTTACATGTAAGACTGAATGAAGCTGGGTTTTTGGACTCCAGATCCATGACATTGACCCTCTTTGAGTAAATCTCAATAGTAATTGTAACACTTATTTAGTAATAGAGGATAGATTGCTATTTTTAATATATTTGCTTTGCCATCTCAACAGTTACATGCTTCCTGAAAGAACATGATGCTTGTGGCCAGTCAGACACCTAGGGTGGAACTGCCAAGCTTATGAAAATTGCCCGTCCTTCCCCGTCTCCTGCTGTTTTTCTCCCCCTCAGCTCTCGCTGCCCACCCTCTCCAGCGGGTGCTCCTGCCATCACCTATCAGAGCAGCGCTTCCGCAAGCTCACAGGCGCCGGGGCACCAAGAACAGAGTGGCCGCAGCTCCTCACGGTTTGCGTCTTATTTCCTGCAAACTATTTTAATACCTACAGCATCAGTATTGTAGACATTTAATAATCCCTCCTAGAGTTAGTAGTGGTATAAAATGACTAAGATTTGCTCGGGACCTCAAAGAGCTCATACTTTAGGAGGGTGGAAAGCTGTGAAAAAAAAATTGTCATATGATTACACGTAGTCAGTGCTACACAGAGATGGGATGTAAGAGCTGTGGGAACCAGGATCAGCCGGCCTAGTCTGTACTTAGCGGGGGTCCTCTCTTCTTCCAGTCTCTAATTTCCCCTGCAGGAAGAGAGGTGTGCCAAGTGCCAGGCACCACAGCAGGCTCTGGGTCCACAGGAGAGACTGAGAAGGTGTGCTAGCTGGAAGACCTAAAGTCAGTTCCCAGGAAGGCATTCCATGCACAGAACAACTGGGAAGATGGATGGAAGGGAAACTTCTATCCCTTATCTGCTGGGTGACTTCAGGCAAATTACCTAACCTCTCTGAGCCTCTGTTCTCATTTCCTTCATTCATTTAACAAGTATTTACTAGTTACCTGCTATGTGCAAGGTACTAGGGATATAGCAGCGAACAAAGGCAGATGTAAAAAACCCTAGCCTGTGGCACTTACATTCTGAAGGAAGACAAATAATGAACAAACACAAAATTAAAACTGACAGTATGCAGATGGTGACATGTGATCTGATGAAAAGATAAAGCAGAGTCAGGGGAAAGGAGTGCCCACGGCGGGGAGGGGTGTGCTGGCAAGAGAAGTAAGAGAGGTGGGACCCACCGCTGAGCCAAGACCTGCAGGGGACGGGGAGAAGCTGCAACCTGGGGGCCGAGGCCCAGAGGGGGCACCTGGTGGGCTCCAGGCAGCACAGGCCTATGCGGCTCAAGGGAGAGGACGGCAGGAGCTGGAATCCGGGAGAGGACAAGGCCAGGCCCATCAGGCTCTCATCAGCAACACGGGGCTCCATGTGAGGGCTCTGAGCACAGGAGCGACATGATGTGACATTGTATTTTAGAAAGAAAAACAGGTGAAGCACTGAGAATCGGGGAACAAGGCAGACAGGAAGCGTGGTGGCCGGTTACAACGCTACTGTGGCAATTTGGGCACATGGTGGTGGCAGCGTGGACCGGGCTGGCTGTGTGGGGCTGTGAGGATGGCTGAACTTGGCATATTCTGAGGAAGAGCCACAGAGCCTCCCTTGATAGATCAGAGGTGGAGGGGAAAAGAAAGAAAGGGGCCCAAGAAGACTGAGCCACGGGAAGCAAGGCGCTGCCAAGGAAGGAACAGCAGAGTCAGACAAGCTGCCGAGATGCCTGTCAGCCTCCCAGAGGACAACGCCTAGCGAGCGGTTGATACATGGGATTAGAGTATGAGGAGAGGCCTGGATTGGAGGCACACGTTTGGGGTTCATGTCGCCAAGCCTGCCTGTACGGAGGAGTGGAGTGAGGGTTTGCAGCGTGGGCTGGGTGGCCGGCGGGTGGCCCAGAGCAGGTACCTAAAGTCAAGGCCTGTGCCTTCTCCTTCTCTGCCCAGCCTGGTTTCCATCTCTCGTGGACATGAGACTGACTTCCTCACCACAGCAGGACGCTAACTGGGAAGATGAGGGGCTGAGCTGGCTTGGCTCTCGGCACCTGGGTGGGTGGGCTCTCCTGGCTTGCCAACTTTAGGTCTTCCCCATACCTCTCATGTTAGCTCGTTGCAATATTTCAGTGAAAGGGCAAGAAAAGTTACATTTCCCAAGACTAGATGTAATTCTGAATTAATAAAGAACTAGATGGGGTTTTGAACTTCAACCCTTCCATAGCATTTTATTTAAAAGTAAAAAACAGACTCAAAGTAGTAATTCCTTTTTTTTTTAATGTAATGGACACTTTCCAATGGTAGATTGTAAATCTTGGAGTTGGTATACCATATTCTCTCTGGAAATTAACTGGAGTAAGTCAAGTATCAGGAATTCTGAGAAACACTGGTTTTCGATTTGGGTTCCATTCTCACTTGAGTGATTATGGAGCCAAAATTCACATTTAAAACTCTTCGTTCTGGGCATGTTGGGGAACTCGTCCTGGTTCTGGGTCTAGAGGTGGAAGGGAGCTACCCAGCATTCCACAAAGCTGCCTCCGGCAGCGCTCAGGCGCCAGTCTCTGCGGTGTGTGGTAACCGGTAAATGTTTAAACTATCAGTTCTGTGTATTTCTTACCCAAGACTTTTTTTTAAAGGCAAAAACACAAGGGGAAGTATATCTACCACAACAGCCTCTCTGGCATAACAACAGGAAAAAAAAAATACTCTAAGCAGCTGGAAAATGCTGGCTAACCTCTCGAATTCCATGGCCCTCTAGTTTTGAGTGCCAGGCACAGCAAACCGTCACAGTCAGCAGCACGGTCTGGAGTGAGAGCATCTGCAGATTCCTTATGAAATGTGCTCAGAGCTCTCTGGCACTCCAGCACTGGGGCGCTGAGGACAGTTCACATTTTCTCAGGAGATCAGCTGTCAGCTTTTCGACATGCTCTTCTGCCCTAGTGCACCCAGGGGGCACCGTGGCCCCTACATCAGGCCTGCACGGAGGTAGCCAAAAAGCTTGCCTGCTTGTTGTTTTTTTTAAATCCTCATGAAAATGAATTGAGCCAACTGCTTATTAAAGCCTTACTGTGTGTCAACAGTTTTAGGCATGAAGAAAACAAAGAACACAGGATTCACGGAAGCTCTGAAGGAATCCGTAGCCCAGTAGGGATAAGGACATGTCCCTGTGTCCGTATCAAAACCAGATTTCCTTTTTATATTAATGTGGCTTTGTGTTCTCAGGGCAGGGTGTGTGCCTGGAGGAGCATATCCACACGTGAGGCCCACAAACTTGTGTGGAGAGGCTGACAGAGCTGCCCCAAGGTCCTCTCTTCCTTTATATTCATGTAGAAAGAACGCTATAATTTATAAAGCAAGCTTATGTTATCTCATTTAATTCTAACAGCACTACAGATTTTCTTGGCAAGAATTACCATCCCCATTTCTCAGTTGAGAAAATTGAGACTAAGAGAGATCAAGAGATTTGCCAAGTGCACAAAGGTAGGTCTGGGCAGCACCATTTCACAGATCAATTTCTCAGCCCAGGGTCCTCTGCGCTGCCCTGAGGCCTCCCTGGAGGAGGGCAGCTGTAGCCGATACACCACAGGCTAACCCTCCCGTGAGCACTCCTGGCTCTCTTCTAACCGCCTGGACTTGAACTGCTGCTTCTGGCTCCTAATACCTTTTCTACCTGTACCTCCACCCTGCCTTTGCCTCAGAGCTCCCATCTCAACGACAATCTGTTTTTCCCAAGCCGATGGTTCTCAAAGTCTGGTCCCCAGACCTATATATATAGCAGCAATATCAACCGGAAACTTGTTAGATCCTCGAGGCCTACCCCAGACCTATGTGACCCAAGCCCCTGGGAGTAGGGCCAGCAATCTGAGTTTTCACGAGCCTGCAAGTGATTCTACAGCATGCCACAGCTTGAACACCACCTAGTCCCAATCAACTAAGATGCTAAGCATCTCTACAGTGTTTGTGTGGCCCCACCATGATCACGTGCCGCTCCTCTCCACAAACCCTGTGACCAAGGAAGCAAGCCACTTGTCTGGTACATACAGTGGTCCCAAAATACAATCACATCCGGCCATGTGCTTCAGGGCCAGCTTGAGCAGCAGCTTGAACAAGGGTCCCAGACCTCCCTGTGGGCCTACTTTCCATAGATGGCCCTGCTTCCTGGCCTTTAACTCGAACCCCTTCCACCTCATCAGACACAGATCCTGGGGTAGAAGTCCACCACAATGGGAAGAGGCTGGTTGATCCATATCCCTCTTCCCTAATACGAAATGCAGCAAAAGGCTCCAAGCTCTGTTCAAGGCTTACTCCCTCTAGAATAAACGCTAACAATAAAACAGGAATCTCACAACTGTACTTTCTACAATTAAAAAAACTCCACTGTTAACTCTCAAAAGGATTAGACAAGCTAATTTTGAAACTGGGATTAGAACCCAGGACTCCTGAGTCATTCCCTAAGGACCTACCTGCTGTGACACACCAAGCATTAAATAAGTATTTGTTAGTAATCTAATGGAACTACATCATAAAACAGTAAGCACTGGTCACTGTGTAAGGGCACAGGCTCCATGTCACCACAGCATGTTACCACATGGAAATAATATCCTTTTTACAATCCCAGTCCTTTGGAAATAATGCACAGACACACTCTTAAACAAAGGGCAACTTCCTGGACCCAAAGCCCTAAGTTTACAGGAAGGGTAGGGGACAACCTCCATAGCCCTGCTTTCTTTGTGGAAAGCTGATGATTTTCTCATTTACTCCCTTGATTTTGATTAAAAGGTCTCTAGTTCCCTCTTACAAATAATGAAAGGTGCTGATTCCATTATTTTAATGTCTATTGTAGCAACATTTGGAGGGAACAAAAAAGGCCTGTAGTGATATACCTGAGGTTCCTATACCATCATGTCTTTGCCCATTAATATGGTACTTACACTGAGTTCTGAAATACACAGAAATTCCATCTGAGAAATGAGAAGCTGTCAGAGGTTAGAAACAGACACACACATATGTGTTTTCCTCCATATGTTTCAAAAAGGTGGAGATGTGCAGGGGATCGCATAACCCTCCCATTCCGCATCCCTTATTTACATTTCTTAGAAACTATCTCTGTTGGAACATCCCTTCCCACATTCATACACAGAGACTGATTCTCAGAGGAGATGGAGGAAAAAGAAGGAATCAGATTCACAAAAGGCTCTAATTTGGAGCATTAATAATAACAGCAGCTGAAAAGCTTACGAAAGCAAAGAAGGAACCCACTACCGAAATATGATCAGGACACTTCCAGAAAACTACCCGGGCACTAGAGGACAACAATGAGGAAAATCAGAGCCAAAATCAAATTTCAACTAAGCAGACAGACTTGCAGAATCGTTCATGTGCACTGCTACAATTACCGTTTTAAAAGAGCTGTAGACTCCATGAGTTTGACAGAAGAAGAAAAACAAACGATAGGAGAGACTCATTCTGGATACACAGTTGCTGTTCTGTATTCCTAACTCTATAGCAGCTACTGCAGTTCCAGGGAGGCACAAGATGGGGTCCCGGGCAAATTTACCCCCCATCAAAGCAATTACTCCTGTTGCACTAGTCACGCAGTGAACACCCCTGACCTGCAGCCCTCCACACCTGCCACCTCAGGACCAGGATAAACCCCACCGGATGCAGAAAAGACCTCTTTTTTGTGAGAGCCAGCCAGAGCCTAAGCTGTCATTACACAGCAAAAACCCAGCGAGAACAAAACCCAGCGACAGACTGATACAGAAAACCCTGAACGTACCTGAATTCTTCAGATGCAAACATGACCTAGTCAGAGACAATTTCCTTAGATTGTCTGGTAGCCTTTTTGGTTCGGAGGACAACCATTTAGTCAGTTAGATGGTGCAAAGTGCAGAAAAAGGAGGCGGGGTTTCCACACCCCCCAGTCTTTTGAAGTAAAAGGCTTTCTGCAGATAGGGGCCTGCAGCCTCCTGCTCCGCCAGCTGCTGACAAGCGGCAGCTAACAGGGGAGGCAGCTAGAAAACCATGTGATCATTCCAGCAAGTCTGATTAATGCAGTGTATGCTTAGGCTCCAGGCTGGAAGCTGGATTCGTCCAGAGAAGTAAGTTGAACCCTGGGCACATCTGGGATTGCATATGCATGCCAACCCCCCAAAACCAGAATTTTGCAGGTTGGGGAGTTGGGGAGTGGGAGGCCAAGGCTTAAACGAATGAGAATGCGGCCTGTTCTGCTGTGGCCAGCCTGATTACCTTATCTTCCTGTGGTTAGTGCTGCTATAACAAACAGGTATGGCCAGTGTGGTCAGTGGACATGGTGCAGAAGGGTACCTGGCTACATTTTACCAAAAACTCCTCAGAGTCCTCTATTTTACCATTCTACTACCAAACATTATTTTAGCACAAATGCATAAATTGCTTCAGAATCACAAAAGTCACATTTTATGCCCACCACTCTACTATGAACAACAAACATGACCTTGTAGGTCAACTGTGATAAGAGATTTCATTTATTTATTGAGTGTCTAGTATGTATCAGGCTCTTATCACTTCATTGAGGTACAAAAATTACTGTAATGATTCCAGAACGGAAGTTAAGAAAAAAGAAATGAGATGTCAGCCAAAGAAAAGAAATGTTTACCAATTTATAAAGCCCAAGCTGGTAAGAGTTGGCTGTATTCTGCAACTTGCCATTAAGGATTTGGATGGAAAATCTTTATAAAATAAGGGAGACAGATCTCAAATAAAAACCTGTGAGTCACTCTCGCCTTTTTTCCACCCATGCACCACAAATGTACCAGTCACTAATTCTGACTCCCCCTCCAAGAGGTCCTTTGGGTCTGGCCCTTATCCAGCGCCCACGCCCACTGCTTGGCTTGCACTATCAGCAGTTCTCAGTCTCCTGCATTAGTGACTGGCCTTCCTCATTCTGTCCCTTCTCTAAAAATCTGCGAGAGGCATTTTTCTAAACCTGATTTTAAGCGCCCCTCACCCATTCCATTTTAGCCCTGCATTAGTTCCTCAGTACCCAGAGGATGATGTAAAAATGCCTCTGCCCAGCATACAGTCTTATTTCTCCAACTTCATTCCATTACAACTCTTCACAAACCCCAAAATTCACCCAGACATTCCTCGTTCCCAAAATATACCAAGACTCCTTTCTTTGGTCCATAGCCACCTGGCCCAGATCATCCCTCACTCCCTGGGCAGCCTACAGCCTCCTGTATGGCCTGCACTGGTCCCTAGGCTGCTCTGTCCCCAGCGGCCTGCACTACCCCAGGACAGTTAGCTGCTCTCTCTGCTGCCAACTGCACCACCAGCCAGCCTTCTGCCTGCCTCAGGCATCTCTGAGGCCCACAGGGCTGGGGCTCAGAGATTAATTTCTGCATTCCCTGGGCCTCATACAGAGCTTGACAAAGAGGAGTTACTCAGTAAAGATTTGCGAATGAATCTCCTTTTGCCTCAGCTTTCTGTCAGGGAGGAAAGTGATCTAGTACTTGTATTCACACTAGTGCTCTGGGATGACCCCCCCCCTTTCTAGTCATCTCTATCTTGAGGAGAAGTGAGATTCCAGAGCCTGACTCAAAGAAATTAAGTGATAATGGCCCACTGAGGCAGACTGATTAACGAGGAAGGTATTTTGGGGACTCCTTGGTCCCTCAAACCATGTAGCCATTATCAACTAAGCTGATCCAGAATGCCTTCCACAATATTCCTAGTAAGTCTCTGCCTGAAACCCTCCACGGACGGCAGCTTCTTGGCAGAATCATGATAACAGAAATCATGAGAGATTCAGAGTCAGTAAATAACCCAAGTTTAAGTACCAGATCTGCCACTTAATCTGATCACAGGCAAGTGACTTAAGTTCTCAGTGCCTTGGATTCCCCATAATGGTGAGGGTCCCGCTCTCCCAGGACGGCCAAGGATGCACCAGGGGGAACTAGTGGAGCTGTGGGAGTCCTCTATCAAGTAGGTAAGGGTATCGAGACATTCCTCTCCATCTTCCTTGCTCACCAGGCAGTTTCCCCTCACAGTGCTGTGCCTAGACAGCTCTTCTTCACAGCGAGGCTGCCTCCACACTGACATGTTCTGCCTGTTTGTCGGTGGCTCACTGAATTTCTCTTCTGTATCAGGGGCAAGGTATTCCTGTCCTATGATTCTCAGGACAAGGGCTGTGTGTGTGTACACACTTATATATAGTATTTATGGGTATATGTACCAAATCACTGCCCTAAATCTTTCTAAATTAAAACAAAAGCAAAAGAGATTACCTATGCCTTAGGAAGAGCAATTTACCCACACCCAGTACAATTACAGGATGCTTTTATTTATTAAGCTACCTGATTATAGTCACAGACGGATGGGAAGATGCAAGCTTCTCCAGGGAAAGAGGGTTTCAGGGCACCCCACCACCAGTCCTTCTTGGCTTCAAGGACAGGGCTAGCAGATGCAGACACTCAGCCACTTCTGACTGATGGATGTGTTCATCTGAAGGTCAGAACCTCCATTCCTGGCGCTCTCTGCAAGGTATGACAAAGAGCAGCAGTGTCCTAACACCAAGACACCTGGCCTGCTGGGAAGTGGCCTGATGGACGTTAGCCTGGTCACAGGCGGGCCCAGGGTGCAGGCTCAGTAGGACACAAAATCTCTGGACTTCATGTCTGTTTTCCACCAGGAACTCAAGAATTTCTTGGAGAGCTGCTCATACCTTTCAGGGCAATTCATAAGGTTCTAGTGGGGAGCAGAGTTGATAAAAATAGTGAAAAATCACCAAATCCCAGGACCAAGTGTATTTTAGACATAATTCTATGAGATTCCTCAATTTATTAGTAAGGAAACAGAGGCCAAAGAGGTTAAGTAACTTGCCCAAGGTCATATTGCTGTGGTGTGGCAGAGCAATGACTTGGACCCAGGTTGGTTTAATGCCAACATTTTTAACCCCTGAGCCTTCTCAGGGTCCCAAGACCAACAAGCCAACTGCATTGGCTGCCTCCAGAAGAGCACTCTTTCAAAAGACTGTCAGGCAGCAGTGGCCCTGAGCCGGAGCTAGGATACGGTGACCCTCTGGAGTTCTTTTATCCAGCTGGTCCTGGGCAATCCCCAGATTTCCTGGCTGGCTAGAGACCGCTAAGGGCTGCAAACAATGCCTCAGCTGCCCCAGGAAGTAAGGGGTAGAAACCTGAGTTGACCTGGCCTGGGGACCAGACTGGGAATGGAGTCTCTTCAAGGGCTAGGCACTCCCACTTGATAACTGGGAACACTGAATAGGGGTGCTTGACTCCTGACAGCTCCACTCCTTTCTGGAATAGGCCCAAAAGGCACTTCTGTGACCACACAATGTTTAAAAACCAAAAGGTCATCTCAGGTCACCTACCAATGACTCAAGGCTCAGATACAGCAGGTTCCTACCCTAGGACTTACCCAGAACATGAAGGAATAGGCAAATAGTAATTTTTTAGCCTTTAGTTTTTTAAACTATCACTAACATGAGACATTAAACTGTTATGAACAAGAAACAGAGAAGCAGACGGTTCTGGCTGCAGAGGGAGTGGAAGAGCCCTGAGTGCCCGCAGCCAGACTCTCCCTCCTCTAGTCTGGCATCACCTGGCCTACTCGACTGGCAGCCCCATCAGGGGTGACATTCCAGGAGGCCCCTCAAGCTCACGTTATCACACTCACTCTGGTGAATCTGGACTCACCCCTTTTTCCAGCCTTATCCCAAGAACAAAAGCCTCCTGACTGGGCCTGGCTGTTGGCAGAACAATGTCCTACTGCAGCTACTCGACTTGCAGGCTGCCCAGGTTTCTTCAGGGGAACAATTATGGAATACTGAGTAAAAGCGTGTCATTAACACGTGGTGACCCCAGGCCCCTGGCATTTTGGGAAGTCTAGGGAAGAGGACTTTTGAAACCAGTGTGCTTAGCTAACATGCCTTTACTTAGCAAGCAACCTGATGTTCCCCCTGAAAGGGTCAACTTCCAGGAACGTGAACTTAAGGCTGTTGTACTGAATCCCCATCACAGCTCCATGGGAGATGGACAGTCGAGAGTTCAGAGCCCTGTGGGTTTGAGTCGTACAACGTGAGTCTCCTCCCCGTGTCTTTAGGTGGTAGGCATGCGGCCATGGTGTATGGGCAGCAAAATAAGACTGAGCATCTGAACAGGGTCTAGGGCTCCAATCAAGAGACACAAGAACGCACTTGGTCACGCAGGAAGGATCATCCGCGACTGTCCCGCACGAACCTAATGGGAGGCGGTGTCAGCGGGCAGCGGTTACTCTGAAAATGCGAGGCTCTTCTCGTGGCCCAGCCACGGGTTGTTGCAGTAAGCATGGGGCTGGTGGCCACTAGAGCATGGACGCTCTGCATCCCTGCCTCCCGCACAGTCACCTACTCTGGCACCTTCTGGGTAAAAGCCCACAAGTCTTTTTCACCACCTGCAGAGTGAAGTCTCAGATCCCCAGCCGGCATTCCTCCAGCGCAGGCCTGGGGGTCCCTTCACAGCCCCACACGCTCACTCATGCCGCCTCCTCTGCAGCCCCCTCGCTCCCCTGTCCACAGCGCTTCCCGCCTCCTCACCACACATGGTTATGGAAAGTGTGGCTCTGAACCCGGTTCCCCTGCCCCAAGCCTGGGCAAATTCTTACCAGCCCAAGCCTCAGTCTCCTCATCTTCAAATGGGGACATGCACATCTACATGGGAGCTGCTGAGGTGAGCGAGCTCCTGGCACACACTAACCACAATCCCTGGTGGATGACAGTGATGCATAGGCTTCAAACCCCCACGGAAATCCCCTTCTGACCAAAGTCAGCCCATGGTGATCTCTAAAACTCCGAACTCCTATCCACAGCTGTTTAAAATCTCACCGAGCGTCTTGTGCTGGGGAGCAGGCTTTGTCCAGCACGCCGCAGGCCTCTACCCAGAGGAGAGGCCCTGGGACTGGGCCCGAGGGGCTGGCAAGAGAAGACCCGAGGAGTGCAGCTCCCCCTAACCACCACCACAAACAGTCCAAGTGAGAGCAGCAGGCTTGCTGTGCAAACACAGCTTTAAGAGAATTCTGTTTTAATTTTGGGCCACCATCCCCCAATTCTGCTATTCTGAAGTTGTGGGGCACCCAACAGCAGTGACCTTTGTTTTCAGTCCTTTTTACACCTTCATGAGGGACAGCACATTCCTAGGCACACAGTAGGTCTCCGGTCAAAAACTTTTTGAACTCACTGAACATGCTTTTCCCCAACTGAATAAACCCCTCCAAAAACTTGAAACCCAAAAAAACCCCTCCTGAACCAGTAAGAAATATGAGTCCTACACTCTCAACTAATTCCTCCCCCAAATTACATAATTCGACTGAACTTCTACAGTGACCTTTAACTGTAAAATGAAAGGATTAAGTAAAGCCATCCCTTACCTCCTTTTTTGAAAATTCCATTTAAACTAAAAGCTACCCCCCAAAAGCATTCTACCATGAGGCCAATACAATTACAATATGCTTTTTAGTCTACCACTACTCAAAAGTAGGAGTTTATTGGTAATTATTTCTTCATTATTGTTTACATCAACCTCTCTCAGCAAATAAGCACTCTACATATCTGTGTTGGGGCATCAGAATCTATCCTTGCATTGTGTGTGTGTGAGATGCCATTCTAGGGGCTTGCAGACAGAGTGGTCAGCTAAAGCCCCAAGCTCCCAAGTGCTTGCCTCCTAATGAAGGAAGTCAGGGAATGAAAAAGGGAAAGATTACAAAATGAGGGGATGCGCCAGAGACTGGGTGACTGAGACTAGAAGAGGTGACAGGATAGACAGGTCCTTCTCAGGTGGTGACAGCTAAGCTGAGATTTGACTGGCAGGCAGGGGACAGCTGGGAAGATGTCAGGGCAGACCACTACAGGCAGAGGAAGAGCTGCAAAGAGGCCCAAGGGGGAGGAAGGTCGTTTCCGCATCAGGGAGAAGTGAGGAAGGGAGCAGAGGTGTAAGGCCACCGCAGAGTTTTAGGTGAGGGAATGACATGACCTGATTTTAATTTTTAGAAGAAAAGTGAAGTGGGAGACCACTCAGAAGCTGCCCCAGCAGTCCAGGTGAGAGATGAGCGGGCTGGGGCTGGGGTGGGTGGTGGCAGAAGGTGACGAATTTTAGGTAAGTTTTAGTGACAGCCTTTCTCACAACTCAGTGGTTCTCAGATCACTAATGAGGCAGAGTGAAGATGGAAAATATCTGAACAGAAATACTAAGGACAAACCAGGACCGTGAGGCACAGAAGCAGAGGAGGCTCCATGAGAGGAAGGCCCTTGTGTCCTCTTTGCCTCTCGGTCCCAGGGCCTGGCACCTGGAAGTACTCAATAAATGTCTGTTGAATTAATGAGTCAGCAGTTGGTAGAATTAGATTTCATAAAAAGATGAAATTGGAATAAGTCAGCGGTCCTCTTTCTGGTGTATCAAATAAAAGGGCAGATTATCCTTTTGAATGAACAAGTGCAGCTGCTCCAATGTCACCCAGATAGGCAGAAATTCGCCATGAAAATCTTACCAGGAATAGAGGGAGAGCCAGTAAGATAAAAGCATGTAAAGCAAATTCATATGTAAAAGTAAGAAATACTTACTGGTGCCCACTGTGTGCCCAGCACAGCCCTATCCCTGGGAGGGGCAGGGGTGAAAAGAGATGCCCATATGCTCCAGACCTTGCCAACAGTTAGGAACAGACCACACACACTCAAAAACTGAAAATATGAGTCAGCGTTGTTAATGAACATGAACGGTAAATGAAACTGTGGCTCAGGTTTCACACTCTGTTAACACTAGTGTTTTTGCTCCCCATGTCAACTCACTGTTCTTATCAAGAGCCTCTTGAATCTTGGTTCCATCATGCAGTTGCCCAGGAGCGAGAAGTGTGAACAGCTGGGCTGTGGTCCAGGCTCCACTCCTCACCAGCTCAGTGCCCTTTGCCAAGTCACTTTGCTACCTATAAAATGTGGATGATAATTTCTGCCTGCTCCCTCACAAAGAAATCATGAGCCAAACATAATAGTAGGTGTGCCAGTGTTTTGTAAATTATAATTGCTAGATAAATAAAGAATAGTACTTTTATTTTATTTTTTTATTTTTGTTTTGTTTTTTAATTTTTTTATTAAGGTATCATTGATACACACTCTTATGAAGGTTTCACATGGAAAATATTGTGGTTACTACATTCACCCATATTATCAAGTCCCCCCCACATCCTGTTGAAATCACTGTCCATCAGTGTAGTAAGATGCCACAGAGTCACTACTTGTCTTCTCTGTGTTACACTCCCTTCCCCGTGACCCCCCCTACACCATGTGTACTAATCACCATGCCCCTCAATCCCCTTCTCACTCCCTCCCCATCCAAACTGCCCCACCTCTCCACTTTGTTAACCTCAAGTCCCTTCTTGGAGTCTGTGAGTCTGCTGCTGTTTTGTTCCTTCAGTTTTGCTTTGTTGTTATACTCCACAAATGAGGGAAATCATTTAGCATTTGTCTTTCTTCATCTGGTTTTGTTTCACTGAGCATAATACCCTCCAGCTCCATCCACATTGCTGCAAATGGGTAGTATTTGTTTTCTTCTTATGGCTGAATAGTATTCCACTGTGTATATGTACCACATCTTTATCCATTCATCTACTGATGGACACTTATGTTGCTTCCATTATCTTGGCTATTGTAAATAATGCTGTGATAAACATAGGGGTGCATATGTCTTTTTGAATCTGCGAACTTGTATTCTTTGGGTAAATTCCTAGGAGTGGAATTCCTGGGTCAAATGGTTCTATTTTTAGGTTTCTGAGGAACCTTCATATTGCTTTCCACAATTGATGAACTAATTTACATTCCCACCAGCAGTGTAGGAGGGTTCCCCTTTCTATGCATCCTCACCAACATTGGTTGTACCTAGTCTTTTGGATGTTGGCCATCCTAACTGGTTTGAGGTTATATCTCATTATGGTTTTAATTTGCATTTTCTTGATAATTAGCAATGTGGAGCATCTTTCATGTTCCTGTTGGCCATCTGAATTTCTTCTTTGGAGAACTGTCTGCTCATATCCAAGAATAGTACTTTTTTAATGACAAAAGATATGATCATTTCCTACTTTGTGCCACCTTAGATCTTGATAAGGCAGGAACTGTATGTATTCATCATGTGGTCATATAATTAGATGATTCATACAGGTCAGTTACTATCCAAGGGACCATGATAAAGATGGAAGATAAGCACTCGTAATTGCGGGAATTCAGGGCTAAAAGGACCTCGAAGACAAATTAGCCAAACCCCACTCCTGGGTAACAGCCTAGCCATGTAAGATGCTTACCTCCTCAATATACAATTACTCTGTCAAAGTATAATTTTTGAGAAGCTAAAAGTGTGACTCTCATGCAAATAAGCAGTATGCATATATCAGGATTGATTTAACTCAACAATGAGGGAACCAGCAGGATGGCAAAGCTGGTTCAAATGGAATACAAGAAACACACACACACACACACACACACACACACACACACACACACACAGCCAGTGGGAAGACAGAATGCTGTAATAACCTTGCAAAGCTAGACACAGAACGGGATAATGTCCTACAGGGCAATTAAACCATAACCTATGAGGTTATCTTTTCTACTCAACAAAAATCATTTCAATCTCTACTGGACAAAATTCATTTGTAACTTACCCATTTTCCACAAGTTTACATCTAACTCTATAATCTCCAGGATGTCCAGATATCCCCCAGGGTGGCCTTGCTCAACAATGCTCCTGAATGATACTGAAAGGGCACAAATGATCCTTTCTTTTCTTCAAGTTTTATATAATCTTCCTAATACATCTTTAAAATACCTAAACAGAGCTTATTGTCCATTCCAGTGAGCTGGTTGACAAGTTCTTTCTTATTTGGTCCATTTTTGCTTCTACCTCATTTACATTTTCTTAATTTGTGAAAATCCTTCAAATGAACTCACTTCTAAATTATTGCTTAGTCTTCTTAGGCCAAATTTGGGGGCCCTATTTTGCAGAACTTTCAGCTTTCTGTGCTTCTCTGAATTCTCTCCATCACTCACTGTGGGTCTCGTGAAGACAAAAAGGGAGTATCTTATTCATAGGCGCTGATTCACAGAGCCCCTCCCCCAAGCTCTCGCTATTCTGAAGCAGTTACCATAATTAACTCTAATTCCCTAACTTCACAAACCCACCCCTACCATCCCTTTCTTTCCAATATAACAGTTTATAAGTCACAAACCAAACCCCTACAGAGACACATAAGCCCAACCCACACCAACTGGCACAATAATATTAAGTCAAAATAGTTGAACCAATCAGAGAATGTCTTGTTCATATCTGTATCTTCCACAGAGGCTAGGAAATTAGAACGAATAAACAAACAAATTAATTAAATGTTCTAAAGAACAGGAGAATGATCGGATTCCAAAGGCTCTGGCATGCTAAGTGTCTTTCAAGGAGCTAAGTGAGGAGGGGAATTTCTGGGAATGAGTCCAGGGGCACCCTCAGAAATGGAGACTGTTAAGGCTGTGGTATAACAAACCACCACAGACTGGTGGCTTATAAACATTTACTTCTCGCAGTTCTGGAGGCTGGAAATCCAAGATCAGGGTGCCAGCATGGTCAGGTGGGGGTCCTCCTCCAGGTTACAGACTTCTTGTGTCCTTACACGGGAGAGGCCTGTGGGGTTCTTTTATAGGGCACTAATCCCATTCATGGGGGCTCCATACTCAGGACCTAATCAGCTCCCAAAATCACAACATCGTATTAGGGGTCAGGATTCCAACATGGGAATTCTGGGAGGACACAAACATTCAGACCATAGTAGAGACCAAATGAACGAACATGGTGGGAATTTCTAGCACTTGCTGGCAAGGTAAGGAGAAGGTATTTCATTCTGAAAGTAGGGAAGTGAAGGACGGGCCTAAATATGTCCACCTAAACCCAGCCTATACAAGGCTGAAGACACCTACGCTGCCTCAGACAGTAGCCCTCCCTGTGTTTTGAACAGCCAAGGTTGGAGCCTGGGCACCAATCCTCTTCCCAATCCACAAGCACTAAAATGAAAACGGTCATTTAACACGTGTTCTGTCTGGACAAGGCATTAAAGGGAGGCAGAGGTAATGATGAAGAAATCACATGAATATCTATATGCCTCAGAGAGCTGTAATTTGAGAAGTCCTGCTTTCGATAATACATTTAGATAAATGTATTTTGTTCCCTCAAAAATCTAGTTTTTCTTTCTACATTTTATTTCTGATAATCAGGCTTTCTCTATTTTCTACTAAAATGTATGAGGTGGTGTCTTTAGTCCAAGTAGCACTGCTTCTGTGTTTCCAAAGGAGTTCCATCTGCCTGAGGCTTGCAGTGGCGTTTATATTCCTTCTTACAAAAGCTCTGACACCCAGCCTATGCTTAAATTAATAGGTATGAGGACAAACTGATTAGGACCTTCCCGTGGATTGCCAATGCCGTGCTGGGATTTGTTAGATAGTAAATTTGGAATTGCAGTTCTTTTCTAAAAGATGTATCCACACTAACAACAAAACAAAACGAGAGCACCTGACCATCTTCTAAGCTTCATTCCCCAACCATTCATCCCTCCTATGAGCCTATCTTCCTTGGACCCCACAGCAAATACTGAATAAAAGGAAAGAAAAGGGGAGGGAGGGGCTCAGGCACTGGATGAGCCAAACCTTGAGAACTGTCATCCTATATTCTGAGAACGTGGAATTGGAAGGGTTTCATGGGGTGCACTAATGTGGTAATGACCTCTGATCTCATTTTGACCAGAGAAAAAACACAGCACCTTGCCTAGGGTCACACAACTACTGCAGAGATGGACTGAAAACCGAAGTCCCTGATTTTGGATTTAAGCACTTTCCTTTACACCAGTGGCTCTCAAAGGGGGGGTCCCTCACCTGCGCTCTCAGCATCACCTGGTGCTCGCCAAAGATGAAAATTCCCAGCCCCCTCCCCAGACTGACAGAATCATAGACTTTGGGAGGGTGGGAGGAGCCCAAGCAACCTGTGCCTTAATAAGCTCTCCAAGGGATTCGGACATATGCTCAAGTTTGAGAACCACTGACGGCTCTAATACCAGCAATTCTCAACTGGGGGTGATTCTGCCGCCTGACAATTGGCACGATCTGGAGACATTATTAGCTGTCACAACTGGGGAAGAGGGGCTGCTACTGGTGGGTAGGGCTAGGATGCTGCTAATAAACATCCCACAGTGCACAGGGCAGCCCCCCAGCAAAGAATTACCTGGCCCAGGGGCAAGGGGCCAAGGTGGAGAAGCGCTGTGCTCTGCCTACGGGGGGACGGGGATGGGAGCTGGCAGTGCTGCTCTCTCTCAAGGGTCCATTCCTTTTATTGGCGGTTTAGTTCGCTTTCCTAAATGTATCCTCTCAAGCTGTGCTTCCCACCTGCTGTGCCTCCACCAGGTAAGGGGGGCTGGCACCTGGCTGTCTCGGCTACCTTCCGCCACAAGCAGCTACATCCAAGTCCCGAATGCGGTGCATGTGATGCGAGGGAAGATGACAGATCAGCACTGATCATGGAAACAAGTCAGAGTGACTTCCCATTTCTGGTCATGGTGAACTGAGTCTTCTAAGTCAACCCTCCTGGGGAAAACAACCAAAAAGCCAGTAAAAACAGCTAAAAAACAGACAAACAACACTTCTAAAGGCATCAAATTGCTGTCAAGATAGTAAGGAATTCCTAGGCTAAAAATGAAGAGGAAAGAAAGGGTCTGAAAAGGAAAATGAGCTTAGAAGCCCCTTCTGCCCTGAGAGCCTTTGTTGATCCCAGAAAATACAACTTTCACGCTGACACCATCATGGGGCAAGAGTCACTCTCCCAAGGTGACACCTCTTCACAGGGAGCTGCGGGGTCTACAGACATCCCCCCAGAAGTGTCCCATGGCACCTCACAAGTGGAAGTCCTATGGTCTCCCCCACAAAAGCCGACATGGAGCAGTAATTCTGTCCCAGCACCTGCCACCTACTTTACATGTGCCAGTTAATTTAGCCCCGGGGAGGGCAGGGAGCTGGATTCTATTCTCTTTCCCATTTTAAAGATGGGAACCCCAGGAACAGAGCAATGGAATAATTTGCCCAAGATTACATAGCTCCAAGGGGCCTGGCTGATCACAGCCAAAAAGGCCGCCTGACTCTGGAGGTTGTCCTCGTCCCCACGATAGCACAAGTGAAGCCCAGAAGGCGTTGACTCCTACATGACTCAAAATGACAAAACACTGGAGAGAAACTACATATCCACCAACAAGGGACTGGGCAAATAGAGTACAGTATATACAGAGTCCTCATAAACCCAGGCCTACATGAACCGCACACATGTTGCTACTGTTGCATAAAAATTTACAGAGGATTGTTACAAATTACGAATTTTTGTTGTACAATGAACACCTTCACAAATCAAAAAAGCAAGTTCTAGAAAAGCATATATGGCATATTCTCACTTATGCACTATCGTAGGAGTGCAATACAGCGCAGGAGTCACAAGCTTGTCTTTAGATTCAGAGAACTTTCTAGTACTTGACCTGGGCAAATACTTCATGGTTTTACACATCAGTTTCCTTCTTAGTAAAATGGGGTGATTATTATTATACCACAGGGTTTTGGTGAGAATCAAATGATATAATGCACGTGGAGCTGCTCAGGCTAGGGCCACTACAGAATAGCTCATAAACATAGTTGTCCCATTATTATTATGTTTTTGTGTGCATATATGTATATATGTACATAAAGAGATGTTTGGAAGCTTGTTAGCCAACATGCTAACAACTGCTTATTTCCAGAAGATTGAATCCCCTAGTTATTGGCACATTATTTTTTTTGTACTTCTCTGTATTGCTCATTTTTTACAATGAACAGGTATTATTTTTATAAAAACAACAGCTCCATTTTTTTTTTTACATCCAGCATGCAGATAATTGTATAATATGAACATACTGTATCCCGAGAGCATTAATGACAGGCAATATCTCAAATTAGAGACCCACAGGTAATAGAGCAGGGGAGCATGAGCTCGTGGGCCTGGAGTGCGCCAGGCGTGTGATAAGCATGTGCTGAACGGGTGAGGTGGTGAGGGACCTGGGAGGCAATGTAGCACAGCCATGCTGAGCCAAACGCAGCTGGATATGAGTACCAGCTATGTCGCTTCCTAGCTGTTACCCTTGAACAGTTCATTTTTAACTCCTCTGATCTTCTGTTTCCTCATCCATAAAATGGGACTGCACCAATTTGTAAGGCTGTTATATGGATTCCCTTAGCCAGTAAACATAAAAGCAGTTGGCACTTGGCAGAAGTTCAGTAAAAGCTACTTCTTTCCCAGGCTTAAAGACACACTGTGACACAGCACAAATTGTTTCTCTGAGCTGCAGTCTTCTCAGCTATGAGAATAACATTGTCCTGGCTCTTGGGATCCTGTGACAGTTACATAAAAGCTTTTTGGAGAGTACAAATGGGAAAACTTACTACGATTATTATGTGAGTTTCTTGCATCAGTTTATTTTAGAGCCTCCTGGCTCCAAAAAACGAAACCTAGATAGCCTTTAAAATCTGACAAACATGCAATTTCATTAATTAGTAATAATTTACTGACCATCATGGGCTTTCCTGGAATAGCCTAATTCCTGTCCACCTGGAAATTAAAGTCTGCCTTGATCAGACTAGAGTCATGGCCTCCCAGGAAGCCCGGGCCCGGGCTGAGCCTGCTGTCCGGGCACACAACAAGCACAGATGGGCGCGCCGACCTGCGCCCCAATGGCAGCTCTGCTCTCGGGGACAACGACGGGAACTCTGTCCCCTTCCCACTGCTCACGGGCAATGTCACCCTATCTGAGGCACCACCAGATGAGCCTTCCCCAACTGGCACTCCCCTGTTCTCCCTGGGCAGCACGGTAATGATCGTCTACAATGGCAGGAGGGCTGGGATGAGATCCCCATGTTAGAGAGGAAACTAGGGATCCAAGAGGGAATCCCTGGGAAGCTGAGGAGTGACGGCAGGGAAAGCCGCCCTCAGCCCTGCCTCCTGTGAGCCCGAGGCTGACCGGCGGGAGCAAAGCAGGGCTTGGAATTGGCTTACATCAGGATCACGCCTCCCTAATGAGCAGCACAACAGAGGGAAGGAGGCACTGGCATTTGTGGCCACATGGGACTAAGTCTGCTCTAATCCCAGACGTCCAGCTCCCCGAGCAGGTCTGTCCTCCTGAGTCAGGAAGATCCCAGAACCACAGCGGAAGGGCCCCGGACAGCATCCAGTTCAAACCTCTGCCTCTCATATGTAGCCGGTGGGCAATGGTGAGGCTTCGAGGAGCGAAAGGATTCACCAAGATCACCGGGGAGCAGGGGGCACAGCCAGGCCCAGACCCTAACTCACCTGCATCCATGCCCAGCGCTCTCCTCTCCCCCTGCCTCAGATGGCCCCCAATGTCGGCAACGCCCATCCCCACCCCACACCGCTCCCTGTCCTAATCCTTCCTCTCCCAGAATCACAGCCATGCATCCTGGTCAATGGATACTGAGCAGGTACCACAAGCCCAGCTGCCGCAGTAAAACAGCCCAACCTTTACTGCATCTAGGATGAGCCCACATGCTGATTAATACGGACAGGACAGCCATCACCCTGCCCTTTAGGGGTGACAAAAGAAACTGAATTGTGACAGCTGGACATTTACGTGATTCTTCCAGCTTAACTCCCTCAAAGCTTGAAACTCATAATGAGAAGTCAGACATCTACCTACCCTACAAGAAATGCCAAAGGAGTTACATCGAGGCAAACAGTTATGTTTACGAGTGATTTAAAAATGAATGGGATACCCAGAAGGAGAATACAGAATACAAACTGACAGCTCAGGCTGCAGATTAAACAGCGTCCAGAGCTCCCGTGCTACAAACTTGGGGCAGCACAGTGCTGTGATCCCAAGCTTGGGACCTGCTGGGGCCCCTGCTTTCCAGACAAAGGGCAAGTCACTCGCTTCTCTGTGCTCAGGAACACATAGAGTAGTAACAGACCCCACCTTCTGGGGTTACTGCAAAGATTAATGAGACAGTGTATGTCAAGTGGTTAGAACAGTGCCTGGCATGTGAAAAATCCTCAATACAAGTTATTTTTGTTATTATTATTATTACTAAGTACATTAATTAGGAAGTACATTAATCCAGACCTGCCTACCAAGCTGCACTTTTGAACTAGACTTCACAGCTTATTATTACACTTTCACAAAACACAGAAAGGGGTCCACTATTCCCCAGAGAAAGCTGGCTTCAAAAGAGAGGGCAGGGGAGAAAACTCGCTTTTATTCTTCAGGAAGTTTTCTGAGCTTTGCTGACCTCACACATGCCATAGATGTTTTTTCACAGTTAAAGCATTTATTCAAGCACTGTTCTTGTGAAAGTTTCAGGGATAAGACACATTTACTTAGTTATCACTTCCCAGGCAAATAACCAATCTCAGTGGGAGAGAGGCACAGAGAGGCACCCCTTACCCATATTTTCCTGATTCTTACAATTCCCTCACACCTCTGCCACGAGTCCTCGACGATCAAGATGAGATCCAAAATGCCTGCTTTGAGTGAAGCCATTAGCAACAGAGGCAGAAGAGAATAAAATGAAATAAAAGATGTATTCTATGCGGCAAGTTAAAAATGAATGAGTGGATAGTGAAATGATTTTCAACAAGGGTGCGAAGACAACTTAATGGGGAAAGGATAATCTTTTCAACAAATGGTGATGAAATAATTGGAAATCCATGTACCAAAAACGAATTTACACCCCCTACTTCACACCATATAGGAGAATTAATTCAAAATTGATCCTAAACTAAAGGTTAGAGTTAAAACCTTCTGGAAGAAAACACAGGAGAAAATCTCCCTGATCACAAGTTAGGCAAAAAAGGATCCATAAAAGAGAATATTGGTAAACCAGACTTTGTCAAAATTAAAAATATATGTGCTTGAAGACACCACTAAGAATATGAAAGGGCAAGCTACAGAATAGGAGAAAATACTGCAAAACACGTATCTGATAAATGATTTACAATCCAGGATATGTAACAAAATCTCAAAACTCAACGAGACAATAACCATAACAAAAATGGAATATCACCTAAATATCCAACAATTGGTTGAGCATTTGGTTAATTATCTCCAGTCCATGAAATACTGCAGACTTGTTAAAAAGTTAAACTCTTACCAAAAAAAAAAGATGAACTGATGGAATAGGGATAGAGATATAGACAGAGAGGTGACAAAGCAAACAGAGTGAAATGGTGGTGAGTATATAGGTGTTTACTGGATAATTCAATTTTTCTGAGTCTGAAAATTTTCATAAGAAAATATTAAATAAGGTTAAGCTCTAGAATATTTTAAGACACAAATATGTCATCACACATGATGTGCTGGTAAATAAAAAAGGTTACAAAGCTCTATGCATAGTACAAATCCACTATATATACATTTCTTTTTATACATGTTGCCACAGAAAAAATATACACAGCAGGATGTTATCTGTGGATGACGTGGTAACATAAGCGAGCACTTGCTTGCTTATCCAGATTCTCTACATTTTTTACAATGATCAAATATTTTTATGATTTAAAAAAAGAGGTTCCTGAACAGCAGTGAAGCAAGAACAGACAAGAAAGATTAAAGTTTATTTCATCACAAACAGTGACAGAAAACACTGCCCTTCAAAAAAGCTTAACAGTCTTAAGTTTATTCAGCAGACATTCAGTGAGTGATTCTTTTGGCCAGCTACCGTGCTAGTTGCTGAACTCTGCCAGGTGCTGAAACAGGACAGTAAGAGCTGTGCAACTTGAAATGTACATGTCAGAAAGAGTGGATAATTCTGATTATCTGAGTTCTGCACTGGTTACACCATAACTGAGTCAACAATTTTAAGAACTGACAAACTGGAGCCTGTTGGCTCTGTTATACAAGGCTTGGGTAAGCAAAGCGTTGAACCTAGGGTGGAACAGACTTCGAGGAAATGACCGCCACATTCTAACAGCTTAGGTGCTATTCTGGGTGAAGCAGAACTTGGATCAACTGGTAGAAATTTAAAAGAAGCAAATACCACAAAGTATATCAAGAAGACAGAAGAGATATCCAGGGCTGGTTTATAACCCTGGGAACACCTTACTAATGAAAATACAAAGGCAGAGGCTGGTGAATGCCTTTCATAGGTAACAGCTATAACTACATTAATTTGTTCAGCAAATATACACCGGGTGCTTGTGATGCAATTATGGAAGTTCTATGATCCATGCTGACATGATAGCTACCAGTTACATGTGGTTGTTGATCACTTTAACTGTGGTGACCAGGAGCAAGATCATACATGCAAAGAAATGTGAGGGTAGGTATCCAGAAAGACATAGAAATACCTAAAGATACTTAGGAAGATACTCAGATTTGAGAATTAATAATTTAAGAAAGTATAGAGGATATGTTTCAAAAGGTAGAGAACAAAAGCAGAATGTAATTATGGCATTTTTATGATGGCGACCTAACTTAAATCAGTATCCTGGCTCTGGAGAGAAAGGGACAGACAAGAGATGCTAAAGGAGGAAGAACTGATAATGACATGTCCACTCGGATGGGGCGAGAGGGCAGTGAGTAACTCCATTAACCAGCCACCAGGTTTGGAGCAGAGTGCATGTCTGATGAGAATGAGCACATGGAAGGAGGCAAGTGTGGGAATGAAAGCAGTGAGTTCAGCTGTTTTTTTAAAAAAACAGATTTATTGAAAAACAGATTTTCATTCTGTAACAACCACCCATTTAGAGTATATAATTTAATAATGTTTTTACTATATTCACAATATATTTTAGCTTATTCATGAAATATATGCAATATATTTAGTATTTCTGTAGCATATTCAATGATTTAATGAAGTGGTATGACCACACTGCCATCTAGTTTTAGAATGTTTTCATCATCCCCAGAAGAATGCTCACACCCACCACTTCCCATTCCTGCTCCCCACCCCCACCCACCCTAAGCAACTACCAATCTCCTTTCTGTTTCTATGGATTTGGCCTTTCTGGACATTTCATACAAACAGCATCATACTATCTGTGGTCTTTGTGACTGGTTTGATTCACCTCTGGCATCACGTTTTCACGGCTGATCCATGTTGTACCGGTATTGGTACCTCCTTCCTTCTTATTGCTGAGTAACACTCCACAGTATGGTCAGACCACACCTTGTTCATCCACGCACCACTGCACAGACATTTGGGCTGTTCCCACTGTTTGGCTGATATAACAATGTTCCTATGAACATTTATGTATAGGTTTTGTGTGGACGCATGTTTTAATTTCTCTCGGGTATACACCTAGAAATGGAAAGGCTGAGACATACAGTAACCATGTTTAACATAATATAAGTTGGTCACGGGGATGGAAGTGCAGCATGGAGAATATAGCCAACAATTCTGTAACATCTTCCTATGTTGACAGATAGTGACTGACTAGCAGAGGTAAGGATTTAGTAATGTGTAACTATTGAACCACTGTGTTGTATACTTGAAACCAATATTGTAAATCAACTATACTTCAATAGAAATAAATAAATAACAAAAAACATTTTGAAGAACTACCAAACTTTCCCAAAGAGGTTGCACCCTTTTACATTCTTCCCACAATGTACGAGTGTTCCAAAAGGAGATCTGTCCATGAAGTCACTTACCCAATGTGTGAAGATTATCCGCATCCTCACCAACATTTTACCTTCTTTATTCTAGCCATACTAGTGGGTTTGAAGTGCTGTTATCATTGTGGTTTTGATTTGCATTTCCTCATGTCTAAGGATGCTGAGTACCTCTTCATGTGCTAATTGGCCATCTGTATATCTTCTTTGGAGAAGTGTCCATTTAAATCATTTGCTCATTTTAAAATTAGGTTATTGGTCTTTTCATTATTATCCTGTAAAAGTTTTTTACATATTCTAGATGAGTCCCTTATCAAATACATGATTTGCAAATCTTCTCTCCCATTCTGTCAGCTGTCTTGTCACTTTCTTGATAGTATGGTTTGCAGTACAGTTTTTAGTTTTGTTGAAATCCAATTCATCTATTTTTTTCTTTTATCATTTGTGTTTTGCTGTAATTTCTAATAAACCCTTGCCTAACCTAAGACTACGGTTTACTCTTATGTTTTATCCTATAAGAGCTTGAAAGTTCTAGCTCTTACATTTAAGTTTATAAACTATTTTGAGTTAACTTTTGCATATGGGGTTCAGCTTCATTCTTTTCTATGTAGATATGCCATTGTCCCGGCATCTGCTGAAACGGCTGTTTCCCCCCACCACTGAATGGTCTTGGCATCCTTGTCAAAAACCAATTGCTCATAAATATAGCAGTAGTGAGCCCAATTTTAGACATGCCGAACTTGAGAACCTGTGCTCTATCTCCTTAGACTGAGCTACCTGTGTAGAAAGCCTTGTTTTCTACTCATAGCCCAAGAATCAGTGTAGTGAACTCAGTAAATATTCAGTGAATGATTACCCATCTGTGCTGCCTTGCCATCCACAGACTTGGACACTCTGAAGTATATCACTCTGCTTTTAAGAAGGAACCAGCTGGTTCTCTTTCCAGGGCTGCCCTTCTGCTTTATCTGATCCAGTCTGTTGCTTTCAGATCTATTTTGTATAGTGACACAAATTGAGGACAGCATTTTCCTTCTTCCCAGGAAAGAACATGTTTATAAACAGTACCCCGGAGCTGCTCAGTTAGAAATCTCAGCTGGTACAATAACGCCATGCCAGTGGTACATTTGATTCTGATCTGAGAAGAGGCACAGAGAGGCTCCAAGGTGTGGTGTGTTTCCATCTTGCAAAAAAGGTTTCATTTGGGTGCCAGACCCAACATCTTTCTGTGTTCAAGCCAAAGTCAGAGAATTTGAAATTTAAAATTGCCAATGTGACTTCAGCACATCAGAGCTCAGTGAAAGCAAGGCCCTCAATAGGGATCCTAATTAGAGATAAAACATAAATAACTGGAAGAATTGAGGACATTTACCTAAGAAACGGCAGGACTTTCTGAAGACCACTGTCCTCAAGAAACTGAAAAGCCAACCGAGAGAAAATAAACCAATTTAAAGAAGTGCAAAAAGGAAGAACCAGAACAGAAGGTAACATCGCCTATCCAACCTAGTCCATCACAACTGCAAAAAAATAAAATAAAATAATTTTTAAGTGTGTTGTTCATGCCTCCTTTCTGGAACATTCACCTCAGATGCCTCTGCTCTCCTTCTTGACGACATGCTCCTTATGGCCCATCTCTCACTGGTGTTTGTAGCCCCAGCCCACTGTCTTGCACGTGGAAGGTACTCAATATATATCTTTCAAGTAGAAATTAAGCAGATATGATACAGGAAAACAGATAAATGAATAAGGAGCAGCCATGTATTTATAATTCAAAAAAGTCTATACTTAACAAAAGCTCACATTTACTATAGCACATTAAAAATTTTAAGTATTTTCAAGTATTCACATCTACTAGAATATGTTTATATTAAACATTTACTACCACCTTTACTGTGTAAATAACATCCACATGTGTTGATACTGCCTAAACCAGTGACTCCTCTCAGAGATAAAAAGCATAGTTAAGATCAAAGTACTGACCTCCAGGGGCTCTTCTGGTTCTGAAGTCCAACATCTGTGATCATCATTCCAGTTTCTCTCCTGTCCCAACCCCAAAGCCACCCAGTATGGGATTAAGCAAAGATGATCACGACCATGCAAATACACCCCAGGACAAGTGGCTGAAGCACTTGTTCATACTTGTTCACCTCAGACAAACTATGAACCCTCTTGCCGGGGGCTGGAATCAGCTTCTCAGCTGAGATGGCCATGGTGAGCGAGAAAAGGTGCACCACGACTTATTTCCTTAGACATCCCATTCAGAGTTCTTATAAAATCCAGGTCTCATGGTTTCATTACGCCTCCTCCTATGAGCTGTGTTTTCTCTTGGATTTTGGTTAAGCCTTATGTTCTCATAGGTCTGACAATTTCTGATTGAGTGCCACTCATTGTATATGAAAATTGTATAGATAATTTGAGGTTCTTCTAAAGGGGATTTACTTTTGCTTCTGACCGGCAAGTAGGTCAGGGGGACAAACAACTGAAGTCACCTTACTATAATCAGATACTGAGATCCTTCAAAGTAGTAGTACAGTTTCCAAGCGAGTCAGTCTCCGGTTCACCCCTGTCCCTAAGCAAAGCCCTTATGATGAACCTGGGGTGTTCATTCTCCTTTGCAGGCTCTGAACATCAGTTTGTATCTCCCCAGTCCCACGAATCTGCATAAAGTTCTAACCATCTTTCTCAGTTGATGATTTTAGCAATGAAAATTGCTCCAAATGCCAGGTGTACCTGTCTATCCTCTCCCAAATCTCGGATCTGCGAATCTTTTCTGCTTCGTATCCTGTGCCTTCAAAATGATTTTCCTCCCACTTGTCACCTTGTCTGTTCTTAGTAGGACTGGTCTAAACAACCTGATAAATCACTGTTAGAAATAGAACCCCCTAATTCAACACAACCTAACACAACCTTTGTTTAAAACTGAACCAGAGGGGATCTTTCTAACATAAACCACTCATGATTTTGTTCAAGTTTTTTCTAGTTGGCTCTCCCAACTTCAGCAGTTTGGAAATTTGAGTCTTTCTCAGGGGCCTACCCAAATCCAGACTGGAAGAAGCAATCTGGGGTGTGGGAAAACAGATTTGGAATTACAACTGACTGATAGAAAACCATAAATCTTCGTTAAAACAAAGCATTAATCAAAAGTAATGTCATCATGCACTCTAATCTAAAATCAAATATGCTTTACCACTGGAACTGAGGGTGGGAAACTCCCTTCAAAACAATGAGAAAGCTATACACTCCGAGGCTCAGAGCCTGGCGCGCGGCAGACGTTAAGGGACGGTAGCTCCCTGCACCCCTGCCTCCTCCCTACCCCCACCCCCACCTAGAGGTGGGCTGAGAGTGAACACAGGCTGAAATTTCAGCACTGTCCAATTACCTTATTAGAGAGTCTAAGGCTCATCCCCAGTTTTTACAGCACAGTACAGGAGGAGCGAGGGCTGAGGTCACAGAAAGGGTAACAGGAGTCAGGGGAGCAAATACTCTTGCCTACTTTCACCTGTAACTAAGGAGGAGATAGGGATGCAGGGGAGTGGACAGAAAGGCCAGAACTGGGAGACAAGAAACCTGAGCTTCTTGTCCATGCTGTCCGACTACCTTGTGAGCCCCCGTGAGTGAGCCTGTGTGTCTCTTCCTCATCTGAGACGTGAGGGACTCAGGTATTATCCAACAAACACTGATCGAGGACTTACTACAGTCCATGTGCTGGGACTACAATGCCCTGCTCCTAACAGCAGGACGAGGTCAGTAGTTCTCAACTCTGGGTGCACATTTACTAACCCAGAGATTTAGAACAAACAAACAAACAGCAACAAAGCACTTACTCCAGGTACATGCAATCTCGAGGTAGGCCCTGGCATTGCAGAGAGGGCGGGGCAGGCAGGGAAGAGGGCCTTTTTAAGTGTGGCTGATACCCTGTGAGGGTTAACAACGACTGGGCTTAAAGGATTTCTAAGTTGCTGAACATAACTTCTATGGTTTTACAAATGAGTATTTTTAACAGGTCAAAAATCTCCAAAATAAAGTGTGGTTTCCTCAGTAATTTGGGGGGAGAGTGACTTAAGGTAAGGGTTGCCTTGATGTGCTCACAATCCTATCCTGGTAAGTCACACTGCCTGCGAGGGATCTCAAGCCTCCCTCGCGTATGGATATTCAAAAGCCATGAGTCGTGTCATAATCAGAATTCTCCTGAACAGGCATACTGATGCCTGAACTGTGCCATTCTAGACTTGTGTCTTTGGTCTGAAGCACTATTTCCCAAGCTTTGGTCATCCATGATTTTTGTCATGCCTGTTTAACAGGAGTACTCTTAATCTTTTCCTTTAAAATCAACTCACTAGAACAAGAAGATAGTACTAACCCTACTAAATATTCAAACAGCCTCTTTAATTAAAAGTGAGGTATTGGCACATGAATAAATACAGAGAGATGGGACCAACAGAAAATCCAGAAACAGGTCAAGTTAGTTAAAATGGCAAAAGACGGCATCTCAAAACACTGGGAGAAAAATGAAAATTTTTAATAAGTGATATTGAAGTTAACTGAAAACTCAGATGGAAAAGGATAAAAATGGGTCTAGCCCTCAAACTATGTACTTAATTCCAAATGGATCAAAGACTTAAAATTTTGAAAAAGAAACTACACAAGTACTAGAAAAAACCTAGATGAACTCAACCTGGGAGTGAAGACAACTTTCCAGTTATGACCGAAAATCAAGAAGCAATGAGTGAAGACAGAAAAAAATAAATCTACTTACTTTCTATTTAGTAATAATATGCACAGAATCATGTGTGTTAAACACCTCTTCTGTATCACTTCAGCTTCTCCTGCCTTCCTTATTCCACGCACCAGCTTTGCCCAGGCTCTGACCTGCCTCCAAAACCAAGCTCTTGTAAGGTAAGTGGTCCACTGTCTCTAAATACTCACAAAACACATCCTCAGAGCTCTGCAAAGGCGTGTCAGTGTTTTACTACTGAACAACAGGCACGTATGGGGCTGCACTGCCCTTTCTGCCATGGCTTCTGTGAATTTCGCAGCTAAATGTGCTCAATTGCAGAAACCATTTCTTACTCCAAATTTTCTGGTACAGTTATCCTCTCTAACCCAAAATAATGTGCCTCCTGTTTTCTGTTTATTTCAATAGCTCTATTTTGTGTCTTTTATAGAGAATGTTCCTGAATCTTTTTAGAAGTAAAGCATCAGTAGCAACTGTGGTTTCCAAACCAAAAAATTATCCCATATGGTAGACAAGTTATATAGTAAGCTGACAATAGGGCAGAATATTTTTAGTCAGAATTGTCCCAGATTTTCCAGGGTTTATCTTCCTCGTAGACATAAGAAATCTGGGTGGGGGAGGTGGATAACTAACCTTTACTGAACACCATAAGCTAAAGATTTTTTATGTGTTCTCATTTGCTCCTCATAAAACCCTGTGAAGGAAAAAACCCTGTGAAGGAAGTGTGATTATCCTCATTTATATTTGAGAAAAACGGAGGCTCATAAAGGTTAAGTAATTTGCTCAATTCGGTTGGCTGAGAAGGAGTGGCTTTGAGGCAGGATCCAGGTCTGTCTGACTCTAAAATCCAGGCTGCTTAGAATGCAGGAGGCAAAATGTGCCCTAACTCAAATTTTTTAGAAGTTTATTCACACACCTACTACGGAGAAGATGTCTCTCTCACAGCCTTAAAGACAAAGACAGTCCATCTTCATCCATGGTAGCTGGAGAGGAATTGGGACCAGGGCTCCCCCGACTGGTGAGCAGATGGAAGCACACCACCTACTTCTGATAGCTTTCCTAGCTAGTCCTTTGCTCTTCTGGGGAGAACCTCCAAGTTAAGATCAGGATTAAATTTCTTGCATTAACTTTATCTCTTTTAAAGATAAACAAACTTTATCTGTTTAAAATTAACATTCAGATAATGTGTATCTATATACTTAAAAAGTTTTATACCTTTTGGTACCAGTAATACCATTTTACTGATTTACCTTAAGGAAATAATCAGAGTTGCACCCTAAGATTGATGTGCACAGACATTTTTCATTGTGTTATTTACAATGATGAAATCCTAAAAATTCGCTGTCCCCAAACTGCAGTACAATGAAAATCATGGTATACTATCTGATAGACTATTATTCAGCTTTTAAAAATATTTTCAGAGACTATTTAACAAGGGGATATGCATACATGTTAAAGGCAAAATGTCAATACAAATACACAGTACAATGCCACGTTTGTGAAAATGTTACACTTACATATGAAAAAGGTAATGGAACTACAACTACATTTAATGGGGTTCTCCCTAAACATCAGGATCAATGCTGACTTTTACTGTCTTCTTTACATCTATGTCTTCAAATTCTCTACATTTAAAACATACTACATTTAAATCAGAAAAAAATGTTATTTTTCTAAAAAACAAGAAAAAATTGCCAAGAGAAATGATTTCTATGGGGATCTTCTCCTTTTGGGCTAGGAAAGAGAAAACTCTAGTTACAGCTGTTTGCTGAGGGGACCATTGCTTCCCACCCCACCCTGACGGCAGCTGGAGGCGCTCTAGTCTGAGTTAACATGATGTTACTGCAGCGCTGGTGACATATTCACTTAACAGCTCTGAGTCCTCAAGCTTATCATCTACTGCAAGGTTCAAATTTGGGTATAGATTCCCTTTCAAGGGCAATAAATATGTGAAACAATGCTGATTTTATTTTCACACAGTTTATTCGTGTACAGCTACAAACTAAGTTTAAATTTATGTTTATATACTACATACAAACAGAACTACAAAGCCAGCAAAATCCAAAATGATATTACTTTAATAAAAGGATGATGTTGCTCATACTGAAAACTATCACCACAAGGTCAATATGGCAATGTGCTGAGCTCCAAACAAGGCAGACAGTCAACAGAAGAGAGCCTAGGAAGACACACACAGAAGCCCTACAGCTGGTTTCCCTGACATGATTTCCAAGGACATTTGGAGAACTACTCCCCTGCCCCCTCTCTGCAGCACTAAGTCCAGAAATGTACTTGCACCCAAATGTGTGGGTTGGCACAGGCTAACAAAGAGGGCCTGTGTTTGGGCCTGTGTATCTTATGCTGTACCCTGTAATCGCACTGCATGCCATATAAACCAAGATTAATGAAGTGCCCCTTGTCCACATGAGATGGTTCCCTGGCACAGAATCAGACCTGGGAGATTCTAGACTGGCTGTGCCTACAGATAGATGCAAGGCTGGCCTGGGGCAGGCTTCCTCAGGACCAAGGGTGATCTTCATTCAGATGTTACCAGATGTGACCATGCACTCCTCGGGAGGACTTTGGGATCTGGGTTATCTGTACTGAAATCCACCTTAGAAAACACTCTTGATATCTCTCTCATCCATATATCTGCAGATATAGTCCAGTACCGAATCAGCATTTTTGAAGAAAAATATAATTTTGATCCCCACTTCATATACAATTTGAAGGAAGAGTTTTAGAAAATTTTATATATAAGACAGAAAAACAACTTAACACTTACTATGTATTCTAGAAGAACGTTATCTTAACATAAGAAATGATGGAAAAACTGCAAAGAAAACTTAAAGACATAAAAATCTTAAACTTCTATATACCAAATCTTCAAAAGATAAAAAGCAGATAGGAAAAATGTTCACAGAATAGTACGTTCCCAACAGATAAGTGACTAAAATGTATCAACAGAAATATATTGTATACTGTGGATGTGGGTGGTTTGTTTAAGTAGAAAAAGGATACAGAAATGTACTCAGTGAATTTCTCTAAGTCTTTTAGGGTAAGGAGCTATTTGGGGCGGGGGGAGGTCTGGTTCCTTCCACCTCCTTACCTTCCTAATCTAGTATAAGACAACAGCCCTCAAAAAAAAAAAGAAAAAAAGATTTCTGAATGAAGATATGAAAATACATAAGGTCTGTCAGCAAAAGGGAAGTAAGCATTCAGGCAGTAATCTAGAAAATAAAGAAAAACTCAGACAGCCTTAATTATCCAGCTAATTTGATCCAACAGGACATTTTTGCTAAAACATGTGAACATGTGCCTCAAATGTTTAGTTTAGTTGTTACGCATCTCCAGCCTATGCCTTTCTGACACACTCCTAAAGGGGACAGTTTAGAAACTACATTTCAAACCTTTTACAACAGGTCACATCTGTGTACCTCCATGAAATCGTCTAGTAAGAAAAGAGATGTTATTCCAAAGATGACTTAGGAATAGAACCACAAATTAGGAAGAAAAAGACATGTAAACCCCAAAAGAGAGCTGGGCAAGACATTTGAAAAGGCACTTCATAAAAGAGGATACCAAATAAACACGAAAAGATGTTCAACCTCATTAGACAGCAATTTCTTCACTTAAAAAATTTTTTCACTTAAAAAATTCAGGACTGAACAAAAAGGAAAGTATTTTTCATGGATGAGTCAAACTGCTTATAAATATCCAAATCAAATGAGGTGACAGCAGAGGTAATGAATAGAATCCCTTGACTCATGCAAAAGCCAAGTACTCAAGGTACATGTAAATATACACGTACAGATGCTCACCTATAAACAGGCTGCCACAGAGAACCATGTTAAACTGCCAGCAGTGCTTTAAAAACTGTGCAAAAACAACTTAAGAAGAACACCTGAGTGACTCTTGGAAAAAACATTTAAGAACTTTGATTTCTACATCCACTGTGCTTTTTTATCTGATCCAAAAGACTGGGATCTAAGAGTGCTATTATGCTATTATTGATCAAAAAATTAAATGATCCATTCAAGTAGACCAAAGAGTCATTTTTATCAAACAAACAATTATGGAAATAATACAGGAGAAAGAAATGAATGTGGACAGTAGAGTGAAAAGCACATGCTTCCCAAGTCCTTTGTTTTACAAGAATGATCTGAAGTAAACCGCCACTGTCCAATTACTTGCACATTAATACTTACTCTTAAAATTATCTTGATTCTAAGGGCATTTCAAAAACGGAGACAATCTAACACAGTTAGACATAACACAAGAAAACAGGTATTATTGCTCCTCACAGCTTCTGTAACCTGGCAGTCTATATCTCCTTCAGAGTTAAATATTAACTCAAACTGCCTCTCACAAGTATACATCAGGGGTTCTTACTTCCAGTAACCATGGGGTAAGGAAATCAGAACAATCTTCCAGCTAAAGAGAACTAGAAAAGCTGGCAAGAAATAGAGTAAATATCTGCCTGGAGGCTTGGGGGAGGGAGGCACAGCAGCAGCTCAGAGAGGTTAGCTTAGTATTTGGGACCACATTTCCCTGGGGCTGTTTGCCAATTCAGAAGGGAATGCTAAAAGCTTGGCATTGGGTTGGGAAGTGAAGGTGCTGGTGAAGAGCTAAACACTAAAAGTGAGTAGAACAGATGGGTGCTCACTAGGACTGCAGCTCAGCTTAAAAACGTCTCAATCCTGGAGACTGCACTGAAGTGAATTTAGATGGTAAGTGCCCTATTTGCCTCACAAAAGCAAATGTGAATTATCTCTGGAGGAGAAGGACATTATCTTAGGCCTCAAATTATTTCTTCAGACAATTTTGCAATTATGATATCTGGCATACAATAATAAAAAACAAACTAGGCATATAAAGAGAAAAGAAAGTATGAATGAAAACCAAGAAAGACATTGGAAATTACTCACAAATACTATCATAATCAGACAAACTTTAAGATAATTACACATACTATATTCAAGGAGATAAAGACTGATAATTCTGGCAGATAGCTGGAAACTATAAAAAGAGAACCAAATGGAAATAAAAAATATATAATAACAAATTAAAAACTCAATTCATGGTTTTAATGGCAAATTACTTATGTCAGAAGAAAAAAGATAAGAGACGAGATATCCAGAATGAATGCCAGAGACAAAAACAGAAAGAAAACACAGAAGTAATGTTAAGAGATCTAACATATAATTGTAGTCCCGGAAGAAAAGGTGAGAATGGGGCAGAGGCAATAGATGAAGTATTAACAGTACATGACTTCCAAAACTAACGAAAGGCATAAAGCCACAGATTGAAGAGGCCCCAAGCATCCCAAGTATACCTAAAACTGAAAAGAAATCCATACCAGGGACAGCATCGAAAAATTGCTGAAAACCAAAGACAGAAACAACATTTTAAAAGCAGCCAGAGAAAAGGACTATGTTCAAAGAAGTGACAGACTGACAAGTGACTTCTCAACAGAAACAGCCCAAGTCAGAGATAATGAAATGTCTCTAAAGTGCTGAAAGAAAACACGGGCAAACCAAGTTTGTGACTAGGAAAAAACTCTTCAAAAATGGAGGAAAACATTCTAAAATTAGGTTGCATAATGCTGAAAATACTACAAACTACTGAAATGTATACTTTATAGATGGGCAAATTTTATAGTACACGAATTATATCTCAATAAAGCAGATACTGAAGGACCACTAAAGGGTATTCTTCAGGTGAAAATGTTTATGACCCCAAGTGGAAGACTGGAAGATGACAAAGGTACACTGCGGAGCTTTGGGGAGAAGACTGAAAGGGTATCTCGCCGCGACCCTCCTTACCCAGGACGGCTCAGGAGACACTGGCCCACGCAAGAGATTTTATTATCTGAAAGAGAGTGGCTGCCCCCAGGGGGGTTGGAGGGGAGAGAGAGAGAAAGAGAGAGAGGGAGAGAGAGCAGGGAGAGCAGGGGGACAGAGACAGAGACAAAGAGAGAGAGGGCAGCAGCGGGTGCCTTATTGTGGCAGATCCCCTCAGCCTGTTGCCTTGGGGGAGGGTCGGGATGTTTAGAGATAAGGTGGGGTAAACCCAGGCAAGCCCAGGCATAATTCTCACCCGCTTATGTGCTTGGGACCATGGGGCAAATAGAGGATAAATTACTATTTTCTTATAAAGATGACCTTTTGAGTAAACAGTGCTGACAAATGGTGCTGGTAAAAATGAAATCAGATCCCTTTTTCACAAGTTACATAAAAATCAATTCCAAAGGGACTGTAGATCTTGACTGTAGAAGAAAAATAGTAAAATTTCTAGAAGATGTTACAGGAAACTATCTTCTTGACTTTGGAATAGAACCACAAATTAGGAAGAAAAAGACATGTAAACCCCAAAAGAAAGCTAGGCAAGACATTTGAAAAGGCACTTCATAAAGAGGATACCAAATAAACATGAATAGATGTTCAACCTCATTAGACGGCAAGAAACTTCAATTTAAAACGACACACACCAGGATGGCTAAAATTTAAGACTAACAATACCAAGTGTTAACAAGGATGTGGAACACTACTCTAATACACTTGCTGATAGTAGTGTAAACTGGTACAAATACTTTGGAAACTTGATATCATCTGCTAATGTCAAAGATGTGCATATCTTTTGACCTAGAAAGTCCACTACTAGGTATACACCCAACAGGAATGAATGTACCACGAAACATGTAGAAGTATTGTTATACCAGAAACAAGTGAATTTTTAAGCTAGAAACGATTCAAATGTCTACCAATAATAGAATGGATAAATTGTGGTATGTTGTTATAATGGAATACTACAGATCAATAGAAATGAACAACAGTTAAACAGAATGGATGAATCTTAAAACATCTTTAGTGAAAGAAACCAGGCACAAAAGAATATCGCATTATTCCCACAATAAAAAGTTCACAAAACAGGCACAATGAAACTATTGACGCTATTGTTTTTATGGATGTGTTTAGAAGGTAAAATTGCACAGAAAAAAAAGGCCAAGGAAGTGATTACCCCAAAAAGTGAGGATTAGGTTACCTCTGCAGAGGGAATTCCGGGCTCCTGGGTACCGGCAATGTTTTGTTTTCTGAGTGGATAACCCCAGCGCCCCAGGCTGGGTGATCAATCAATGAACGGTACACTAGGGGTCTTGCACTTTCCCGGCGTGCAAGAAGAAAGGAAAAGGGGACGATAGAGGGGAGCAGAGCCCGCAGATGGAAGGGAGCTACCACTTCACAAGGACGCTGAGCCGAGGCTGCCCCGCAGGCCGAGCCCGCTGAGGGGGCCGGGCGCTCGGCCCCCGGGCGGCCCAGACGGCCACACCTGCCCGCGGGCCCGCCGCCGCGCCCAGCGCCCGGCCAGCCTCCCGCGCGCCGCTCAGGCCGCGCTCGGACCGCCGGGCCCTCCGCCCCTCGACGCCCCGCACTCCCCCACCGCCCGCCCAGGCGCGGCCCGACTCACCTCATTGTCGCTGCCGGGCGGGCGCGCGGGCCGGGGGCGCGGCGGGGGCGCGGGCGTTAGCGGAGGCGCCGGCCCCGGGCGCGGCGGCTCCGCGTCTCGCTGGGCTGCGGCGGGCAGCGGGGGCGCATCTTCTCGCGGCGGCGTCCGGGCCGCTAGCTGCGGAGCAGCGCGGCGGCGGCGGCGCCTGACAGCTGGGCCCCGGCCCCTGCCATCTTGGCGGGCGCGTGCCCAGCCGGCGTGTGCGCGCGCCGCCGGGGCTGAGAAGGCGGGGAGGCGTGGAGGGGCGGTGCCGGGAACGGCGGCCGGGGAGCGCGCCCGCCCGAGCCTCGGGGTGGCCCAGGGCGGGCTGGCGCGGGCGGGAAAGCTTAGCCCGCGAGCCGGGACAGGGGTCCCTCCGCCGCCAAGGGGAGTGCGTGCGTGCGTGCGTCCCCCCGCCCGCAGCCGCGGAGGTGAGAGCGCGCGCCGCGGCCCAGACCCGACACAAAAGGCGCGGGGCCCCACCGCCCGCGCCTCCGGGTGGGCCTGCCCGGGCCTCATGAGGGGGCGGGGCGCGGGGCCGGAGGCGGGTCTCTGGGGAGGGGCGGGGCCTCGGGGAGGTAGGGCGAGCGGTGAGGGGCTGGGCTGAGGGGGGAGGGTCTTCAAAGAAAGGTCGAGCGGTGAAAGAGGGGACGGGGCGTGAGGGCGGGGCTGCAGAGGCGGGGCTGCAGGGGCGTGGATTCTAAGAGAGTGGAGCGGTGAGGGGCGGGGCCGTGTCGGTGAGGCGGAGCCATGGGCGGGGCGGGGCGGGGTGGAGCTGGGCTCCGGCGAACACGTGGGGCGCAGTGCCCGCTCCCCGCAAAGGCGGATTAGTGCGCCAGCGTCCGTGCGCGGTGGTCGGCGGATTCTCCCTACCCCGACCCTGCCGCGCGCCCAGTCTGCTCGAACGCAGGGGGCAGCCGGGATCCTGAGGGGCATCGAGGTCACCAGCCTAACAAGAGCCTCACCAGGCTCCCCAAAACCACAGGCTGTGAAAAATAACATCGACAACGCACAACACCAAGTAGGTCGTCCGGATTCCTCTGGTTGTTAAATCCCCATCCTTCCTAAAGATTAGCGATCTTTGCATGCTGGACACCATAACCCTCAGCGTCTCACTCCCCATATCTAGGTGGACACAGTTCTTGGTGCTTTCTCAGTATTGCCGCTAATGTCCCCTTTCCCCTTCGTCGCTGCAACATGGAGAGCATCTCTACCTTTTTAGAAATGGGTCTAATTAGACAAGAGCATATCAATCGTATGGCTGTTTAGTAGGAGGGCAGGGAAGGGCAGCTATTTCACTCCTGGCGCAGATGGAGAAGAGGCTTTGTAAAGTTATGTGGTTTTGCCCAAGGCTCTTGTCAGTTATGTGGTTTTACCGAAGACACAGGAAGTGGTGTAGCCAGTTCTCAAGCCAAGGTTTTTCTGACTCAGAATCCCAGCGCCCATCCAGTCCAGTTTGCTGCTGTTGAATATCCTTTTCACTCCCTGCAGATTGGATCCGTAAGTACTTATCCCTCTCTCTGACCCCTCCCTCACCATACTATTTGAGCCGGAGTTTTTAAACTCAAAAAGGCACCTTGGACCCCTCTAGCCCTGTTAGTAGCTCCGGAGGGTCTCAGCCTCTCCTAACTTTATATGTTCCTCTCTTCCCAAACTCAAGATTGGCTTTTTGCTACAGAACAGATTTGCTAGATCCTAAAAACTACTAAAAATGAATAAGCCCCCCCCCCCCCCCACCGCCACCCCCAGGATACTGGCCTGTTTGTTCCCAGCCTGGTTTATGGAAGCATGTGGCCCACTGTGACCTCCGGATCAGGTACTTTCTCTGCTGCCTTGGAGTCTGACAGGTTGTCACTATCCTGTAACTGGAAGAAGGTTTGCTGGGATGTGCTGATGTTATATTTGCTACAGAATACTAGCACCAAAGGTGAGGGGCACAGACGTGCTGTCAACCTTTTCTGCTAACTACCAGTCCCCTGGAACAATAAAGATATTCAAGTTCCTTTAAGGAGGATCAGAAAACATTGATGCTGGAAGGGACCTGCAAATCCTTCTCTCGTAAAGGGGGTCGGTGAGAACACTGAGAGAGGGAAAGTGGCCCAGCATCGCTCAGTGAATTCATGAAGTCAGCCGTGTCAGACTCCTGGAGAGGTCATTTTCTTGCAGCCAGTGTGTTCCTTGGAGGGCTTCATGAGCAGCAAGAAGGGCTGGGGAGGACAGGTGGAGGCCTCTTGTGCCTTAAGCTGAGCCCTGATTCTCCATGAATGGCCATTGCTATATGTCTAACTAGCCCAAGGGTACCTGGGAAGGCAGAGCTCTCTGAGCCCCCATTTGTCCCAACAGACAGGACTCCTAAATCCTTCTTGTAAGCTCTGCTGAGGATCAGCACAAAGGGGCTGCTGAAAAAGAGCTTCTCTGCCCTTCCAAGCATTCTTGCCTTTTGCCTCTCCTTCCCCTGCCCCTTAACCATGCATCCATTGAAGCCGGGTTGTTTATCATGTTTCCCATTTACTGATCAAAGGCTTTATCCCTTTAAAGTACAGAATTCATGTTTTCCATTCTTCTGAGAAAAATAAAATTAACACTGTTTTGACGTGTGGCCCCCAAATGATTTGTTTCTAGAGGCCACCATTCCTTGAATTTGAAAAGGCTGCTCACCAGAGTGAGTGACTTTATGACACCCGACGTGTGTAGGTGCAGGACATGTGGCCCAGCTGACTATTGTGGGTCGACTCCCAGGCATTCCAGGATTTCCCATTTGTGGGGAAGGCAGGAAAGACAGGGTTTCTGCTGTCTGTACCTCAGGCTACTCATAGAGCCACAGACACACAATAGAGCTGGGAAGTTCTCAAGGGGTCTCTTGTCTAATAACGTCCTTGTCCAGAGGGTGAAACCCAGGCCGGAGAGGGCACCAGGAGAGTGCACGAAGAGGCAGATGAACACAGAGTTCCCCAGCCTGCAGGCTCCAGCACTGCCCATGTTACCCCTGCCACCTTCCTGTTCCAGGAAGCTTTTCCAGCCTGGGTCACTGCTGATGAGCTGACCCCTGGACACTCTTCTCCATTACTTGGTGTTGCCAACACAAACCTCACTCACCACAAATAATCAAAAGGAACACTTTTGCTGATTCACCGATGAGACCATGTCTGGTTTATATTAACCAGCATAAGTAAGTTACTAATTCACACCAGAAGCCAAAATGAAGAGAACAGATGCCTCACAGGATTTGGCAACCGCCTGTGACCCTGCACCCTTTTCTGGAAAATCCTCATTCATGTCATTAATCTCACTGACCAATTCAGTTATTTCAAACACTGTTTTCCTTAAATACAATTTGTTTTCATTCATTCATTGATTGTTCATTGCGTGCCGGCAGGTGTGTGCCCTGCCCACTGCATCCGCCTGTGTCACCTGTCCCCCAGATCCCTCGCACACACCCTCCCATAGGGCTGCGGGCGCTGTTCTCCCCCGGGGTTTGGTCTCAGCCCTATCACATCCTCGCCATCTCACGTTAGGATAGTCTTTCTGCTTGCTGACTGCCGCACTAGATCGTGAACATCATGAGGACAGCAAGCATGTCTTAGTCCTCCTTGCTTCCTGTGGGTAAAATTGTAACATTTACAGAGTATCTCGCCTGGCTTTAGTTCATTTGCATATCCTCAGGGGTGGAGAGAAGTTCATCTCCACGTCAATGGGTAATTACCAGGGCAACCAAGGACGTGTCTGAACCGGGGCTTTTAAAGGGAGGGGCTTGCTTGCTTCTTCGGGAGCAGAGAGAGATGGCCCTGGACTGCAGTTTGTAAGCAATAAACGGTTTTAAACTTTTATTTCTCCCTTTGACTGATTTCGGTTTTTAGAGGTATTTTGCCCCGGGATTTCCTCTCCGTGGACTTACACTCTCCCACCCCCACTCGTGTGTTACAGCACAGAACAGATCCCGCTGAAACATCCTCATCCAAGCAGTGCCTGCAGGGACAGACACAAACCTGCAGGCATTACATTTTGGAAACTGAAGCTCCTGCTTAGGTTCTTATTCCACCTGGCAGGAAATATAAATTGCTTCTGGCCCATCTTGGCTTCCACACCTTGAGGATGGCCTGTGTTTCTGAGTGGGGCCTTCTCTTTTGACCCCCTCTCAGGCTCCTCCTCAGCTCAAAAAGCAAGTCTCCTCCTGTTCCACCCACTTTGAAGGCCCAGGAAGCGTGACTTGGGAGGGGCCTTCAGTGGTCATACTAGGGACAACTCCAGCTTCCTGCTGGGGTAACTCAAAGATCTAGACCGACTACAGGGAAGTGTCGCTCGATGTAGGGGCGTTCAGGGGCTTGGGGAGGACTTTGGGTACAGAAGCAGATGGCAACTTCTTAGTGCTATTGTCTGCAAAGGTATGAGAACAGAGGACCCAGGCTGGGGCAGGCCTGTTTTTCTGGAGGAGCCTGGAGCGGTCCCAGGCTGCACGAATGTTCCTGGTTAATGGGATCTTAGTGTTCTCACTTAATTAGATTAAGAAAACTAAACCAAGTGCATCCCTCAGGCCAACCTAGTCAGCAGTCCTGGAGAGAGCTGTTTCATCCCACGGGAGTCTGCACCCTTTCCCAGGAGGCCCAGGCTCACCACCCAGCTCCCACGTAGGAAAGCCAGCCTCCCTCGGCATTCTCAGACCCAGTCATCAGGTTCTAGCGTTGGGGGGCTGCTCACCATCAGCCCTGGGGAGGAATCTTCCTGGCTACTGCTCCCGTTGGCTGTCTCACGCCTTCCTTGGAGACCCTGACAGTCAGGCCATTGTTGGGCTGAGAGGACACACTCTGCAGTGGAGCTGAGGGGCTGGGCCTCTGACTATGTGAGCATTTTAGGGGACTTGGGAGGTTCGAAGGCTGCGATCTCCCCACAAAATGTGCTTCCAGGCTGAGCAGTCAAAAGGTGGCAGGTCTAACAGAGGGAACAATGGAGACATTATAAGGGGAGTGAAGAAGATCTAGCAAAGAGGAATCTGAGAGCAAAAAATTACTTTTGGAAATAAAAAACATGATTTCAAAGTTAAAAGAAACCGATTTGAGGTAGTGAAAAACAGAAAAAACACTGATCTGGAACTAGGATTGGCACACTTTTCTGCAAAGGGCCAGATAGTAAATATTTGTGGCTTTTTTACAGCACATTCCATCTCTGTCATAACTACTCCACCTGGCCACTGTAGCTTGAAGGCAGCCATAGGCAATCTGTAAACAAATGGATGTGGCTGTGTTCTAATAAAACTTTATTCACAAAAACAGGCCAGACTGGATTTGCTATAGTGCAGACTACAGTTTGTTGACTTGGGACCTAGAAAATCAAATGAAAAAATTGCCTTGCAAAGCACAGTAAGAAAGAAATGGAAACTATCATTGACAAAATACACATAAATGAGACTCAAGAGATCTAACTTCTCAATCATAAGGGATGAACGGAGGGGAAGCCATAATTGAGGGCAGAAAAGATTTTTTAAGTCGCAAGAGCTCATTAAAAGAGCAGATGCTTTCCCCTAAGATCAGGAACAAGAAGAGGTTATCTATTCTCACTGTGGCTTTTCAGTATTCACCAGAAGTAATAAGGCACTGGGAAAAAAGGCATTTGATTGGAAGGGAAAAAGTAAAACAATTTCTATTTGCATATGATATAATGTGCATTGTGTATAGAAAATCCTAAGGAATCCACTAAAAACTAGTAAAACAAATGAGTTCAGTAAGCATGATGCAAGATTAACATACAAAAAAAAATCAATTGTATTTTTATACACTTGCTGTGAATAATCTGAAGTTAAATTAAGAAAATGATTCTATTTATAATAACATCAAAAAGAATAAAATACTTAGGAATAAATTTAACAAAAGAAGTATATAAGGCATACACTGAAAACTAGAAAATGCCATTAGAAGAAATTTGAAAAGACCTAAATAAATGGAAAGACATTCATTCATTGACTGGAAGTCTTAATATTGTTAAGATAACAGTAGTCCCCAAATTGATCTATAGATGCAATACAATCTTTGTCAAAATCACTTTTTTTTATAAATCAGCAAGCTGACCCTAAAATTCATTTGGAAATGCAAAGGACTTAAAACAGCCAAAACAATTTAGAAGAACAAAGTTGGAGGACTCATATTTCCTGATTTCAAAAATTACTGTAAAGCTATAGTAATTAAGACAGTGTGGTATGGCCTAAGGATAGATATATATAGATCAGTGGAATAGAATTGAGAGTCCAGAAATAAACCCTTAAATTTATATTCAATTGATTGAATATAAATAACAAGGGTGCCAAGATAATTCAATGGAGCAAAGAAGAGTCTTCAATAAACCAGGTGCTGAACAACTGGTTATACAAATGGAAAAGAATGAAGTTGGACCTTCTTTTTATCATATGCAAAAATTACTTAAAATGGATCATAGTCCTAAATGTAAGAGCTAAAACTATAAAACTCTTAGAAGAAAACATGTGTAAATCTTCATAACCTTGGCTTAGGCAAAGGTGCCCTAGATATAACACCAGAAATACAAGCAACCAAAGAAAAAACAGTTATACCAGACTTCATCAGTATTAAAAACTTTTGCTCCAAATGCTACCATCATAATGAAAAGACAACTCACAGAATGAGAGGAAATATTTGCAAATCATTTATCTGCAAAGGGCCTTATATCCAGAATTATAACGAACACTTACAATTCAATAATAAAAATACAAATAGGCCAATTAAAAAGTGGGCAAAGAATCCAAATAGATATTTCTCCAAAACTGATATACAAATGGCCAACAAATACATGAAAAGAAGCTCAACATCATTAGTTATCAGGGACATGCAAATCAGATTTACAATGACATACTGCTTCACGCACTAGGATGGCTATAAATAAAAAAATAAATAGGAAAGTAAGTGATGTTGAAGATGGGGAGAAATTAGAGCCCTCATACATTCTGGTGCAATTGTAAAATGGTGCAAACACTTCAGAAAACAGACTGGCAGTTCTTCAAACTCTTCAACACAGAGTCACAGTATCACCCAGTAATTCTACTCCTAGGTATATGCCCAAGAGAAATGAAAACATATGGCCATACAAAATCTTGTACACAAATGTTCATAGCAGCATTATTTATAATAGCCAGAAAGTGAAAAACAACTCAAGTGTCCATCAACTGATAAATGGATAAACAAATGTGGTCTATCCAAACAAAGGAATATTATTTGGTAATAAAAAGGAATGACCTTCTGACACATGCTGCAATATCAAAGTACCTTGAAAACATGATGCTAAGTGAAAGAAACCAATCACAAAAGACCACATATTGTCTGATTCCATTTCTATGAAATGTCCAAAAAGGATAAATCCATAGAAACAGAAAGTAGACTAGTGGTTGCCAGGGCTGGGGGTGGTGGGCAGGGTGGGAATAGGGAACCTGGTATGGGTTAAACTGAGTTCCCCCTAAATTCTGATTTTGAATCCCTCTCCCGCAGTACCTCAGGATGTATTTGGGGGTAGTAACACTAGAGGTCATTAAGTTAAAAAGAGGCCCTTAGTGTAGCGCTGACCCAATCTGACTGGGGTCCTCATAAGAAGCGACTGGGACACACACAGACACCAGGAACAGAGGGGAGGCCATGTGAGGACACCTCGAGAAGGTGGCCACCTGCAGGCTCAGGGGAGAGACCTCAGAAGACCCAACCCTGCCGGCACCTGGACCTCAGACTTCTCAATCAGCTGTTTGAAAAAAAGGAGCTCACTAAGAATTTAGGGGGATGTGTCTGGAAGAACACACGCGTGGATGTAAACTGGTAGAAGTGCCCTTAATTTTGCTTTCTACACAGATGACATCCTTAGCCAGGAAAGGATTTAGGCCTGCATTCCTCTTTTCTCAGACATCTGTAAACTAGTTTCAAACGCAGATAAGCTGAATAACTGGTCTGATTTTCCTTTTTACATGGTCTATTAGTTTCCTATTGTTGCCATGCAAATTGCCCAAAACCTGCCAGCTTACAACAACACACATATATTCTCTTATAGTTCTTGGGGTCAGGAGTCTGACCTGGGTCTCCCTGGGTTGAAAGCAAGGTATCAGCAGGGCTGTGCTCCTTCTGATGGCTCTCGGGAGTCTGTTCCCTTGCCCTTTCCAGCTTCTAAAGGCCACCCACGTTCTGTGGCTCCTGGCCTTTTAGGAGGGGGCCGTCTTCAGAGCCAGCAGCCACAGGCCACCTTCACTCTGACTTTTCATCTTTAGTCAGGCCCCCATGCCTCCTTTGCTTCCTACCTCTTCCGCAGACGGGCTTGGTGATCACACTGGTCCCTCCTGGGTAACCCAGGACGTTCTCCCTGTATTAAGGACAGCTGATTATGAACCTCGAGTTTACTGGCAGCTTTAATTCCCCTTCACCATGGAACATACATATTCGCAGGTTCTAGGCATTAAGATCAGACATCTTAGGGTGTGTGTGGGGGTTTGTTTTGCACACAGGCAGGCTATTTTTTCTCCCAGGAAGCTGAAAGTCTTTTCTTGTTATCCCTGGAGTTCAGAAATGTCGCCATGGTGCAGCAAAACCCTAAAAAGCCATAAAAATACAATAAAAATTTAGCTTGGAAATGTGAAAATACTTCTCCAGATAACTTAGCTCAAAGAAGAAATCAATATTAAAACTACAAATTAGTAAGAAATTCATGAACATGAGAAAACAGAGTAACACCTCTGGGATATGGCTATGGGATACCTTAAATGTTTTGATTACAAATAATATATATAACAGAATATATATAAATGAAGGGAGAATTCAACTTAATACACAACAGAAAAGTAAAAAGAAACAATGAGGAGGGAATTAATAAAGGTAAAAAGCTGAAAATAATGAATTAGAAAAAAAAGTACTGAAAAATGAAATTAGAATTTGCTGCTTCACAAAGAAATAAGTTGGAACACCACAAAGCCTAAGAAGTAGAACAACAGTACAGAACACTAGGAATGAGAAAGGATTTACAGTGCAGGGGTAAATGAGAATAAAATAATGACATCATTTCATAATGTATGGAAATGTTGGATCACTATGTTGCACACCTGAAACTAATAAAATATTGCAACTCAACTACACTTCAATAAAAAATATGTAAAGACACTATTATTGCAGTTTTAGTTCAATTTAATTCTAGAATCTACATGAAATAGAAAATGTTCTTAAAGAGTAAATACAGTTGACAAACAATAGTTTGAATTGGGCGGGCCTACTTATATGTGATTTTTTCAATAAATATATTGGAACGTCTTTTGGGAGACAATTTGAAAAAAACATTTTCTTTTCTCTAGCTTACTTTATTGTAAGAATACAGCATATAATAAATATAACATACAAAATATATGTTAATCAACTGTTTATGTTATCAGGAAGGCTTCCAGCCAACGCTTGCTTATTAGTATATTTTTTGGGGGCTGGGGGGCGCAGTGAAAGTTATTGTCTTGCCAATGGGTCTCAGTCCCGGGCAAGTTCGTTATGGATTCAATGTGACCAAAAAAATGACAGCAAAACGTTCTTGGGGTGAAAGGGTTATACCCAACTTGACTTCCAGATGGCAGGTCAGTCACTAAAATCCCGTTCACACAGAACAAGTCTGTATGCAGCAAGCTGGTCGGTCTCTGCCTCTGGGCCTCTGTCCTCCATGCTGCCACCACTCCAGCCTCTGCTCTCCTGCAGCCTTGCAGCTGTGCCACCGTGTCACCCAGAGTGCTGGACACAGCTCTATATAGAGTCAATAACCATGTATTGCCCACACCTGTGCAGTGAGCTAGCCGACCAGGGCCAGGTGAGAATCCTGGCCACAGGAACTTTCATTTTATCCACAGAGCCCCATGGAGCAGCTGGAGGTGGCCAGGGAGGGGTGACTAGGTCAGGGGGGAGGGGAGAACGAGCCCAGGATGAGAGTGTTTCTGGTCCCCTCCATCCCTGGATACATGAATGCACTCTTAACCATACAGACTGGATCTTCTTGTAAGATTTCATGTGAAGAAAGCTGCTGCTTTAAGACCAACTTGGAAAGCCAGATGACCTCCCAACCATTGATCTGCTTCCAGCTCTGCGTTTTCAGAGCATTCACCTGCCAAACTTCACTGGTCTTGCTTTGATAGCTCTCTTGTCTCTTAGAATTTTAAAGATGTTCATAATTCAGTCCCCAAATGGAGAGAGAGATGTTCATATGTGTGTTTTCCTTCTTTTACAAAACCACTGCTTAATTTGGAACATAATTTAAACTTGCTTTTCCCAAATGAGCTGGAACTAGGCTAGTGCACAGGGGCTGATGGGCTGGCAGGGCGAGTAGGCAGTTCCCGCACCACACCCAAATTTCTCCTCTGAGAATGATGAGGTTTACAGCCTTTAGGTAAAAATAGCTTTGTGCGGCTTCTGCCAGGAAGACACTTAGACATGGAAAGAGGATTTTTTTGCTATAAAAGAAAAAGCCTCCCAAGTTGCTACCATAATTTTGGAATTAATTTTTGCAAAATGTATCAGGGGATGTAAAGATGTTCTTGCCCTCAAAATTAATAATTCCACTTCTGAGCACTTGCCCCTGAAGAAGTAAATCTAAAACAAAAGCCAAATGGAAATGCTGTTCTCGGTGTATTTTCTGTAGTAGTAAAACGCTGGGAGCAGAAAAAGATACTCAGATTAGGGGCAGATCTTAGGAATCCAATACAAAGCCAATTGCTCACCTTGCCACCCACAGCTCCATCCATTCAGATATCCATCTAACACTTCTGGGAACCCATCTGTGCCCTGCCTGGTGCTAAGCGTCAGAGGACAAGGAGAGCAAGGTGCCAAGAGGTTCTGCCCAGGAGCTTATGAATGGAAGGGCCACAGAAAGTGAACCGCCGCTTACAATTCAATGCACTAAGGGAAGTATAAAGGTAGTGGGGACACATGGGAGGGATCAGACCTCAGACTAGCACTCAGGGAAGGCTTCCTGGAGGAAGTGACTTAAGCTGAGTTTGAGTTACAGTGGCCAGGAAAAATGGGAGGAAAAATGGGGCAGTTAATGTGTGCCAAGATTGGGCAGTGACAGAGAACGTTTGGTGCGGGGATAAAGCTGTGGAAGCATAGAGAGATGGCGCGGGAAGGAACCAGGAACCCGCCGAGCAGGCTAAGAGCAACGTGAAAGAGCTTTACCTACGAGGCCCCAGCAGGTGTGCAGGTGGACGCGTGGGTTTGAAGGAAGCTGAGTCAGAGATAGGGATCCGGGCCCGCTTCGGGGCTGGAGAGGCGACTGGAGCTGGCGAGCTCGGCCAGGGACGGTGGAGAGAGGGAAGGGCGGACCCGGGAGGTCCTCCCCTTGGGTAAACTTTGAGCCATAACCATGGCTGGAAGGAGCCGTGAGAGAGCACGCTGTGGCCCTCAGAAGGGCGCCTGGGTCATGTTTTCTGACCACTGCCATCTCCATCATCAGCAACGTGAGATGACTGGACAAGGAGCCAGCTATCAAATCACAGCAGCTGTTAGGCGGCCTGAGGAGTGATTTGTAACAAGGTTATAATGACACGGGTAATGCTTATAAAGTTACATGAACAAAGCAATCTAAAGTGCTGTATATGCAAGCTGTTAACCACATCCAAAAATACACTCACAGAAAAAATACATGGAGGAAATGCACAGAGAAATATGGTGCAGCTCCTGGGTGGTGGAGATGTGGCAGGTGTCCTGAATTTGCTATAATGAGTATATATTTGTTTTATCATTAAAAAGCACAGTAAGTTTTATTTTGTAAAAAGAAACAAACTAAGGTAGCCAGGGTCTTTCCCTGCCAAGGTCATAGTCACCAAGGCCCTGTTCTCCAAGGGTTTTGGTTCCTATGATTATAGGAAGAGGGGGCTGAACAAAACAGCATTTCCTCTCCCAACGTGTGCTCCCGGAGACTGCCTGGCGGAGGTGTCCCAGGAGGGAAAGGCCGGGTGGTGAGACAGCCTTGGGATGCTGAGCCCCGTCTCTACCATGGCCACAAGGCCTGGCCTCACTCCACACTCCGCTCCCTGCTCAAAGGCTACCTTCCTGAGCGCCCGGCCTCAGGCAGCTTCCGCTGCAGCTGGCCCCTCCCTGCCAATGAGGACGAGAGCTGTGGTGTCCTGTGGCCTTCCTGGTCCCAGGATGGGTCCCCACGCTGATAGGGGATGGTGCTTGATGGATGGACGCACACAGTGGCTCCTCTGGACTCTCCAAGCACATATTAATGTATTAACAACTCTGGGAAGATATACACAAAAAGCCCTCTCAGACCCGTTTAACTCAGCGATTCCCAAACCCAGGGTCTATGAACACCCGGTGGCACCAGTGTCCCAGGGAACACATTTTGGGAAATACTCCCTCAAAATGACTCCCGAAATTCCTTGCAGCTCCAGCATGTATGATGTGTTGAAATAAACTCCCCTGCTGTGGGGGCGGGCAGCTGCCCTCCTGGGCCCCAGACACCCCCACCTGGCTGTCCTGAGCACGCGGGGTCCTCTCCATCCAGCTCCCAGCCGATGCCTGAGGCCGGAGTCGCCGCAGCCCGGGAAGGAGACTGCGGTGAATGCGCAGGAACAAGGGAGAGGCCTTTCCTGCAGCATGTAGGTTTCCAAAAATGCATTCACGTGGGCCAGCAGACCCAGTGATTGAAAGCGAGGGCAGGGCAACCTCGGGTGCCCTGAGGCAGGAGCCCGGGGTGCCAGCTGGCTTCTCCCGTGGCTTCCTTCAAAGGCACATGATGAGCTGGGGCTGTGGTTCCGACACCTGGCTTCTGTGAGAATCAGAGCGAGATAAACCCAATAAACCAGGTGAGAACAGGCACACCACGCAGTCTCGAGGGTGCACGTGGCGTGTGGGCAGCAAGAAGGGCCCGCTCTCCTCTTCTGTAGTCATGGCTCCGAGGGTCCTGGGGGTAACCTGAGACACAGAAGCCCCTTTGGGCAGAGGAATCCCAGAATGCCCCAGACCACGTGACATCGGCCGCGCTGCGGCGGGGAGCTGGGCATTTCCTAGCTCAGGACTGGTGAGTGGGGGAAGTCACCCCCACTGTTATAAGCAAATTCTCCCCCAGTGTCCCCTCGCTCCACCCCTCCTAACACCATGGCAGCTGTCCTCCTACAAGGAGCCAGGGTCCCTCCTCCCTTGGCCAGGGGCTTGTTCCGTTGCCAGACGACGTGCATCATTGGAGCTGGGGTCTCAGTTACTGACTGTTTATATCGGTGAGGCCGATGCTCTGGAGGAAAGTGGGACTTCTTGAATAAAGATATTGACCGGGAATGCCAGAGCAGAGAAGCCCTCCTGCGCCTTGACTATGGCTCTGAAGCCCTTTCTAGCAGAAATGGAGGAGGGGAGAGGACGGGGTGGAGAATGGTTTGGCCCTGGGGTCCCCTTTCACCTCTTTGCTATATTGAGCCCCTGTATAACTGATCGTCTCGCCCAGGGTTTCCCAAGGTGGTCTGGCATGGAACACTCATTCACAGCTGTCTTGCCAATGGGTTTCAGCCCCGGGCAAGGTCACTGTGGATTCAAGGTGACCAAAGAAATTGACAGCAAAACGTTCTTGGGGCGAAAGGATTCTACTCAACTTTATTTCCAGGTGGCAGGTCAGTCACTAGAATCCCGTCCACTCAGAGCGAGTCTGCAGGCAGCAAGCCGGGCTCTGCCTCTGGGCCCCTCTGCCCGCACAGCCATCCTCTGGGCCTCCGTCCTTGGCGCTGCCACCATCCAGCCTCTGCTCTGCTCTCCTGCAGCCTTGCGGCCATGCCACTGTGTCTCGCCCAGAGCACTGGGTGGAGCTCTTTATATAGAGTCCACAGCCATGTATTGCCCACAGGTGTGCAGTGAGCCAGTCAACCAGGGCCAGGTGAGAATCCTGGCCACAGGGACTCTCATTTTATCCACAGTGGCCAATAATCAGCGACTTGGGAGTAAAGGTGGCCAATGCTCACATTTGGGAAATGCCAGCATACACAGGTTTCATTACAGAGCTCTTCCATGCCTTCCATACCTTACCAACACTCAAATCTCTACAGACTACACGCCACATGTGGCATTCAGCACTTTCTAGCTAGGAGAGCCTCTCCTATCAACTCTGCAGGGCATCAGTCCGAGGCCCCCGGTGCTGGCATGGAATGCAGCTCAGGAGAACTGGGAGTCCCCGCCTTAGTTCTGCCGCCAACTACCTGGCAACCGTGAGCAGGCAGCCATCTTCCTGACCCTCTGCCTATCACCGCCCAAGGCTGCTGTGCTTGTGACTGTCGGCGAGGAAGTGGCCTGCGGGAACTCTGTGCCCCTGCCGGTGCTGCCCCTGGGCAGAAAGACTCGGCAAAACCTAGTGAAGCTGAGCCTGTGTGCGTCCTGGGAAACCAGTAGTCGCAGTCCTCAGTAGATCCCGGAGAAACTCTTGCTCCAATGCCCAAGGAGATTGCGCAGGGATACTCAGGGTTGTGTAACCAGATGTTGAGCTGACATTTCGGGAGAGGGGCCAAGAGCCAGTAGACACTGCTTTCCAACCATGCTGCTAAACGTGGGCTGCGTTTCCAGAGGAGCCTCCCAGGGCACCACTCAGCCTCCACATCCACGTTAAGGGTACAAAAGGGTTGGGAATTCAAATTTTTGAAAGCATTTGTAAGGAGGATTTCTTCAGGGGAAGTTGAGCTGTTGATTCCAACCCCCTTTCTCCCAAGAGGGAGGGTAAGGTTGCTTCCCTCTCATCCCAAGCCTCTTGAGAGTTTGGCTAGTGTCCCCTGTCCCCTGGAATTTGTGGACTAGAGGTTGAGAAGCCTAAGGGCAGCAGGTGGCTCTCAGCCAGGTGCCCAGAGGAGGCAGTGACTGCCCACCCATTGTCAGAGCACAGGAGGCAGGAAAGTTTCCTCAGACCAGATGCCTGCCGTCGAGTTAGCCCAGGGTCTGTGCTGGGGTCATCTCAGATCCTGTCCAGCCTCCTGGAGGGGCAGCGGGACTTCGCGGGAGGACTTCCCTGTGCGCAGGGGCTGCAGGGGAAAGCAGGTGCTTAACAGAAAGCCTTTACCCAGCTGGAGGACCAGTGTGAGACCACCAGCACGGTGGGGGCCCCAGGAATCTCTGAAATCTCCCAGAGGAGCTTTCAATTGAAACACCTGCCCATCCAGAGTGGAGAACCACCTTAGTGGAGTAAGAATTTTCCTTTCCCCTCCTGCCACCCACCCCTGCGACCACAGACCACATTTGGCAAGCTGAGGACCAGGGCTTCTGCCACCAGGTGGTGCACCTGTAACAGTGTAGATCTGGGAGGGAAGGTTTACGTGTAAATCGTTTAAACTTTTGATGATAACCTTTTCAGCCTTCAACTTATAGGTGCTATGGCATCTACTTTTGTAGATTTTGGAAGGAGCCCGGCTTGGCGACCCAGAGGCAGAGTGTGGGGCAGGGCAGGAGGGGCTGGCAGGGGCCAAGGTTTCTGGACCGCTGAGCGTCCAGCCCAGGGGAGATGGTGCGGGAAGGGCAGGGGGCCTGCAGGTCTGAGCAGCACGCAGGGTAGGGAAGAAGTAGGTTCTGCAGGAGGGTCTTGCACCCTGACCCCGTATCTTCATGGGAGGAAGGTGAACATGGCTGGTGCATCGCACCCCCAGGCAGTGCCAGGCACTGGGATGGGGCTGGTTGGATGACTCAAGAGATCTGAACACCGCCTGGGTGCCAGACAATGTAAAGGCTCCTTCGCCTGGTCGGCTGCGACGACAGCATGGCGGTTACATGAAGGGCCCTCATCAGGCAGCAGACCGAAGCATCAGTGAAATCACACGGTGGCTCGGACTTGCCTTTTAACTAGTCTCTCCCCAAAATGAGGGGAGACCGAGGAAACCAGATTTTATTAATGTTGATATTTTTTGAAGCTGAGTGAGAGACTCTCAACTTCTGTGTATGTTTGAAATTTTCCATAGTTAAAAACAATGGTAGGAAGAGCAGCCTGGATCAGTTTCTACCTTGCAATAAGTACACATTTCTCAGCTATTTTCACCAAAAAGCTGCTGCCAACCTCAGTAGTACGTTAGATGGACCCCCTTTGAGGGGGACACAGGGGCTCAAACGTTGTTTCTGCTATGCATTCTTCTGCCTCTGGGATTAGATGATGGTGACCTGTTCCCAAACCTGGGAGTGGAAGTGGTCACTCAACATCAGGGGCATTGGGGAGATGCCTGAGTGGGCTCTCCAGTGACCCGCAGACCACTTCTGCACCCCACCGCCAGGGTGCACCACACACAAAGAAACCCAAGTGTGAGTCTGTGAGTGCCAGGAATCCCGAGCCTTCTTTCTACTCAGGTCCAGCAGGCCATGGAAGGCCCCTGTGCCCTCATCTTGACCTCGTGTCCCTTTTCCTCACTTGATGAGGCCCCTGACCATGCCTGGAGCTCCTGCCCAACACCGCTTTGCACACAGATGCTGGAAAGCCCTTTCCTGAGGGATGAGCCCACACTGGCTCCATGAGCACCACACCCAGCCCCTGCTGCCAGGTCCTCAGATCTCCCTCACCTGGGTCTGTTTTCTGCTCCACCCCAACCCTCTCCTCGCTCTTCTCCTACCTGCTGACATCTCATACCCCTCTGCCTACCCTTGATTCCCAGCCCCCCAGCTAGGTCAGAGGCCCTCTGCTTGCCCAGATGGCACCCCGCAATCTCAGCCATACCCTCATGTCAGATGCTGGCTTCCCGTGGACAGCCTCCCAGTAGCACCTTCTGCTGGACTTCGGTTTCGAGCCTGCCGGCCAAATGCCTACTTCACACGTGCACTTGGATGTCAGAGGCCCTACACCTCACTTCAGCCTGTCCCAGGCCTGACTCATCGCCCTCCTCCAAACTTGCAGTGCTCCCTATCTTAGCCAATGGCACAGCCAATCCCACCAGCGAAGTCCGGGACCTGGGCCTCACCACTGCCCATGCCCCACCCACCACAGGCCCTGCTGACGTCACCCCACAGCCTCTCTGGGCCAATCCCCTTGTCTCTCCCATCCAGTGCTCACATCTCATCCACGCCACCATCACCATGCCACCTACTGAGATAAGAGTAACAGCCCCTCGCCACACCCTGAGTAGCCGGGCTAAGCTGAAGTGGCCTCACGCCACTGGGAGGAAGGGGCCTGGCACCACCCTGGCTTCTGGGGCCTCCTGTCCCAGCAGAATCCTGGAGGCTTGAGGCCTTGTTTGCTGAGAGAGGTGAGTGCTGGCGCACGGCATCGCTAGCCGTGTTGATGAGTGAGCGAGCGAGTGATGAACACCCCCAAAGCTTATGCCAGGCTGTTTAAAGAGGTCCATTTACAGTGCGGGCAAGTATGAAGATAGCAACAGTAGTTTATAAGCGTATCCTTTTTCCATTATTGAGCTTGGAAAAGAGTGGAAGTAGGTAGAAATAAAAGTAAATCTTATAATTATGTCAATAATGAGTCCCTTTCTCTTCCCTGTCTAGTTATTTCTTTAATTATTAATTTAAAAAATGATTATTTTTGCCAGTACTTACATAACCAAATAAAATAACAATTGGGTACAGTAATTAAGCTAAATTCTTCATAGTTATCTAATTTGATCGGTGTTTACATACCCCATGCAAACTATAGTTCCATCGGCAAACAACCCAGGTGAGAATAAAATCTGTACATGAAACAGAATATAGTATGAATCGTATCTAATTTTAAATATTTTAATTTATATACTTTCATGATTATAGGTCAATAAGAAATCCACTTTTCAGATTTTATTTCATTACAGAATATATTTGATAAGGATCCATACAAACAGATTCATCTTCAGTACATATTGTTCACTGGTGCCCTGCACTTAAGCAGGATGGAGATGTCATGAAAAATGTTTGCAAACGTTGCATGTAATCAGCCATTCTAAGCAACTGGTGCTGTAGAGGTCAGACAACTCAATTCATTTGTTTGCCTAGAACAAGTGAAAATCTTAATATTTGTTTTTAAGTCTGCTTATTACTCTTCTATTTTTGATATCTGAGATACATTCCCAAATGTAAACAATAAATTTCAATCTGTCACACAATCAAAATGGATAAGGCCTTCTTGACAAATGTATGCCACGTACGTTTTACTCATCAGAACATGATCTTATTTCAGAAGGTAATGAGCCATCCATGCACAAGAGCAAGGGAGCTGCCCTTATGCCTGCTGGAGCCCTCCGACTTCTCCCCGCGGCCACAGGTCTGTGGTTCATGTACGAGATATCTTTTGACTTGGTCTACTTGGTCTTAAAATACAGATATACAATGTCCATAAACATAAAATAGTAAAGCCTAGCCTTACGTATTTATCATGAATTGCTAAAATTCTTTGCAAGTCCAATACCATATCATGCCAATTAATATACAGAGGAAGGGGGCTAAATGTCCCCCCATTGTTCAGGGCACGTGAACAGGGAAGAGAAGGGTGTTACACGGCTGACTGCATTTGGTTAGGCAGACCGTCTAACCGAAACTCCAAAATGCCCATGTATCCTCCTGATCCGGAGGAGAATCTGCTTAACACAAGAAGACAACCTCTTTCTCACCTGCCTCCCGGAGGGAGAACTGAGTAAACCTTAGAACATGTAACCAAATAGAGTCATGTTTGCCTTTCCTGATCCAGCTGTGCTAATCAGTAATTCACTCTCTTCTCAATTGATTTACCCACTTAGGACCAGTTAATCAACAGCCATCATGATTCAGTACCTCCTGGTTGTCATAAATATTTGATGTAGCGAGCTGGATGGTGGCAGAGTAGAGCCTATATACAGTATTTTAGAAGGCATTCTGTGACCATTTTTGAAGAGTTCATGGAAGAGCTACGAGGGACACACCAGTTACTTCTGCCGATGGCACCCCCATGTACACCTCGGCATCGTTTTTATATTAAATCCGCACTGGTTTGATATATTGTACGACTAAAGAGACACCGGAACTGTGATCCGACGTGGCGCTCACTGACTCACTGAGCTAAGGTAACTGGTCGCGGGAGGAGTTTTCCTGAGGTTTGTAAGACCTTTGCAGACAGAACAATCACAGTGACCCAGCTATGGCGCCCGAGCCCCCAAGCCTGTTCTCCCTCGGTTCCTCCGGGACTAGATGACCCGCCACTGCATGATGCTCGTGTCCTTGCCGCCTGTGGAGATGAGATGGCTGTCATCACAGAGGAAATCGACGCTGGTGACATGGCTGCTGTGCCCACTGTAGATGTGGCTGGGGGCCTGGGGAAGAGGGACACAGAGGGGGATCAGTGCCAAGCAAACTATCTGGAGTTGGAAAGTGCTAGAATTCTACATTCATCCTTTCATCCCTTCTTTCTTGGCCTGCTCAGCAGCTCAGCAGGGCACGGACACAGGAGGGACACAGAAAGGAACCACACGGAGCCCCCGGTCCCCAGTGCATGAAGAATCTGGTCTGGTCGGGGAAAGGTGCAGGCCAATGACAGCCCCAGGCCGGGATGTGTCTCATACCAGAGGGATGTGTTGGGCACAGGGCAGACCCAAAGGAGGTGCCAGGGGCCAAGGGGGAAGAGGGATCAGGCCCGGGAAGGACAAGGCGGGCGTTTCAGTCACTGGCCTGGGCTCAGCTCGCAGGCTGGGGCACAGGGAGTGAGGTGGAGCAGGGAGGGGTGAGGACCGTGAAGGCAGCCATAGGGGCACAAGCCAGATCTAGGGCTTCCCCAGAGAGCAGTGGGGAGCCCCGAAGCTCTAGGACAGCAGGACGGCAGGGTCACATCTCCATGAGTGACAGGCAGCGTTCACACACTGCGCCTTTCCATTCAACTACCAGCAGCCAGGTGGGTCGGGAGTGCACGCCCCCAAGGGTATGAGTAGTGGCTGAGTGGAGCTCTTTACCCTGAACTGGGAACACGGGTAAGAGAAGAGGTGCACTTTGCCGAAGTCATCGCCAGTGGACAGGAGCTTTTTCTCGTGGGCCCGACAGACGGCATTGATGTCGGTTCCGTCAGAGCCTTCTGGCCACACTCCTAAAACAAAGGGTGCAGACAGAGCACTGGAAATACCAGAGGCGTTGGGCCACACTGCATGCGGACTGAGCTCTCATGAAAATAAAACCGCCACAAGCCCCAGGCATGAGAAACCAGGGCCAGAAGAGTACTTTGTCCCAGCTCCAGCCCTCCCTGTTCTGTGATCACTGCACTCCAGGCCATTCCCAGGGAATGTTTCAATGCTTAACCCTTCATGGGAGCAGCAATGATAGGCTTTCTGGCTTCCACCTCTTTTGGGCCCTTCTTGATACTACAGCAGAGAGTTCCAGAAGCCTTGGTTCTGAATACAATGCTTTCCCTTTATCCCTGATCATCTGATGGGAAGCTGACTAGTCCTCAAGCCTGCAGTTTCCTAGCTTTTCTTTTTTTGGCATAACTCTTTACATATGAGAGTCAAAGGGCTTTTAAATTCTGGGTCTATGTGTCTTTCAGGCCTTCCCTGGTGCCAGCTCACTGTGGCTGCTTACTTGGTGGCACCTGACAGGTATCTACCCATTGTGGGCTGGGCTCTGGCAGTTTGTTTTGGGGGCCCTGTGGCCTAGATGGCCTGGAATGGGGTCTAGGGGAGTGGGAGTGGTGTCTCCTCACCACTGCTCTAGGAAACCCTTTTGATTCCAATAACTTTGAATTTAAGAGAGCTGAGTGAGTCTGTTTCTCAACTGGCAAATCTGGAGTAGACCCAGGGGGTCCTGGCATTTATACTAGAGAATGGTAAAATGTCAGCTCGTATGAGACTTGTGAGATTCTGACCAATTGATTGACTTATGGTCTTATGTAAAGAGATCATAAATACTGCTTTTTTAGAATTCTACTAAAATGTGGCAATTTATTTTAGACCATTTATGAATATATTCCTAATCTGAACTCTGAAGGGAGCAAAACATTTAGCTTAAGGACCAAAGAAATATAGTAACTCTAACAAATGATAAGTAAATTCACTGAGTGCCATCTAGTCCATCTATCTAGAAAGTTCGGCACAACCTTATATGAGAAGACTCTGCAGAATTATCTCAGGACACATTTCATACCATAGAAAAGAGCTAAGACCCACCTCTCTGGCTCCTCCCCAGGGAGCTGCGGAGTACGTTCCTGCAGGGTCCATGCACCAACTGAGGAGCTGGACAAAACTGGTGACTGCGAAATCTCACAACTATCAGAGAAATATTCTGAAAGTAGCCACACCTTGTGTTTGAACTGAATGGAAGCTGCAGGAAACTTACCAAAGACGTGGAATCCCAAAGTGCAGGTGTATGTAGCCCATTCAATGTCTCTCGTAGTTTCCACACTTACGACTTGCTTACAAGCAGAGGGGACCCCTGGAAAATGTAAACACAGTTCTGGTGACATCTGGAGGGAGGCATGGTCCTGGCTCAGGCTATCCCCATGTTCCTCCACCCCTGGCAGCTCTGGCTGCCCTGGGCTCCTCAACCAGTGACTGCTCCCTCCCATGGGCTCTTCATGCCTCTGGCCTCGTTTAGGAGCCCAGGTTTCCTTGTGTATAAAATGGGATAAGCCTGAAAGTGCTGTGGGCCCCGTGGGACCATTAGGAAGAACACTGCACTTCCAGGGCCTTCCAGCCAGGTGGACACCAGGCCTCCACACGCCTGTGTTCATGCTCACAATCCCGTGTTCAGGCCAGAGCCTGCCATGACTCGGGGGCTTGGCAAATGAGTGAGGAACCAGCACACAGCATGTGGTACATGCTCCGTAATTGCCAGCCTTTATCATCCTCACGTTCCCAGGTCCTGCCTGGGCACAGACACTGGCTGGGATGGGTGGGAGAGGAAGAGGAGGGGTCCCGGGGGCTGCCGTCCATCCAGGCCAGAGATTTCATGGTCTCTCCTGCTCAGGATGCCGAGTCACAAAGGACGCCCTCACTGTGACGGCTCTGACCCCACTCTCCTGCCACGTCTGCCCGCGTCAGCCACTGCTCCTAAGAGCCCCACATCTCCTCCCCAAAGGGCCTGCAGTCGGCCAGAATCCCAAGTGTCTCAGGGTCAGGAAGGACTTGAGAGGGCGTCCCGCCCATCTCCTCTGTTTCACAGAGGAGGAAGCTCTGCCCAGAGGGGACATCATGCGCCCGAGGCACATGGGAAGTGGTGTTTTGAAGGAGGCCCCATTTGGTCTCAGAGTGAACACTCCACGTGCTCTGAATCCAGACAACTCCTGGGGCGTTACTCACAATAGAGGATTTCATAGTCTCCAGAATTTGACACGAGGAACTGGGAGTTTACAGACCAGTCCAGGTGTGTGATGAAGCTGGAGTGACCCTGGGGGAGAGAGCCACCGGGTGAGTGTCCCTGGCTTTACACACTCCCGACTAACCCTGGGCGGGCGTGACTGACGGGGCACATGCACATCGGGGGGACCGGGCGGAGGCTTACCGAGCACTTGCCCACTCGCGTGTACTTCCGCCCGCCGTCACCGACTCCGTATATATAGATACAGTTGTCATGGGAGCCTATTGCTAAGAAATTCCCATCTACAAAATACGACAGATTACATTTCAACTGTTAAAAATAAACATTTTACCAGTTACACGGGATAATGCAAGTTGCCATCAGAGGTCTAGAAAAAAGTTGCTTTTGAAAGAATCCTCTCCACCGTCGAAGCTGTCTTTTGAAAATCCACACCTGAGCAGACTCCGCCCCTTCTCCGGCCCCTCCCGGCTGCTCCACCGCGAAGCAGGGACGCCCCGTTCCCTAGTGGGGCCCCAGGGCCCTCCAGGTACGGCGGCGTCTTTCCTCCCTGAACACACCAGGTTCTCTCGGGCCTCTGGACACGCTGCTCCCCCTGCCCGGGAGGCCCTCCTGCCTCTTCCAACGGGCCATCAGTGAGCATCTTCACCGGAGTCTCCGGACTCGGGACAGCCTGCGGAAGCAGGCTGCCATGCTTGGGTAGCAACAGGGAAGGCGCTCAGGGTCACAGCAGCGCCAGCCCTCCTCGCTGGCAGATGAGGAGGTCAAGTGTGAAGCCCCAGGGGAGATGCAGAGGATACTGGGGAGGAAACTGGCCCACAGCTGCTCTGGAGAAGGTGAGACTCCCTGAGGCCAGGAGCCAGGCCCCACGTCTGGGGGCAGGCAAGCCCCTCCTCTCACTGAGTGGCCCTCAGCACCGCACACACAGCGCCCACAGGGTGCCTTTTCACAGTGATTCAGAGGCTTCCAGTGGGCAGTACGTGTAAAGGTCCTAGCGCCCACTGGGCCATCATAAGGCTTCTCCCCCCCACTCCTCCCTCTGCTCTCCCTCTCCCAGGTAGGGGGTCCTATGGGACACAGACTGACCTGGCCCACCAGGAAATGACACTTAGGAAGCCCCGGCCTGGGCTAGGTCAGAATGGGGGTGTTGGCAAGACCGAGTCACCCGTCCAGGACTCCTGAAGGACTGGGGTGGATGGGCCAAGGACTGCAGAGGCTGAGACAGGCCGCCACCTGCTGCTGACGGCTCTAGGGAGGGCCAGAGAGCTGCACGGGAAACCATGTGCTGTGGATTCCCCCAACTGGTCAAGCCCTGACAATAACAATGATACGGATAATCAAGGCTAAGTGCTCACAATAATTACTGTCAAATAATCATGACAGTCAACATTCACTGAGTGCCCACTATGGACCAGTACTATCCTAAACTCTTCTTGCATTAACTTATTTAATCCTCACAAAATCCTATGAGGTAAATATTATTATGCCCATTTTTCAGGAGAGGAAATGGAGGCACCAGTCGCAAACTAACTTGCTCAAGGTCACAGAGCTTTATGGGAGCTGGGATTCGAACCCAGGTGGTCTGCCCCAAGAGCCTGAGCATTTCATTGCTGATCCACTGTCCATGTGACACAGCTTGAGGGCAGAGTAGCTGACGATCCAGCAGGTGACAAGTCAGCCTCCTGGACTATGTGTGCACTCTGATGCAGCGCGACCTCAAGCGCTACCTTACCATCTGTTAATTCTCCGGTGTAATGCAACAACTTGTTAGGATTTTGACTAAGTGCCTCATGTACGTGGAATCATACAATATTGTCTTTCTGTGACTGGCTTATTTCACTCAGCATATTGTCCTTAAGATTTATCCCTGTTGCACCCTGTGTTGGAATTTCATGTCTTTTTAAGGCTGGAATAATGGAATAATTTTGGAATAATATTCCATTGTGTGGCCGTACCATGTTTTGCTCATCCATTCATCCGCTGGCAGGCTGCTTCCATAGGTCAGCTACTGTGTATAATGATGCTACGAACATGGGTGTCAGACACGTCTTTGAGGCTTTCGAATATGTATCCAGAAGTGGAATTGCTGGGTCATATGCTAATTCTATTTTTAATTTTTTGAGGAACCACCATGCTATTTTCCACAACGACTGTGCCATTTTACATTCCCACAAACAGTGTATGAGGGTTCCAATTTCTCTACATCCTTGACAACACTAGTTCTCTGTTATTTGGACAGCAGCTGTCCTGATGGGTGTGAGGTGGTATCTCACTGTAGTTTTAATTTGCATTTCCTTAATGATTTCTGACATGGAGCATCTTTTCCTGTGCTTATTAGTCACTGGTATATCTCCTTTGGTGAAATGTCTATTCAAGCCCTTTGCCCATATTTGACTGTTTTCTTTTATTGTTGTCATTATTGTTGTTGCTCCAGGAACTCATGCATGGCTGCCTGGCAGGGGCTGGGAGTGAGAGATGGGAGTGGGCAGCTGCTACTGTGCTAAGAGCAGAAATTGACCAAAATTAACCTTAATTTACCATCCAAGCCTTTCTCTGGAAGGTGCAAGCCTTCAATAGACTCCAGAGTTCCAAAATAGTTCTACAGATTCTACCAATGTAATTGTTGTCTAGAGGTTAGGGGTTCCTACTCTACTATCTTCACAGAATCCTCTCTTACCCACCTAAAACTTAACTTTGAGGTATAATTTTCATACAATCAAGTACACATATTTTAAGTGTACAGTTTAAATATTCTATATAACTACCTGTGTAACTACCATCTCCATACCTGTGAATACTTGAATCCAAAAAGGAACGAGTACTCTACAATGGTATAGTCAAGGTGCCAGAAAAGTCTTGTGTGCAACAGAAAACCCACATTGCTGATCACGTTCCGCTTTGCACCTTGTGGCTTACACTGTAGTTCGTCTGCACTCAGGTGTTGACTACTCTGCACTGCCTACTCTTTCTTTCTTATTGCATCTACTCCCAGCCAGGTGCTGGGCATACAGTGCTGAACAAAGTAGGGTCGCTACCCTTATTGGGCTCTGGGCCACTCCCTGAGGATCTGGGGCACCACCACTGAGCTGCTACTGATGACATCACATTGCCTGCGACATCTGCATAAAGCTTCACTCTTCAAAGAGCACATTCACTCGTCCTTGGCCAGTTGAGCCTCACAATAACTTGCTGTCTGATTTGACAAGGGTCCCTGGTGAATGAAGAGAGGGCACTGCATCCAAATGCGGTTGCCCTGATTTGACCAGGGTCAGCATCTTCGCCCTACACAGCCTCCAGTCAATGACTATGAAGCCTGAGAGGCAGGGAGTGGTCATCACTGTAACTGACAAGACATGGAAATATATTGCCAAAAGACACTGCTCCTGTTAGCAGGAGCTGTTAAATGGCTGAGACCTGTAGATGAGGCCCTCGTGCACTTAGCAGAGGTCCAAAATAAATGATGAGAAACATGTAAAAGGATGCAGAATACTGGCCAGAAGGAACAGAATATAATATGATACTTAAGCCACCAAGAACGGCAGGCATTCTGAGTTGAGGAAGCTCCTCAACAGGGAGAAAAGGTGCCCGTGGTGGTGTCTGTGCAGCTGTCTGCTTAGGGTGGGAAGTTATGAACTTGGTTCAGGCACAAGGAAAAAGGGTCCAAAGAGATGCCCCTTAGTAAGGTTACCGTAGAGATCTAGCAGAGACAACTGTCAGTCAGCCCATGAGGGAGAGATTCCTACAGAACAGCAACGGCTCAATCTTGGCCAAGTATTTCCAAGGACAAAAGCTGCTGTTTCCAAAATTGTCCACATAGCTAAAGACTCTGCCTATTACAGGAAAATGGTATTTGCTGAAACACAGGCATATAATGACAAGGCTTAGAAGCAATGGACTGTTCAATAGCAAGAAGCACTCTGGGCCCTCAGAAGGCCTCAGCCGGCCCCGAGAGGCCTCCCCTCCAATGATGGATAAATGGTTCTGGCTACTGCAACCATGTATGACTGAAACAGAGCAAATACACTTAAACTCGTAATGCACCAGAACCGCCACCACCCACTGATCACTGTTAAGGGGTGTAGAGAACAAATTCACTACCTTGGAAATTGGTAAATAAAGTGAAAGAAGCCAGCCTTTGTCTTGCCTTTCCCGTAAGGACTTCCCACACTATTGGATGACAGCAGAGTAGATGAAGAGAAGTTTTTCCTTACAGAAGTACTGTGTCTCATAAATGAAGAAGACAAGCTAAAACTAGAAAATCAACCATCTGCAGCCCCTTCTGGATCAAGACATTGGGCATCACTAGCTACTAAGACCACAAAAAGCGAGACAGGCAGATGGGATGGGTCTCTGGTGGGAAGCCACCAGTATGCACAGCACCTGAATGGGACCAAGCCTCTAGATCCCGAGATCACTTTACAGGAAATGCAGCGGGCAGAGAAACACGTGCAACACCACCACAGGATGCGCTCAGCAAATTCCAGAAAGTGGGAAATGCTGCAGGAAAAATGAGCCAGTTTCTCTGACAAATGGACCATGGGTGGGGGAGAGGGAAAGAGAGAAGGAGTGAGCAAGTGCAGGGGACATGGGTTAAAGGACATTCAGGAGACACACCAGCCAGTTACCACGTGGAGACCTTTATTTTGGATCCCAATGGCAACTGTGATGCTGACTTGGGTCAGGGAGTGACAGTGACACTGTGGCTGAGTTAAGACAAGAAGGCAGGACTTGCATCTGTGGCCAAGGGAGAAGCTGGCAAACCCTTCCCCTGCAAAGCAGTTACAGAGCTGTGCGACACCAACACCACCACCATGGCAGCGCTCTGCCAACTGCTCAAAGACAAAACCACCGAGGAGTGTTTGTGTTTGAAAACCTGCTGAAGTTCAGGGAGAGCAGCGAGCATCTGCGGTGCTTCTGCACGGGGCCGCTCCTGTCCCGTCGCTTGGGCTCAACTGGCTCAGAGGTTCTGGAGGGGAGAGCAAGACGTGAGGACAGGCCGCTCTGTCGCCATGGTCAGGTGGGCTCGCTCGGTGTGAAGCCCTGGGTGACACCTCTGTCCAGCAGCACTGTCACCGCACGAGACACTAAATCTCCAGGGCGGGTGAGCTGGGAAGGCCAATGGCCCGACTGGCCCGAAGGGCAGCTGCAGCTGGAGTGAGTGTGTTCTCGGTAACCGGTGACTTGTGTGAATGCACAGTGGAGGCAGGAGAGGAACGCAGCTACCCAGCACTCCCAGCCAAGCTCACGCTGCACGCAGGCGCAGGGAAAATGCACAAGGCCAGCGGAAGAGCCTGGGCAGACGTGCAACGGCCCGAGTCGAATGCCCTCGACTGCCTGCACTCACGCCCGCCGGCAGAGCACAGAGGCCTTACTGGCTTGGGGTGTTTGAGGGCCACCTCCGTCCAGCCCTTCATTCAAAAGGCACAAAGCAAAAACGGAGAGGGTAAAAAAGAGAAATGAACAATTCCACAGTAATGACTGGGAATTTCAACCTCACTCTCAACAACGGATAGAACAATTAGGCAAATATCAGCAAGGGTGTAGATGAACCACACTGTTGATCAGCTGTGAATGTCATCAACCACCCTGTCTTCACTGACTTATAGACCACTCCACCCAAGAAGGCAGAATATACATTCTTCTCAGGTATATCTGGAACCTTATCCAGGACAGACCCTATGCTAGGCTATAAAACAAGTCTCAATGAATTTAAAATGATTAAAGTCACACAGAATATGTTCTATGACCACAATGAAGTTAAATTAGAGAGCAAAAGGGAGAAATATGAGAAATCCCGAACAGTTGGAAATTAAGCAATCCATTTCTAAATAACCCATAGGTCAAAGAGGATATCATCAAGGAGATTAGGAAATATTTTGAACTGAATGAAAATGAAAAAATGTAACATACCAAAATTTATGGGATGTAGCTACAGCAGTGCTTAAGGTGAAATTAACAGCATTTGAACATCTATACAAAAAAACTCCAATAACCTAAGCTTCCTTCCACCTTAAGAAACTAAAAAAGAACAACTAAATATAAATCAAGCAGAAAAAAGGAAATAATAAAGATCAGAACAGAAAAAAAAAATAGAAAACAGAAAAACAATAAAGAAAAATCAATGAAACCAACAGTTGGTTCTGTGAAAAGATCAATGAAATTGGCCAACCTTAGCTAGACTGGCCAAGAGAAAAGAGAGAAGACAGATTCCAGAATCAGGAATGAATGAGGGGACCCACTACTAGCTTCAGAAAAATTAAAAGGACTATAAGCAAATATTGTGAACAATTTTATGCCAACAAATTAGACAACTTAGATGAAATGAACAAATTACCAAGACTTACTTAAGGAGAAGTAGAATATCTGAACAGAATGATAACAAGTAAGGGAACTGAATTAGTAATTACCCACCTTCCCACAAAGAAAAGCTGACAGCTCACAATCCAATATCCATCCATTCACGATAAAAACTCCGAGCAAATTAGGACCAGACAGGAAGTTCCTCATGGCAAAAGGTATCTAACATCATATGTAATGATGAATGACTGAATGAATTCTCCTAGGATTAGGAGCGAGGCAAGGATCTGCTGTTGCCCCTTCTGTTCAACATTGTATTGGAGGTTCCAGCATCACGATGCAATAAGAAAAAAACCAATTAAAGGTATCCAGATTGGAAAGGAAGAAGTAAAGTTACTTTTATTTGCAGATGATGTGATCCCATATGAAGAAAATCCCAAGGATTATACACACCCTCCCCCAAAACTAATAGAAGAGGGAAGAAAGGTCAAAGGGTATAAGATAATGAATTTTATTTCTCTATATTAGCAACCAACATTCTGAACAACATAAAAAAACTTACTTAGGAATAAACCTAACAAAAGAAGTGCAAGACTTGTACGTTGAAAACTACAAAACACTGATGAAGGAAATTAAAGAACATGTAAATAAATGGACAGATATTCTATGTTCAAGGATCAAAAGACAGTATTGTTAAGCTGGCAAGTCTTCCCATATAATTTCAACATAATCAAATTCAACATAATCAAAATCCTGGTAGGCTTTTTTTCTTTTTTATGAGCAGTATTTACCTGATAGGCTTTTTAAAATTAGAAATTGACAAGCTGTTTCTGAAATTCATATAAAAATGGTAAAGACCTAAAATAGCCAAACCAACTTTGAAAAAGAACAAGAAAGCTGGTAGAGACATATTATTCAATTTCAAAAATTACTCTAAACTCACAGTAATCAAGACCATGTAGCACTGGCACAAGGAAAAACATAGATGAACGGAAAGAACTGAGAATCCTGAATTAAACCTTTATGTTTATCGTCAATTGATTTTTTTACAAAAGTGTCAAGATAATCCAATAGCAAAAAGACTGTCTTTAAAAAAAATGGTGCTGGGATAACTGGATGTCTATATGTAGAACAAATAAACAAATTTATCTCTTGCCATACACAATAATTAACTCAAAAGAGATCACAGATCTAAGTGTAAAGGCTTGAACAATAACCTTTCTAAAAGAAAGCATAGGAGAAAATCTTCATGACCTTGGGTATGACACCAAAAGCATGATCTATGGAAGAAAAAACTGGTAAACAAGACTTCATCAAAAGGAAAAACCTGTGCTTCAAAAGACACCATTAAACAAATGAAAAGACAATCCACACACTGAGAGAAAATATTTGCAAATCTGATAAAGAACTTTTACCAATGAAATACAGAAAGAGCTCTTACAACTCAACAGTAAGACAGACAATCCAATTAAAAATAGGCAAAATATTTGAATAGATATTTCATCAAAGAAGGTAAAGGAATGACTGACAGGCACATGAAAAAATGCTCAGCATCTTTGATAGTCAGTGGGGAAATGCAAATTAAAACCACATGAGATACGCCTACACCTCTATTAGAATGGCTATGATGAAAAAGACAGACATAACAGGTGCTGGTGAGGATGTAGGGAAGCTAGAACCCTTACACACTGCCAGCAGGATATAAAGCAGCACAGCCACCTTGGAAAGCAGTATGGCAGTTCCAAAAATGTTAAACATAAATTTGCCATACAATCCACCAATCCTACTCCTAGGAATTTACCCAAGAGAAATGAAAATAAATGTCTACAAAAAGGCATATAATGAATGTTCATAGCAGTGTTATTCATAATAGCCAGAAAAAACCAAACAAACAGAAACCACCCAAATGTCAAATTGATAAATGGATAAATGCAATGTGGTATATCCGTAAGATGGAATACTATGTAGCAAATGAAAAGGAATAAACTAGCGATACATGCACAGTAACACGTATTAATCTCAAAAACATTATTCTAAGTAAAAGAAGCCTGACACAACAGGCTATGTATTATAAGATTCCATTGATATGGAGAAAAGGCAATTCACAGAACAGAGCAGTAGATCAGGGGTAACTTAGGGCTGGGGGTGGATGGGAAATTCATTGCTAATGGGCAGGGAAAGAACTCTTTGGGGTGATGGAGACATTCTCATGTTAGATTATGGTGAGACTCGTAAAACTCCATGATTTTGAACATCTACACAAAAATCTCTAAGGATCGCTGAGCAGTACAGTTACAATGGCTAAATTAGTTTAAGTTACGTCTCAAAAAAGCTGTTAAATAAGAGTCCTCACCTTTTTGAGATACTTAGAGCAGTGTTACCAGATGAAAAGATGAGAGCCTGGGAACTGCTTCAAAGTGACATGGGAGGGGGTGGCGGGTGAGACAACAGACGCGCAGGGTTGGCTAAGAGTTAATTAAGTTTTGTAGCTGGGTGATGGACACATGGGGGTGGCATTATGCTATTCTGTCTGTTTTGTCCATATTTGAACTTTCCATATGTGAAAGGTTAAAAATAAAAAGCTAATAAACATAATGAAATAATAATAATAATTTGTTAAAAAGCACAAATAATAATTTGTGAAAAGTTAAATAAACACATGAGCATAATGACCCGATGAATGGGAGAGAACCCCTACATGCCACAGTTGTGTGAGTGTGTGGTTTAAATTTCACTTTGCAGAGGCTTGTGAAGTTTTTCTTTAAAAAGATTTGCACAGAACTTCACAGATGAGTTGGAATTGTATAGTGAATGGGGTGGATTCTGACCTGGTGAGTAACGCATTACAGAGAGCTGCTCGTTGCCATCTGTGTGAACGGTGACCAAGTCTTTCGTTTCTGTGTCAAACACAAACCACCTGTTGTAAACATGAGAAAAAGTACAGTAAGTTGTTTAGTGAGAAAATGAACTAAGACTATTACAATAATAGTAAGGCTATTAAAAACGATTAATCTAGGGGTTTCCTCTGCATTTGCCAACTAAGAATGCTTGTTACAGCTTGTTTAGAGAGGCTGCCCTACATGTGAGCACTCATGCTGACTGCCATTTGAAAGAATTCAGCTCCGGACGCTGTGACAGCCAGGTTCCTCAGGGCTTCCTCTTTGTCACTCAGCATGAAAGGGGAGAAAGTCCTGGACAGGACATACAGAACAACACGTAATGCTGGCCCATGGCCAGAGTGGCAGCAGAGGGACCCCCTGTATGAGTTTACCAGACACCCTGGCCGGGGCCAAGCAGGATGGGGCCAGGAGGATGGCGCTGGGACAGTCTCGGGAGATGTGACTGTGAATGCAGGTGTCCAACTGGCTGGGTGGTTTAAAAAAGGAGAGGGAATGGAAGAGAGTGGGTGGAGGACTGGTCTTTGAGCTTAGCCGCTCTGGGCTCAGTTTCCTCAATTGTAAAATGGGGCTAAGATCTAACTCGTTAGATCAGTCAGTTAACAAGGACATGGAAGCTCTGTACCCTTCAGTAAGTACACGGTGCTTGGCAGATATTAAATGACAGAATGACCGCACTCCCCTGCCTGTACGTTCTTGGGCAGTAGCAGGCACTGGACTCCAGTGTTTTTAGGGTGGACGGGAATGTGGGCTCTCTGATGCAACAGTTTCAGCCCTAGACGGCGGACATTCCTTTGCATGCCTGATGAGCAACATCTGTGTCTTCTGGCCTCCCATCCGGGGACCTAACCATCAGCACTCAGTGGGACGGGCTGACCCCTGAAACTGGGATTTGGCTTCTCCAGTTTGATTCCTTGCAGTCACCTTTTATATTCTATTCTACCTTAATACAGGTCAGAACATAAGCAGCAGAGATACCAGGGCTGACCAGGCTAAGTCTCTGAAGTCCTGCTATTGTCCCAGCAAGGCTGAGCCTGACACTAGCACCAGAGATGTGGGTGGTATAAGTGGCAGAGGACTAGGTCACATGTTCTGTCTCCTCGGCCCACGGGACGCTGTCCACGGTCCTGAGCATCCTGCTAGCTATCCTACCAAGCATAGGCAGCTGTAGATGACGGCAATTCCTGGCTGTCAGCCACTCATCAGGGCCCGCCGACTTCAAAGCTTCAGCTGCCTCCACGAGAGTTAAAGGAAAGGTGTGTCTGTGTGTGTGGTCTGTGTGTGTGGGTACACAAAGATTTTCATGAAGAATTTTGTTGGACACAGTGTCCAACTCTTAAGGTACTGCTACCTGTGACTTACAAACGGTCACTCTGACTATACATTCTCTACGGTCATAACGACAGAGTCTAAGCAGTATGCTTTTTAGAGAGGAAGGATGGGAGGAAACCACCAAAAATATCTGAGTTAAACCATAAGTGTTCACACTATGACAAAAAAATATAAAAACGCAATTAAAACAGTGACAATAACCACCAAAATCGCCTGCCAGGCAACTGCAGCAGACACTTCCTAACTGTCTCCTTCTCCACCAGTGCAGAGTGGCTGGATTCACAGTGTGGAGAAGGAGAAGGAGACAGGGAGAGTCACTGGCTTCCAGACACAGGGAAGGCCGCCCTCTGGGCCACCACTGCCCCTGCTGCATCCAGTGGCCATCCTCACCTCTGTGCGTGTCTCTGTGTGTGTGCATGCACGTGTGTCTCTGTGTGTGTGTGTCAGGGGGTGCTTTCCCAGGAGAAGAGTCCCCAGCTTTCCTCAGGCTTTCCCAAGGCCCACCGTATGGAGGACCACTGTCCAGTGGGTTACTTAGGGGTTCTTCTGACTGACTTCTTGGTAAGTCATTAGAAGCTGAGAGAAGGCAGCCAAGGGCTATCCAGCACCGACCCTGGGGAAATACAGACAACAAGCCTCTTTTCCATGACCTCTGAGCACACAAGCCACGCTGACATGGACGTACCTCCCAGTCAGTGTTCCAACTGCAACCACAGACCCTGAAGGATGAAAACCAGAAGACTGAGCTGGATCCTAAAATATTTTAAAGGAAGTGTAAATTGATGGCCAGATACAGCACTGTTTTATAAAACACACACGAACACAGCTCTAATCCCTAGGGTTACACAGACCTGTTTAAAAATCCCCTTTCTCTCCAGAGACAAAAATGTTTTCCTACTTGGAAGAAGGTCAAGTTTCAATGACACTGAATTTTTAATCATTTAAGACTTTTTTGATTTCTGTCTTATATCCTTTCGTATCTACAGTGATTGGAGACAGACCAACAAGTCGGCGCTCTGCCTCCAAGTCTCGGAAGCCCTGTGGCTGACCCCATGCATGGTAAGCCTGTCAGGTGGTGTGCTTGACCTGTCTGGGGTCAGGACGACTGCCCCACCTCCATGAGGGATGCTGCATGAGTGCCTCCTGGGTGCAGGGCACTAGGCAGCCCTAGAAGGGTCTGGAGGTGAGTGAGGCCCCTTCCAGGTTTTGATCTAGTGGCACACATGTGCTCGTTCCTAACTGATACAAGATGGAATGTGATCAATAAAAGGGTGGCCCAGACAGCCTTTGACTTCCAGGACAGGAAGAACCATCATGCTGAGGGGTCAGTAGATCTCTCAGTATTTTCTTGGATCAGGTGTTAATGGGACAATGATCTGATCAAAGTGGAAACAAGGCAGTTGGGGCATATTTGAGGAATGGCAGGTAGTGTCCATGGGTCTACGAGGCAGAATGCCCAGGTGGGGAAGCGGGAAGTATGCTGACACCATCACAGGGGCTGCACGACTGTGTTGAGGACTGTGACCCCTAGGAAGTAAGAACACAGTGAAAGCGAGTGTGTTTCTTCAATTAAAAAAAGTGACATGATTCAAGAGGATCACTTGGTAGGAGTGCTTAGGATGAACTGAAGTGAGGAGAGATTAATCACAGGGAGACCAAGAAAAAAGGAGCCACAGAAAAGAAGTGGCACTGAGATAATATTGGATGAACTAAAAAAATGAAGGATCCAAACTTTTCAGGTACTGATTACATTATTGCAATGCTTCTTCCAAGAGGTGGAATTAAACTCAGGGCTGCTGCTGCCACACAGACTGAAGTGACATCCACTCAGAGGTGTACTCGTAATCCGTCTAGGCTCCTAACGTTCTGAGATGAAGACACTGGGGTACAGGGAGGTTCCCATCCAGAGCTACATGGCCAGGGCCAAAGGAGTGAGGACTCCACTGCAGACCTCCCTGGCATCCGCCTCTATACCCTACCCTTATGGCAGGCTGATGGGTTCACAGTGTGGTGAAGGAGACAGGGAGAGAGTCACTGGCTTCCAGACCACAGGGAAGGCCGCCCTCTGGGCCACCACTGCCCCTGCTGCATCCAGTGGCCATCCTCACCTCTGTGCAGAACCCTCAGACGGTCCCTGTCTGTTCCTCCAAGCCACGGCCAGGGGATGGGTGTAAATGGGACACACTTCCTTCAGCCCTACACCCACTCTTTCCTCTGAGTGCGCCACCCCTCAGGCCCTGTCGTCTCTGTGCTCACCAATACCAGTGACCAGTCAGCTCTAGACTCTCAGTGACCTTCTTGGAAAGGACAGGGCAGGAGGGCTGAAACATGGATTCAGATGCTGGGAAATGCTGGGACTCTACAGGGGTCCGGAGAGGGGCTGCCCCTCCCAAGGGACCCTGTGCGTCATTAGCGGCACAAGCTACACAAGCTGTGCTTTGAACCTGCTGGGGGACTGTGGGCTGGGTGTCAACACTGTCTGTCACTCACTGACTCAGTGGCTTCGACAAGACATGTGACTATCTGACTTTTCTAAGCCTCAGTTTCCTGACCAATAACATCAGGGAGGAAAAGCTTCAAAGTGCAGGGCTGCTGCCAGGATTCAGGGTAGCACACACCCAGTGCTTGGTATGCAAGCAGTGCTCAACAGACGCAGTCACTGCCATGTGACATGGAGGGGAGGGTATTTCAACGCTCTGATAGTCAGTCTGAGCAGCTTCTGCAAGGATCACAGAGATGATGCCTTCACACCTGAAGCTTTACTTCTATCACCAAACTCAAACTGAACATAAACTGTATACTTTTAGGATAGTTTGAAAATTCTAATTCAAAAGGTACATTGTACATTGACTGTAGGCTCAAAACAAGGGTGTTCAGCACGTAAGCCAAAGAGACTCTGCACTTGGGAAACCCAACGACCAACTGGGAAAGGCTTACTTGCTATTGAAAAATTCAACAGGAAACATCAGGGTTACATGGATAAGGCAATGTTACTTGAGGGAGATAAATTAAGTGACATTTGCTTTGGGACAATTTTATATCACTATTAATTTCATGCAGAAGAAAATGAACATTTGCAGATGAATTTTTATAAGAAAAATGGGATGTAACATGCATGTCTACCTCTATTATTTTGTCCCAGACGGGCCGGTGACCAACAGCGTCCCAGAGAGTGGCATGTCGGTCATGCCCACAGGTCAAGAACTGAGGTTTCGAGGCATGGATGGCCAGTCCCCAGAGCTCATCAGTGTGACCCTGTGGAGAACAACGGAGGCCCTCTGAAATAGCACGTCAGCCCCGAAAGGGTGAAGCGCTGTGGCTTAACGTGCACTTCCTAACGTGCTCTCACCAGCTTCTCTTCTCCCCAACTTATGCTGTGACAGCTAAGAAACCCTGAAGCTGAGGAAGGTTATGTTAGTACAGAACACAGGAATTATCTCCCCTCCATAATGCTTCATTATTCCAATTGTATATAAAATGAAAGTATTTGGTGGGCCTGCTGGGCAGGAACGTACCTGAGTAATGGGAACAAAGTCCCCAGACAGTGTGCCCTGCAGAACAAAGTTTCTAGTTGTGCCTATCAAAATCACATCGCCTTTCCCCTCGGCCACTGTCCGAATGGGACCAAACTGTTCTGGAATCTGCGTTGAAGAGAAAACATTTAATATGCCATTAAATTAATAGCTTCATCATTCAAAATACTTTTTCGTGTATCATGAGGCTAGGTCCTATCGCATCTCTCTTTCACGCACACACACTCACCCACCAAGGAGACAGGGAGGACAGCCCTTAGCTAGTACCTGACTGAGAGGGAGCCAAACCCCAAACCTGACTTCTAAACTTGAAATATTTTGTCTACCTCAAAAGAATCAGCAAGAGTAAGTTGTTAAAAAAGCAATAAAGAAACAAAGCATTTTTTCTTGACAAGATTAAAAAATCAGAAATCCTCCTTTACTTATTACGACTCAGGCTGGCAGCAGCAGGTAAACCTGGCAAGTACAGAATAAGGTGACATGCCATAGTAAGGGCTCCTGAAGTTCACTGAAACTTAAAATGATAAAATGCTTTGGCAACTCCACTCTACTTCAATTTGAAATCCGCTGTTCATGTTGGTAAACATACAGAATTACCTAAACATTAAGAAAAGGAATTTCAAAACATGTCAGCCAAGAACAATTTTTCCATGATAAAATAAACAGGGGTTCCTGCATTTTGTAAATAAAAACTGCAGCTAGACCCTGGGACTCTGGGCACCTAGAAAAGTTCTAGAAAAGTAGGAAGCAACCTGCTTTTATACGAAATCCCTACCTCCGGGGTGGTTTGTTAGCACAGATTTGGGAAAAGGTGATGATAATCCATGGCAATGAAGAAGAATTAGACCTACTTAAAAATGGTGAGCATCTTCTATAAAACTAGGTGACACTACAATTTAACATGGATACACGTTCAGTCAAATGCTGGTCAAATCTTATTATTAAAAATGCTATCACAATTAAAATCTCAGTGCAAGGGGAAGTGATTTCCAAAGCTCAAATGAAGGCCTTTCTTTGTTAAGCGCAACAATCAACAGAACCAAATTCTCATCCCACGAAAGCCCTGTGCCATGCTGCTCTCTGATGTAACACATGTTACATAATGTAAGGTATGCACATCAGCTGGCAAGTTGGAAATGTTCTACAATGTGTTCATTCTGTGCTAGGGATGAAGATCAGCAACCTTCAGACTGATGCTCATCTTGATATGTGTCTGCTCATAATCACAGAGGTCTGGGGGAAAAAATTCACTGAGTATGTAGAAGGAATATTACATTTCCTGCCTCTGGTTCCTACTGATGTTCAGGCTGCTAACCAGGTACTAAGGAGGTGAAACAGGCACTAAAAGGAGTTAGAGTCTAGAGAACATGTTGGCACTCAGCCATGTACAAAGTAAATAATCAATAAATACTAGCTCAAAGTGATAATGTCTCCAAAGTAACATGTTGGAAATTGAAGTGAAAAAAGAAGACAGATTTTAATGACAAATCAAAATGTGGATAATATTCCCTTGTTAAACTGAGATTGGTTCTAGTAAGAAAATATTCTAATGTGAAATGTTACGACCTAAAATTTTTAAAGCTGATTCCATTTTAGTAGTTGCACTTAAACTGCCCTATTTAATAATATTTTATCTAAAAAAATTCCAAAACTGTAACCTATTGATTTCAAGCTAACAGGAAACTGGTTGTTATTACAGTTTAAGGTTCAAAAGGAATTTCAGGCACATTGTTTGTGGTCTTACCTCAGTTTTGTGAAGTTTCTGGTAGTTTCCATTCCAAGAAATGAGCTTTCGGTCCTTCCCTCCTCCTGACACCAGTGTGCCATCCCTTAACATACAAAGTGCAAAAATGCCACCCTCATGGGCTCCTTGGACGGCATAGCTTATTCGATTCGTACCTAAACACACCCAGAAGACCAGCCTCAGTACAGTATCAGAAGGCTCACCTCTGTCCACTGCATTTTTTGTTTTAAAATGTGGTTCTGTTGGTTAGAATTGTCGTGTGAATCTATGAAGGATCCAATTTCTAGAAGCTCACAAAGCACCGGACCAGCACGCAGTGGACTGCTTGAACGTCAGGGAGGCGCACACGGGGCAGTGTGGTGTGCGCAGAGGCAGTTCACGGGGCTGAGAGCAGGGACTGGCATTACACCCTGAGCTGGGGCGTCTCTGGACAAGTGACATAGCTGCCCCACATCCCAGCCTCCCCCTTTGTGTACTGGGGCCCCTGTAACCCCCCAGGATGGTTCTCAGGGTGAAATGGAACAACACATAAAGCACCCAGCCCTGAGTAGTAGAGACACTACAGAAGTTACCCTGTTAGTCTGAAATCACACTGATGGGTCTGTTTCTTCCTTCGCCCCCCGACCCAAACTCAGACCCTTGAGGACAGGGATGGCGTAGCCTTCCTCTCCTCCTGGACCATGGTAAGCTCTCATAAGTGCTCACTGAACTTAACCAAATGAATGACTGCTGAGTACTGAATCCTCCTTAGCAAACTGCTCACTGACAACGGGGGTTCGGATCTGACTCATTTGTGTGCTACAGTGTCTAACACGCTGCCTTGCAATAAGTAGTACTCAGGAAATGTCTGCCAAATGCTGTGAGAGCCAGAATAGTTACTTAAATATTTTATAGCTAAGTAAATAGTCATTGATAACTTCATCATTATAATTTGTTAAGCGATCTCCTAATAAAGCTATTAATGCCATCAGAGTATCTGAGGCTCAGGGAGCCTTCTAGAATAATAGGAAGTCAACGACTCTTACCATTCCTGTTTTCCTCTGTTGTGGTTTTATGTTTTCAAGTTACACACACATACGTATGTACCTATATAACTGTAATTTCACTGTAATCCTGTAAATTATATCGACAGACAGTGTTTACAGAGGTCACGCCTGACCTCTTACAACATTACCAAGAACTGCCAGCTTCGGGAATAACCACTTGTTACCTTTTCCCCATACCAAGATGTTGCCACTTGAATCTCCGGTAATGGTGTCGCCATTTTCAGAAAAAGTCACACAGAGGACAAACTTTGGTTTTTCTTGCTTCTGCAGAATGTTGTAAAGAAATACATGCATAGATTTAGTAACGACATCCTCTTAGGTGTATGTATGTGACCTCTAGAACCCCAGTGACCCCAGGCTGGGCGGCGTCAGCATTGCTACCTTCCCATGTGCCTTCCGTTGCCATCTACCATTATGTAATGTATGCCATGAGATAATTTGCTCCAAAATAAAGGAACTTCTGGTAATTATAAAGTTGCAGACAGTCTGGCAGAGGAGGGTGTTGGTGGGGCAGCGGGGCGGCTGTGTTGTCATGACCACGGCTGAGGACCAGGGCCTGCACCAGAAAGAAGCGGTCCTCCGACAGCCTCGGATGGCAGCTGCAAAGGCCCCGCTTGTGAAGCGGTGCTGGTGCTCTCACAGGGCCCCCGAACGGCAAGGCGGAAAGGCCTGGCAAGTGCCCGTCGCCCTCCGCAAGGGCCCGGTGCTGCTCCGAGGCCTCCTGCCCTCGGCACCCACCCCTCGCGGGTGGGGCTGCACCGGGCAGCCTCGCCTGTGCTGCTGGCTCTTCCTTCCCGGCATCTCCACTGTGCCCCGCAGGCACAAGGGGCTCCCCCACTCTGCTAGGGATCCCTAGGAATGTTCCATATCACTACACTCCCCAGGTGCACCCCCACATCTGCCAATTGAAACCAATTCTAAGACCGGGATGCCTCAAAGTTCCCTTAAAAGCTAGCTGGTCACATGTATCCCTCACTGAAAAATACAAACACATGAAATTTTCACTTTACCTCGAATAACCCTTGCTTCTTAATCAAGGAGTTTCCTTCTAGTGTCCAAAAGTAGAGATGTGATTTTCCACAGGTGACTATTATATTAGTGTCCATAGGGTGGAAATCCGTGGCAAACACAGCTTCATTAGAACACTGTGAGCAGAACAGGAGAATCAAATGTCTCAAATCTCTTAAGACACTTAAGGAAATAAATAAAAAGGACCACAAATAACTAACTCATTCAAGTTAAGCACTGAAAAGCCTCCAGATTTTTCCCCATTTAATATATCTCATATAAACACTGAGCTTACATTTGCTGCGGGCCTTCACCTCTCCCTGCTTTCCTCCCACTGGACTGGGGCCCTGAGGATGGGGACTGTGGGGCCTTGGCTCCTGGGGGACCCCACGGGGCCACACAGCAGGGTGCCCACATGCCTTCTCTGAGGAGGGGTCGGGGCAGCCAGGGGTTTAAGATCTGCAACAATTTGCTCATCTTCCCAACAAGGATTCCCAGCCCTGGCTGAACAGCAGAATCACCTAATTGTGTTAAAATACAGATGTGGGGCCTCCTCCCCCTCTAGTGACTGCGATCTTTGGGACAGGTCCAGGAACCTGGGTTTTACACAGCTCCTTTGCTCCTGGCTGACTCTGGCTGCCCCGTTCGCCCTGCACCCCCCCGGTCTAATTGCTGGGACTCTGCTCGTGGTGCAGTGACCAAGATGGGGGTCCAGTGCTGGGCGTGTGGCTCTTTGGCCACCTCCGACCCCGTTATCTTGATTTCTAGGACCTGCACACTAGCTGGATGGATCTGACCCTGATGCTCCATCTACTTGGTAATTCAATTATATGTTCTTAAACCTGGGTCATAACCTGCCTCTGATTACTAACAACCTAGCAACAAACATGGGAAGAATTTCAAAACTTGACCAGAATATTAGAAGGCGGGGCTATAACACACAAACAAGTATTTGGAAACATGCCAGATTAGAATATAGGGTTTGCATCCCAGGCACGCAAGAGAGAAAGTTGGATAAGGAAGGTGATGTGGCGCGACCCTAATGTCAGGTAAGGAAGGCGATCTAAGGTTAAGGATGCCAGAATGAGAAACTTAAAGTCGATTTTATAAAGACAGGGTCCATTCAAGATTTTAATAGGAGGAAAGCAAGAAGGCTTCTGGGAAGCTCACTCATGTACTGTGCAGGACAATGTCAGGGGTGCTGAAGAGAAGCCCAAGGGGCAGCGCTCTGCAGGGGTCCTGGGGGGGGGCCGGGCTCTGGCAGCAGCCCGCACTCGCCGTTCCCAGGCCCACTCAGCTTTGGGAAGGCGCCTGCTGGTGGCGCTGACGCCCCTCGGCTCCCGGCTGCCCTCCCCGCCCCTCCCCGCCCCTCCCCGCCCGGGCAGTGAGCAGCCTCGTGTATTACACGCCTGGGCAGTGCCAGGACACGGGGCACCTGGCGTTAGTCGGGTGGAGAAAGGAAGGGGAGGGGCCGGGAGCCAGCGGAGGAGGCTCCCAGTGGGAAACGCGAAGGGGCCCGACGTCAGGCTTGGAGAGACCTTGACATCCGCCAGCCTCTCTTCCTTCTGCCAGTCCCACACAGACAGCACGTGCTCGTTGGAGTCATCCACTGCGCAGAGACTGCTGCCACCATTCTGGAAGGAAAAGGCGTGCACAGGGAGACTACATTTGAGAATAAGATAGGTGGGGTATGATTAAAAATGAACATTGACTTTACTTTTAAGAAAGTCTCCTACGTTTTGGTTAAAGAATATTTACCCACTGCTTTGAGACCAGCCATGGAGAGCAGGTGCACGGAGGGGTGGGGTGTCTGGGAGGCTCTTCCCCACCAGCTTCATCAAAACCAGCCTCCTGTGCACACCCAGACAGGCCTGTCACTAACGGTAAGGTGTCCAAGGAGCAAAAGCATTGGGGTGGGGAGCACGTGCTATTTTGATGTGAACACGAGCACACATGTGAATGTGAGTTTCTGAACTGGCTGTAAAAGTGGTTCAAGGGTGGCTCTGTTGCACAGGCACATCCTGAGAAGCTGGGAGCCCCTGAGGCCCATCCAACTCCTGAGCATGGACAAGCAGCCGGGTCACACATGGCAGAGACACACTGGAGCCACCTGCCAAGGGGCAGGTGGAATTCAAGGCCAGAGCAGGCCAGACTGCCTCAAGCAACACAAAGACGGCATCACTGCAGGGCCTCTTTCATCATGCGTGGGACCCCAAGGGCATGTGCGTGACCTCTGAATGAGGGGGCCTGGGAAGCAGAAGGGTTTTTCCAGGCTCGAATCTGCACCTGCGCCCAGGCAGTTACCGTGTGTTAATGCTCTCCTGGTTCAGCCTTGAGCTGATGCTCTCCTCCCCATGAAACAGACTCCAGTGCCCCGGGGGCTCCTACTTACAGATTTCGAAAATGCAATGCAGGTAACAGCTCTGTCAAAAAACCCAACTCCGATGACGTGCAGTGTGTTCAGTGTCACGGAGTCCCAGATGCGCACGTGTGGGGGCAACTGCTGTTTGAAAGAAAATGCAGCATCAGCAACTGTGACAGCTGTGTGCATGTATCTGTACCTTGAAGCCACAAGAGAACTTCAATTTTGCCAAAACAGAGGTCTTCTTCTGCATTTAAGGACTCTGCTGTTTAACATATATAAAACCTTTCCAGTGGCTTTAGGAGGTAGTGGCCAGTGGCCAATTTAACTTTAGGAGAGGTCTAAATTTTGAATAGCCAATTCTTGATATCTGTACAACAGGCACTGATTCTGATTTGTAAATCTAGATGCATCTGAGTTTTAAAACTGAAAGATGACAGGAAAAATGGAATCTCATATAAGCATTATTCTTTAAAAGTTTCTATTGTTACTAAGGTGAAGTGTGTCTAAATTCATGAAGACAGTCACCACCAAATAGTATAAGAGTTCATAATGTTCTTGGGCCTCATAGGAGCAAAATAAGCAATTGAATTGCACAAATAAAATTTAGAACTGCTGTGATTACTTCAAGACCCTCTCAGTTGTGTTCCGAGGTGAGTTATACTAATTTTCTCTCCTTCAATATTAGAAAACGTCACAGAACAGCCAGCAGGTTTATCTTTTTAAGAAAAGGACCTGCACTGCACCTAGTGGACAGGGTGGGGCAGGTGCACTAGGCTGTAGTTTGGCCTTGTCTCCAAATAGCCAGTTGTCTGCACACTTGGAATCTGTGGATTTCTCCCCATGCACGTTGCAAGGAGTGGCTCAGAGAGCTGTTACAGTTTTACTGGCTCTGAAGTCCTGATTCAACTTCAATGCCTAAAACTGAAATACATCTTCAGTCCACTAGAGGGAGGAACAAATGGTTTACCACTAAACTTGAGATAACTTTGACGGTCACATAACATTAAAACAAAAATAAAGGATGAAGACCCTGTTCTGTTTATTGTATTTACATAACAGTCTGACTGCCATGGTTCCTATAACCTCTGTTCAAGTGTAGAATTTTACTGAAAAACAGCATAGAGTTAATATTTAGAATTTGATGTTCTTAAACCATTTTCTAAAAAACAGTAGCATTCATGTTTTTTGGAAGAAAACATGTTGATAAAACTGAAAGTATTTAATGTAATGAGTTGCGATCCTATATTGGGCAATAAACTGTAAAGAGAAAATGTAGTTATCAAAAAAGCTTTTGGGTGTTTTGTTGAAGAGTGGACAGCAATCACAGACTGTAGCAAATAAATAACTGGAAGCCAGGTTTGCATTGTTCTCTATTTGTTAATTCTACCCGTTCCCTCTCTGATTCCTTGGATTCCCATTAAAGTCTGGCGGAAGTGCTTACAGACCTCGTGCCCAAACTCTCCAGGCAGCTTTGGGACTCACGCAAACCCCTGGGTGGAGTTGTGGTTACAGGTTATTCATGGCAGAGGGTGTCTGAAATTCACTGAAGCAGCAAAATGTCCCATATTCAAATAATTATTCACTATGATTTTAACTTTACTTAATAAATGTATACTTAAGATCTTAATGTTCCTCTGGGTGTAAATAAGTACCCTAAAAATTAATGAGTTCTTAGGCAGGCTCAATACTATTTAAAAATGGGTCAAAATTAAGGTGAGCTCAAGGGATTGTTATAGTCACTAAGAATTTTAATTTGCAGTAAGAATTTTAGTGAGGAATTATGAAGTATTTAGATACTTTAACAATACTTTGGAGGGCTTATTAATCAGCAAAGTGTTTTCACAAAATTATGTGCTGTTACTAGTTCATTAAAAAGATAGGAAGAGATAATAAAACTCACTTTTCCATCCTTGGATGTGCCTGCGACTTGTCCTGTTGCTATCGTGATCCGATCAGGATGAACTGCTAGGCTAAAAAAAAGGATATTTATAAAGCATCTACTCTTTACTTTTCCCTTGATCAAATATAATCTAGTGGAAACTTAAACATAAGGAACATACAGTGCCTAACTTCTCACAGACACACAATAAATTCTCTGAGCACCCAAAGATGTTAGACCATAAGTGTCTACGTCATTTCATCCTTTATCTCTAGACAATTTTCAAACCCAAGGGAAAAGCATCCTTTGCTTGGAAAACACCATTTCAATCTGAGAACCACTTCATTAGTCTATAACATTTAGTAAGTATATCAAATAGCAAAGACATCATCTTTTTCCAATAGGATTTTAATAATTCACTGGGACCTAGGATAAACACATATAAGTCAATCTATTCATCCACCCCTCCTCCCAAGATACCTAAAATTTCCTATCAAAAGCTATATACAAATTACGAATGAATTCAAAATGAATGAATTTTGTAGACCCAGCCATAAACAAGGCAAAACACTTCAATTTTTATTGAAAAATAAAGATTTGAATTAGAAGCCGCTATTAGCAGGTGATGTATCAAGAAGACCACCAAACAGGGGTCTATTGGAGCTACTTGTTTAGGTGACATGGTCATGCTTACGTGTTTCAAGGACAGAAAACCAGACCATAGTGAGGGAAGCCAGGTAGCTCGTGGATCACAGACATGAAGAGCTTTGCCCACAGATCCTATTTTCCCAGATCCCTTTCCTCCTCTTTAGTTCTGTCCCAACATTGCCTTGTCTCTGTTAGTCCTTCTTCCACAAGTGTGACAGGTGTCACAGGTGTGAGAACTTACCACTTCACGTCATCGTTGTGGCCCGTGTAGTGCCTCTGAAGCTGCTCCTCCGCGTTGTACAGGACCACCACCGACGCGATGAAGTAGACCGTCTCCCCCGTGGGCAGCAAGTACAGGTTACTCCTGCAGTCTCGGCCCCGGTACCCGTAGCTTCAGGTACGTCAAGATAAAAACTTTGTCCCCTTAAGAGCTGACAAAACATCAGCTTTATTCAACAGGAATAGGCAATAGAATTTGGTATGAAGATCACCATCAATTTCCCTAATTTAAATAACAACAGATTGCAAATACTCCCTGCCACACATCTCTGACTCCTAACAAGCCAACAGCAAAGCTGGAAAGGGGCATTGAATTCATGTGAATACATTATTTTTAACAATAGAGAGATGTAGCTTTATTTTTAGGAACTATATATTATATTTTGAAAGCTGAATTTTTCAACTTAATCAAAGTAGTAATTTATTATTTTATTTACTTAAGGTAACTGGATCAGACATCTGTGAAGTGACAGGGAGGTGAACTCTTCCATTTAGTCAATCAGTCACGAGTCTGGGAAGCCAACAGCCAGGACCAGACCTATGCGGAACTGCTGGAGTTTTACGTGGATGCCAGTCCTGTGCACACCTACTCTGCCTTTAAAGTTTGCCAGCTGGTCTTCTGGAAGGCAGATCGCTCTGACATTCTGCTAACAGGTACTATCCTTATTTACTCTAGCATTAAAATCACCTGAGGCTGTATTTTGACATATATTACATAGGAATGCTGGACTATTTTGTTCCAAATTTTTTTCTCATTTCTTTCTGTGGCTTTTCTTGAGTGACACTGACCTGAGGTTCCCTCACTACTTGCTCAGATGTACTTCACTATCATGAAAGTCGACAGTGTATTCACTTTCCCTCTTGAGTCTCTGATCCCTTGAAGGTGCGGGCTTGACTCTGGGAACTAGAACTAGGAGGGGCAGCCGGGCCAGTGAGTCAGCCACCTTTCAACATCCCATGGTGTCATCATCTTGAGACTCACATCTACAATCTGGGGATCTGAGGTTCCCAGATTGAAATCTGGGGACTGAGCTAAATCTTTTACATTGAAAAACTTCTTTTTTTCCTACATTATGAAAGTACTTGTAAAGCATGCAATCAATATGCACACATACATATATATAAAAGGTAAAAAATGTAGGTCCCCTTTGCCCCAACCATTCTCAACTACCTCTGTTAAGATTTTGGCATGTATACTTCCACACCTTGAAAACTATTTTAAGAGCAGAACATCACTTGAACTTGAATGTGAAAAATAATCTGGCAAAAAACATCACCTATTTAGAGTAAATTCCACTGTTCAACATCTTCTAAAATCTGCATAGCAAGTGGGCTGAACAAATGTATTTTGAATAAAGTTTTCAAGACATGATTTAGCCAATTTAAGCAAATATTGATTTAAGAACTGAACCACTTCAAGTACATGTGCCAAAATAGATTCCAGAACAGGTGAAGGCAAATGCTGACAACATCTGAATCTCAAAAAAATAATAAAAACTCAATTTTGGGGGAGAAATTTAGGCACAGACTGTAATTCTAAAAGATTTCCAAAAAACACGATTCCACACTTTCAAAGAGTAATTCTTCTGATATCACAACAATATCAATTTAAACCAATTTCTTACAGTTTAGGTTCGGGGCTTGCCACTAAGCTGGTACTCAGTATGTATTTTTTTGAGGGTGAAAAAAAGATTTTGTTTTTTGTTTTTTTGTCTTTATATCTGCATCAACCTGCAGGTAGCCTCTGCAGGCTTCCTCTAAAGTAAAATAAACAAAATAAAATAAAATAAGGTAAAATACAGTAAAATTAAAAAAGCAAAAATTTAATAAAAGCCAGCATTTAATTCCCCTTTTTCATAGGCTCTACTTTCTTGTCTTTCAGTTTTTCTCCTTGGAAACTCATTCACTTTCCCAATTCTATGATGAAGGCCCCAGCTGCTTTACTGCAAGAATCTAGGTCCTGAGGCTGCCTGGGACTTTTGTGGCCTAGACTCTGGGGGTTGGGTGGGGGAGGGTAGCGGGGAAGGGGGAGGCTTTTTCTTTCTCACAAGTAGCATTTTATCTATTTTGCATGTTGATTTTCCTTATGCTCATTGAAATCCCCTCATGGAGTACTGGGTATTCATACTCTGCTCTGACTCCTTCACTTAGTGTTAATCTTGAGGTTAGGCTGGCCCAGCCCCTGCTTGGTTGGAGGGGAATGCCAGGCCTGCCTTTCAGGACATTGCTCTTTCCTTCTTTGGGTTTAAAAACTTTTTGCTAGCACAGTTTAGATTCAATTTCTGCCATCCTCATTTTCTCATTCATTCGTTCAGTATTTCTTGCATTCTCACTGCCGTTTCCTGGTAGACGTGTACAGCTCCTGGTTTCTCCATCCAGCTCTGAAGAGCTAAGTACGTGATAGCTACGGTTACAAATAATCAGCCCTTTCCATTTCATCCGAATCCTAAATTCTACCCATTTGTGCTTATATTCAATCAGCTTACTTTTCTGTAAGTTTTTAACAAGTTTATTCTGTCGGAAAGATTATAAATCAGGCCAGAAACTAGTGATGCATTTTCCTATGATTTTCCAAAAAGAAAATCATTCAGCCAATCATATAACATTTTCTTTTCTTTTCAGGAAAAAACGTATATTTGAACAAGAACTAAGAATATTTCATTCAGGAATAATAAGTCAGGGCCCCCCACAATCAGCAGCCCTCGTGGAGTTCCTCCTTTGCTAGGATACTGTACGGGGCTCTAACATGTGGCCCTTTCATTGAGTTAGTTTTTTAAAAAGTGAGAGTAGAACATTTGGGTTTTTTTTAAAGCTTAAGAGAACTTATGTTTTATGACTTTCTATAGTTAAGACTTCAAGCTAAAAATGTTAACCAACTTATAACTTCATATAAACCTAATCAGTGGATAAAGGATACACCCATTCCAGCTTAAGTCTCTTGGTTGGTAGCTCTACTTTCGCTTCTAAGTTGTAAGAATCCACTTGATCTTTGGGCATGTACATGGTGACAGGGCGTCCACGAAGAAACATCTTTACATATCCTTCTTCTGCGAAAAGAGCAAAGACGTCAGGGAGGCACCTCAGTGTCCTGGGTACCTGCGAACACACGGTACTTCTTCACTAGCCTTTCAACATAAAAGGGGAAACTCTACCCTTTCTGTCATTTCTAATTAAGGTCCTAGGGAAAAAGAACTGAAACATAAACAGTTTAAAATGGGAGTTTTTCACCTTGCTTGCTTTTGATATTCTGCTCATGTAAGTATATGAAATATATAGGGATATTGGAAAAGGCAGGAAAGAAACTAGTTTCATTATTTTTCCGTGAGAGGTTTTGGTGCTTATATTTATTTCCTTTATCATCAGGAGGGGGGAAAAATGCCACTCCCCAAAATTACAACACAAGAAATTCACTTAAATATTTATTGAGTTCAGTGTATATACAATTTCAGTATCAAAATTCAAAAAGTATCTTTTGATATTTAAATCAGTTTGTTATATTGTAATGTAAAAGTGTATCTTTATGTATCTTTCACACTGGATGATTCTTTCAAGTGTAAAGAACACAAAATGAGCAGATGTATGTGCTAGGATGCATGCAAAAAGGAAAATCCTAGGGGAAAGGTAGAAATGGAAAACGAAAGCACAGAGGAACCATTAGAGAGAGAAACTGGAAAATAAAACTGTGTAGAACAAACATTTTTATAAGATAACTTTCAGTGTTTTAATAAATTATGTGGACAGAGTTAAACCCAGTAATATCTTGACCTGGGGCAACTCCCAGACGTTTAAAAAGAAACAACTTGGGGTTTTCTGACTAGAGTTTTTAGGATGTAATAAGACCAAATAAAAGGTCATGTGGGCTCCTGCTGGGTTCTGCTCCCATTAGGACTCACAGCATCCTAATCCTTCCCTGCAGATCAAAGGACCAGGCCGCAAGGGTACTTAAATTGGGCAGTTACTCAACAGAAAAATCATGGGTAGAGAGGAAATTGGTGAGGAAAAGTCATGAAATAGTGACATTACCATAAGTACCACATTTACAAATTAACTCTAAGTCTTATTCCTAAGGATTTTCAAACAATGCCACATGCGATATTGCCAAAAGATTAATAAAAAGGCTATCCCAGCTTTATGTTACCATGTGCATGCACTTCAGGTCTTAAACGCATGCTTGTGATACACTCGGCACTCTGCCTATTGAGCTTGACTTCTAAATAAGAACCGACACACCCTCAGACAGCGTGTCAGCCACTGCGTCCTATGGACCCCCATCAGGGGCAGCTCCGTGTTTCAGCGCCACCGGGACCAGCCGGGGCTAGACCCCATCACCACAGGCTCTCTTACTCCCCCTTCCCGGGTCATTTCATTTCACCTTCTGCCACCAAATCCATCAAGGCCAAATTGTATTTCACTGAGTCCTTCCTCCATGTGAGCTCCTGTGCCAGTTCTCTTACCTGCAGGGTCCGAAGGTCTCACTGCCCTGCCTGCCCTACCCTTACGGGGCCTGCCTGGCCACGACCACCCCACGAGGGTTTCCTTCTCTGGCTGGATGTGCCTTTGAGCCACCTACACATCTGTCCACTCTCTTCTCCTCGCCTACGACCCCTTCTCTTTCCTAATCTCTCTCCCAAATCTGTGCTGTCGACTGTGTGGCTGTCACAGCTGAAGACTTCACACACAGAGAAGAGGACAGCTGTGGAAGAGGGGACGGCATGACACAGCTTGCAGTTAAATGAAAAGGGATCCCATCCATTTTCTCCATAAGAGAAGCACTGAATGTAAACTGAGAAAAAAGAGAACACAATTCCATTTCCACAGCACAAAGAGCCCTTTATGGCTATGTGATCATGCGTATGAAGTATCTACGTGAGTGCATTGTAGTTACGTGCTGGTGAAGTTCCCCGACAGACCGAGGCTTACTGGTCATACAATTCTAAGTTACTGGTCCAGGCAAAGAAGCATGGATGCAGCCTTGGCACTGTCCTGTGCTGCTAACTGAAACGTTCTACATCGAAAGTCCAAGTGCAGCAAGCGAAGCAGTGTTTTCAGGCATGTTAGGACAAGAGCACATTCACCAAACCCAAAGGCACTAGAGAGAGAGGCCAGCAGAGGTGCAGGACACCGTTTCAAACGGCGGGGCACCCAGGGCTTGCCCTATAGCTCTCTTCAGGCTTGTACAGACTTTCAAGAGTTCCTGTCGTCAGCCGATGATCAATCAAGATCCATTTATAGCTACTTATTAAGATCCATCCAAGTGAATGCTCAGGAATGCTTTTACCTTACAGCAAATCAAAGTGGCTTACATCACAAAAACATTTTCATACAAGAAGAGTGTCTGTTTGCCTGTATGAAATAAGTGTCTGTAGCTGGGTAACAGCTTTGCTCAGAGAGCTATGAGGTCTCAGAAATGCCGCCTACCTTTGCAGTGTGTCACCCGGCGTTTCCCTTGTGATTTCGGAGACAGAGACAGAAGGGCTACAAGGAGAGGCAGAGTACTGCAGGAGCGCCGGCCGCCTGCCCGCTGACGCACACGCTACCCTGCCCCGCGGGAACACCTGCCCACCCTTCGGGGATCTGCTAAGTGCACTCGAGACCTAGCCCTGCAGCCCTGAGGCCCTCACATTTTCAGTGAGTGATTTCATGCTTCCTGAAAGGACATGGATACTAAGGCACATGCTGATGAATTCGAGACCCCAACATTTATGTTTCAATTCTGAATTTCAGGAAAATCAACTCACAAAATTAAAATTAAGTGAGCTTACTTAACCAATTACATACTTGTCAATTACTCTGCATTTTAAATGCACTTTTAAATAGGTTAATATCCCCAAAATAGCATCTACCTTATAAGACTTGTTATAAAAAAGGTATCTATGAATTATTAGTTTGCAGTTTAGGAAATCAAAGGCAGAAAAAGAAGAAGAAAGCTACTTTTAGACAAAGTTATAACTTAATTCCTCTTGGAGGAATGGAAATGTTGGTGTCGGGAGCCCCATTAGGAAGGAAGGAGTGACAAGGCTACGGAAGTCTGAGCCTGGAAACTCCGCGTCAGCGCTCGTGGTGGCATTTCTCTCTTCCTCCTTACTGGCTACCTTAAATCTATTTAAAAGGGGGTAAGTGAACGGCTTAGTCTTTACTACAGTTTTATGGGTGGTCTCCTAGGACCTGAGATGCCAGAGCCCCAGGGACTGTGTGCTACTGAAACAGTAGCTACTTATTTGCCCCTCACGCTCTGAGGGGGTGAGTGATGGGCACCCATGCAGAAATAAACTGCGACTTACCTGCACTGAAGACGGGCTCCTTGGGTTTGCTGGGGAGAGAAAATAAAGAGTATTTAAAGGGAGGCTTGGGAGCTGATCTGCTCACGAGACTCCACGCTCAGAGCTGCTGTACGTCGGCACCTGACACTGAGACACTGACGGTAGCCTGGAGCCCATCTGCCATCAGGAAAGGCGACCGTGAGGAGGACAGAGGGAATCAGAGTAAGGAATCTCAGGGGCGCAAAGGGCCACCTCTTCAGACATGTAGGGACCCCGCTGTGGACTCCAGTCGTGTCAAGACCACCCATGATTGCACCTGGGAAACCAAAGGAATCACTCAAGGTCATGCCACGGAAGGACTGAGGTCATCCCGTGGGGCAAGCGTCCTGCGGGACAAGCTCCGTGTGCAGGAGGCCATGGCTGCCAACTCCCATGACAGCCAGCTGTGGGGAGAGATTACCACCTCCCTGCCAGACAGGAAGGCGACTCCCAGGCAGGGCAGCAAGTGTGCCCTGTTCAAACACAGAGCCAGTACTTGAACCCATCTGTGAGGCTCCAATGCCCATGCACACCCCCTGGACACCCCCTCCCCACGCTGCCTCCCGCCGGAAGATATGGACCAAGACAGACTAAATAAATGACACCTGCCAGAGCGAGCCTGTGGCAGCTCATAGCTTTTCTGTGCGAACATATTTTAAAAACATTACCTGAGCAGATTCAGTCCTAATATTGCTTTTCTTTTTCCCTTTTAACTTAAAATACATTGAGAAATACCACCGGTAAAAATTACTCTTAACTCCATTGTATAATCAATATTACTTATTAATCCTTCATTTCCAGATAATTTTATGCAGTGTATGGAGGGGGGAACTCTTCACTGATGCTTTAGAGGTGGTTCACACTCTGCTTAAATGTGTTTTAAGTAGTTGGATCCATTAAAGGCTTAGATTGTTTCAACTCTACCCTTTGGTCACTGAGAATAATGTGAAAGCATGACACAATCTTCTAACGACAGCTTAAGGCTTCCACTGACCTATCAGGCCCTATGCCTTTATTTTTCTGCCCTCATGTCCCTTTTCTCTCCCCTCGGCCACTGAGTCCAGCCACTCTGCCCCTGCTGTCCCTTACACGCACCATGAGCTCCTGTGTCGGCCATTTGTCCTGGCTTCCCCCTCCTGGATGCCAGTCCCACCGCCAGCCACTTGGCCCCCGTGTGCTCTGTGCTCAGAGCCACTTCCAGGATGCCTTCTCTGATGCTCCACCCTGCAACCACTCAGGCCTTCTCCCGACACCCCCAGGCCCCATCCCCTTTGCTTTTCTCCAGGGCACGCATTAACCATAGCACTTCAGTTTGTTTTTCCCCAACAAGAGGTAGGTGCCATGAGGGCAGGGCCTACAGGTGGAGAATTTCTCGGAGCTCCTGCTCTGCCTTCTGACAACAGCAGGCCTGACATGCCTGTGCTCAGAAGTGGGGTCCCCTGGGCTCCTGTCCTGCCCTCATCTTTGTCCTGAGCACACTGAAGGTCTGTGGAGAAGGGGTGTGTATGTACAGATTTCTCCTGGGCCTGGGGCTCCCAAGAGTTCTAAAAGGTCGTGCTGGGCCACACTCAGCCCTTAATGATCCTGTGAGCTCATTCCCATCCGTGCAGGCTCCCTCTCTCCCTGCAGCTCTGCAAACACAAAGCTCCTAAGAGGGGCTCGTCACATTTGGGATGTTAGTTAATCATACTACTTTGTGACCTCGGCTCCTGGTGGCCTTAAAATAGCTACGATTTTGGAGATTACCTGGCTTGTTCTCACTGTTAAAGTCAGAGCAACATGTTTGTGATTATCTAAGCAGAAGCAGAAGTCTTAGTTCCAAATTTTATTTATGATGAGATCCGCAGGCAGGGTAAGGACACAGAGGACTGCAAAGCAAACCTGCAGGTACAGAAACAGTGGCAGGGAAGCCATGGGGGGAACCAGAAGACGGGAGAGCATTTTCCCAGCATGACTCTGATCACAGAAGCAGAAAGATGCAAAAGCCATGAATACAGGAAGAAGCAATTCAGAGCCTTCCCTAGAGTTAGGAAAAGGCAATTATGGGTTATGTTCCTCTGAGAAAAATTAATCTGCAGGGGAGTTTGAATTCCAAGTATAGGGGGGCCCATGGACTTTGATGCTGAAGCACATAATGGAAGAGGGAGAATGAAAGATCTCCAATGAAATGGCCAGTGTCAACACTGAAGGTCACTGAGGGGAGCCGGGTGGTGCTGGAGTGCTCTTATTTCTTTAAATCTTGCTCTGAACTATTCAACGTATTTTGGGTATACTGTACTTAGGAAATACACTATTGCTATGTTTCATTATTTTAGAAAGTGAAATTCTTACAGAAAAATTACCGTATTTGCCTTAGAATACCGTATTTGCTTTACCCCTGCCACTGTACCACCATTTTTCCCAAATGACAAGACAGTGCCTGGGTACTCTGCTCACACACGAAGTCTTAGAAATACAAGCCTATAGAATGCAAACGGATCTTCCTAACCACTGAGAGAAGGGCAAACCCACACAATGTGTAACGACAACAATGATGCAGAATTAAAGATGCCACGGGCTCCAGTCAGAATCAGCTAACTGGGGCGGTTCACTGAGAGCTCATCTTTTCCAGAACTCACTGTCAATAGCTGAGAGTGGGCCCTGCAAACCCGGCGCTGCTGGAAACATGCTCGGGCTGTGAATTCCCTTGGCACAGAGGTGAGCGCCTCTCAAGGTGCTTTGTAAGTTGTCTCTGATTACCCATTCCTTAAGTGAGCTAAGTGGAAGACTTAAGTGGGTGACTTAACACCCCCTGGACAGCTAGGCCGTGGTCCCGTGGGGGAGGGTGCATAAGCCTCAGGATGAGAAGGAGACTTCATTCATCTCTGTGACTTCACTCACCTCCCCTCAAGCCCACAAGAGAGGTGCAGCCAGCAGAGAGGAAGGAGCCCCCTGCTGGTGAGCAAGCCCTCGTCTCTTGGTTACTCTGACATCAGGCAGTGGCCAGGATTCTCCAAATGAGCAGTGTTGCCATCAGTACGGTTTCACTGCTCTGTTCTGTTCTTAAAGGGAGTAAGATTTGCTGAAAGAGCCTGGCTGTACTCTCCCCCGAACGTGGTTCAGGAGACTAGCTGAGGTCTCCCGGGAGCTACAGACATGACCTGGGACTCGTGGAGGGTGCAGGCGGCCTGGGGCCCTCACCAGACCGCGGCTGGGTCTGCAGGCGGCAGGAGAGAACCACACAGGTGGTCCAAGGAGCAGCTCCCACCCTGAGCTGTGCGCTCACACCACAAAGCAGCTACAGCCGCCTAGTCACACATATCAAACCCCTGGAAGCCACTGTGGGCCTTGTTTGGGGCACCGTCGAGTGGTGGCTGCTTTTCTTTTCATCTGATAACGTCGCACTGGCCGCCCTGCAGCCTGGGTGTCTGTAGGAGCAGAGTCCAGCGGAGGACTGTTCAGACTGCAGTCGGGGAGGGCCACTGCCCGCCTTCTGCGGTGGGACCCACGCTGAGGGCTTTCATATGTGTCATCTGTACCCCAAGTTCCTGCAAGGGCCTCAGTGACCCAGGTCTGTGTGCTGCAGGTCTGACCCGGGGCCACTAGGATTGGAGCAGGGCTGAGAGGGGCCCAGTGCTGTTGGGCAGAGGCAGCTGCTTTTGAATATGATGAGTAAGGCCTGATCAAGGAGAGGATGTTCCAAAGTCAAACGTGCTATTTCCCTGTAATTTATTCATCCAGAAAAACTTCAGCTCTCGGCACACATACCATGTCTCCTTTGGAAAAGGATCTCGCTTGATGAAAGAAAATTTCTGCTGAATGTCAAAATACCTTACTATGTAAAGAGTGATTCTTTATGTAAATTGACTGTAGCAGCTTTTTACTAGAAATAGGGCCACTTAGGAGCCATCTAAATGTTTAAAAGCTACTGGAGACTTTACTGGGGACAAAAAAAGTTCTGCTTCATAGACGCTTCCAGCCCATAATTGCAGCTTCAGCGGCGGCAGGAGCAGAGATTTTGAAGTCAGCCGGGTCTGCATTCCTGGCGGACAAGTTGCTTTACCTGCATAAGCCTGTTTCCTTCATCTACCAAGTGGAAATAAAACCACTGTGAGAACGGGATTGGCAGATGAAAGGAAACATGTAACAAAGTGCCCAACACATAGTATTACTTCCCTATTCCTCCTAATTTCACTGACAGGAATCACCATGTATTTCCAGGCCTTTCACTGAACAACCTCAAAATCAAACCAACATAAAGATTAGCACTTATTAGTTTCAAGCTTAATAAAAGATAAATGACTCCATGGATTAAAGAATGAAATGATCTTTTCAGTGAAAAGAAAATAAAAAATGATGTTTAATTTAAGTTGCCTAATTTCTAGGGCAAAATAATGTTTCAGAATCTAAATTGTACTGTTAAAATCATCTACCAATAGGTGGTGCTGTTTACATAGTTCTTCAAAGACTGGTTCTTAAATTTATACATCCTTTCATTCATTCCACAAATACTTATTAAGCAGTTATTGTGTGACAGGCACTGTGCAAACAAATGACACAAGTGGAGCAGGGTTACAGTTACAGATCAAGTTAATGAGCAGGTACAAAGCAATCTGAAAGGCAAGACCTCAGGCCAGAGGGCCAGGGTAGGCTTCTCAGAGGGGGCACCGCCGGAGCTGGGGCTTGAAGGATTAGCTAGAATTCCTCCAAACGTGTCCAACATCCTCTTCCCTGCCAAATTTCCAGTGACACACACACAAGTCACTCAGGAGAAGGGAAAACCTCCCTTCTCCACTTACTAAGAGCCAGAAGATGTAATTCATTAAGCTATGCATTTGTTTGTATGGGTTTTTTGTATCTGTGTTTTATTTTATAATACAATAAAAAGATTTTTCTAAATTTGCTATCTTCTTACTTAGACTGGCATTTCTTTATGACTGAGTTTGATCTTTTCATTAGTTAATTGGCTATTTGTATTTTTTTCTCACTGAAACAGCTGTTCAAACTCTAGCAATTTTTCTGTTGAGTTAATTGCCTTATTTCTCACTGTTTGTGCTGAGTCCTTTGGAAGTTCAGGAAACTGGCGCTTTTCAGTTTGTGTTACTGTTTGTTGAGAATGTATCTCCCTTCGATTTCCCACTTTACACCGTGTTCTGCTGCAGTTGGTGCTCACGGAGTTAAGCAGCACTGTAGAAGTGACTGAGTAAGGTGATAAAAATGTCCAGAATTTCTGATTCCTCCCTTTTACAGGTTGCGGTGAGGGCAAAGAGGGGAGCTGGGGAGTCCTGAAATGTCCCAAAGAGAGGCACTTCCAGGCTGGGGTGTAGGCGAGCGAAGGGGTGTAAACACCAGGGCCGGCACTTCGGGACTGAGTTGGTGAGGACCAAAGCTCCCCTTGTGCAGTGCCCACAGCAGCAAGCATGTGCTAAGGCCTCTGCATACATGACCTTATGTGACCCTTATAGGGCCTGGGAGGTAGGTACTATTTACTGGCACTGAGGAAACCCCCAAAGAGAGGAAGTAACAATAAAAAGTGGTCAGGGCTGGGATGAAAACTGTTGTGGCTTTACTAAGGCCCCATGATTTAAATCTTTCTTATTATACTGCTTGGGGCAAAAAGGTTCACTAGACAAATGCGTGTGGAGTCCTACTATGTGCCAGGCCTTGTTCTAGATGTCGGGCTGGTCTCACTGGATTAGAACAACTGTGTTGGAACCTAAATGACCAACTAAAGTACGTTCACCTAGAAAAATGATGATCCACATCTGAAAAGACATGGTAATAGTATATTTACTGCCACAAAGACACACTCACATTATATTTCAAATGAAAAAGATTACAAACATACGCAGAAGAATATAACTGAGGTCAAAGTCATACACCATACACACCTCAACACCCTAAAAATGAAGACGAAGACTAGATGGAAATGTATAAAATGCTGGCTGAGTTCTCTGAGTGGGGAGATTGTAGGTGATTTTAATTTTCTCTTTTTTGTACTTGGGAATTTCCTACAATACATGTTACTTGTAGAATAAACTACCTCAGAAAAGAAAAAAATCTTGCTGGGGACAAGTGAGCCAGTGTTGGGGAGGTGTGGGTATCGGGGCCCGAGGGAGGATGAGGAGGCAGGAGAGGAGGGACTCGAACCCCGGGCTGAGGACTGAGAGATCGGCTGCACCACCAGCGCTGCTGAAGCAAGAGAAAAACAAGCACGAGCCTTGGGACCCTGACGAGTCAGTCAAAAGCCTACATCACTGTGTGCTAGAGCGTCAGGAAGGCTGAAGCTCAGTGTCCAGCTCGGAGCTCTGTGCCTGGCAATCTGGGTGCAGCGGTCGGCACAGGTATCCAGGTCGTATACGACAAAAGGGCGTCTAAGGGAAAACCTGCAGGTGGTAGAAATGGTCATTATTTTGAAAGTATTTTTACATGTGTTAATTCCAGAGATGGCAACTTACATGTGTGTTACAACAAGGTTTCCAGCAGATGACTGAAACATTTCTTGTCCTAACAAAAGCAGCCCAACAACTTTTGATGGAAGCTAAGTATCTTGTGTGCAAAGGTGATATACCTCATTCCGGTCAGAATTACAAAGGGGAGCCAGTTTCATATTTGAGACCCTTTATCAGTCTAGCAACAGCTCACATAAACTGTACATTCTAAATAGTAGCTATCTTTCTGTCTGATATAAAATACTTCTTTTAAATTAAAAATTTCCCTACTGGATTAGTATGCTGGCTACGTTAGATGGTGCAGGAGCAGGGTGTTCATCAAAGCGTTATTTCCTATTTAAATTTAATACGCACTTCACTATGACAAGAATCCCTATGTAATTGTTTATTTACCATCAACAATACATAAAGTAAATATTACATTGCCACATACGGCTTTTGTTCATTCGGAAGTTTTCTCGGTGCAAAGATTAAGTACTGTTAAAATGTTGTGGCTTGTTACAGCAAAGTATTTTAAAATGTTAAACATTCTAGCAGAGAAGTTAACAATGTTACAAAAGGACTGTCAATCCTAGTGACCATTTCCAAAGAAAATGAGCTACAGGAGCAAGAAGAGTGAGACTCTTATAAAGAATAGTTTCTATGAAAGCAAAACATGTCATTATTTTTAAATAAAGTAGGATACCTTGGAAAATGTGAATGGTTAGGACCTCAAAAATGCTCTTAACTTTATGTTCAGCAGTAAGAATTGCACAGTTTATACAGACCAGATTTATATTTGCTGTACTGTCACTGAGAAATATGTATGCTGGCGTGGAACTGTTTTCCATGAGTAAGAAGAGCCTTTTCCTAATTTTTGCACAAGTGCCACATGTGCTAGAGACAGCTGTGCATATGGTGCGTGGTGACGGTGAGCTGACAGTGCACAGGCTGTGCCTGATACGGTCAGAGCACTGCTGTGTGAGGACGGCTTGCTTCTCCACAGCAGGACAGAGCTGCAGGATCCCTCTGCGCTGTCACTCCTGCTCACTCGCTTTCTGATGGGCTTTCCTGGGAGGCACCCATGGCCTGCAGCCCAGCTCGTCCTGGGGTGGCGTTGCCCACTGCAAGAGCCACAAGCATGCAGAACTCTTCACTTCCTCCCAACCACCTTTACCTGTGCTGGGATCCAGGTCGCACTCACAGGATGGCCTTACTCACATGAGTGTAAGTTAACGTGTGTCTGACTGGAAAAAAGACCAGTAACTTCAGACGTTCTTGAACACCCTCATCTTACAAATGAGGAAAATAAAGTTCGTTATTTTTAGAATAAAGAACTTGGGAAGCCTTAGAAACAATTTTCCTCTGCTCAGGTCTCAGTTTATAACGACCGCCATGGCGATGATGCCCATTACCGAATGCCAAGCACTGGCTGGATGCTGTCCTGCCAGCCAACTCACTGACGGGGTTCAAGCAATCAGGCATAAAATCCCTAATTCACACAGGGAAAAATGGAGGCTCTGAGTTTAGTGGCAGTGTCGGTTTACAAATCCAGGTCTTTCTTTCTGTCCAGAGCATGTGCCCCTCCATTATGTCTTGTTGCCTATAACCAAACAAGGACACTCTTTTAAAATGTCAGACAGCATCCTGGAACCGTGGACAGATCCTGGGGAGTGAGTGGGAGGGGCCATGCTATCTCAGACACTGGATGCCAGGTTTACAGGAGGGACTACAGTGGACCACCTCTCTCCCAAAGCGGAAAGGGGTCAGGCAGGAACCAAAACACCAACTTGACCTTCACCTGTTTTGCTTCTTAGCTGCGGCTTCTTTCTGTCTGAGTTACTGCTGCTGTTATTCTTACTGGCCCCTAACAGTGTCTGTCGGTACCAGCAATTGCCTGAGAGAAGGCCAGAACATTCTCTCTGAAGCTCCTTAGGTGTGAGCAGCTCGACTAGTTCAGTGCTATGCTGGCCTCAATGATTCCTGGGTTCTAATGAGAATGTACATTTAAATGGACATGCTTAGTTGCTTGAATTATTTTTAGAAAATTATTAGTGAATTTTCCCAGTCCCTTATTTCTAAATCAAAATTTCCTACTGTGGCATTAAAAAAAAAATTCTTTGTAAGTATCTTTCATGGAAATAATTACCCGGTGCATTTATCAAAGCCATAGAATTTAAAAGATACAGCAGATCTGCAGCCTGCACAATGCAGACTCTTTTTGGGAATTCTTAATAAAGATCAGATGTGCAGAGAAGGAGCCAAGCTTTTAAGAACTGCCAAGATCCAGAATGTCGGGTCACCCTCAAGCTTACCCTGAACTCAGATAGGCCTGCGGGCCACACCGCATCTCCCACCTTCTCACACATGGCTGCCATTGGAGCTACTTGCCCTTATTTCCAAGTATTATCACCCCATTAGCACAACCTTCTGATAAGAAGCACTGAGAGTCTGAATGAGAGGACAGACCCCAGGTCAGTGGCTTTGAGATGGTTAATCGACTATGGGCGTGACCTCCTATAGATGAGAGAAGCAACTGCTTTTGCATGGATTCTACAAAAATCTCTTCTAGGAATAAACTGTGAAACAGTTTAAACTTCCTTTACAAGACTGAATTGGAATGGATTTACAGACTTGGAATTTTTACAGCCTGTGGGTTGCAGTTGATTGCTTTATGACTAATCCTTCTTGGGGAAAAAAGACAATGTGTTTAGCCTGTGAAGCTGAAATGCCTTCCTAAGTCTTTCTTAATACAGAGGATAAAATAAAGCACAATGTTTAAAAAAGAGAGAATAAACTACATTGGGTAGATACTCACAGAGAAACTGATCTCAAATACATAATACATTTTTAAACATAAAACAGCTACTAAATGTCAAACACTAGCTTTTACTAATAAGATTGTACTATTAATCTCATTGATATTTATCATAATCCATTATAAAACGAACCTCAAAGAAAATTTTAAAATTAGAAGTAAATGTATTTCATGAAACCAGAAAATAAAACGGTCCCCTATTTCAGTATTAAAAATCGTTTCAGACAAATCATAAAATTACAACTTTTTACCTAGTCTGTCCTGGAAAATACTGTTGACAAACTGAAACTATCCATTCACATGGATTTTTAAATGGTTGCAGAATGTACTAGAAATATAAAGTGCTCCGTACGGAAACTGAATTGGCTCCCCAATTCCATCCACTCAGTACTTAGCAAATTCTCAGAAATTACTTCCGTCAGAATGAAAGTGCATGGAGTTCAAGTTACAACGTCCACCTGGCAGCTGCCTCCCGGCTCTGTGCGCAGCACCCGCAGATGCCAGCGGAGAAGGTGGCCCTTACCTTTCGCTGTTCTTTTTGCCGCTGGAGGAACTGCTGGTGGATCCCGTACGATTCCGGTTCCCTTTGGAATCCCCGTAGCTTTCCCGCCGACCACCGGGAGACACTCGTTCAGAAGAGCTGGTCCTCTTGATGGTACTAAAAGTGAGATGCAAATGACAATGAAATCCTTAACAGAGGGATTTTATTTTATTGCTGAGAGTAGAAGTAGATACACACAAAAATCCCATTTCCGTGTGGCTATTTAAATGATAGATTGGTTCTGAACTCGTAGCTTTAGAGATCAGAAGACTTTTCAGAATGTCACTTGGAATCAATGCCTCTGCTTACTGCCTTTGTCACTGTGGCAATTAGTGCAAAGTCCCAGGGGAAAGTGAAAGGAAAGCTCCCCCAAAGTGCTGTGTGAGAGCATTCCAGGCTCTGAGGGGGACGTGACCTCAGCCTGGGCAGACGCAGTCTAGGCCGGTGGTGCCCAGCCAGAGAGGGACACTTGGCAATGTCTGCAGGCATTTTGGGTTGTCATAACTTGGGGAGAGGGTTGCTACTGGCATCCAGTGGGTCACCTTACAATGCCCAGGACAGCCCCACAAAAATGATACGGCCCTAAACATCGATAGTGCTGACACTGAAGAGCTCTAGTCTAAAGGCACATGTGGGTCAAAGACAAACTGGATGCCACAGGTAATGACAGAAACGCCCCACCACCTGGGTAAGATGCCTTTGTTCAGAGGTGGCCTGTGCAAGCACCTACTTCCTTCTGTATAACTGGAGGGGCCAGAGTGCTTGGAGGCCTGGTGAGGGACGTCTGGGAGGACTTCCTGAAGATAGTGAATGTCGAAGACAGGAAATGAAGGCTTGACTGTGTTGTAACTACACAGGAGGAAAGAGCCTGTCCTGGGAAACAGGATACACTTGGTGCTGTGTACACAGGTAACTCACGGGCAGGAGGGTAACCGCCGGTGCAGGGGCTTCCCTCCTGGGGCACGTAGTGCATTCTAGGAATCCCTGTAGTTTTTATCTGCATCCTTACACCACGTGTTTCTTGAGATCCTGTCTCACCTAGCATTCGGGTGCAAATGCATTCAGGCAGAGCCAGTACAGAAGCTTGATAAATATGTTAGATGAAAGAATGAGATAAACCAATAAATAAATGTCACACTCTGACCCTGTCACGGGAAGAGCCTCGGTGCTTTAATTTGGCATCTGCTCTGTAATAAAGAAGGCAAGAGAGGGCTGGCATGCCCTGCAAGGGCAGGGCCGCGGGAGGGGGCCGACGTGGGGGTCTGGCCCGGAGCACGGAGTGCAGGTGTGCGTGGGCCGCAGTACAAGTCTACACCCTGTTGGGTGGCTCAGAGCAGGCCCTGTCCAGCTGGCAGTCAGCGGACCGCGGCGTGGAGGGACGACCTTGTGAGGAAGGAGAGAAGACCAGCATGCAAAGCCTTTCCAGGGAAAGATGCATCTCTGAAAGCATTGGTAGGGGGACAGCCAGGGGGTCTGAGGAGGCAGAGAAATCCGGCGTGTGGGGGGCAGTTAGGCCCAGGAGAGCCAGGCAGAGGACCGAGAGTGCAGGAGGCCTGGAGAGGGGGCAGGGGAGAGGCGGGCACCACCAGGGACAGTCTCAGGGGCTCCAGTGAGCGCAGCCCCAGGGGAGGGGAAGCCAGAGCCCCTTTTTAACCAGGGGTACATGGGAGCGGCAAGACTAATGCTCCCTGCTGACTTTGAGAGCTCTCACTCGCCCCTAATGAAATTCCGCCCAGCAGTCCCCTGCTGTCTGCTCCTTCCAGTGTCACGGCTTCCTTTCCCTGCTGTCTTCTTCCTCCTCCTTTTGGGCTAACTTTCAGGCCTTTCTCCTTTGTAACTTCTAATGGTTCAGCAGATAATCGCTGAGCAAATTAAAAAAAACTGCATGGTGCATCAGCATTTGCAAAACCATCCCACTCTCCGAGTGAGCAAGCATACAGTGACCATAATCATGCTGATGGGAATACACTTTCTGCAGAGACTTCTTGGTAACCGAAGCTTTTGAGTTTACAGCACCAGAATCTTACAGCTGGGTTCTACATGGGCATGCCTTAAGGTCAAAATGTGAATTTTCAGAATGCTCAATTTGGGAACAAGGAAATTACAGATCTTAGGAGAACATTACATTTCTGAAATTTGGAACTTAAGTCTAAAAACTATAGAAACTTTTGCACTCAAAGTTCAAGAGCTTCCAATGATGAAAACACCAAGCTAATTTCATGTAGCAGGATGTCTCTGCCAAGCATCCAGACCAAGGCACTGGGGCATTCTGCCCAGCAGCTGGGGGCCCAGAGCGTGGCCTCTACAGTGTCCTTGTGGGAGTTCACCGTAAGTTCAAGGCAATTTAAAGACTTGCATAAGGCACCCTTTAAGAGCTGAAAAACCATTTCTATTAATCAATTATAGCAAACAACCAATTTCCTAATAATTAACACTCAACCTGGTGGCTAAAAGAGTTAATAGGGGGCACATCAGTCGTGGGACAGCAGCACAGCAACAGGTCACAAATCTGTATTAAGAATTTTACATTTTACATAGATTATTTAAGCCTCATCAATCCCCTGCAGAACTCTCATTATCCTCATTTTACAGATGAGGAAACAAATTCAGAGAGAAAGTAACTTGCCTGAGGTAACCTAACCCCTAGCTCCAACTACCGGGCTTCCTAATTGAGCGTCTGCAATTTGTGAGACACTAAAACATACTAGTTTTGAGGACCTGCTGAAGATCTAGAAGTCCAACAAACATCAATAATTAATACAGTTACGTGATTTGAGGCTTGATCAATGGGATGCATTGGAGAAAGCCTCTAAGCTATTGTGTTAAAAGGGAGGTAAAACCATGGGAGAAGCAGCTATGGTTACTAAATAAATCCAAGTGCCCTCACCTGGGTGTTGCTCTATTCAGTTCGCATGCACTGAGAAGGTTCACAGACCTGTTTCATCTACACAGAAGGGCACAGAAACAAAGCAGCACAAACGTGAGCATGATAATATAAGTACGGGAGAATACTTTGGTGAGCTTCAGTAAACCACAGAACACTTCACACACCAAAATGGAAAAACATTGTTGTTTGCATGTACAGACTTGGATATAATCCATCACAGCTCTTTCAAGATATCATTCACACATTTGCATTAAAATGTTAAGCTTTTAAAAAAATCTACTATTGTTGTATACACAGAATGAGCAAGACATTTTCCATTGAGAGCCAAGAGCTCTTATGAATTAAAGAGGATTTACTGGGACTCAAAGTGAAGGACAGAAAACAAAGCCTGAAGACAAGACATTCTCAGGAGCAGGGGCCGTCAGAGGGTGTGATGCTGTGGCCCTCACTGTGAGAATGAGAAGCCTCCTTAAACCACCAGCCGGGACTATCAAAGAAGTGACGGCCCCGCCAGACAGAAAGCAGAAAATAATGCTCTTTATTGTAAAGTAAAGCTTGTAAGAGAAGCACGATAGCTCCCTCTCCTTCTACCCGCCATTCCCAAACCAAACACCTTCTAAATGGTGAAAATATTATGATTCTTTACATTGCATTACTTAGGCATTCAATGGGTTTTGCCAATTTAACTTTTAGACATAATAAAATTTCTGGAATGAAGATGCGTGACCAGAAGTGACCACCTTCCTTCCTGTGGTTGGATAGTAACTCTAAGCATTATAAGCTACAGTTATGTCTTTCTGTCACTATGGATTGGAATCAAGAACCGGCTTTCCAAAATTCAGCACGAAGGTCCCAAACACTTACAACTGGACAAACAGACATCTGACAGGAGGCTCGAGGCCTGACCAGACGGTGATGCCATTTGCAACGGCAGCCGGAGTGATGAACACTTGACTAAAACAATTATCCCCTCAACAAATACTTATTAGGCACTGACTGAACACTGGATGCCGTGATGGGCACTGGTGAGTCAACGAGCGACCAGGGCCAACCTGACATTTGTCCTAACGTCGTGAGATAATTCTGACAGGCTGAGATCCCTCAGTTCGATATTTAAGAAGTATTCCTACCTTCCAGTGTCTAAAGACATAGCTTTGTGGCAGAAACCAAGTCATCTCCTAATGAATCTGACAGATCACACATGAAGCCAGAGACCTGAGCCCATCAGCTACGCATCACTTCCACCAGACGGGCAGGTGCCAACTCACCGCCCCCTGCTCAAGAGCAGGGCACTTCCATCTCTGTTTGGCATGAATCTAACACCTAGGTTTCAGTGGCAATGAATGATAAAGAAATAAATTGGAGATAATTTTTAAAATGCTAAATCAGATCTTGTTTCTCTACTCTTGAAACTGTGTTAGGTATCACACACTGACTGGTGCATTTACAGATGCTGTATTTCTAACCAGTGTAACTATTTTCCTGAAGGACTGCCAGCTGTCTGGAAGCAAGAGATGTTTACCATCCTATCTTACACCTGGAACACAGCATTTTTTTAAACAATGCTCTCTTTTTGTACCAGTTTTGTTCTTTTGATCTCTCTTCTCACAGCTCTACCCTATTGTAAAATCCTATTTAGGAGCAGAAAGAACGCCTGATTGTCTCTGTTTTGAGCCAGTGGAAATGTTATCCTATTGTCAGCTCTGGCATCCCCACTGAGCAAGGTATGACCTACAATGTCTTCCCCGGATTTTCTGCCTTTTTTCCCTTGACTAATGGAAACAAAGCTTTTCCCAAGGATTCCAAACCAAGCCCCCAATCAAAATCTTAATTGGCAACACAAAGCACAACCGCTGGGTGTTGGCATATTTCCAAAGGGGATTTTGTTCGTAAGCACCAGGCAGAAAACACTCCAGAGACAAGAAAACAAACATATACCCATCCATACACCACAGATGCCCCATCTCGGCTCATTTGGAACTCTTGACTATGGAAAAATTCCTACATGATTGTAAACGTATTTGAAATGGCTTAGAAGTTATTTTAATCCTAATATTCGGAATGCCCAGCTTGCTTCTTTCTTTTTCAGAATTCTCTCTTAATGAGAGGTCTGTAAGAACTTTACCATGGAATAACAATTCGAAGCTACTGTTTAGATTTCCAACTTTCAAATGGATGGGAACTCCCTCCCATCCATGGGAGCCCATAAAAGCCAGAGAAACAATATAAATAAATCACTACACTCGGCTCTGAAAACCAGTCTTGGGCACTCAATTCACAAAACCATGTATTTCTAGTGGGCTACTGCACAATAGTTTATGGAGGAATCAAGCTGATTATTCTGTAAGTTAAGAAAAAGGTCTAGAGAGGCCTTAGAATAGAATACTTCTGGAAGAAAGGTTACTGTTTAAATGCTAATACATATACATGTACACACACACACACAATATGGCTACAGATAACCTCCCTCCCTTCCCTCCTTCCTTTCCTCGGAAAATAATATTGCTGAGAGTAATCACCGACCATGAGCCCTTTCATAATGTGACTGGCACTGGGGGTGGAGGGCCCAGGGCTCTGCTCACTGCACTGGGAGTTCAGCCCCAGCGGCCCCTCATCAACGGGCAGTTCTGTCTCAGACTTGCAATCCACTGGAAATCTCTGCTTGGAGCCACGCTCACTGTGGACTGTTGCTCCTCAGCACTCACGGGAGCATCTCACAACTCTGACCAGCATGGCACAGACAGGATGGGGCAGACGGGGATGATTTCCAAGAGGTAATTATACCGAGCGTTGTTTATGAGTAGATGTAAGCGCTGACCTGGAAATCTCTGTGGGGAGCAGCCTCGCATAGAGAAAGGAGCTTTAGCTCTGGACCCAGATAAACCTGGGTTTGAGCCCGTGTTCCCTCCTCTGCAGCCGTGGGGCCCCGGAGTGCCACTTCACCTCTCTAAGCACAAAGTTAGAGACAATAACATCTACCTTGAGAGACACTTCAAAGATTAGTGATAATGGTATTAAAAACCCGTACTTACTGGGCTTTATTATCATTAAAAAGTGATTTCTACCATCATCCCTGACTAAAAGAGGGCCTGAAGTACCCACGAATGCCTCTGTGTTTTTGTACACCCTGTGGAAAGCATCAATCATATTCTGTAGTACAGTCTTACTCCTGCAGTCAATTTTGGGAATCTTATTCCCTAGCTGCATCCTGTCCTGAATAAATGTTTCAAACACTAGAACTCAAAACACAATTTACCAGGAATTCCAACAGTCATGCCAATTAATCCCATGAGGTCTAAGAAAATCATACATAGTCTATTAAGTAAAGGGCACTATTACACCACATTAAAGTTCCTTTGGACCAAACATAGAGACTTCTACAAAATCAAACAGCAAGAATGCTGGACATAAACGCTCATGAAATGAACTGAAAGCTAGAAATTATATTATCTACATTTAAATTTTTACTTTTTTTGGTCTGAGAAAATTTTTTCTTTTACTTAAATTCCAAATATATAAAAAGACATGAATGTTAAAAATTCTATTTTCTTCAAATAAGAAAGGGAAAAAAATCTCATTTGTTAATTTAAAAGTCACTCGTGAAATTAAACACCACACTCTTGAAAAACCAATGGGGACAAAGAAGAAATCACAACAGAATTTAGAAAATATCTGGAAACAGATGAAAAAGAAAGCAAAGTATACTAAAACTTACAGGATGCAGAGAAAGCAGTACTAAAAGTACTTTTACAGAGTAAAGAGTTTAGTAAGAAAGATCTCAAATCACAATCTAACTTAATACCTCAGAGACTAGAAAAAGAACAAATTAAAACAAAAGTTAACAAAAGTGAGGAGATAATAAAGATTAGAGCACAGATAAATGAAACAGAGAATAGAAAAATAGAAAAATAGAAAAAATCAATAAAACCATAAACTTTTCTTTAAAGATAAACAAAATTGACAAATCCTCAGCTAGACTAAGAAAAAGAGAGAAGACTCAAATGACTACAACTAGAAATGAAAGAGGAGACATTACAACTGGTGTCAGGATTATATGATACTACTATATAATCTAGGTAGAGGAGATGGACAAATTAGAATCATATAACCTAGGAGGACTGAATCATGAAGAAATAAAAACTCTGAGCAGACCAGTAACTATAAGGAAATTAAAGCAGTAATAAAAAATTGCCCAACAAAGAAAACATATGACCAGATGGCATCACTGGAGAATTCTACCAAACATTTAGAGAAGAATCGGTACCAATTCTGCTCAAACTTGTCTCAAGAATTAAAGTGGGAAATACTTCCAATCTCATTTTATGAGGCCTGCATTACTCTGACACCAAAACCACAAGAAAAACTACAGACCAATATCCCCAATGAACAGTGTCACAAAACTCTCCTCAAAATACTATCAAACCACATTCAACAGCACATTAAAAGGATTACAGTAGTCCCCCCTTATCTGTGGAGAATAAGTTCCAAGACCCCCAGGGGATGCCTGAAACCACAGATAGTACTGAACCCTATACATACTATGCTTTTTCCCCTATACATACAAAAATGATATTTCTTCCTATACATATAAAAATGAAATATATATGTAAGTTTAATTTATAATACAAACATATAACATTTAATTTATAAATTAGGCACAGTAAGAGATTAACAACAATAATAATACAATAGAACAATTATAACAACATACTGTAATAAAAGTATGTGAATGTGGTCTCTCGGTATAGTATATTTTACTATACTGTACTCTTTTTCTTGAGATGATGTGAGAAAGAAAATGACTATGTGATGAGATGAAGTGAGGCAAATGACATAGGCGTTAGGACACAGCACTACTGACTTTCTGATACTACCTTCTGACCTTTTGGTGTCAGAAGGAAGATCATCTGCTTTCAGACCATGGTTGACTACAGGTAACTGACACTGGAAAGTGAAACTGTGGATAAGGGGGGACTACTGTATACACCATGACCAAGTAGAATTTATACCTGGAATGCAAGGATGGTTCAACATATGAAAATCAGTTACTATAATACACCACATTAACAGAATGAATGACAAATACTATATAGTCATCTCAACTGACACAGAAAAGGCACCTGACAAAATTTAGCATTCTTTCATGTTAAAAAAAACTTAATAAATTGGAAATAGAAGGAAACTACCTCAACATAACAAAAGCCCACAACTAATATCATATCCAATGATGAAAGACTAAAAGCTTTTCCTCTAAGATCAGGAACAATGCAAGGAGACACACTTTCACCACTACTATGCAACACAACACAGTATTGGATGTCTTAGCCAGAGCAATTAGACAAGAAGAAGAAATAGGAGGCATCAAATTGGAAAAATGGAAGTAAAATTATTTCTTTCTGCAGATGATATTATGTTATGTAGAAAACCCTGAAGGTTCCACACACAAAAAATTAAACTAATAAACAATTTTAGCAAAATTGCAAGAAACAAAAATCATCACACAAAAATTAGCTGCATTCCTATCCACTAACAATGATCAATATAATAAGAAAATTAAGAAAACAGTCCCACTTGCTATAGCATCAAAAAGCATAAAATACTTAGGAATAAACTTACCCAAGAAGGTGAAAGACTTGGACACAAAAAACTATAAAACACTGTTGAAAGAAATCAGGGAATACATAAACAAATGGAAACATGTCCATGGTCATGGATTGGAAAACCTAATATTGTTAAAATGTCTATACTATCCAAAGTCTATATACTTAATTCAATCTCTATCAAAATCCCAATGGCATTTTTTGCAGGAATAGAAAAAAACTCCTAAAATTCATAAGGCATCACAAGTGACCACTAACAGCCAAAACAATCTTAAAAAAGAATGACGTTGGAGGCCTCACATTTCCTGATTTCAAAACATACCACAAAGTAACAGTAATAAAGATGGTTGTGGCATCTTTACTGGCATAAAGACAGGTAATATAGATCAATGGAAAAGAAAAGAGAGCCCAGAAATAAACCCTTGTGTATACAGATAAATAATTTTTGACAAGGATGCCAAGACTACACAATTGGGAAAGGATAGTTTTTCCAACAAATGGTATAAGGAAAACTGGATATCCACATGTAAAAGAATGAAGCTGGATTCTTACTTTACACTATTTATAAAAATCAAGTTAAAATGGATGTAAAGACCTGAACTAAGAGCTAAAACTATAAAATTCCTAGAAGGAAACATGAGAAAGCTTTACCATGTTGGATTCAGCAATCATTTCTTGGATATGACAACAAAAGCAAAAATAGATAAATGGGACCACATCAAACAACTCCCATGCAAACAATCAACAGAGTGAAAGGCAACCTATGGAATGGGAGAAAATATTTGCAACTCATGTATCTGACAAGAAGTTAATATCCAGAATATATAGGGGACTTTAATAACTCAACTGTAATAACAAAGAAGTAAATAACATGATTAAGAAATGGGCAAAGGAGCTGAACAGATATTTCTCCAAAGAAAACATACAAATGGCCAACAAACATAAAAAGATGCTCATTATCATTAATCATAAGAGAAAAGCAAATCAAAATCACAATGAGATGTCACCTCCTACCCACTAGGATGGCCACTATCAAAAGAAGAGAAAATAACAAGTTTTGGTGAGGATAAGAGAAATTGGAACCCTTGCGCACTGTGATGGGAATGTAAAACGGCACAGACATTACAGAAAATAGTATGATGGTTCCTCATGAAATTAAAAATAGAATTACCTTATGACCCAGCAATCCCCAGATTTAAATCCCCAAAAGAATTAAAAACAGGATCTTGAAGAGCTATTTGTACACCGATGTTCACTGCAGCATTATTCACAATAGCCAAGAGGTGTAAGCAACCCAAATGTCCATTGACAGATGAACAGATAAAGAAACTGAGATGTGTGTGTGTGTGTGTGTGTAAAATGGAATACTATGCAGTCTTAAAAATGAAGGAAATCTTGACACATGCTATAATATGAATAAACCTCAAGGTTATGCTAAGCAAAATAAGCCAGTCATAAAAGCACAAATATTGTACGGTATGATTCCACTCATAGTAAGTATCCAAAATAATCAAAACTATAGAAACAGAAAGTAGGAAGGTGATTGCCAAGGGATCAGAATAGGAATTACTGTTTAATGGGTACAGAGTTTTGGTTTTGCAGGGTAAGAAAGTTCTAGAGATCTGTTGTACAATAACAGGAAAAATGGTTAAGATGATAAATTTAATGTTATGTGTTTTTTAACCATAAAAAGAAAGAAATCATAACACTGGCAACCTGAATCTTTAAAAAAAGTCAACCTAGTCAATCTAACAACAACTAGATGAATAAAAGATAATCCATATCTACTGCTCCAATTAGAATCCAGCAGGTCATTTCATGTTGATCACAAATAATTACTCAAACAAGCATTAAATAGATATGAAGTGAGGCTAAGAATTTCATCTTAAAGTTTTAAGACCTGAAAAACCACTTTTCTTAAAATCCACAAACAATAAGTACATGAAACTCTATCTGATGAAATACAATGAAAATTTTCTTGGTGAAGGGTAGGCCATTACGAGTAAACACTATATATTTAAAAGATAAGATGGGACTGCTACATTTCATCCTGAGTCACAAGCCAACATCAGAGCTAATGCTTGCAAGCCCCCTTGGGAATCCACAGTGTACGACTGAGCACATTCACACTCTATGTCCCCTGCACACATAAGACAGTCAGAATTTTAATGATCTCCATGGTTCCGCTGCATTCTTCAAGCAAGTGCATGAGGCAGCACTGCAGAATTTCTTTAAGGCTTTCTACACTTACCATCATCAGGTATTTGATAGTCCAAAGCCTAAAATTTAGAAAAGTACCCTGATACATAAAATATAACATTTTAATGTGACAATTAGGAAATCACAGAAGAGTTAAAAAGCAAGCTCTGCTTGATCTGACAGACAATATCAAGATCAAGAACTCCACTGCGAGGCACAACTTACGTGTGTGAGTTTATCCACATTTTATGGATAAGCATTTAAGGTCAGCATGGCAATCTGAAGTTGGCTGTGCCAAGTACAGATGTGGGAACAGCACAGCGATTTTTACATAGGTTATGCTCCCATTTGTTTTTTCAAGAGAACTTTTAAGTAAAAACACAAATGGCACACCATGGTTTTAGCCAATGAGATCTGAAACAATGTGATGAAATCTGAAAAAAGCAGAATAATAAATTTATACGGGTCCTGTATGGCAACATACTATATGAGCTTTCATTCAGATGAGAACTTGTAAAAAAAGTAATACTTATGGTAAACTCTGGGATGGAACTGCTTCCAAGTTCACTTCCGGCACTTCACCGCCTACCTTTTGGTGGTCGCTGGCACAGCAGTCTCCTTCCTGGTCCCGGACGGGGACGGCAGAGAGCCACTGGGTTTCTTTGGTAACACGGTGCCATTGTTGACGGTGGTTCTTAAAGGTAAGGTTTGCACCAGTGGTCTTGCTGTAAGACAAGCAGAAAAAGAAATCAAAACCTTCACCTTTGTCAAGGCAACTGTTTACAGAACTTAAGCTATGTAGGGAGGAAAGAATGCCCATTTTAAAACACTCGTGGAATTGATGATGGTGCAAAGACCATTTAATGGAGATTTTCAACAAATGGTACTAGAACAATAAACCTAGATGCCAACCTCACACTGTACACAGAAATGAATTCAAAATGGACCACAGACCTGAGAGTAAGATGCACAACCATAAACTCTAGATGAAAACACAAGGGGAAAATCTGTGTGACCCTGGGTTTGGAGATAACTTTTAGATTCAACACCAAAAGCACAATCCATGAAAGAAAATATCAACAGCTTGGACCTCATCGAAATCATAAACATTTTTTGTGCTGTGAAAGATACAGCTAAGAGGATGAGAAGACAAGTCCTAGACTGGGGGGAATATCTGCAAATCACAGATCTGGTAAAGGATGTGCAAACAGAATATAAAAAGAACTCTTAAAACACACCAGCAAGAAACCAACAGCCCATTTAAAAAAATGGGCAAAAGATCTGAACAGACGCCTCACCAAAGAAGTTATACAGATGGCAAATAAGCATTTGAAAAGATGCTCCACACTTTTTGTCATTAGGGAAATGCAAATTAAAACAGTAATGAGATATCTCTATACACCTATTAGGGGTGGCTAAAATCCAAAACACGGACAAAACACCAACTGCTGGCCAGGATACAGAGCAACAGGGACTCTGATTCACTGCTGGTGGGAATGCAAAATGTTACAGCTAGTTTGAAAGGTGGTTTGGCAGTTGCTAAATATAGTCTTATCGTGATTGTGTGATACTAGCTATTTACTCAACCGATTTGAAACTTATGTCATATAAACCTGTATTTAATATTTGTAACAACCTTATTCATGATCATCAAAAACTGGTAGCACCAAGATGTCCTTCAATTGGTGAATGGATAAACAAATGATGGTATATCCATACAGTGGAATATGATACAGCCAAAAGGCAATGAACCAATCCATACAACATAGAAGAGTCTTAAATTCATACTGTCAAGTGAAGGCAGTCTGTTTGGAAGGCTATATACTGTATGATTCCATTTATATGATGCTCTATTAAAGGAGAAACTACAGAGACAAAAATCAGTGGCTGCTAGATGTAATGTAGAGGGGGGCATGGGAAGGGCTGTACAACACAGAGAAGACAAGTAGTGATTCTTCTATAGCATCTTACTATGCTCATGGACGGTGACTGTAATGGGGTATGTTGGGGGGACGTGATGATGGGGGGAGTCTAGTAAACATAATGTTGCTCATGTAATTGTTGATTAATGATACAAAAAAAAATCAGTGGCTGCTAGAGGTTGGTGGGGAGGCGGGTTTGGGAGGCCAGTGTGAACAGGTGAAACACAAGAGAATTCTAGGGTGGTGAAACCATTCTGTGTGATGCTGTAGTGGCGGCTATGGGACACTATTATTTGTCCAAACCTACAGACTCTTAGAGCACAAAGAATGAACTTTGATGTGTGCAAATAAGTCAATTAGGAAATGGAGGAACCCCATGATGGAATGCAGACAGAGTCAAAAGAATCTAACTGCATTACACATATATGACCAAACCTCGTGGAAGGGGGTGCAGAGGAAAGGTGCTGACGTAAGTAATTCTGGAAGTGAGTAGAGACTTTTAGACTATAAAAGGAGCTGCATGCGGCACAGTATTCTAGTTAGTCGCGTTTCCCGTGGGGCAGGGGATAACAATTCTGAAGCCACTCTGCATGAATACCGGAATTGAACCATCGGGGAAATGCATGGAGGATGGCGGGAGCCAGGGCTGTCACTGTCGGAGAGGGCAGTCTCAGGCCAGCAAGCGGTGAAGGCTGGGATGGCCGGTGTTGCCGGAGCAGAGGGGGGGACATCAGCGTGAAGTCATGTTTGGCTTCATATAGCTCCAGGCATGAACGTACAGATGTGGACGTATACCCAGGTTGGCCTAAAACACATATACTTCCTAGCTCTGCCCGCTGAGAGCCTAAGGTAATGACACCCCGTGCCCAGACCTTGGTTTGTAGTGCCATTCCATGACAAAAGGCATCAGGGCTTCTTGGCAAAATGCCAGAATGGGGCTGGGGCAGGAGCATCTCACGGTGCCAGGGAGTGAGGATAACATCCTCGGAGTTCTGCCTCCGCTGACTCCTGAACTGCCTCACCATCACCGATACGCTTACTAAATACCTATTTGGCACACGGCACCACATCAGGTTTCTTTCATGTGTCCATATCTAAACATGATTAGCCACTCAGGGAAGGTGGTGGCTGCAAAAAGTTAAAGTTCTGGAAGAGAAAACTCCCCATGTCCAGTCTGAACAAGTACCTGCCCGGAGCACGAAGCTGGCAGGGCCCAAGAGCGGCTGTAATGAGTCACAGACAAGCAATCTTTAAAACTGCAGAAGAGAAACAGCACCAGGGAAGGTTCAAACCCAGTCTCCTGCTCAGAAGGTGCTGAGGTAAACGGCTCTCAGGCTTCCAGAGGGCACACTACAACACGATACATTCTGCTGGTTCATGAAAGGTTTTCTTTTTAAAATAACATTTTAATGGTTCCTAGGGGGAAACATAGACACACAGCATCAAAAGGAGAATTTCTCAAATAAAAGGAGAATGGTTGATGTATTATACAGGTTTAGAATGCGATCATCGGAGGGATATCAGGATGGTCGGAATCCCAAATCTCAAGGGAAGCTGAGAAGCACAGAGCAGTAACAGGCAGAGTCTCGGGTCAGGCAAGATGGGACTCGCTCTCAACGTGGCTTATGTGGCCTCGGAGAAGCCACTTACCTTCCCAAGCCTTGGCTTCTTTGCAAAAGAAGAGTCATGATGCCCACCTTGCGGGGCTGCTGTGAGGACTAGGAATGGAGTGCAAAGCTGGCCCTAGAGTGCCTAGCCTGCTATAGCGCATACATGACAGGTGCTGCCCCAGGGCCATACCTCCAGGTGATGAGATGCTTTGGGACATTTCAGTCATGCAGCATTTCAGTTACAATCAGGTACCTGAGGCAGACCCAGATCCAGCGCATGTCCCAGAGGCATCCTGCACACACAGGGGGTGCTGAGGAACACCCTGGACGGTTCTCATCCAGAAAACGGCTGCTTGCATCCTCGTGCCCAGAAAAGTGAGAGGAAGTGGCAGAGGTGAGGGACTGAGGGACAGGGCACTGGCCCAGTGTGTTTCCGACTGGCAGTGTGACCTTAGGCCTCGTCTTCTTAATCCACACAGTAAAGTTTTAATTCATAAATGCTCTAAGGATGTCCCTTCCCTCTCTGAAATCTATGATCCTAGTTCACGAGAGAAGAACGTCTGAAAAGCAACATCTGAGTTCTTGGTAACTTGGTCACCCCGGCAAGTTGGCTCCGACGGCCCTGCCGGGCAGACACCTTGGTCCAGCCACCCGTGTGGTATTTACTGCCAGCACTCACCTGGCATACTATTTAAAATCAGGTGCCCATAAACTACTTTGAGTTAAATTCCCTGCAAAATGACTCCACAGTGTGGTAACTGAAAATCTCTGGCTCTGACAAAAGTATTCAGAATTTTAGGTCTAAAACATTCACAATCAAGCCTGAAATGAAATTTTTCCCATCTTTGTACATGGTCAAGATTGGAATACACAGACTTTGAGAATATATCCCTGATGATGTATTTCCAAACTGCAGCTGTAAATACAGAAATTCAAGTATAGCTAGTCAAATCTACTAATGCTTCTTATTGTTATGATCTGAAGATCAAGAAACATTTTTAACTTACATCTTAATAAAAATTTACCATTAGATTTCAAAATAAATTTAATTATGTAAAGCATGACTATGTATGTGATTATGTGTAGGAACCCAAAGTATAGTTTTAGCATATCTGATAATTATGAACCTACAGCTCCTGATTATCTATTTAATCACTGGAAAGACTTGGAACTGGAGAAAACAACTTGCCTTTGCTAAATTGTAAGAAAAGTGGATAATTCCTTAAGTGCTGGACAAGATCCCTATCACTAACGCCTTGCAAAGCTGCAGATGTATTTATCCTCTGACTCAACAATCCCACTTCAAGTAACCTATTCTAAAGATAAACTGGCAAAAACACAAAATGCCATATGGACAAGGCCAATCACTGCAGCACTATTTGTATAACAAAAGACCGCCAATAGGACTGGCCGAATGAACTGCAGCACATCTTCACTGTGAAGCACTATTCCGCTGTAAAAGGACTGAGGAAGCATCTACAAACTGCACTGAGAAAAGCAGGGTGTGGAGCAGTGTGTAGATATGGCACCTCTGACCTACTGTGCTGGAAACCTGATGAACTACAGATTTACGATCCAATTATTTTTAAAAATTTTGAAATTACCAGAATACACATTAATCAAGTTTTCATATCTTGTTTGACAGATAAGGCTGTCCATGTACCATGTTTATTTATTTGAAATCTCAGGCATGGGTCTAATAGTGCAGGAATCCTGTAACACTGAAAATTCAATGTAATGGAAGTATATATGGGCAAAAAGGATATTAATTATCTGAATACAAAAAGTCACACTTATTAACAACCCAAATGTCTATCAACTGATGGACAGATAAACAAGATGTTGCATATCCATACGATAGGATATTATTCAGCCATAAAAGGAATGAAATACTGATACATGCTACAACATGGATGAGTCTTGAAGACATTATTCAAAGTGAGAGAAGATAGTGGCAAAAGACCAGATTGCATGACTTGATTGATATGAAATTCACAGAACAGTAAAATCCATAGAAACAGTAGATTGGTGGTTGCTGGGAGAGGGAGGAGAAATGAATGCTAATGGTAGGGGGTATCTTTTTGGGTGATTAAATGTAAAATCAGACAGTGGGAATGGTTGTACAACTTTGTGAACATACTAAAAACCAGTGCACTATATACTTTAAAAGAGCAAATTTTATGTTAGGTGAACTATATGTCAATAGGTTGCTATAAATAAAGTCATTTATTATTAGACAACTGGGAAAATCTGAATGCTGACTTGATATGAAGGAATTATTAACTTTTAAGTGTGATGGTAATATGGATTTTTTAAAAGTATTTTTATATCTTTGAAATACATATTAACATATTTACAGATGAAGTTTTGTCTTGGATTTGCCTTAAAGTAATTCTGATGGGGCAAGGGGAAGTTGGGAGGATGGGGGAAGAATAATAAATAAAACAAAATAGACTGCATGTGGATAATGAAGCAGGTAGCAAATAAGTTATTTTTCTTTCTACATATACATTTGAACATTCACATAATACAAAGTTTAAAAACAATCTTTCTTAGTCCTGAAAAACTGAATATTTGTACTAAATCTTTTCTATCAATCACTAAAGAAAGTTTATCTAAACTGGGGAGGGCAATTAACAAGAAAAAAGAAACTATAGCATGCTCCACATAAAGGAAAACAGTTATTTTCTGTAATTACCAACGGGTAAGGCAAAAGACGAGGAGAAAATGCAGGCTATAAGAGAAGAAAAAACCCTGCTCTCTCATTTTGGTTACCAGGATGGAGACCTAAGCTCATTAGTCATTAATTTCATTTACTGCAAGAGCTTAAAAATTTCCATTTGTTAGTTACACCCATCTTATAACATTTGTGAAGGGACCGTATTATGCCACACAGTCATGTGCTGAATATGATGATATTTTGGACACTTTGCAAATCAAAGAAAAGAACTCCCATTTCTAGTCACTTGATTATTCATTTCTTAAATACTTGGTTTGATTTGAATAATGCTAATTTTAATAATACTGCTAAGTATGCACAGCAAAGCCACATGGATGGCAAAAAGAAAACATATACAGCCAGCCTTGCGGTCCAGTCCCAGATCTGTCCCTAACCAGCTGTGTAACCTGGGGCAAATTATTCTATCTCCTAGAGGATACTGAATCTGTAAAATGAGCATAATAACACTCATATCAAAGAACTTTGGAAAGAAGAAATGAGCTAATAAATCCAAATACATATTGCAAAATTCAGAACCTACCCAGTTAATAAATGGTAGCTGCCAAGTATTTTTTGAATATCAGGGTTAAGTGTTAATGTAGCGGAGATTGCTTAAAAATTATCTGAGATCTGCTTTCAACAGCAGTTGCAGAGACTAAGTTTTGAGAATAGAAGGTTCTGATGTCCTGGTCTGCAGGACTGACTTGCTTATCAGCCCCTTCAACAGAAGGTTTTGGTTATATTTAATAAATCTCTTATCTGTTCATTAAAGAGGCTCTTAATATAACCAGTTATAAAGTCTGCAAAAGGTGTATTAAAGTTTTACAAATTTAATAAGATGTTTGAACACACAACAAAATTTAAAATGAGAAATACGAACCACTTGCTGATTAATGCCTAACAAAGCAGATAATCCCAGATACATGGGACAAGTACTATATGCCTATATTTTGCATTTAAAATCATGCAACAGTCACCTAGAACTGAAATGGAAATTAGCTGTGTGTATACAATGGGCTTATTATGTATTTAACTCCAAACCACAATTCCTAGTCTTCTTGGGAACATGAGGGAAAACTCCAGCTCCAGACATTCCCTCTGAGACCTGCTGTTGACCTCCATGCAGTGAAGGTCACATTCAGTGGTGAGGAAGGAGTCATTTTTAAAACATAAATTTCTTCTGCTTATTAAGGAATATATACCAAAGAACATTTAGAAACCAGCTAAAAATATAAAAAAGAAAAAACAATCACAATCCTCCCAACTCAGGATAAAAACCCATGAGAGCTCTTTCCAGTCTTCTTTGCAGAGACTTTATCTCTTCGGCTGAAATTATTACAACACACCCAGTTTTATATCCTCTTGTGACTTTTCATGTAATACAAAAGCACTTCACTGTTACCAATAACACCAACATTTTTAGAGACTATACAGCATTCAATCACATGAGGTGCCAGTTTTCCGGCTATGCCCCTACTGCTTGTTTTTCCTCTACTGTTTTCTATCCAATATGCATAATGCTGCAACAAATTCCTTCACTGACCCAGCATTTTTCCGTATTTATATTCACCATTGGAATACATAAGGGGGTCTGTCCCCTGCAATCACAGTGCTGAACAACTTTAATATTAGCAAGAATTTAAGAAAACCCGCTTCCACAGGCCATTTGATTCTCTTTACTCCACTATACAGTAACCCACACTAAGCAAAATTAAAACATTCCAAATCTTGCTATCTGAACACAAATCCAACATGCACAAAATTAACTTTGCAGGCTGAGGTTCTCTACACTTAAGAAGTATGACATGGCAACCAGTTCTAGTTATCTTTTTTAAATAACAAAAGCAAAGGAAAAGGATGATAACAAAGTCTGGGGACTTAGGTAGAGACTGAGGTAACCCTAAGACCCAGGGCCTATCACTGGGTTAAGAAGGCTGAATAACAACTTAGTACAAGAGGTTAATTCTGGGGACAGGAGAATGCTGCCCAGAAAGCGTGGAGTCTGAGACAGAGCTCCCTGTGGCCACAGGCCTAGCCCTCTGTGGGGCTGGCCACAATCCTTCCCCTGCCTCAGGAAGCCCTGGACTTCATCTGTTAGTGAGTTATTAGTTAAGCCAATGAAGAATGACAAAGTAAGTCAAAGCTTAGAGGGCATGCCAACTTCCTTCAGGTAAGTGAAGCACTGTCCTGAAAGGGAGTGGGCGCTCACCAGTGGCCTCCAGGCAGTACTGCGGCCGAGCAGGAGCTGCGTGCAGCAGTTAGGGACACCTGCTGACTGGGGATGCGGTGCGTGCCATGCACTTCCTCTGAGCTGAACCACACTACATGCTCGCTGCCTTCCAGGACAGCCTGTGTCTTGGTGGCACAGGTGCCCCTCTCACTGGGCAAACCGCACAAAGATGTGCACCCAAAGCTCAAAACATGGAGCCCTAAGCTTCTGAACTAACCTTGGGGAGGAAAAAAAATCACTTCACATGTAACAATTAGAATGCCATGTGTCTGCTCTACTTCAAGTCTGGGTGGGGACAGCAAGCCAAGATATGATGAAGTGATAGTAACGATGTGTCCCTAACAAAACCAGAGGAGGTTTGCCTAAAATCCGCCTTGTCTGAAAGATCCCCTACCAAACCACGGCTGCAGAGGGTGAGCTCCCTCCGGACGGAGGCGCAGGGCAGTCCTGACGGGGCACTCTCCGGGGGAAGCAGCAAGCGGGGCTCCTGCTGGGCTGCCCCCACCAGCCGCTGCCCGCTTCTGCTGATACCCACACTATGAAGTGGGCAAGACCACAGCCTGCCCCCCTCAGGAGGTGCTGCCCCCCTCACTAGCTTTCCTATGGCCTTCTCTCTATTTTTTGGTGTGACCTGCTGGCTACCATGCTTTGATTTATCTTCACTTATGAAAAGGATGTTCTAAAGAATCAGATCTAACTATGAAAAAATTAGAAGATGTTTTTTAAAAAAATCACATTTTACTCTTAATTAAGAAAAGAAAACTCCTGGGTAGGCCTCCTGTATTATTTTTTCCATGAATTTTCTAAAACTAAGGAAGTTTTAAAAGTTTGAAGTTTTATAAAGCAGCTACTTCTGATGTACATTTTTGGGTATTTATTATTTTCAAGTCAGCAGATTTATTTTTGGGAAGCTGAGTAGGTCAAGAATACCTAAAACAACCTGGTTTCTATTTAAAATACCCTAATCACTTTGTTAACTCAGAAGGAGAAAAAGATTACTTAAGAGGATTATTCAGGTTGAAGACAGGGCCCAGCATGGATATCTCACACAGAGCTGGTGATAATTACCCCGAAGGACAAAGAAATAGATTTCTTCCCACAGACGTGTGAAAACGTAGCCAAGTACTTGAGAGAAAGCTAACATGCAACATCAGACAGTACCCTCTCCTGACTCCAACAAAAATATGGTAACTGCGAAATAATTTGTTAAATCCAAACAAAAAAAGAAAGTTAACTTGAAAGGAACATTTACATGTCACAATCTCAAGACATTTTAACCAAAGGGATTTTATAGCCACGATGAATTCTGTTTTCTAGAGTCAGGAAAAGGGGGATCCCTTTTTCCCTTTCATGATTCTGGCAAAAGATGAACCACACATACGGGTAGAAAGCAGACATCAGGTACTATCCAGGGCAGGTGCTTTTATGAGGCGTTGTATTTCCAAAGTTTTAAGAGGGTCACTACAAAGTTAGTTAAAATGCAATATTGCTTTTATACATCCCGTTTCCAGGCACCATGGGGAAATGAAATGATGATTTAACTTTGTCGGAAATCCACTAGGTATAGAATTCTGTAGTTGGCGACATTCTCATGGACAGCAGAGGAGATTCAGGAGAGACAGGAGGCTCTGCCCAGCAGGAGCTGATTATCTAGGAAGGTGGGGTAGGGGGAGGAAGTTAGTGATAAGCTTCAGGACTCTGAGCAAATCAGGGAAGGACCTGTCATCCCTGTGCCCAGTCCTTGCTCAGAGCTTCTCATCCGGCATAGACCAATTAAGTGTTCGCTGGGCTGAACTGAATGATAGTATAAACCGAGTACAGAGAAAGAGGTCAGAGTTACCAAAATGTTTCCGGGTGGAACAGCTTCTAAAAGGCACCCAGAGGACCACAGGGTTTTTGCAAGATACCTCCACCTCGAGACCGTTGGGAAACAACTGTTCTCCAGTCCTTGGCAGCCCATCTTGCCTTGACTCAACAAGCATTTACTGATTACCTACAAATGTGCACACTGGGCTACACAATTCACCAACATCAAACCAAAAATGACCGCCCCACTTTGTGTGATGTCTGACAATGCTAAGGGTGTCTCATTGTCTTTCTAAGTTGCCCTTCTCTGTCATATTGAAGAGTGCAATGTATCTGCTGGAGCAAGAACCTTCAACAAGACCAGTTCTCCTGTTGTTCTTGCACATCTAAGATGCCCACCTTTGGTAGGTCCTTTCCTATTAAGCACAGCCTGCTGTTCCTCAGTAATGTTCAGCCGCCGAACCACGTCAGCCAGAGCCGATTTGAGCAGCTGGATGTCATCTTCTTGCATCTGGACTCGCTGCTCCAAAGAGGCGATGCGGTCTGTAACCTCCATGCTACTTGCAGCGGAAGCGCTGTCATCTACACCAACGAAAGGAACACGTGAGTCATTAAGTGTTTCCAGAGCAGTCTGACCAACACACATACACTGCACATCGCTATGACATAATATTTAAAAACTGAAGACAAACACTCTTATGTAGAAATCACGTGAAATCTTTTACTATGTAGAACTACAATGCCTCATTCTACCAGCCAGTCTTTTCATTCTCTGTGCATTTCAATTTTTAAAACCTGTGTTTTTAATTGCCATATATTTTTTGAGGCACAGGCCAACTTGTTATCTTTTCCATGATATCAGAGAACCTCAGAAGTACAGGGGATATTAGAATATATGTACTTCAACTTCCCACACATTGCAGAAATCCACTGCATGGTCCTCTAGCTTTTGTTCCAACAATGCTAAATGACAGGTAGTCAGATCATCACAAGGCCATACTCTCTACTGGTCAAGACTTTCAGCGATTGGCTATTCTGACAAAGCGATATGAGGGTCAAGTCTGTCTGGTAAGCATACCCTTATGCCAATAGCCATCACAGTTTCTTGCATAGAACCATTAATTCACAATTCCTTATAAAGATCTGCCAGGCCCTACAGGATCTTTCTTGCCTCTCCAGTCTTGTTCTGTATCATCCTTCTTCCCTTACCTCACCACGATCTGGCCACACTGACCTCCACCTCCTGCCTGTAGGGCATCTGCTATCGCCTTTCCTTGAGACATTTTTCAACCATCTTTTTGGAAGACCAAATTATTCTGTTCTTTAGGCCTCTACTCAAATGGGGGCTCTTCATAACTTTCCTAACAACCTTACCTAAAGTTGTTCCATCAACTTTACTTCTTCCTTTCGTAGCATTACTACAAACTATAATTGTCTTGTCTGTTGCCTAACTGAAATACAAGTCTCATGGAGTCGTTTCTGCTTCCAGGCATGACAGACTCCTCTCAGACAGCATCAGCCCCCTATAGAAAGCAATTATTAAGTCTGGAAATTATGCAAAGACAACTGCCTGAAAGTACTGGAGAGTGAACACAGGCATATGGGCTCTGGTAAGGAGTTTACCCTCACTCAGTGGAGGGCAAATGGGGAACTATACAAGTAAATGTCCTCTTTTGCGGCTGTTAGCCTGAGGCTAAGCGGTGCACACCATGGGGACTGAGGACCTGGGGAGAACCGCATTGTCTTTTTGTCCTGAAAAACCAAAAAATGAAGTCAAAAAACTGTGAACACTGAAGAGAGTGAGGAAATCCCAGAAGGGAAAAAGCCAGCAAAGGGGATCCCCAAACTCTGTCTCTTCACATCTCTGACCGACCTGTGAATCACACAGCACACAGCAGACTTGAGCACCCCAGCTAATGGCGGAAGATGAGCGGTGAGGCTGGGGCTGCTGCACGTCTGCAGTTCCAGTCCCACCAAGAAAACCACCCACTAAGACAAAGGAAGCAGCCCTCAGCAGAGAAGGACGACGGGATACAGAATCTCCACAATCTGACACTTGCAATATCCAGGATCCAATCCAAAATTACTCAACACACAAAGAATCAAGAAATTTCTCAAGAGAAAAGAAAATAAACTGAGTCCAACTCCAAAATGAGTTAAATATTGGAACAGATAGGAAATTTAAAATTGATATTATAACTATCCTTTATAAATAAGGGTATTTTCAATGAATAAACATTTCAGCAGAGAAGTGAGAAGTCTCAGCAGAGACACAGAAACAAAAAATGAACCAAGTGGAAATTCTATAACTGAGAAATATAATTTCTGAAATAAGGAATTTACCAAATGGACCTAACAGCTGCATGGACCTGACAGGAAGGACCAAGCAAACCTGAAGACAGAAAACAGGAGTATCCAAGGGGAAGAACACAGAGGAAAAAACTTGGGGAAAAAACCCAATAGAGCCGTGGGGATGTTAGATGATCTCAAAGAGCCCAGCATACGCTTGACTAGAACATAAGAAGAGGGAACAGGGCAGAAAAAAATAACTGAAAAATAACAGCCCCAAAGCCCCAAATTCAATGAAGGACAGAAATGTACAAATGCTAACACGTTACAAAATGCTACACAAATGCCAAGGAAAACAAACACAAAGAAACCCCGCCTCAAGATACATATAACCAAACTGCTGAAAACCACAGGTAAGGTGCACTTTCTAAGAGCAGCAAGAGCAACTTGACCTGTTAGAGGCAGGGGAGCAGCGATCTGATTAACAGTTGACTTCTTGTTATAAACCATGGGGACTGGGAGAAAGTGAAACATCTTTAAAGCACTGAATGGAAAATATTCAGCCCCAAATTCTATATCCAGCAGAAATATCCTCCAAGAATAAAGGCAAAATAAAGACATCTTCAGATAAATGAAACCTGAAAGAATTCTTCACCAGTAGATCTGCATTACAAGAAATGCCAAAGGAAGTCCTTCAGAGCAAAGGGAAATCATGTAAGATGGAAACTCAGACCCTCAGGAAAAAGTGAAGAGCACTGGAAATGATAAATGTCTGATGAGTTCAAGACTTTTTTTTCACTTTTCATTTTCCTCTTAATGTTCTTATAAATCTTTAAGCTTTATAATATGAAAACTATAATGCTGTCTTATAGAGTTTAAAAGGTATGTATATGTAATACATATAACCACTGTAACATAAAGGGTGGGAAGGATATGGATCTATACATTATTAACTATAAGGGATCTATGAAAAGTTAAAGATGTACATTGTAATTCCTAGGGAATACTAAAGAATAATGCAAAGAAGTATAATTAAAACCACAGGAATATTAAATTATAATTCTATATTCAAGAAATCCCAAAGCAAAAAGGAAAGAGGAAGAGAGGAACAAAAAAGAGAGACAAGTAGAAAACAAAAACCTGAAATGATAAGCCCAAACTTAACATAGAAATAATTACATTAAATGCTACATTAAAGTAATAATGACATTAAAAATATTAATTAAAAGGCACAGAATGTCAGAGAAAAAAGCCAGAACCAACTCTCTGCTGCCTACAAGACACACATTTTAAATACAAAGACACAGACAGGTTGACTGTAAATGAATGGAGAAAAGATAGAGCATGTAAACAGTAAGCATAAAAAGGCAGAAGTGGCAATGTTAATATCAGATAAAATAGATATCAAATCAAATGTATTACCAGAGATAAAGAGAACCATTTCATAAAGAAAAAAAAATCAATTTATCAGGACAAGAGAATCATAAACATGCCCAATAATAGAGCTTGAAAATACACGAAACAAAAATGGACAGAATTAAAGTGAGAGACAGACAAATTAACAATTATTACTGAAGATTTGAACACTCTTCTCTCAGCAACTGATGGGACAACTAATTAAAAAATTCAGTAAAGACACAGAAGATCTGAACAACACTATAAACCACTTTGACTTAATATGCATAGAAAATCACAACCAACAGTGGTAGTGAACATGGTACATTTACCAGGACACATCATTTTCTGGGCCATAAAACAAGCCTGGATAAACTAAAAAGACAGAAACAGAATGTTCTCTGTCCACAGCAGCATTAAATTAGAAATCAAAAGCAATCAGAGAACCAGGAAAACCCCTACACTTAAGAAATTAAACAACACACTTGTAAAATAACCATTTGGCTAAAGAAGACATCTCAGAAGAAATTAGAATATATTCTTAATTGAATGGTAATGAAAATGTAACATATCAAAATGTGTGGGTTACAGCTAAAGCAGGTCTTTGAGGAAAATTAATAGCTTTGAATCCCTTTATTAGAAAATGAGAGAATTCTCAAATCAATGATACTCAGTTTTTGCATTAAGTAACTAGAAGAAGAGCAAATAAATCCAAATCATGCAAAGGGAAGGGAAAGACAAAGAGCTGAAATGAAATAAAACGCAGACAAACAATGAAGAATATCAATGAAATCAGAAGCTCGCTATCTGAAAACATTAAATGTAAGCTCCATGAAAGCAAAGATCTTTTCTGCTGGTTCAATGCTCTATTCTCCCAATATGTAACACATAGTAGTAACTAAATAAATATTTGGTAAATGAATGAATAAATAGATAAGCTGGTATATCTATTAAGAAGCATGCATCAAATTGGTTGCTGGGGACATAAAAATGATCATTTTACACAGTTATCCTTAAGAAGCTCTCTGTTTAGGAGAGAAGACACATGTCCACAAATTTCTAAAATAATTTAAGTTCTATAATTGAGAAATGTAAAAGTGATAAGTAAACACAGAGAAGGGGATATTACTTGTGTTTGGAAAAACAGGAGCAAGTCAAGATTGGCCTTAACTGATAAAAACATTGACCAGGTGGAAAAGCAAGAAGAATGGCATTCTGGGCAAAGGAAACAATTTAAACAAAAACATGGAAATATCAAAGGATAAGGAATATTCAGATAATCATAGGCCTTGAAATTAAAATCCACCATCTTATAATACCTACTTGTACATACAATAATTCTATCTTGCACCTAAATTTGATCTCTATCAACATTTCAAGGAACAGATAATTGTTTCATACAGAGAAATATTTTCAAGTGTGTCTATGGCACTCCTAAGAGAATAACAGATATTCAATATCTGATAACCCCAAGAACCACTGAACACTCCCATACATCTACAACTGTTAAGCTCTTATGAAGAAAATATTGTATAACTCTTCTAAAAATATATAATAGACATATCTCTTTAGAGAAATCAAATTGTGAGGTAAGAATTTGCAAATACTTCTCCTCTTCCTAGAAAAAGATATTCCATTCTTTATGCTCTTAATGGAAGATTCACATTGTTTCAGTTAAGAATACTGGTGGGTATATGGGTATGTCCTTTTTCTCTCTCTCTCCCTGTTGATTAAGACATATAAAGAGCTTAAAAAACCCAACAGTGAAAAAACAGATAACCCAATTAAAAAACAGACAAAAGATAAAAACACCTTGAGTATCTTGAAGTATCCTGAGTAGATCACCAAAGTGCAAATAGGCTCATGAAAACATGTTCAACATCAGTAGCCACTATGGAAATGCAAATGATTAAATCCACCATGAGATATCTCTAATTAGAATAGCTAAGAAACAAAATACAGACAAAAAAATGCAGAAAGAACATGGAGCAAATGAAACTATCTGATATTGCACATAAGATGGTCTGGTCACTCTGGAAAACAGATTTACAGTTTCTTATAAAGTTAAACATACACTTACCATATGACCTAACAATCCCTAAGTACTTACTCTAGAGAAATGAAGACTCACATTCATACAAAACACTGTACACCAATACTTACAGTGGCACAATTCGTACTTGGTAAATACTGGAAACAACTCAAAGAAATCAAAGGTGATATACCCCTACAGTGGACTACTACTCTGTAATGAAAAGGAATGAACTATTGATACACGCAATGATTTGGATGGAACTCGAGGGCATTACACCGAGTGAAGAAAGCTAGTCTCAAAAAGATTACACCCTTTACTGATTCCATTTATATGACATTCTCCAAAAGACAAAACTCCAGTGAGAGAATAGATCAGAGGTGGCCAAGGATTGGGGTGGGGGGCACAACACAAGGGAGTTTTGGGGATGATGGAAATGTTCTGTATCTTGCTGTTGGTGGTAGTTACACAAATCTATGCTGTGTTAAAATGCATAGAATTGTCCCCCAAAAGCAGGTGGGTTGAATGGTAACATAAAAAGTAAAATAACTTTCTGAGAGGTCAGGTGAGATAAGGTTTACCCATTGGCTTTGTCAATTACTGGTTGTTGTGTTTTTCTTGCTGAAGTTAGTTGCTATCATACCATGAGATCTCAGCAAAGAAGTATTTCAATGAAAACTGAATACTCGTTGCTCACTGGAAAGAGACCATCCTTAAGTTCTATGTAACAACTTGTGAACAGACAGCAGTTCTGTGGAATATCTCCATTTGTCCTTTGAATGGAGAGGAAGGCAGGGAAGTCTCACTTCATAATGGCAGTCCATTCGGAAGGGAGAAGTAGGGGGGATAAAGAGGTATTTGACAGATATCTTCCCTTGGAGGAGCAATTAAACAGCTGAATAAAATCTTCTACCATGTGACTACAAGATGGGAGGGCAGACATGTGTGACAACTGTGCTGTGGGAGCCTGGGCCATGGCAGACCTAACGGGGAGTCCCCAGCCTCCTCCCACTGAGATGGGAGAAGCCATTCTAGAGCTAAGTTTGCGATAGAAAGTACTTGCAGAAAAGGCGTACACTACAGTCATTAACAGTGTGGGCTCTGGAGTTAAGTACCTGGTTCGAATCCTAGCCCTGTTACTTACTAGCTGGGTGACAAAGGGCAAATTATTTAATTGTCACATGCCTCAGCTTCCCCGTTTGGAAAATAGGGACAGCAGTTATCTACCTCATAGGGCTGTTGTAATATTAAATGAGTTAACATGTGTAGAACACTTAGGATATATTTTTGCATATAGTAAATGCCTTATAAGTGTAAGCTATTATTATTATCACTTGGTAATAAAAAGGTAAATTCAAATTTAATGGTTCCTTCAAAATTCATATGTGCTGTCTGAACATTGCTATGCAAAAGAGCATTGAAAAATTACCTAGAAACTAGTGTTTTGTTAGTAATATGTTTCTAAATCGTATGTGTTTTCTGCATAGAGAATCATCCATTTCTACGGCTGTTGGGTTGGTCGAGCAGATAGCAGCTGTGAGAGATGCGCACACATTCACTGCTGGGACCTGAGCACAGTACTGAAAAGGAACAACTATCATACAACCTTGCATTTTCAAATTGGTATTCTATACAATTTTATATACAAAATTATGTGTGATTATATAATAACATACCAAGTATGATAAGGCAGGCCTCATCTTTGTCCTACATTATGACAGAGAACATAAGCCAAGTGTCAGTGTGGGCTCAGTCTGCTCTGTAGACGGCTTTAATAACACTGCCTAAATCAGACTCTGGTTTAATTATATTGCCATGGTTGTATGGGAGAAAGTCTGATTTTAGTATTTTACAAAAAACCCCAAACCCCAAATACAAAGCCCCAATCATTTCAGTATCTGCCTTCAACACAAGTGATTAAAAACTGAACTGATCCGCTTATGAGCACCTCCATCTGTGAGATTTGCTGGTGTTTTCCCTACCACACAACCTCAGTGCTTTTCAGACCCTGCCGGATGGTTGCTTTAACCTGTAATGGACTGACCGTCTTACTTCTGCCCCTGCAGGCAGCTGCTCTCAAGAACAGACCGGGGGCCTTCTGGGCAGCAGCGGGAGCTGCCTGAAGTTCTTAACCTTCTTGTGCATAGAGGAGGCCAGTGTGGGTCAAATGACTTTACACTCCAATTCAGAGGGAAAAAACTGATTAGCATAACGAAAAACAAAACACGGCCTGGTTCAACCAACACAAACCGTTTCCAACCTCTGAGTACGTCACAGGATTCCACAGCGCAAGACGGGAGAGTTCATCTGAATTCATCAAAGAGAGCCTCACTCGGGTGGGAATCGAACCTTCCCAAGTTATTCATTTCAAAGTACTTTTCATTCCTATAACTCTAAAATGTATCCATGGAGGTCATTAAAATGTCAACAGTGCGGCTGCCTGTATCTTTTTCTCCAAGTTATCAGATTCTTGCCAAGCATCACTGCACTTTGTGGAGTCAGGGGAAATCTCTGTATTCCTACCTCTCGGGTTTTTCAAACTTCCGTATGAACTAGAACTCCTGGCTGGAGCTGGGGCCCCTGCTCATTTCCTTAGGAAGGCGTGGGGATCCATTTATACATGACAGGGAGGGTGTCCCTTCGCCTCTGTATCAGGTACTCTCAGCGATCGTGCTGCACAAGCTGACCCTTTGGGTTGAGCGGAGATGGCATTTTGTCTGAAGTAGGTGCAGCCCACCGCAGTTGCAGGCCCTCCATGCACTGTCCTAGCAGTCTGCCCTAAAAGGTGCTCTGTGTCCTCTACTGGCAATGACATTCTTAGGACTACAAACCCCCGCTTTGTGGCATTTTGTCAAGGTCCAAACACTGCTGAGATAACTAGTCCTCAAACAGGCTGATAATCGGTGTTACCTGTACTGGACTGTCTGGACCCTGGGGCTTCAGAAACAACCACTGACTGGGATTCAAATCGGGCAGGTTCAATACCTGGGTCTGTCATTTATTAGCTGTGTGACCTTGACAAATGACCACTCCAGGAATAATGCCACCTGTCTTTCAGAAGTGCTTGTGAGGATAAATATTAATCTATTTAAACATCTATTAAGTGATGGCAAATAAGTGCTCAAATGCTCCACACAAACAATAGTTTACTGTTAGTTTAGTTCCTTGTTGTTTGTAATAGCAAAAAGCAAACACTGGCCTTCAGTGAAATCAACATTAACAAGAGTTATCGAACAAATTCTGTGAGTCCTGTGCAGTGCTTGGACCAACAGAGGGACCTAGAATAGAGTAAAAGGTGCCATTGCTGCCTCTGATGCACCCCTGGCCAAGCTGAGGAAATGCAGCATTAACCTTAAGATGAAGAATAGTTCACCAGCTGTCTCACGTGATAGCGCCTCATCAGGATGGACAGAATGGACAGAGCATCACACCCACAGACCCCTCAGACTTGCCCTCATGAGAACCGAGCCAATGCCAGCTTCCTTCTCAGTGTGAAGTGATGTCATGGGCCCAGGCAGGTCCTATATCACCCCTGGGTCCACAGGCAAAAAGATGACCTTGCACTCTGCCCTTGCCCTTGACCTTCATGTGGCTATTTCAGGCTATGACTCTGAAGCTGAGTTACAGTTTTACAGTCAAAAGGGGCACAAAAGATCTTCAGGTAACCTGTTTTACTTTTATCTCAAAGGCAAGGGAAGTGCACTTTGTCCTCTATTCCCATGATTATCTCCTCATCCAGGAATAAACAGACTCCTGACTCTAACAATCTGGGGATGCAAAGATACTGCTGTCTGAGCAATGTTTGGGAGGCCAGAGGGGGCCTATTAATCTCAGCAGGTTAACTGGAACCTGCCCCTTTACCTTGAGATGGTCTCACCTCCTTCCCCTAATTATCTGAATCAGTAAGGCTGGCACCAGAACTGTGCCAGCTGCCCTTTACCCCGCCCACTCTGTGCCAGACCCTGTCCCTCTAGGTGTCACCTCCAATCCACACACCCCCGACTGAGGGGTGCCCCCCCCCCAGTTCTCAGATGAGGGTAGAGACCTTAGGTTCCTGTCCAGCTCACCTAAAGTCATGCAGCTAGGAAGCCGCAAGCCGAGGGCTCCCTGGAAAGCCTCCACTCTTTCCCCGCCATCGTGTCGTCTACCAAGTGACAAGTATTCAGTCCAGTGGGGCCTGCATGCTGCTATGCAAACTACTGATAGAATTTTTGCATCATTTTACCTCTGCCAAAATATTAAACAAATTTTATTTAGAAAAAAGATGTTATTACAGGGTTTTATAACCAATCATACAAGCAATAATGACCTTTCACTCAGTAATTTGCAGATAAACATTTCATATAAAAACTGGCCTTCCATATTACACATTGCTTGCAGAAAAGTGACATTGCCATTCTCTGAACCATTCTAGAGCATCCAACAGCAAAGAAACAGAAACGGTGTAGAGAAGCAATATGTATCTTAAAATACATATTTTAAGGCCTGGATTTCAGCCCTACTGTCAGATTTGCAGCCCTGTCCACCACTCCTGGCTGGAGGGTTCCAGCTTTATTTCTGTTCCAAGGCTCCGGCTCTCCTTTGCTCCTCTGGGTCAGCCTGGAGCTCTGAGTCCTTGCTCATTTCTGGCAGGGCCTGCCATTTGAGCTCTGGCTCTGAAACTCATCACTTCATACAAGATTGTAAGAGTCGACCCTAGTCATTAGTAAGCCCGTCTCAACGGATCCTTCATATACTCGACTGTGAAACAGTTCTATAACAGCCCTTGACTGATACAAAAGGGCTGCCATTGCCTGTTAATTAAAGGAACTTCAGCAGAGCCTCTTGAACCTGGAAAGAAATGGAATGAAGATCTTTTATGAATCTTAGGTTGGGAAATAGTGGTGTTGGAGACCAGAAAAAAACACATCAGATCACCCTAAGCAGCAACATTTAGCTATGCTGAATTTAGATGACATGGAGTTTAAAGCTAACAAACTTTCTGTTCAATTCAATACGTTACTGAGCTTCCTCCTGGGCCAGACTTACTGCCGGGCAACGTAATCAACACTGCGGCCTTCCGCATCTTAGGGAGCTCGTCTAGCAGAGGAGAGACCGGTTAACAAATAACCATCACAGAAACATGGGGACACAGATGCAGGGCAGCTAAACAGTCCCCATGTTGCCCCAAATCACAAGCTTGGTGAAAAGCCCAGCCAGAGATGCGGATGAGGAGCAGGCACGCCGAGATCAAAACACAGATGAAGGAGGAAGAGCAGGATGTCAGGTGAGCTACTGGGTTTCAATTACACCTGGCAGGAGAGGAAGAGTGAGAGCGCTTACAGAGAGAACTGCCTTGAAATTCTCTAGTTAATTAACTTTACCTTGAAATATACTCTAATTTCATTGCCTAACCATATTTATCAAGCCAACAAAGGCTTCCCACGGAACCTTGAGATCCCCTGAAGTATTTGGAATATTTATTTAACACCACACACATACACACACACTACACACCCAGACACCATGCAGTGCAGATACACACCACCCCCTATGTTTGCAGAACTAATTTTGTTTCCTTGTTTCCATCAGAAACTGAAAGACCTGGGCACTTTAAAGTTGTTAGTACCATTTTTTCTACTTTACAGCTTGGAAGCAAACAAGAGATGCTGCACTGAGCAGAAAAGAAACTTCCAGTAACATGTGAAGCAATATACTTTAAATTCGTCCTCTGCTCTGATGTTCAGTACCAGAAGCACTAAGGGAGAACGGCACACCCACCCTCTGGGACAGCTGGGACGGGGTGGGATCGGGGGAAAGACTAAAGCTTTCTAATCACCTAGCAAGTCATGCAGGACTGCTAAATCCTAACCATAAAAGGAAAGATGAAATCATGGACATGGGCAAGACAGAGCAGACCAAACCGTGAGCACTGGGTGGACTGGAAAGGGACCTAGCGCTGCAGTCTCAGTTTTATTTTACCAGGACACTATTGTAATATTCTCTTCTCATATTTGTTGTTCACTTCTAGATGTTAGTTCCTAAGCTGATTTACCAAAAAGTACCTAAAAAGGTAAATTTAATAAAGTTTTATTTGATACGATGGTTTCACAATCTTTCGGCAAAAAAGGTAAAGTAAAAGCTATTCCTATCTTAATTTTTTTCTATTAATTTCCATTAGTATAAAAATTTTCTATTTAAAGTACTGTACAGTTACATTACCCAATACTGGCTGTCTTCGAGACTGAATAGTTTTGATCAGTTTCAGACAATATTCCCTTGCATGAGAGCCTGTCCCTTAATAGTTGGGATGAAAGTCAGAAAAACACAATTTAAATGGTTTAAAATCTACCAATTAGGCTAAAGCCAAAAACTGCTTCTGTAGGATAAAACTTTGTAAAACATACTGAAGCTAGTGGTCCATCTTCAGGATAATACAGTAGATGTGTTTGGCTCATGAAAGACATCAAAACTGAAAAGACCTAGGTTCTCCCTGTAGGGTTCTCTTTCAGGTTCCTATCAAAAAAGTGGGGCTGCAACATTCTAAGGTTAGAATCTAAAGGAAGGTTTGAGTTTTAACCTCTACCACCCACATTCCTTTTTTGTGATCATTGTTACTGTAAAACTTCTTCTTTGTCCTTTCTTACTGACACTGTGTAACTACTGTTTTTACCAGTGTTATCAATTCCTGAGTCCAGCCAAGATGGAGTTACAGTTCCTACCTAAAGCAGTTAAAGGAACAGACAAAATATATTACACAAAAGTTTTCAGGACATTGGATATCAGACAATGAAGGACACTGATTGCTCAGAGACGGTCAGCGAGGGGACCCTCCCACTGCCCCGGCACACGGCCTAGGGGCTTTCCAGGAGAGGTGCAGGGAGGGGAGCCCAGGGGGAGCCTGGAGGTCTCCCTGAGTTGGGCAGATAGAGCCTGAAGTCAAGAAACGCCAAGACAACCGGAGCCCAGAGTTCAGGGCCTGCAGAGGAGGCAGAGAGAGGAGGTACATCTCTGGGATTCGGCAGAGAGCACCCCCGGGGCCTCAGCTAGGCACTGATTGGCACTTACGTGAAGAAGTTATCCAGGCTAGGTAAAGGACCATCCAAAAAGAACAGAACAATCACCAGTGATCACACAGGGCTAGGAATAGTTCCTGCCACCATCAGCCAGGGTAGAAAACCACATAGTCCACAGAGCACTGGGTAGAGAACTCAGACGATCTTATCAGACTAAACACTACTCCCGTTCCCCCTAACCAAGCTTAAGAGCAGGAAACAACAGGATCACACTGTTCGAAGTAACTTAACCACATCCCAAAACCAAGTTCAAAAGTATTATCAAAGTATGGAGTATCCCAGCTCCCAACCAGGTAAAATTCACAATGTCTGATATGCAATAAAAAATCACCAGGCATTCAAAGAAGAAGGAAAATATGACTCACAATAAGGGAAAGAACTGACAAAACAAAACTAACCCAGAAATGATACAGATGATAGAGTTAGTAGACAAGGGAAATTAAATGGTTACTATAACTGTATTACATACATTCAAGAAGCCAGAGGAAAGATTTAATAGGATATGTAGACACATGGAAGATACAGATTTTTTTAAAGTTGAACTTCTTGAGATGAAAACTGTAAAATACTGGATGAGACTAACTAAAAAGATCAGTGAGCATAAAGGAATCACAGCAGAAACTATCCAAAAGGAAATATATAGAGAAAACTGACTAGAGAGAGAGAATATGAGACTAGAACACCAGGGAGCTTGTAAGACAACCTCAAGTATCCTACTGTGTGACACAAGTCCCTAAAAGAGAAGAAAGGAGGAACAAAAACTAATCAGAGAAAGAATGGCTCAAGTTTTTCCAAATTTGATGAAAACTATAAATCCACAGACCAAGAAGCTCAATGAATCCCAAGCACAAGAAACATGAAGAAAATGACACCAAGGCAGGACAAAATCAAGTTGCCTGAGACCAGTGATAAAGAGAAAGCCTGGCAAACTAGGAACACAGAATTCCCTCAACTTGATAAGGAACATCTGCAAAAAGTCTACAGTTACCATCACACTTACTGGTGAAAACCTGGACGCCTCCCCTCACAGAGTGGGAACCGAGAATGTCCCCTCTCACGGCTCCTAGTCAACCTCCTATTGAAAAGTTCCAGCAAGTGCATGACAAGAAAAGGAAGCAAATGGTATACACTTTGGGAAAGAAGAAACAAAACTGTTTGCCAGATGACATGATTTTCTATGTAGAAAACTCCAAGGAATTGACAAAAACTTCCAGAATAAGTGATTATAACAAGACTGCATGACACCAGGTTAATATACAGAAGTCCACTGCTTTCCTCTATACCAAGTGGAACTTGAAATTTAGAAATACCATTTATTAGCTCCAAAATGAAATACTTAGATATACATCTAGCAAAACATGTGCAGGACCTCTATGCAGAAAACTGTAAAATTATGATGAAAGAAATTTTTTAAAGATCTAAAGAAATGGAGAGATATTCCATGTTCATGGAGAAAGACAAATACCAAATGATTTCACTCATTTGTGGGGTGTAACAACAAAGCAAATCTGAAGGAACAAAACAGCAGCAGACTCACAGACTCTAAGAAGGGACTAGTGGTTACCAAAGGGGAGGGTTGTGGGAAGGTGGGTGGGAAGGGAGGGAGAAGGGGATTAATGGGCATTATGATTAGCACACACAATGTAGGAGGGATCACAGGGAAGGCAGTTTAGCACAGAGAAGACAAATAGTGACTCTATAGCATCTTACTATGCTGATGGACAGTGACTGCAATGGAGGCTGGTGGGGGGACTAATAATATGGATGATTGTTGAAACCACAATGTTGCTCATGTGAATGCTTCATAAGATTGTGTATCAATGATAACTTAATTTTAAAAAAATAATTACATTGTACAGCTACAGGAATCATCATGCTACTGATCAAGGAACAGACACACAGACCAATGGGACAGAACGGAGACCAGAGAGAGAGCGTGCAAATATAGTCAAGATCTCTGGTACAGGGGTGAAGGCAAGTCAATGAGGCAAGGACAGTATTTTCAACAAATAGTGCTGGAACAACTCAATGTCCACGAGCAAAAAAAAAAAAAAATCTAGACACACATCTTAAGCCTTTCACAAAAATTAACTCAAATTAGATAGAAAGGGGAATTGGTATTTTGATCTGAGTGAACACAAAAACACACAATGTATCAAAACTTGTAGCATGCAGCTAAAACAGCTCTTAGAATTTTACAGCACTGAACACCTACATTAGAAAAGAAAAAAGAAAGAGGAGGAGGTGAAGGAAAATGACCTCAGCTTCGACCTTCAGAAACCCAAAGTAGACAGAAGAAAGGAAGTAATAATACACATCAAGGAGTAAGTCAGTGGAACAGGATAAAAAATGCTAGAGAACAATGAAACCAAAAGTTGGTCCTTTAAGACAATAAATAAAATGGGACAAACCTGTACCAAAATTAATCAGGGAAAAAAGAGAAAGGACACAAAAATAGTATCAGGAATAAGAGGTGACATCACTATAGATCTACAGATATTCAAAGGATAATAAGGGAATATTAAGAACAACTTTATACCAATAAATTCAATAACTTAGACAAAATATACAAAGTCTCTGGAAGACAAAACTACCAAAGCTCATGCAAGAATAGACAATCTAAATAACATTATTAAAGAAACTGAGTTTATAGTTAAAAACCTTTCCACAAAGAAAACCTTAAATGTAGGTAATTCCGCTGGTGGATTCTACCAAACATTTCAGGAAGAAATAATACCAATTCTTCACAAACTCTTACAGATAATTGAATAGAAGGAAATATTTCTCAACTCATCTATTAGGCCAGCATTATTTTAATGTCAAAGTCAGACAAATACATTACAAAAAAAGTGTTGGTTACTATGTAGGACAACTGAATATCTGCTACACTGCTGCAAGAATGGGAAATGGTACAACCACTTTGGAAACCAGTTAACCCCACACCACTGTTCTAGCCAACCATGCCACTCCCAGGTATTTGCCCAAGAGAGATGAAAGCCTATGTTCATACAAAGACTTGGACACAAATATTCAAGGCAGCTTTGTTTGTAAGAGCTAAAGAGAATGTCTAAGTGAATACAAAAACTGTGGTACGTCCACACAATGGATATACTACTCAGTAACAAAAACATTTTAATACTGATACATCTCAAAATAGTTATGCTAAGTTAAAGAAGCCAGAAAATATCGAGTACATGCTGTGTGATCCACTTACATAAAATTACACAAGATGCAAACTAATCTATAGTGGCAGATCGGTGGCGGAGCGGAGCGGGAAACAGGGACGATGAAGGGGCACAAAGGAACTGCAGGGAAGATGAACATAGTCATTACCTTAATGGTGGCTATGGTTTCACTGATATATGCATATGTCAAAACTTATCAAATTGTTCATTCAAATATGTTCAGATGATTGTATGTCAATGATATTTCTGGAAAGCTTTATTTTTTTAAGGGGAGTGAAACAACAACAAAAACAAATAAAAACAACCCTGCTGTCTTTCAGCAAAAGAAGGAAAAAAGTTATATATATTTTAATGATTCCAGAAAATCTACTCAAGTGGCACAAGATATCAAAAGTCCTTCATATAATGAGGGAGGATACAAAAAAGTAAGAAAATATTCAGCTCGAACAAAGAAAGGAAAAAGATAAATTGGACTGTTGCTCAGCCAAAAGGTTATAGTAGACTTTTTCTTAATGGACCTTTAAAAAAAAAGAAAAGTATTTTTAAACAAGCCAGTGCTACATCTGCAGGGCAGAGCAGAGCTACATTCTCCCTCTTTGCCCCCACACCCCACAATTTCACTCTTGTGTACCAGATTTTAACAGCCCGTTGGAAATTCCTCATTCCAAATTCTACAAGAGCCCACCCCTCAGGCTCACAGCTGCTGAGGGTCTAACGGGAGCAGGCCAAGGGGCCCAGGGCTCAGGTCAGGGGGCCACCAGCTGCGTTTCCACAGTACCTGTCCCTGAGGGCTGCTGCACTCCCTGCCCAGCTCTTTCCAGAGAGACCTCAGACAGCGAGACTGATCTTAAACAACCAACTAAACCATTCGGCAGCAGAATACTCAGATCCATCCAGGAAGACATTTGCTTCCACATTCAAAACCCTGCTTCCCACCCCATACGAAAAATACATCGGCAAACACTGCCCCCAGTACACTTCCATGACATTGTCACTTGCAAAGAGCATTCAAGGAATAAAAAGTGACAATGTAGCTCTCTAATTTCTTCAGTGTACATGAAAAGGATATTTGTACATTTGAGTTGCAGCATTTTCCAAAGCAAAATTTTGCAGCTGATTCTTTATTCAAGTTCCATCTGAAGTTTAATCTGAAACATGAACCCTGGAAAAAAGAAAGTGGGAGAAAGCCAAGCAAGTGGGAGAAGGGAGGGACAGGAGATGACCAGAACAACCTTGTCATCTAGGGCCCTCAGAGAATAAGCTTCCTTGGAAAGCCAAGTTTTAGGTGGGCTACACTTTTTAAGGAGGATACTTTAAAAAGTTGCATTTGTTCTATAACAAAAGGATAAACAACCCAGTAAAAAAAAATGGGCAAAGGATTTGAAAAGATATTTCCCCAAAGAAGATGCACAAATGAAAGTGTTTGAAAAGATGCATAAGAACATGTTTAACGTCATTAGTCTCTATGGAATTTTAAGTCAAAACCACAATGACATACCCTTTCACACATTCCAGGATGGTAATAGCCAACAAACAGAAAGTAGCAAGTGCTGGTGAGGATGCAGAGAAACTGCACTCTGTACATTGTTGGTGGGAATGTGAAACGGTGTGGCCACTGTGGAATACAATGAGCTGGGTCCTCAAAAAGCTAAACACAGAATTACCATTCCACTCCTAGGGTAAGCACCCGAAAGAACTGAAAACGGGGAGTTGAACAGATACCTGTACGTACATGTATGTTCATAGCAGCATTAGTCACAATAATTGAAAGATGGAAATAGCCCAAGAGTCCACTAGCTGATGAATGGGTAAAGAAAAGGCGGTGTATCCATACAGCGGAATATTATTCAACCTTAAAAATCTCATGTGTGCTACAACATGGATGGAACTTGAAAACATTATGCCAAGTGAAATGAGCCAGTCTTAAAAGGACAAATACTGTATGACTGCACATACATGAAATATCTAAAACAGGGAATTGTACAGGCAGAGGCAGGTAAGAGGTTACCGCGGGCTTGGGGGGAAGGAGGGCTGGGGTTCCTGCTTCGTGGGTACAGAGCTTCTGTATGAGGCAATAAACAATCTTGGAAATAGATGGTGCTGGCTGCACAACACCGTGAATATAATTAGTGCCATCAAATTCTTATACTTAGAAATGGTTAAAATCGTAAATCTCGTTATATATATTTCACCACAATAAAAAAAGTACCAAATATGTTTTCAACCATTTTGAATGGCTGGCTTTCAAGAAAATGACACACTCATTCTTTCATTCATCTGCTTGGGCTCTGTACCAGAGGCTGTGCTGGGTGATGGAGACGTGGTCTGGTGGGCACAGATGGCAGCTCTGACAAAGATACCATGGCTGAGGAACGGGCACAGGCAGGGACCTTGCACAGGACTGAGGGTCTGGGAGGCTTCTGACCGTGGTGGCTGCGTTCTCAAGAACTCAGTGGAGTCAGCCACACAGCAGAGAAGGTGTTCAAAGGCATGCCCGGACTGTGTAAGAACTAGCAAGAGCTAACGAACTTGTCACTGTGTTCTTAAAATAAAGAAAATGAAATATTGGTGGACAATGAACATATAATGGTTTGGAACCATAAAGAAAAAGCACCACGGCTATAAGACATCTATGAAATCAAGGAATCAACACCCAGATGGCAAGCATGCCAGCTCCAATTCCTTCTTCTTCACAGACGAACACTGCAGAGGGTGCGCTCATTCACATGCACGCACCCCACGCACACCATGGGCCTCTGGGGTCAGACACTCTGCCGGCTGTTTATAGTGCTCATGCTGACCAGGTCCAGAAACTCCACGAGGGTGGATTAGTGTCCTCGGGCAGCTGTAACTAGTAGCACAGCTGGGGAGGCCTAATCAACAGACATTTATTCCTCACAGGCCTGCAGGCTGGGATCTGAGATCACCATGCGGGCAGGGCTGGTTTCTCCGGAGGCCTCTCTCCTCAGCGTGTAGGCAGCTGCCCTCTCCCTGTGTCTTCACAGGGTCGCCCCTCCGTACAAGCCTGTGTTCTGATCTCCCCTTCTTACAAGCACATCAGTCATATGGGATCAGCACCCACCCCAGGGACCTCATTTTAACTTAATCAACTCTTTAAAGACCCCATCTCCAAATACAGTCACGTTCTGAGGTAGTAGGGGCTAGCTGAATATATGGATCTGCTGCTCAGCTCACAGCAGATGGCAGTCACAGTACCCAGGCCTTCCAGGTCTGGACACTCTGTGAGGGTATTTACTCAGTCCCAGCACCTCCTGGGTGCAGCTGCTCTGCCAGGGTACAGCAGCCTGCCAAATGGCTCTCTGCGGAGCAGGGCTGTGGCTGCCTTCATCATTGTGCATTTACTTTGCACCTAGGATGTGTACAATGCCTGGTTTTGAACGAATTAAAAAATAAATGAATGGATTTACTGACACTCTCCACTCATTGAACTCAGTATCTGGAACTACCTTGAAGAGTCTTCTCCAGTGTTCTGACCACAGTCATGTTCTGTTTCTAGTCAATACAAAGTCCTTTATTCTGCAGAATGTTCCTGGTCACAACAGAGTCCCAACACACAGTCTGCTCCTGACTCATTGCCTCTCTTTGGCGTCAACACGGACTTCAGTTTTTTTCCCCTTCCAAAATGGAATCATGCTTATAAAAATCACTGAATTCTCAAATACCTTCTAAACAGTCATTTTTTGCCCTAAGGTTTTTTCCCAAGAAGCAGGGCAATATTACCTGTGGACATTAGCACTATGTTATATGGCGGTGGTGTTACTTAAGTCAACGAGCAAAGGCAAGTGTCCATTCATGATGCAACACACGCCCATTGCACAGGGCGGAGGGGGACATGGAAGGCCGGGACACATTGCTCAGAGTGCTGGTGCTCTGGCGACTGCTTCCGCCCCCTGGTAGCCGCTGGTCAACACTGGAACTGCAGCCCTCCTTGACCGGCGCTGGGTCATGCACACAACTTCACTGGAGCCCTGCTCAAAACCAAGGCATGGAAGCACACTTTAAGTGCAACAGACATTCCAGATGTTCAGCAGTCGGCCCTCACAAGGTGCTCAGTGAGTCAACATAATTTCTATTACTGTACAACCGTGTGCCAAGGGTTTTCAGCTGTTGTAGGTGCAGATCTCCTCTTGCTTACCGTAAAGCTGAGGCAAGACTTTCAAAACAGTCATAGCTTCTGTGAACAGAGATGCCTGATGTCTAAAACATTTGTTTTATAAGAAAGAACCTTCATTTTCCCTCCAACCAACGTGACTGTTGCCACTGCAGTCTGTAGAGCAGAATTCTGGGAACCTGTAAGTGGAAATCCATACACAGGGCAAGGGGCTGGCGAGAAGGTTATGAATTCAGTGACCTTGGGATAAGCTCCCGGGAAGTCCAGACAGTGCTCCAGGAGCTAAGGGCACCTGTTCCCCTCCTTCTGGAGCTTAGAGGCTGGGAGGGAAAAACACAGGAAAACAGAAACGTCCACAGATGAAGCTGGGGGCTGGAGCAAGGTGGGACTAAGGTCCTGGGGGAAAGAGAGGAAGCGGCCATGGTAGAAAGGACAAGACCCTCAGTCTGCACTTCCCAGCTGTGAGATACTGGGTGATTGCTTGTTCTCTCTGAGCCTGGGTCTCCTCCTTATTATAAATTACATTTATATTATAAGTGTTGTATATTACAAGTGTTACAGAGCAGAGTGAACATGAGAAATAATGCAGGGTGAGGTCCTTGGCCCCTAGCAGGTGCTCAAAAACCCACAGCTCTAGCTGCTATAGCTAGGGGCAATCAAGAAGAGCTTCCTGGAGGAAATGGCGCTTGATCCTGAGTGATACCCGGACAACCCGATCTAAGTCATCTCCTTCACAGTACTTCACACTACGAGGGTGCCGCGTTCATTTACTGGCATTCCTGATCACTGCCCCCTTCCCACTCAGAAGCAAGGACCTTTTTCTGTTGTTCTCTCCACTGCTCTTTCCTCAGAGCCAGGAGTGGGCTTGGCATGCTGAAGGCACTCAAATACATGTGGGAAGAATACGCAATCTAAGTGGCTGGGGTCACAGTGTTTCGTTCACTTCTACTGCGAGCAAGGCACTGGAGGGATATTATTCCATCACTCTGTCTGATGCTGTAGATAGAAATCAGGCTCAGGGAGGGTGTACCACTTGCAGACCCAAGGTCTCATGATGCCAAGCCCCGTGACACTCTACCACACCACAGTCCACCAGAAAAGGGCCCCAGCTCTGACACCCACGCTGGGACACGGCTCCAAAGAGGCCAGAGCAAGATCAACACAGCCGTGGCCAGCAAGGCCCACATACGGGGCAGGTGCTGCTGGGAGCCGGGAGCTAGCCCCCACATCAGGAGCTATTCTGCTGCCAGCAAGGTCTCCCAAGCGGCAATTTTATCAAAAGAAACTGAGTCAGTAAAAAGACACTAGGTACAAATCCTAAGCCAGCCTCCCCCACCAGCCCCTGGCACTGGCAGGCTTGGCGGATGGCGAGGCTCAAACTGGAAAGGCAGAGGGGGCCTTGTCTTCTTCCTGGAGGAGGGGGCTCCTGGAGGGCCCCGCACTCAGGCATGCGGGAGCCCGGCTCATCAAGGCTTTGATGCTTCAGTGTGCATCCAGGAAACACAGATGGACTGGCCTGGTGACAGCCAGTGTGTCTGGTGGGCAAAGCAGGCCAAGATGTGGGGGTGCTGAAACAGGAGAGGCTGGGGAGAGGCTTCCGCAGCCTGAAATGGGGACCCGAGGAATGGAAATAAGAAACGCAGTAGAGAGGAGAAGAGCAGAGAGCTGGCTAGCAAATCCATCCAAGTGACTTCCTCCACCGCTAACCTGAGGGAGCAAATTCAAGTTCAGTGGCCTTTACTGTGGGACACACATGACAACAGAAGGAAAATAAATGGCATTTAAAACAAAACAAACATGCTTGCCACAGTCCCTGGGCCTGGAAGCCCCAGCCCAAGGGGTGTGCTACAAGAGCTAAGAGAGGGAAGTGGGGGTGGGGGGAGAAATGAGAAGGTGAATAAAAGAAATCAAAGCAAGACCTAGAAGGGGTGAGGATGGATCTCCATTCCCCACCTCGCCCCCCAGCTGGGGGCTCACCCTCCTCGTGCTCCGGTGGGAACAGTCAAGATTTGTGACCCTAGCTGAATTATCATTCAAATGATGTTTGTGACAGCACTTTGAAAATGTTAATGTTCCTGTAAATATAAGGGATTGTTACTAGTGTTATTCAAAAACTGAGGGTTGTCAAATGATTATTCATCAGCTACCTGGGTCCCTCCTTACACACACACACACACACACACACACACACAGAGAATATTCTTTTATATAACTTCTGCATTCGATATTCAAAACTCAATAAAAAAAACTCCATTAATGATGGTGCTATAGTCTAAAAAGGTGTAATTTTTTAAAAAACAAGAACCCTACAATGACACATAGCCCTAATCACCATGAAGATATGTGCAGTCTGCTCTCTCCTGAGATGCCAGAGCGTCTATTCGCAATCATATGCAACCACCTCGCGGGCTGCAAAAAGCCTTTGTTCAAAAAAGAGCAACCCCGTCTCTCATTTCTGCACACCCGGCTGGCTGTCTGCTCCTATTACTCAGTGTTCCACTGTGATGTGCCATAATTTGAAGCTGTGCTTCCACCTGCCTTCTTGATTTACTGCCCTCCTGATAGGGAGAGAATATTCTAGTTATCTAACTTACTGCTAATGGCTTGTGGTTAGCCACAGAAGTATATTAGAGAACCGACATTTTAGCAAATAGAAATGCAATTGTAGACCCTAATCTACAAATCAGTGATTTTTAGATCTGCTCCTATTCCATTTCATCATTTGTTGTCACGTGGTATAGAATCCGTGCAGTTGGAAGAGACAAGTGTCCCCTTCCTCCTGCGCAGAAGGCAGATGGTGCGGATAGAAAGAGCCCCCAAAACACCCAGGTGAGGGCCATGTTACCCAAACAGGTAGTTCAGCCCCAGACCCCATTTCCTCATCTGTACAGCAGGGATAATGACCCTATTTCACAGGGTCACATTGCTGAGATGCTCAAATTTAAAGAGCTGGTACATAAAAGTAGGAAAATTTGTAAAGCTGATGCAAGAATCTCTTCTGCAATAACCATGTCTCTGCACCAGCCTGCCGATGATACTGGGGGAGGCGGATGTCTAAAGCAGGTGATTCCATGGTTAGGAAGTGTGTTGGCTTTTTAAACACTGCAGCCGAATCCTGCCACTAGGTCTCTGAGTGCCTTCCCAGCACACGGCTTTTCCCTGTAATCAGGGCACTTCGGGTCACCCTACAGCAGCTGTGTAGGCTTTACACCTCACACAGTTGCTAAGGAGCTGAACCGAAGCAAACCACAGTGTCCATTCTGAGCCTACCGCTGGCTCCTCGTCTGATGTCAGGACATGGTGCACAGCTTGCAGGTAGGGAGTAGTCTGTGCACAGAAAGTGCATTAGGTTAATGGAAAAATAATGATTGTATCTTTGGTCTTGTGTTTTGCTGTCTGTCTAAATACGCATAGAACTGTTTTTTTCTAAGCTTCTGTTTCAATCCAACAGTAAAACTACGGTGCAGAAACAAGGTTTGAGGAGGTGCTGAGATATTAAGACTGTTCCTCTTCATCCTTGAAATCCCTCTCCCTGCAAGCTGCCATGGCCTGGGCATTGGCAGCCAACAGTAAGACCCAGCAGTGCAGAAGTTTCCTCCTGACAGTCTCCCCTGGCCTGCGACGTGGTGAAGTGACTAGGTTTCTAGGATGCATGGACACTGACAGCAAACGAGAGCACCACACCATACAACTCATTTTCAGGAAACACAATACTAAGAACATATCCATAAAATAAAATACTGTGTTAACCCCTTTGCCCCCAAAAGACAAAGCATATAGGTAGAGCTAAAAAGTGTTAAATAAAATATATTTAAAGTAGACTAACTTCCACAACCACCTAGTGGGTTGATGATACCCCTAAAACTCTTGCCACCAAGTTGCCTAAATATCAGACAGTAACATCCTCTGAATTTATGCCTGGCTCTTCCATCATAACCCTCTCTGGACCCTGACTTATTGGGGGGTACCATTAACAGACAGCCTGGCTTATAAGCAAATTCTCTGTATGTCACAATTTAGAATTAGGAGACATACTAATTTGCTATTCTTTTACCCTTCTTGATTTTGAAAGTATGGAAACACATTTGAAAACAATTTTAAATGTAAAGAGGAATAGAAAGTAATCATCAGCTCCTCCTATGCAGGTGAGACTGGGGCCTGGGGCCAAGCCATCATTCAGGGTGGGCCTGGGTATATCAGGGACACAGAGGGGGAGAGGCTGATCTGCCCCATCCAGACTGTCGCTTCTCTCCACTCTTGTTTGCTTCACAACTATCCCCATGGAGGGAAACCGCTAGACAATGCTTATGACGCCACAGGATATTTCAGTGCTAGCTAAGACGAGCGGGGGTCCCCATGTCCCTGCAACGCTGGGACCGGTACCCATCCATACCACTCCCAGGACATGGCACTGCCCACGTTATTATGCCCGCCTCTGGCCATGCTACAAAATGAAAATCATAACTTCTGAAATTAGAGCATACCTTAATAGTATAAAGAAAGAAGGGTAAAATTTCTGATGACTATGAAAACACAGAGGGGGAATATTAAGGTATCATTGATATACAACCTTTTGGAGGTTTCACATGAGCAACATTGTGGTTAAAACATTCACCCATATTATCGAGTCCCCACACCCCCCCCATTGCAGTCACTGTCCAGCAGTATAGTAATATGCCAGAGTCAGTACCTGTCTTCTCCATGCTATACTGTCTTCCCCGTGACCCCCCTAAATTATGTGTGCTGATCATAATGCCCCTTAACCCCCTTCTCCCTCCCTCCCCACCCACTTTCCCTATCCCTCCCTTTTGGTAACTGCTAGTTCCTTCTGTGAGTCTGTGAGTCTGTTGCTGTTTTATTCCTTCAGTTTTGCTTTGTTGTTATGCTTCACAAATGAGTGAAATCATTTGGTACTTGTCTTTCTCCACCTGGCTTATTTCACTGAGCATAATACCCTCTAGCTCCATCCATGATGTTGCAAATGGTAGGATCTGTTTTCTTCTTATGGATGAATAATATTCCATTGTGTATATGTAACACATCTTCTTTATCCATTCATCTACTGATGGACACTTGGGTTGCTTCCATATATTGGCTAATGTAAATACTGCTGTGATAAACACAGGAGTGCATATGTCTTTTTGAATCTGGGATCTTGTTTTCTTCAGATCCCCTAGGGATGGAATTCCTGGGTCAAATGGTATCTATTTTTAGTTTTTTGAGGAACCTCCATATTGCTTTCCACAATGGTTGAATTAATTTACATTCCCATCAATGGTGTAGGAGGGTTCCCCTTTCTCTACATTCTCACCAGGATTTGTTGTTCCTTGTTCTTTGGATGCTGGCTATCCTAACTGGTGTGAGGTGATATCTCATTGTGGTTTTAATTTGCATTTCCTTGATAAGTGATGTGGAGCATCTTTTCATGTGCCTGTTGGCCATTGGAATTTCTTCTTTGGAGAAGTGTCTGTTCAGATCCTCTGCCCATTTTTCAATCAGGTTATTTGCTTTTTGGGTGTTAAGGTGTGTGAGTTCTTTATATATTTTGGATGTTAACCCTTTATCAGAAATGTTTATGAACATATTCTCCCATACTGCAGGATGCCTTTTTGTTCTACTGATGGTGTCCTTTACTGTACAGAAGGTTTTAGTGTGATGTAGTCCCATTTGTTCATTTTTGCTTTTGTTTCCCTTGCCCAAGGAGATGTGTTTAGAAAAAAGTTGCTCATGTTTACATTCAAGAGATTTTTGCCTATATTTTCTTCTAAGAGTTTTATGGTTTCATAACTTACATTCAGGTCTTTGATCCATTTTGAGTTTACTTTTGTGTATGGAGTTAGACAATAATCCAGTTTCAGTAGCTGTCCAGTTTTGTCAACACCAGTCATTGAAGAGACTGTCATTTCTCCACTGTATACCCATGGTGACTTTATTGTATATTAACTGGTCATATATGTGTGGATTTATATCTGCACTTTCTATTCTGTTACATTGATCTATGGTCTGTTCTTGTGCCAGTACCAAATTGTCCTGATTACTGTGGCTTTGTAGTAGAGCTTGAAATTGGGAAGCGTAATCCCCCCTGCTTTATTATACCCTCTCAGTATTGCTTTGGCTATTTGGACTCTTTTGTGGTTCCATATGAATTTTAGAACTTTTGTTCTAGTTCACTGAAGAATGCTGTTGGTATATTGATAGGGATTGCACTGAATCTGTACATTGCTTTAGGCCAGATGGCCACTTTGACAATATTAATTTTTCCTATCCATGAGCATGGGATATATTTCCATTTATTGGTGTCTTCTTTAACTTCTCTCATGAGTGTCTTGTAGTTTTCAGGGTTTAGGTCTTTCACTTCCTTGGTTAGGTTTATTCCTAGATATTTTATTCTTTTTGATGCAATTGTAAATTCCTGATTTCTTGTCCTGTTAGTTCATCATTAATATATAGGAATGCAACAGATTTCTGTGTGTTAGTTCTGTATACTGCAACTTTGCTGAGTTGAGTTATTAGTTCTAGTAGTTTTGGGGTGGATTCTTTAGGGTTTTTTATGTATAGTATCATGTCATCTGCAAACAGTGACAGTTTAACTTCTTCCTGACCAATCTGGATGCTTTTTATTTCTTTGTGTTGTCTGATTGTTGTGGCTACGCTCACCAGTGCTATGCTAAATAAAAGTGGGAAGAGTGGGCATCCCTATCTTGTTCCCGACCTTAGAGAAAAAGCTTTTAGCTTTTTGCTGTTAGGTATGATGCTGGCTGTGGGTTTGTCATATATGGCCTTTAGTATGTTGAGGTACTTGCCCACTTTACCCATTTTGTTGAGAGTTTTTATCATGAATGGATGTTGAATTTTGTCAAATGCTTTTTCAGCATCTATTGAAGTAATCATGTGATTTTTGTTCTCCTTGTTGATGTGATGTAAAATATTGATGGATTTTTGAGTATTGTACCATCCTTGCATCCCCGGAATTAATCCCACTTGATCATGATGAGTGATCTTTTTGATGTATTTTTGAATTCAGTTTGTTAATATTTCATTGAGGATTTTTGCATCTATGTTCATCAGGGTTATTGGCTTGTAATTTTATTTTTTTGTGGTGTCATTGCCTGGTTTTGGTATTAGAGTGATGCTGACTTCATAGAATGGGTTTGGGAGTATTCCCTCCTCTTCTACTTTTGGGAAAACTTTAAAGAGGATGGGTATTAGGTCTTCTCTAAATGTTTGATAAAATTCAGCAGTGAAGCCACCTGGTACAGGGTTTTTGTTCTTAGGTAGTTTTTTGATTACCAATTCAGTTTCATTGCTGGTAATTGGTCTATTCAGATTTCCTGTTTCTTCCTGGATGAGTCTTGGAAGGTTGTATTTTTCTAGAAAGTTATCCATTTCTCCTAGGTTATACAATTTGTTAGCATATAATTTTTCATAGTATTCGCTAATAATTCTTTGTATGTCTTTAGTGTCCATAGTGAATTTTCCTTTCTCATTTCCGATTCTTTTTATGTGTGTACACTCTCTTTTTTTCTTGACAAGTGTGACAAGGGGTTTATCTATTTTCTTTATTTTCTCAGAGAATCAACTCCTGGTTTCACTGATTCTCTCTATTGTTTTATTCTCTCAATTTTATTTTTTTCTGCTCTTATCTTTATTATGTCCCTCCTTCTACCAACTTTGGTTCTCATTTGTTCTTTTTCTAGTTTCAGTAGTTGTTAGCTTAGACTGTTCATTTGGGATTGTTCTTCCTTCATGAGGTAAGCCTGTATTCCAATGTACTTCCCTCTTAGAATGGCCTTTGCTGTGTTGCACAGATTTTTGGGGTGTTGAGTTGTTGTTTTCATTTGTCTCCATATATTGCTTGATCTCTGTTTTTATTTAGTCATTGATCCATTAATTATTTAGAAGCATGTCATTAAGCTTCCATGTGTTTGTGGGCTTTTTTTTTCTTTGCATTATTTATTTCCAGTTTCATACCTTTGTGGTCTGAGAAGCTGGTTGGTACAATTTCAATCCTTCTGAATTTACTGAGGCTCTTTTTGTGGCCTCATATGTGATCTATTCTGGAAAATGTTCCATGTGTGTGCACTTGAGAAAAATGTGTATCATGCTGCTTTTGGGTGGAGTGTTCTGTAGATGTCTGTTAGGTCCATCACTTCTAATGTGTTGTTCAGTGTCTCTGTCTCCTTACTTATTTTCTGTCTGGTTGATCTGTCCTTTGGAGTGAGTGGAGTGAAGTCTCCTAAAATGAATGCATTGCATTCTATTTCCCCCTTTAATTCTGTAACTATTTGTTTCACATATGTAGGTGCTCCTGTGTTGGGTGCATAGATATTTATAATGGTTATATCTGCTTGTCAGACTGACCCCTTTATCATTATGCAGTGTCCTTCTTTGTCTCTTGTTACTTTCTTTGTTTTGAAGTCTATTTTGTCTGATACAGGTACTGCAACTCCTGCTTTTTTCTCCCTATTGTTTGCATGAAATATCCTTTTCCATCACTTCACTTTTAGTCTGTGTATGTCTTTTGGTTTGAAGTGAGTCTCTTGTAGGTACCATATAGTTGGGTCTTGCTTTTTTATCCATTCTGTAACTCTATGTCTTTTGATTGGTACATTCAGTCCATTCACATTTAGGGTGATTATCAATAGATATGTACTTATTGCCATTGCAGGCTTTAGGTTCATGATTACCAAAGGTCCAAGGGAGGCTTCTTTACTATCTAACAATCTATCTTAATTCACTTACTACACTATTTCAAACACAATCTAAAGGTTCTTTTTTTCCTCCCTTCTTTTTCTTCTTCTTCTACTCTTTACATATTAGGTGTCATATTCTGTACTCTTTGTGTATCCCTTGACTGACTTTGTGGGTAGTCGATTTAATTTTGCATTTGCTTAGTAATTAATTGGTCTACTTCCTTTACTGTGGTTTTATTTTCTCTGGTGATAGCTACTAAGTGTTAGGAACACTTCCATCTATAGCCGTCCCTTTAAAATACACTGTAGAGATGGTTTGTGGGAGGTAAATTCCCTCAACTGTTGCTTATCTGGGAATTGTTTAATCACTGCTTGAAATTTAAATGATAATCTTTCCAGGTAGAGTATTCTTGATTGGAGGCCCTTCTGTTTCATTGCATTAAACATATCAAGCCACTCCCTTCTGGCCTGTAAGGTTTCTGCTGAGAAGTCTGATGAGAGCCTCATGGGTTTTTCTTTGTATGTGGTCTTTTTTCTCCCTCTGTCTGCTTTAATATTCTGTCCTTGTCCTTGATCTTTGTCATTTTAATTATTATATGTCTTGGTGTTGTCTCCCTAGGGTCCCTTGTGTTGGGAGATCTGTGTACTTCCATGGCCTGAGAGACTTATTTCCTTCCCCAGATTGGGGAATTTTTCAGCAATTATTTCCCCAAACAGACTTTCTATCCCTTTTTTATCTCTTCTTCTTCTGGTACCCCTATAATGTGAATATGATTCCATTTGGATTGGTCACACAGCTGTCTTATCATTCTTTCATTCCTAGAGATCCTTTTTTCTCTCTTTGCCTCAGCTTCTTTGTATTCCTGTTTTCTAAGTTCTGTTTCATTTACAATCTTCTCTCCCTCTTCTAATCTGCTTTTAAATCCCTCCATTGTATGTTTCAGTCAGATACTGTATGGTTCACTCAGTTTCATTTCAGATATTGTATTTTTCAAAGTTTCTATCTCTTTCTTGAAGTCCTCCCTGAGATCTTGAATATTTTTCTGTAGCTCCATGAGCATGCTTATGATTTATATTTTGAAATCTTTATCAAGAAGATTGGTGATTTCAGTTTCACTTAGCCCTCTTTCTGGTGTTTGAGGGATTTTGGTTTGTACAAGATTCTTTTGCCGTTTCATATTTCTAATGATTACTACGGAATAACTTTGTGTAGGCGGCACCCTCTACTGCCCAGAGACTCTACTTTCTGGAGCTGCCCAGCATCTAGAGTGATGGCAGGGGTCGCAGGTGCAAGGCACTGGTGCTTGCCAGGAGGAAAGGGCTCTTTCCTGCTTCCCGGCTGCAGTGACTGCCTCCACTGCCAGGGCCAGTGGGCTGAGCACACAGGGAGGAGCCTCTGTGTCAGGCCTCTGTAGCTGCTGTAGGCGGGGCCACCCTCAGCTGGCCTGGCATGAAGGTGGGGGCACTAGGTTTGTGGACCAGTGACTGCCGGGAGGAAAGAGCAGCAGGCTGTGTATCACAGTGTGGGGGACCTCAGGGCTGTGTTGCCAGCCAGGGGGATGGAGTGCCTGAAGCTCCTGAAACTTCCCAACCTGCTGGGCTGAGTGCGCTGGGACTATTTTGTCCACCTGTCCTTTCTCCTGAGCAGCAAGCTCTGTGTGATCTTTGCGCCTTTATCACCCCTCTCATTGTTGGGAAGTCTTTCAAAGTGCCCGCCTTTCTTTTGTCCTGGAGTGGCCAGTTGTGGGTACCTGTTCTCCACAAGCAGCTGGAATCTCAATCTCCAAGTATTCTGCCCATCTTTGCTTTCCAACCCCTCTAATCCCCAGAGCACCATGTAATGTGGGTCCATGTCCTGGAGCAGATCTCCAGGGGTGGGTGTTTAGCAGTCCTGGGCTTCAGCTCCCTCCCTGCTCCATTTCTCTTCCTCCTGCCTGTAAGCTGGGGCTGGAGCAAGGGGAGTTGAATGGCAGCTTTGCTACTTTACCCTTTTCCATGAGGTTTTCCCCAGATTAGGCAGTCTGTTGCAGCCTTCAGGTTGCTCTTTCAGGATTAGTTGTATTTGCTGTATTTTCATGTTATATGTGATTTTGGGAGGAGGTTTCTACCTCAGTTCTCATGCTGCCATCTTTTTCTACCCACATCAAAAGCTACCCTATTTTTAAAAGAAAAATATTTGGGGCCCAGGGCAGGGCATATAAAGTGTAACTGGTATTTTTACCATCCTTTACAGACTTAACATCTCTGTTAGTTCAGGAACAAAACCATGTGTTATGAGCTGTACTGCTCATAAAGTGTCATGTCTAGTATGTTACATTTAAAAGCACATTCAGATCATAACTAAATGTTTAGTGAAGAGTTAATGATTTGTTAATTTTTCTCTACTCTCTTCTGGACATGTCAAGGCCCAGGAAGTTCTCAGGTTTCCTTTCTTCCAAACCTGCTGACCTGTCCTGACTTCTCTCTGGACTGGAGCCATCCTCCTCCTGGGTGATCTCATCAACTCTCAAAGCTTCAGCCACGACCACGGCCGATGACTCCTCAGCTGAAAGCCCTGGCCCAGAACCCTCTTAAGCTCCAGATCTGACTCCATGAGCCCACTGACATCTTCACCTGAGACACTGGTGTGGACCTTCGCACAAACGTACGTGTGTGTGCCTATGAGCATGATCCATCAAGTCACATTGTCGTCCTACCTGCAACCGCCTGCCCATCCCCCACATTGCTGTGATGCCCCATGGTGCAGCTATTTCTCTGTAAACTCAGTGCATCCTCGACTGCTTCCATATATCTTACCCTCAATATCAAATCTTGCCAGCTCTAAATGTATAAATATTTAGAATATTAAATACCTTCTCAATATCTACAGATCCCATCTCCATTATCACCCCTGGTTTGGCCCTGGTCATCTGTTCTCTCAACTGGCAACAGCTTCAACCAGTTCACCCATCCAGTCTTAGCTGCCCCTTCCCCATTCTTCATGACGCAGAGTGACCTTTCTAAAATAGGGATCTGATCCCCTCACATCCCTGCTTGAATCCTGCAGTGGGATCCCACTGTCTTTGGGATGAGACGCATAGCACCTGGCTCTGCCTGGTACACCTCTGACCTCAGCTGGACTGCTTGTAGTTTCTCAAAAACGTCAGGCTCTTTCCTGCTCCCAACTCATTTTCCTGGGCCACTCAACCTCCGTGGAACACTTTCCCCTGTTCTCCACCTGGCTTATTCTTCCTCTACGCTTTGGAGCTCATCAGTTCAGTGCTATTTTCCCCAAGAAACACCCATCACCACCCATGAACAGCCAGCTGGGTTACATGGCTCTCCTCCTTTCCAGAGCATCCTGTTTTGACCATTAGCACTGTACTTACTAGAATGCTTGGCAAGAATCCATTTACTCGACCCCTTTTCCATTAGACTGCGATCTCTCTGAAAACAGGGACTGTGACATTCATTTCAGTGTCCTCAGCACCTAGCGCATTACCTGGCACAAAGCCGGGTCTCTATCAATGTGATGAATGAAGAGCTGTTTCCAATATTACAGCAGTGATTCCAAAAGTATGGTCCAAAGGCCCTGAGGGTCCTTTAGAGAGACCCCTTCAGGAAGTCCATGAGGTCAAAACTATTTTCATAATAATGCCAAGATATCATTGCCTTTGTCACAGTGTGGATGCACGTGTTGGTGAGTAAAACTATGGTGCCTCGGTCCAAGCAAGCTTGTGGCACCAAGTTGCTGTGCTCTTTGCTGCCACTTTTGGGAAAAAATGCCAAGTTCAAGTGACAATGTCTTTGATGAGGCTACAAAAAATATTAATTGTATTAAAGCCCAACCCTTAAGAACATGTCTTTGTGAAAAGAGGCTCCACATCGCTAATCATCAGGGAAATGCAAATTAAAACCACAATGAGATATCACCTCACACCAGTTAGAATGGCCACTATCCAAAGACAGGAAATAACAAATGTTGGCAAGAGTGGGAATATAAATTAGTGCGACCACTATGGAAAGCAGTATGGAGGTTCCTCAAAAAACTAAAAATAGAAATATCATTCAATCCATTAATTCCACTTCTAGGAATTTACCCAAAGAAAACAAAATCCCTGGTTCAAAAAGATACATGCACCCCTATGTTTACTGCTGCACTATTTGCAATAGCCAAGATATTGAAGTAACTCAAGTGTCCATCAGTAGATGAATGGATAAAGAAGACATGCTACATATGCACAATGGAGTATTATTCAGCCACAAGAAGAAAAGAAATCCTTCCATTTGCAACAACATGGATGGAGCTAGAGGGTATTATGCTCAGTGAAATAAGCTAGGTGGAGAAAGACAAAACTATACGATTTTGTGGAATATAAAAACAAAGCAAAGCAAAACAAACAAAATAACAGTAGACTCACAGACATTTGAGAAGGGACTAGTGGTTACCAAGGGGTAGGAGTTGGGGCATGTAGAGGGCAGGGTGAGGGGGATAAAGGGGCACAATAATTTGCAATCACAATATGAGCTGGTCACAGGGACAGTAGTACAGCATGGAGAATACAGTCAATGATTCTGTCACAACTTTCTACATTGATAGATAGCAATCACACTAGAGGGGGTGAGGATTTATTAATACGGGTAAGTGCTGAACCGCTGTGTTGTACATGTGAAACCAATGTAAGATTGTATATCAATGATATTTTAATAAAAAAAAACATGTCTTTGTAATTTCTGTGTGATAAATGGCAAGCGTACACACAGTGTGTGGGCTGCAACCAAGCATGCTGGTTGTCTCAAGGCAGAGCACTGTGCTTCAGAGTTGGGAGTTCTGGGCCAGGAAACCCCACTTTCACCCCACAAACAACTGAGAGACAAACTGTGGGTTTTGTAATAATTTTCTCAAAAATGAGTGAAGTGATCCTATCAATTTCCAAAAAACAATTGGCAGTGTTTGCTGTCAATGACAAAATCTGAGCTTTCAAGAAAAAAAAAAAAGGAAAACTTGCAAAACCTCTGTGACCTTGACAGCCTCCTAGCACTTAAAGGCTTTTCTGGTGACATGGGTGGTGAAATTGACCCAGGCAATTTTTTGGATAGCATGAAATGTATAACATTTGGAAGATCTGCATAACCCAGAGAATCGATATTTTTCAAGTGACTGAAGACTGATGTTACCAAATCACGCATGCGTCACAGAGCCAGTCAACTGTAAGAAGGATCAGAAGGTTTGAGGACCTCTGACATCTAGTGCCAAACTGAAGGGCTCAGAGAAGAAAGACAGGCACGCAAATGTCCATCCACATGGACTCCTTCCTTAGGAATCGGCTGAGAACTCAAACAGTAGAAATGTGTCTTGTACATGCATCAGGCCACTATACCATCTCAACTTAAGCTTTCCATATTTTCGATGACATATACAACTTTCAGAGTTGGACCAACCAGAGAGGCAGTGTGGATCAGGGGAGTACCTGTGAGCTGGGATCCCAGGGACCACTCTCAGGTGTCACCAGGGGCAGCAGGTGCCATGGGGGTGGGGACCTGAGCAGAGCATCCTGCTGTGGAGAGCCCACTGTCTCCCCTGTCTCCGTGTGGAGCATCAGGAGCACAGGGCTGCCTGCAGACACAGAGGTGTGGGAACCAAGCGAATCATCAGGGGAAGACCTTCCGGTCAGATCTCTCTGGCCACAGGAGTTCCCTGCTATACTGTAAGTTTCACTCATGGCATTTAGCATCGATAATAATCCTCCAAAAGGGGTGTAATGAGTGTCAATGGAACAGCGTAGTATTGAGAAGTAAGGTGGAAAAGGCTGGAACGAGTGAAACATCAGGTGTTTGTGCCCCGACCTCTCAGGGGTCGGCCTGTTGGAAGAACTTGCTGCACAGGAATCCCCACATTCTCACCCCTCTCAGATAGCGATCTCAGAGGAGCCGCCTTTTACCTCTATACAAATGCAAAATGCTTTTCTTGTCAGCGTCTCCACACAGAAGCAACACCAGTGTCACCAACACAGTTTATCTTTCAAATCATAAAGAAGATGGAGAGATATCACAAACACCCTAAAAATAATCATAGTTTATCAAAACCCCCCCATAAAGCAACTCAGAAATGTTCCTCAATCCATCACGAGCTATTCTACGAAGCTCCAATTCTTCTATCCAATCAAAATTGTTCTTCCAGGCTGCAGGAAGTATCTGCCTATCTAAAATAAATATCTGTTCATCCCATCTTAACAAAGACAAACAAACAGAAACCACTGTTTGTAGAAGAAAAACAGATTACAATTTTCCCTAAAACAAATTAATGTTAATCATGATACAACAAGGGGGAATATCACTACTGTATCAGAAGATGTAAGGTGTTTTTAAAACAAAGCCCCACAGATCTCGGTGTAAGCACTGGGGAAAATTCAAGCTTATGGATATCAAAATCACAAGGTAATGCTCAAATCAAGAGCTGTGGGTTTGGTACAGGAAGGCTTTGGAATCAAACAAACTAGAGGGAATACTGGTTCTGCCACTCCCTAGCTGTGTGACCTTGAGCAAGTTACTCTGCCTCTCTGAACCTCAGCTGTTCCATCTGTAAACCTGAGGTGACCTAACCTTCCTGCCACAGGATTGCTGTGAAGAGTAAAGAGCAAATAGACCCTGCACGGTGTTTGGCACAAAGTCGTTCACTACGAGTTTGTTTTGGTGGAGCAATGACCACCCATGCCTGCATGATGGCTGCTCCATGGAGGAGCTCTTGTGGCCTGGGAAATCAGGAAAAGACGAGTTCTTGGCTGGGAGTGAGTGAACTGGTCCATCTGCAGCAGGCATCACCAAGGGCGGAGGCGGGAGGGGGAGGATGGGAGGGGCTTTATCGGCCTCAGGGGAGCCGTGAGGCAAGCCTCTGGGTCTGTAAAACAGCTTTAACTGGTATTGTAGTGATCTCCATTCTTTGTTTTATAGGTTTATGACCTTTATATAAAAAATGCTCTATAATAAAATTGGTTCCTTTGACCTTCTTTCTGGATTTTTTTAGGATGAATTTTAGCCGTGAATCCTTTCCATCTCTAATTTTCCATGAAAATGACAACAGCTCTGCCTTCCTTTTTCGTTAAGTGTTGGAGAAAAAACAGTGTCATCTCTTAGAAGTCACAGTAATGCAAAACACTGTTGAAGGCTACAGGTGCGTCAAATCCGTAGCCCTTCATCATCCCCTGTAGGTCCTGGGCTTGCAGTTTGCAGCACCTTGAAGCTGACGGTCAAGGGCTGCTGAGAAAGGTCTCCGGGCAGGAGTGTGCCCTGGGCACCCGAGGCAGGCATCAGCAACCTCATGGCAGGTAGGATGGCGGTTCCAGGTCAGATTCTCCAGAGCATAAGCATAGGTATTGAATTTGTCTAAACTGTAATTGAGTTTAGTTGATGATTAGTTATCAATTTGGATGAGTATAATTATACGCAAAGCTTACACTCCTCTTCCATCTCTATTTTTACAGGTATAGATATTTTTGTCAGTCCTGATAATCTACTGGATTATCTTTTCTACAACTTAAAAAACATATAAATGTATATACTAGGGCACCTGAATTTTTACCTTGAAGATTTTTTTAAAAAGCTAAGCAACTGTTTTATTTTTTTCCCCCTTAAATCAAAAGCTGTTTTTCTCTTGCACGAGATTGTCATTTGTTGCTTCCTCCTTGGGAAAAAAATACAGGGTTGGTATTTCACAGCATGCAAAACTGGTTCAGCCATACCCATAATCCTTTGCTTGGCATAGCAGGATTATTCATCTTTCCTCAAGAAAGGCGGCTAGCGAAGATGCCCGGGCCCAACAGGGTACTTCATTTCCAAGGGCGGCACCTAATTTATGCAGCCTTTTGGAGAAAGATGTGGAGCTGACCGAGTGTGGAACAGATTTTTTGGCAGAGTAAATTAGAGATCCTTTGGCTTACGGCCCTTCTGCCCACTCTCTGCTCGGCTAGCAATGCATCAGAAAAAAGAATTATTACACTTAAGAAACACTTCATCTGCTCACTTGCTTTTAAAACCAAGTAAGAATATTTAGCTAAAGAAAAGCAAATTGTAACAGAGCAGTTGGTAACTGAGGCGCCAATCACTGGGGGCTCCAAACAAACCATTCCGAACCACTTTTCAAAGGTTCCTGTTATTTCCCTGACCCTTGAGACGATCAGCAACCCTGCAGAGAAGCCTGATTCCCCTTCCCACCCCACCCACTTCAAACCAGCCCTAAATCTTGACAATCTGCATCTCTTTGGTAGGGAGGAACTTGGAGCCAAACAAATCATAGAGCCCGTTGTATAGGGCAGGAGGTGGGGGCATGCACCCTGGGTGCACGGGGCACCAAGATAGGGTCACTGAGAGGTTCCTGGCACTGGAGAAATTCTGAAAACACCTGAAGACGATTTGGTTCCTCCAAAAGGCCACAAGGTTCATAAACCAATCTGCCAGCCTCACAGATACTGTTACAGTATCAAAGAAGAATCATCATCTGGATATCGCCTAAAATCTACATTTTTGGATTTAGGCCAAACAACATTCATTTGACTGACTTTCTTTCTGAGTCTACCCGGCCTTGTAAGTGCCCTCAGGCGCCACACCTGCCAAGACAGCAGGGACAATGTTAGCAAGCCCAAGCCACCAAAATCATAAACCATACCTTACTCTGTTGCATAAATTCCAACACACATTTATTGTTCACCTAGTAAGCTGGGCAACGCACAGTTCTCCAAGATGAAGACAACAGATGCTTTGCTCCTGAAGATGTCAGAAAGGAGAGCGTAGGAAGTGAAGCCCAAAACACCATGAGGGACCCTTAACAGACATATCTGGATGTAGGGGGTGGAGAAAGGAGAATTGGGAAGTGCATGTGGTCGGTAAACCTGCAGTTCATGAGGCACAGCCACACAGACTCTCTGAGAGGATTAGGAAGCCCAATTCATAGCACTGAAAGCCGAGGCACAATTTGTCCCAAGCATCTGAAAAGAGCCACCACTCCATTTGGCTTGGGTTTTGAAGAGGTGAGTCCCAGAAGGAAGCAATTTGGTCCAAATCCACACATAATTCTGTGGGCCTCTGAGGGCAGCAGAACAGAAGCAGGAGGCCTGGGACCTGCAGATGGAAAGCTGCTCGTCCTGTCCCCGGAGGAGGAACTTAACCCTTAGCTCCTCTGCCATGGAAAGGCCAGCCCCAGGTGTACTGTGAACTGTTGCAAGGCTGTAATGAGAAACCACAACAAAACTGTCAGCTGCAGATAAGCAGATGTGAAGTATCACTGTTAGAATTCACAAGCCAAGGGCCAGGCCTTGTTAATAGCAGACACACAAGTTCCTGTGGAAGGAAGGGAGGGAGGCAGGGGGAATGAATTTAGTGAAGTCTAGTAAGGAGATTCCTCCTGAACTTTGCTTTCTCCGGACAAAGCTCTGGGGCAGCATCTGCAATCACACTCAAAACTATCATTACAGAAAAGCTCAAGAGAAGTAAATATAAACCACTGAAAGTTACATGTTCCGAGGGATTCTGGGAAGATGGTGGAGCAGGAGGCTCCTGCACCACCTCCTTCCTGCGCACACCAGGCAGCAGCTACCTGGAATACAACACACCCTGAACACACCTGAGGCCAGCAGAGAGGCCCTTCCACAGCTGAGGGAATGGAGGGGGCCACCTGGGGAGGCTACCGCACCTGCATCCCTGGGCCCAGTGGTCCCCTGCGCCCCCGCGGCTGCCCTCTGGCACGGGCCCCTCCAGGGCGACTCCCACTGCCACACCCGGGGACCAGCCCCAGCCAGGACCAGCACCCTCCCCAGGGTGACTCCTGGCCCTGGGAGGAGTGAGCCCCGCGTCTGGGTCCAGTCCGCGCAGGAGTTACAGCCGGGCCTCGCAGGCAGCCAGCACCCCACCCCGCAGCAGTCCAGCCCAGCGGCTGGGAGGGCATACACAGCCCACACAGGGGACCCGTGGGACTCCCTGGGTGTGGCTAGTTCTGGGGTACTGCGCTACTGACACCACCACCTAACAATACCTCCTACATGAGGCCACTGCTTTCAAGACCACGAGATGCAGCTTTCATACCTAACACACAGAAACAAACGCAGAGTCGCACAAAATGAGACAGAGGAATGTGTTCTAAACAAATGGACAAGGCAAAAAGCTACAAAAAGAGCTAAACAAGATGAAGATGAACAATCTGACACAGATTTCAAAGTAATGTCAATTCAAAGTGGATAAACTCAATGAGAAGGCCAAAAAGAGATGGAAATTATAAAAATGAACCAGTTAGAGATACAGAATACATAAACAGAAATGGAAAATACACTGTAGGGAATGAACAGGATGAGACACCGAGTTTCAGACCTAAGGAACACCCAGGCGGTAGTTGGTCTCACCCCTCCCTTATCCTAAGATGTGCCGCACACAGTCAGTAATTAATTCAGTTATAATATCTCACATGATTCTTTAAAAAAAACTTCATTTGCAATAAAGATCATTTCATTTAAATTCAAAAAAAAAAAGTTACATGTTCCAATTCTGACGAGTTTTTCCTCCCACCAAATGATTTCACAGCAGGCCCAGCCTAACAAACGAGTTAACCTTTGGTTTTCCAAACCTTCTGACTCTGAAATCACAGATAAGGGACTACGGGCCGACTGAGAAGCCCGTTCTCCTTTGCGGCTGTTGGGTCTCAAGGCATCAGAGACAAAGCCCCACTAGGGCAGGACCCGACAGGCAGGCAGCTGGCCTTCACCCCAGGGCACCTGTGCCAGCAAGAGACCCAACTTCTGGGCATGTTGTGTTTCAGCCCACACTTCAGGTGGCGTGGAAAAGTGCACAAGTAAGGCTGTACTACTGTAAAGTCAGCAGCCCCCAGCTCTTCAAAATACAGTGCATTCTGATTTGAGGGAGAACAGAGAACAGAAATTAAAAAAAAAAAAAAAAAAGCACGGCTCTTTACCCAGGATGTGGCCTTGAAGAACAAGGTCGGTGTTTGGCAGATGCGGTATTTAAGTAGATCAGGACATTTGCAGGTTTAAGAAAACGCTACGGAGTCCTGTAAATAATCTTGTAACGGCTCATGTTTTATATGTCCAGACTTCTGAATGTCAGGTTTTCTTAAAGCAGAGTGTATCTATAAAAAACTGCCAGGAAAAAATAAAATAGCAAAACTTACACAATAAAACCTAATTATCTTTATCACATTAAAAAAAATGAAGACAGATTACCAGATTGACGCAGACCCCAAGCGGAAGACGACAGATGAAGGGTAACATGGCCCAGGTCAAGGAGCCTGGGTCAGGTTTCGTGGGGAGACCTGGAGATCTGTTACTCACTGAACTGTGTGGCCGTGGTGTTTAACACCCTTCATTCTACCTGATTATCAGTGTGTAAAATGAATGTGATCAGTAGTATTTTACGTACCTTGGAGTTTGGCTGTGAGAATTAAGTGAGAAAGAAATCAGAAGGTGCTTTTTAAACTACAAAATACTAGAGTGGAGACTGTTTCACATCAGGCTATGTTTTAAGATCAGTAAATGAAATGAAATGAAAATACAGTATGTCAAAATTACTCTCAAGAAATTCCTTAGTCCATAGTGTACCGCAGACATGGCTTTGTGTAAACTATACTGTCTCTCAAAAAATCCTCCAGTGTTGGAGCAGAATTCAGTGGTAGGCCTGTGTTTTGAGGGCTTGTCAAACAAAAAGCAGGTAAATAAACAAAAGTAAATTCTAAATCTATACATAAGTGAATAACATATATGTACATACATATATGAAGCTTTTACCAAGTATGTACCCAAATATGTATAACCCATGCATGCTGAAGTTCACACACTGACTCCATTCTACAACGATGAAAGGGCTCTGCTACCTAAGGCTGTGAGTTATTTCACTATAATAAACAATGAGAGTGTGTTTGGTAATATTGAAAAGGATCAGGAAGTTCTTCCTTTGCCTTTCATGATAATTTAAAGATAGCATGGCCCTTTATATACCTTCAGTATTTTATTTTCACTCAACAAGCATTTATTGGACACATTCTATATGCAAGGCTCCGTGCAGAGCAAGGGAAGGAAACAAAATAAAAAGGCAATCCTGGGTTCCTACCCTCCAGGAACTTCCTAGCTAGTGGGCAAACAAAGGCCACACAGCCAACCATATGCAAGGTGCCAGCCAGAGGTCATGTATCACGGTTTGGAAATGCAGGGGGAAGACAGACCGGGGAAGAGTTCACCCAGGAGAGACTGTGGGCTGGGTCCCCAGGATGAACAGTATTTCACTCTAGAAACAGGAGGGGATAAGGAATGATAAAGTGATGACTACAGAGCCATGGAAGTTCTCAGCACACTGGGGGCACAACACACACAGTAGGCAGAGGAGTATGCTAAGACCCCAAATCCAACATTTATGGGATACCTACTTGCTGTGAGGGACTTGGATAGATCAACGTCAAGACCACACACAGCTGCCACTTATTAATAAACACTAACACCTCTATCCTAGACAGCAGTGCCGGACCTCTCACACTTGCCCGCCAGTCTCTCTCTTTCCCCATTCCTCTGTCCGCATCCTGTGTGCTGGGAGGCTGCCTGCATGGGGGGCTGCAACATGCCCCCTTGTTCTCCAGCCGCCCTTTGAGTTTGCACAGAGTAGCATCTGATGGAAAGGAGGAAAGAGAATGGGGTCAGGGTGTTTATCCCCCCAGCTTCTTCATAACTGGCAGAATTAAGATTTAAACCCAGACCTGTCATCTCCAAAGCCTATGTTTTAAACCTTGGGAAAAGTAATCTGGTGATAGACGATAGACTGCAAAGGGTTTTGAAAGAAATGCACATAATCTTTTGTGCTAATTCTCAAATGTTAATGATTCATTTTGGACATGTGTAGCCTATGCCTGCTTATCTTTTTAAACAGTCCTGCAAATGAGAAGCTCCAATCAGACATTCATGTCTGTGGATTGTGCCAAATGCACCACAGCAATCTGAAAAAAAAAAAAACCCAGAGATATTCCAAGACTCCAGCCCAGATCCTTCCTAGAACGTGGATCTCACATCTGCTGTTTCCTTTCTTAGATTCTTAGCCAGTTGAGAGAGAATGCATGCTATCGGTGATCAGAAGGCACATGCCACAGAACTTCTTTAGCAAACATATGCCCCTCATCATTTTTCTTAACTGCTTTAACATTTTTTCCCACCTCCCCCATTCCAAAGAGAGCTCAGACACTTGTCACCATTCTCTGCTCATCAGGGTGGCCTCTGTTGCTGTCTGATGTATGTGAGCCCTGTTTGCAGGATTCTGCACTGCCCTTCTTGAACCCAGCCTGGAACCACGCTAGCTTGGAGGAAAGAACACACTTATTAACAGGGATTCCACAGATAAGCAGCTTAGACTTTACCCAGGCCAAGCAGAGCTGCTGGAACACACGTGGGTGTCATCTGGTGACACCCCAGCAAGAGCTCCGGCAGCCCTGAACTTCAATTAATTATCTAACTCTCTGCACGAGGATTCGAATTCATAGTTAGACATTGTTCAGTTTGGGAGTCTATAACTTCATGAAATACATAGTTTCAAAAAAACATTCTGCAAGTGAAATAAGCCAGTCACAGAAGGACAAAGACCACTTAATTCTACTTACATGAGGTCCTAGAGGAGACAAATTTATAGAGACAGAAAGCATAGTGGCAGGTGCCAGGGGCTGGGGGTGGGAGGTGGGGAGTTTGTGTTTAATGGGAACAGAACTTCAGTTTTACAAGATGAAAAGATTCTGGCGATGGACGGCCATGATGGTTGCACACATGTGAATGCATTTAGCACCACTGGGCTGCATACTTGGACTTGTTAAGATGGTCCATTTTCTGTTATGTGTATTTTACAACTAAAAATTAAAAAAGAGTTCAGAGAAAAGCAAGATAACAATTAATAGAATAAGTCTGCTGGAGAAAAACTGAAAGAACCAGAACTGTTAACAGAGAGACTGGACTGTGTCATTAATTCCCTGGTCACAGCAGCTGGCACGGGCCACTACGAGAGACCGTCAGAGCTTTCTGAGTAGGCAATGACCACATACTACTGCCCCTGTGAACTGACTCACTGTTTGGGTCAACCCACAGGTACCGAGGGCCCTGGTGTGGTCCCCCAGGACCTGCCGGTCTGCCGGGAAATCGAAGCATGGGGAGACATTTGGCCTGGGGTCTGGGGGTGCCAGGTGGACCGTCACTGGGTGAGCTGCCCCAGCCTGGGAGCTGGCTCTAAAGGGAGAGGAAGGATTGGGGCAGCGGTAGTGCCAGGACCGGGCACAGGCACAGTGCATGAGAATGCACGTGAACCAGCCTGGTTGTTGTGCTCAGGTGCTGTGGGGGCAGCAGAATCCAAGCGCCCTGGAGAAGAGGCTGCCCCGGGCCAGGGACGCAGGCAGAAGTGAGAATTCTGCTTTAGAAAATGACAAAGGGTACTCGGAAACCTGGGGGAAGGGACCTGCCCTGACCCCCCAGCGCCCAGTGAAAGAGCTCAGGTCTGAGCCAGTGACTCATGGGTGGGCTCTCCTGGAAGCAGGGGGTTGACGAGAACCATCTTCTAAGCCCCTCCATGTCTATGATTATTTCCATCTTTTGATTCATCATTCACTCATCAAATGTAACTCAGCACTTAGTATCTGTGACAGTGGAGCCCACATGCCAGGATTCAAATTCAGCTCTGAAGAGTACTGTAACCTGGGGACCCTGACTGAGTTACTTAAACCTGTGGACTTTAGTTGCCTCGCCAGTCAAAATGGAGATGAAGAGTAGCCCCTCAAAGGGGAGCAGTGGGGATTAAGGGGGACACCTGTCAAGTGCCTGGACCATGTGACCTGACGCCGTCTGGTGAGCACTGCTGGTGAGCACTGCTCCGTGCCTGCCGTTCTGCAGCGCCGGCATGGGGAGGGAACACGGAGGACGCCTGGCCCCCGCCTTCCAAGAGCATAAGCGCTGGTTGGGAAATATCAACTCTGTGGTGCTGGCGCTATAGTGAAGTACAAGATGCAGTCGGAACACGTATTTTTATATAATCAAATTATATCAGCTCAATGAAAGGCCATTTCAAGGAAGGCAAAGATAGTGCACACCAGGCCAGATCTCAGTCTGTGAGAGCAGTGGAGTGTGGGCAATCCTGCGTAATTACTTTCCAAAGGACTAACTCGGTGAAGCCAGGCTAACAGACCATTATCTTTACTATCGCCCATACAGTCCCCAGGGAGCAGTTTTCAGGGCTTACGCCGGAATGGTTAAGCATTACAAGCAACTTGATAACAGATGAAGGATCATCGATCGCCAAGTTCTATCCCACGGATTTTCAACTGTTTACAGAGTTATAATTGGGCCAAAAGATATGACGACACCATGGCATAAGAGAGCCTGACCAAGACTGGTAAAACTCGTGTAACATCAAATAACTGTTTGAGGGCTGATTTAACAAATCTTTTTTACTGTTAAAAATGCTGGTTTTGCCAAGACTACTTCACTGAGTCAATTACTTTGACTGAAAATAATTTGTTTTAAGCTTGTTAAATCCCCAAACACTTTTTGCAAATGTTTCCACTCCTGGATTCAAATAGACCAGTGTCCAGCCCGAAGCATTCTTTAGTGTTTGTACAGATGAGTTACGGTGCCATCAGGCCAGCCTCCTCACAGTCACACATGCCTCATTTCTGGGTTTTACCAATAATCTTCCCTCACCTGCAATGCCTAAGTCTGCTGGTTCTTAGATGGGCGGAGAGTTAAACATCACGTGTGTGCATGTGTGCATTCATGTATGTGATGTGTATATGCATGTATAACTGTGTGGATAGATATTTTTGTAATAAGTAATACATAAACATATATATTATTTCAAGCACACTGAAAAATCGGGTGAGTGCGTTCTCTATTTAACTGCAACTTAGGGCCCACTTGATCCATGCGAGGCGTTTTGCCTGGCGTGAGTGCTTCAGCTGTTAAGATAAAGAAGATGGCCCCTGATTTCATTCAACCGATATTCACCAGGAAACCCACTGTGTGCCAGCCACTGCCCAAGTGCAAACACACCAGTGATCACCAGGAGACTCTGCCTGGAAGGTGGTGATCATCCAATAGGAGACGGGAAAATAAACCACGTCAGGCCTCTGGGATGATGGCAATGACAGATGTTTATACTAAATAACCCAAGCCACTCACGAAGGACACCTTCCCATGCCCGGGAGCCTGAAGGACTGGGGGCTGGCTAAAAAGGACAGCCACCTGTTGAGGGCCTGGGGTGCCCAAGGCTGGGGAGAAGGGTGCTGCAGACTCTGACAAGAAGCTATTGTGATGGGATCTGTCTTCTAGAGGAAGCATCCCAAGAAGTCTAATTTCTCCTTGGGTGAGCTCATCTGTGCTGCGGACTCACTTACTGTGCCCAGACTGATGGCTCTCACATTTTGTATCTGTAGTCCAGACGTCTCCCGGGCTCCACACCCTGCATCTATAGCCTACTCAGCCTGCAGCTTACATGTCACATCATCGTCAGCCCCGTCCGTCCTTCCAGCTCCTTCTATCTCTGCATACACACCTCACTTAGTTGGATGAGCCGAAGCCTGGGTGCCATCCCCACCTCCCTCTCTGAGCTCCTGCTGACCCAAGTCCAGGTGAGGTGGGCCCTAAGCAGCCCGTCTGGTGCAAATCGCCATCTCCTCTCCTGGACCACCCAGCCTCCTGCCTCCCCGACACCTGCTCTCACAGCCCAGCCCCCGCGCTGCAGGGAGAGTCCTCCTGCAGAAGGCTCTGAAGATCTGACAACAAGCATCGGCCCCGTGCCTCTGCATCCCTGCCACAGTCTCTCTGCTCCTCAGAGTAGGCCCAAACCCCTTCCCGGGGCCTCATGGGACCCTCCCAGCCTCAAAGCAAACCCCTCTCCTCCTTTTCTTTCACCATATATGGCCTCCTTTCAGTTTTCCAGGGCCCTTTCCCCTTCAGGGTCTGCTGAGCCCTTCCCTGGTCTGGAACAGCGCCCTTTCAGTGGGAGACTTGTCACCCTAGAAAGAAGAGCTCACACGGGCCTTCCCTAAGAAGCCTCCCACCAGTCCCCCTGCCGCCCATCCTCCCACTTCTCGGTACCACCCGCCACTGGGCTGTTATCACTAACTGTGAATGTTGCCCGTCTGGCTCTGCAAGAGCACAGCAGCCTTCCTGAAGGTAAGGGCCACACCGACCCAGTGTGTTGCTGGAACCCTGAAATCAGTGTACACAACAACTTGTTTAATAAGAAAAGGAGTGGACTGAAGCTGGCTGAGACTGGAGGCAGAAACACTAGTTTGGGGCTGGTGTTTCTAAAACACAAAGACCAAGGTGAAAACTGCAGCTGGTTGGATCTAAAGCCCAAGGGCTGGGCTGTCAGGTACCCTGTGGGGTACTGGGCAGATACTGGGCCCACTGAGACGGGAGGTGGGGGAGAGAGGTCTACTAGGATGACTGGGAAGACCACAATTTAAACACTGTAATTGTCCTATGTACATTGTAAGTATTCACTCAAAATCGGCTCCTTCTGCTAGGTGGACTAAAGGGCCTTCCTCTCTGTGAATGCCTAACTGTATCTACCCTCATTATCTTCAACTGTGAGCCACCCACTGTCCTTAAAAGGCTATTTGTGAGGATGATCTGTAGTCCAGGGCGTTGCTGGCATCCCCGGCAGAGGGTGCACAGAACCAGGAAAGCCAGTTAAGACCACACTGAGATAAGTGCCTGTGCTGGCTACCCCTGCTCTGGCTCTCCCTCCCTCTGCAGGCAGCCACGGTCCCCCGCCAGGCTCCCCACCCTGGGTGCTCTGGGCTTGGACTTCTTACCCTTCTGGATGATCCAAGCCTGTAGGTCAAATCTGCCCCTACACAGGGGGGGCAGTTTATTATAGACAGAATCTAAATCTTTTCCAGAAAGCTGGCAGAAAAAAATATACTATTGCATTTTAAGACATAACTAAGTACTTTGCAAAGATGTGGTTTTCCACACCAAGAGTATTTTCCAGTAAAGATACAGCTTTAGAGGAAACAAAATCAGCAGTATGTCTACCTAACTCTTCATGAAAAAATAAGTACTTTAAAGAAAAATAAACCCTTTTAAAGAGCTATTTGTTTAAAGGAAGCCATAGAGGCCTTGCACTTGCTCCTGCTGGCACCCCAGGACACCCCCAGTCCTGGACAGATGTGCTGCTTTTAGCAGAACATTAAATTTCTGTGTCAAATATCTGGCGAGAAAAACATGAGGCTTTGGGTTAGGGCAGTATTGATAATAATTATATAGCCTTTAGAGAGTTTAATGGCACACTTATTTTTATTATCAATATTTCTGACAGCATTTAGTATATTTTGCTAATACTAGAAACTCTCTTTTAATAAGCTAAGATTTTATAGATGAGTAATACTTTTTCTGAAAGAGATTTTTGTAAGTAGTACAAAATACCATTGATTTTAAGTCCTTGGCGAGATTGCCTTACTCATAAGAGCAATGCTTTTATGTACAATTTTCAATGCTTTCCGTGATTAAGTTTTTCACACTATTGGTTTTACAGCATGAGAAGAACTGTAACACTAGAAACAAGGATGTTATTTATCTTTTCTTATCCTCCTTCCACTCAACTAAAATGTTTATTTTTTAAGAGAGTATATGAAAAGGATTATGCTACCTCAGAAATTAATAATAACCAGCTAATGGTTACTTTTAAACACAGTTTTGTGAATTTTCACCAAAATGCTTGGGTTTGCTTATTAGGTCATAAATGCTTGTGGTCTGGCTATAAAATAAATTCCTTGCCCGGCGGAGTACCGAGTGTACCAATGAGAAATTGCCGCCTGGCATGGGCGCTTGCTCTGCACTTTCCATGACAGCGTTGCCTTTTGCCTTCGCTGTCACAGAAAGCCCAGGTCAGGACTGTCACCACAGGAGACTGCAAAAGAGGTCTGAAAATGCTTCATATTGTGGAGTTCAGGTTATTCCCTCACAGGAGTTCCTTGATACTGTTTTAAACCCAACTATTTGCCAACTTGAAAATTCTACCATGATCACAGTTACAAGAAAGTCATCAATATTACAGATGCCAAGAGATGTTTAAGATTTTAAATAAATTATTAAGTCCCCAAACATAAATCCTTAGAAACTGAAATGGCTTTCCCATAAAAACTAGAAAAAACAAGCGGCCGTAACTCGAAAGATTACTGTAGTGATTTCAAAATGTGATCGGGCATATAGACTTGACCTGCTGTGGGTTCAACTAGTAACCCCAGAAAAAAAGCCTGGCTTGGTCAGGAAATTGGTACATAGTGATGCACAGGCTTTAGAAGGAATCTGATAAAGTACCTCATTACACCTTCCAAGGCAATATGGAGAAAAGTTGCTAGCCAGAATCATAACCTTGCAAAGCAATGACCAACTTTCATGTTATTATAATGCTGAAATATTTTACATGAGTGCCAGGATTATTTACAGCAGTACAACTCAGGTTACCAACTGTGTTATAATCTGATAGTGCTCTTTACCTGCTGCAGGAAACTCCCCCTGAAAAAGAAATGGTAAAAGGAAGAAAAAAAAGAGCTTGGCCATAGCACATGTGAAATAGACATGAATTTTAGGTGAAAATTAGTAAGCAATGTGAAATGACAAGCAAAAATGCTAATATTATCTTAGGTTGTATTACTGGAAGTATAGACTTTAGAATACGGGAGGTGAAGTATCCTGCTCTACTCTGCTCTGTTTAAAAACCATGCCTGGACTACCACATTTGGTTATGTCAAATTTGAAAAGGCTTATACAGAAGGAAACAAGTGTAGATCAGGCAAACCACAATGATCAAGGGCCTAAAACTGTAACTTAAGAGGATTTTTTTTTAATGGTAATGTTTAGCTAGAAGAAGACTTGACAAAGAGCTATCATGACTATTTTCAAACATGTGACAATGCAGCATATGGAAAAGAAATAAAACCTATTTTTTATGGACCCAAGGGGCAGAACTTGGGCCAAATTTTGACGGCATGTAGGGACTGACAGTCTAAACTGTCCAAAGAAGGAATGGATTACATGGAGAGAAAGTGAGCTTCCAGTCCCTTGGAACTGCTCAAGCAGGGGTCGAAAAACCTTTGGAGCATCCACCCGCAGAACAGAGATTTCAAGTCCTGGAGGGATGGGGGGTTCTGAATCCGTGGAACGGTGCGGGGGCAGGCAAGGATCCCTGTGCTACCCTCTCCCCACTTCAGCTGGAGCAGCGCCATGCCTATCTGCTTTACACTTGGGTTCCTGAGTAAGCTGCACTTTGAAGAAACAGTTCAAAGGCTTAAGAAAGTAAACCCTGAAATGAAATTACCTGTTAGGGCCCTTCAACACTGAAATTGTTACAACCTATGGCAACTAAGAAAGGGTGTTCAGTGACTTATTTTGGTGAGCTGGGATTGAGGAAAGTGTGGAAAGTGATTCACAGAAATGAAACGGTAACATTTTGTTCTCTGCAACTATTTCTTTCCCTCTTTTATCCAGTTCCTTAACTCCCTATTCTTTCATCAACAAGGTATAGCAAAGGAGCTTGATATTGAGGTTTCAAAAAATTCAGATTGGTTCCTCAAAAATATTAAACTCAGAGTTACCATATGACCCAGCAATTCCACTCCTATATGTCTACCCGTGGGAAATGAAAACATGCAGTCACGCAAAAACTTGTGCACAAATGTTCACAGTAGCATTATTCATGATGATCACAAAGCAGAAACACCTGATGAATGGATAAACAACATGTGTTATATCCATAAGGTAGAATATTATTTGGCCATAAAAAGGAACAAGGTATTGACATAAGCTATGACTTGGATGAACCTTAAAACATCACGCTAAGTGAAAGAAGCCAGACACAAAAGGCCAAATATTGTATGATTCCATTTATATTAAACGTCCAGAATCTCCAGAGACAGAAAGTAGATTAGAGGTCATCAGGGTCTAGGGCAACGGGAGAATGGGATTAACTAGTTCACAGTAGGTACTGGGATTTCTTTTTGGGGTAAGGAGAATATTCTAAAATTAGAAAATGGTGATGCTGGCACAATTCTGTGAATATACTGAAACCCACTTAACTGTCTATTTTAAAAGGACAAACTTCTATGGTAAGTGAGTAATATCTCAATAAAGCCATTATTAAAACGAAAAATGATTTGGACTGGTATCCAAGCCTTACTACCTCCTATGTTAGAGAGGATGATAATACTACCTCCCACAAAGGGGGGCTTCAAAGAAAACATGAAGTAAAGAATGGTATCTCCCAAATAACAAATTTGCTTATAAAGAACTTTCATCCACTTACAAAAATTGTAATTTTTCTTAGAACAGTACAAGTTTGTGGATTCTGGTTCACTTGACAAAAGTCTACATACTTGAAGAAAAAACACTGTATGCATTTTCAACTTAAATGAGAGACTCAGTATCTAAGATGAGACTGGAAAGTCTTTTCAGAGGGCTAGCTACTGCCTAACGTGACATTTATAGTCCATTACACAGTAGGAGACATAGCAAGAAACAAAGTATAAGGAGAACAGAAATTTCATTCATTAGAACAAAGCTTTCTCTCCCCCCTTCTCATTTATATACTATCTTCTATCTTTATTCGCCAGGAGGACATTAACTGTAAGAGTCATCCAAATACTAAGTATGGGTGTAATTGCTTGGAGCTAATATATAACTGTGACTTTTTAGCTCCTGTCACTATCAAAAGCATGGTGCATAATAAACATATGAAAATTTATGAGTTCATAATATTATGCTGTTGTAATCTTGCCATTGTAATGGAAATCTCTAATTTAAAAAGAACAAAATTGTCAGAGCAGCTAATGAAATATCCAAATGTTTAATTTAGTTTTTGGTGAAATGGTGTTTCTGTGATCCACTGCTTTCACCGAATCATAGTAATTAACTGAATTGAATTGTATTCATTTATATTTTCACTTAATGGAAGCCTCTTGAAATGAATAATTTCACATCAAAACATCTGTTGCTTAAGACATTATCAGTTAACATTCATTTCTGCCCCATAGACTATTCTGCTTTAAACTTTATTCATATGGTAACCAAAAAATAATAAAATAATAAAAAATTTAAAAAATAATAATAAAGAGCTAAGAACTTGAGAAAAGTAATTCAACAGTTACAATTCATTCAACTGTATTTTGAAGTGATCTTATTGTTTGATTCTAGTTATTTTAAAGTGATTTCTCTTTAAGCTGTTACCCATACAATATGTAAGACTAGGTTTTTACTTTCTTCTAGACATCATTACCAGGAAAATAGCTCACCCATATCTCTAAATTACCAATTAACAAAAAAAAGGCAGAAAACCAAAACATTCATGAATAAATGGATAGGTCAACTTCATGATTGAACTTCTACTTAGAAACAATATGACCAGGCCCGCCAAACAACTGCTTGAATAAAAATTTCTAGGCTCATTGTCATGACCTAAATCAAACTGTCAACATATATGCCCACATACCAATTTTTTTTAAAGCCTTTATGCCCAGAAACCATTTATATAGTTTTCAGCCACATGCCTTTCACAACAAACCTAGGGGGAATTCTATCATAAATACGTAGAAGTAGTATGACCTTTTACATGAAAAACAGTAATTCACATATGATTGATAAGAAGTCAATTAAGGACACTATTCAAAATTTAATGGAGAAATCTACTCAGCCTCTTAGAGAGTAAAACCGTTCCCAGGACTCTCAAGTATGGAGAATTCCAGGGGCCAGCAGAGTACTAAATGCACTCTATCTGCTTTCAACATTTTCCGAGGATCAAAAACACAGGGGTTCTGCTCTCCGAAGCTGCTGTTCAATTTGGAGAGAGTAAAAACTTCCTTTCATGCCACCGAAGAGGGCATTACTAGGTTAATAAAGGCCCACATGTGATTAATACGAAAATTACATGCTGCCAAAACAGAATATGCACTCTTTCATGAATAAGATAATAAATTTCACCAGAGATTAAAATATCACTGTGGAGGAAGAATCAACACATTCCGTAATCTTCATTGCTACAGCTAATACCTGCTATTTGCAAACAGCTGTTGAAAAACTAGAAAAGTTCCCCTAAATCACAATTATAATTGCAAAATAAATTGCTTGAGTTAATCAGAGTCTAGAATTCCCAATCACTCTGACTACACTGCAGACAAATTCTATAAAAAATACACATTTTCTCTTTCTTTAACAAACTTTCGGAACCCTCCGATAAAGCAGTATCTACAACATATAAAAAACTGTGCGGTTAACTTTTGTGCATGAATTATCACACATAATATTCTGCTAATATATGCAAGTGGGATGTGAAAATCCTTTTCAACCCTGCTAGTGGGACTAAATTGCAAGCATGTAGGATTCGATACATTTTTAAAAGATACCATATTCGTAGCTATTGCTCTTCCTTTCCTGTAAAAATCACCAGAAAGAAAGAAAGAAATCTATCATCCCGTAAACAAAACAGTCGAAACACTTTTAAGCCAGGTCCGCTGCCTGCCCATTTAAACGGCTCTGGATTGCCTGGGACGATGATTTCACCCAAGTAGGACTGAATGGATTCGGAGGGTCCATCTGCAGCAACCCCCGCGCACGTCCGCGCAGGAGCGTTTCATGATTAAGTGAGCCGTTTGTCGAGTTCTCCATCCACACACCTCCAAACAGACGCGAGTTTGCAAGCAGAACGCAACACGTCCCAGGAGTCCGGGGCGACCGGGCCTCCCCGCGCCCGCGCGGCCGGTGCGCTCGCCGTCGCCCCGGGACCCGCCGGCCGGCGCGCACTGGCCGGAGCCGGCGGCCGGCGGGCGCGAGCGAGGCGCGGCCCGCGGCCCTGCACAATGCGCCCGCGGCGGCGGGAACCGCGCGCCTCCGCGGCAACTTTGCGCGGCCTCCCCGGCCGCCGGCCTCGCCCTCGGCCGGGCCCCGCCGCCGCGGCCCCCGGCCCTCCGGGCCGCGCCCCTCACCGTTGCAGAACTGGAGCAGCGAGGACGTGTCGTACAGGCTGCTGTAGCTCGAGAAGCCGTCCTCCATGCTGAGGCCGCCGGGCAGCGCCCGTCCCCGGCCCGGCCGCGCCGCCGCTCACCCCCCCCACGGAGCCGCCCGAGCCGCGGCCGGCGCTGGCGCTGGGACCGGCCCTGCTGTGGCGGCGGCCGCGGCCGGTTCCCATGGCAACCCGGGCCCGCCGCCGCGCCCGCCGGCGCCCGCTCCGCCCGCCAGGGGGCGGCCTCGGCGGGGGACGTGGCCGGGCGGGGACGCGGGGCGGGGGCGCGGGCGCGGACAGGGCGCCCCCGGAGGGCGGGCCGCGGGGGCGCGGGGACAAAGGAGAGGCGGGCGGGCGGCGGCCGGCCGCGAGCCCCTCCTGCGGACGCCGAGGCCCGCGCGGCCGGGACGCGCTGTCCCCGCGCCGCGGGCGCGTCCAGGACCAAACATGGGCAACTGGCGAGCCCGCGTCGGCTGCGTTTCCCCCTCGGAGCAGCTCCGCCTTTGGCCGCGTCCTCGGGGCGCGCCCTTCTAGCCGCAAGGGACAATTAGCACGGAGCTTGGACCTCCCGGAACCTAGGCTCCGGAGCGGACCGGGGCGGCTTCCCACTTCAAAAAGAGGCCGACGGGACCTCGGGCTGCAGAGTCCGCGGCGCTTAAAGGAGCCAAAACATCTGCTCCGTTCCTCTCTCCTCCTCCGGTCAGCCCCTGGGTACAGATTTGTCACATTACACACTTGTTAACTTGTTGCAGGAGCCAAAGAAATCTGTATTTATTCCACCTCAGAAACACAAAGGGCCAGGACCAGACACCGTGGCGGGAGGAGCACACGTCCAGCGGTTCCTGACTTTCCCACCGCACGTGCACGTGCGGGGTTAACGCCCCGGGGTTCACCTCCCGGGCCTGGAGTGAGATGCTAGGAAATAACAGGTGAGGGGCCGAGACAGGGCGTGTGACTTGGATGGTCTTCCGCTTGGTCTGGAAGACGCCACGTAACACTGATGCTCCTTGTTGCACGATAGTTATAACCCACTTACGTGAATAAATCAGAATGTTTTCAAGTGGCAGGTATTAACTGGTGTAGCTTGAGCACGAGGGGCTGAAATGAGAACTGAGTGAAAAGTTACCGTGAGAAAAATGTGTGGGCCTCACTGGGGCTCAGCTGTCAGAAGCAGAGGCAGGGTCGGGGGCATGCCTGGCATAGTGGTTGGCCACAGCCAGCAACAGATGCTGTGGCCCGAGGGGGACTGAAGACGTTACGCCTGTCCCCTCAGGGAGCCCAAGCACAGAAGACGGGAGGGATTGTTCACCAGCCAATGCATGTGGGAGACTGAAGGGCTGCAGGCGTTACTGCTTTGATGGCGACCTGGTGTTCGAAGGACAGTGTTACTGATTGTAGAGGACAGAAGGTGCAGGGCCTGCTGAAAAGGGTTGGTCTGGCATGAACGGACAAGTTGCATAGCAGACAAGTGGGAAGACTGGACTGAGAGGAAGGGGGCCGGTAAGAGGCCTGAGAACTGGCCAAGAAGCCTGGAACACACGGGCAGGAGCTGCAGGGAGGCAGGAGGTTTGCGCTCCCGCACATGGCTGATAAGAGCGGCGTTAGAGAGGTCTGTGTGAGGGCTGGGCAGCAGGGGTCAGGGCCCGGGGCCGGAGCAGCCCAAGGGGTCAGCAGTGCTCCAGAAATGAGGCACAGGGCCCTCGCACAGAGAAAAGAAAGAGACTGAGGGACGGGCCAAAAGGAATGCTCGTAGGACCATACGGCTGGAGAGAGAGCAGGCCAAGCAAAACCTCCCCTTAGAAACGCCTGAAGCATTTGGAGATTGGAGGTCAGCTCACCAGGTAAAGAATCGGGGTTTGGGAATTGTCTGCAAAGAGGTTGCACATGAACCCGAAAGGAGAAAATGGAGAGTTGGACAGCAGCTGGGCAGAGCCGTAGGTGGGGGGGAGGAGGAAATGCTGAAGGAGCATCGGAGAGAGGGGCAGGAATATCCGCCGAGGGTGTCGCCTCGTGACGCCAAGAGTGGAGAAAGTTGCCAAGGGGTGGGCCTTTTCACAGGGCTCCCTGCAGGACAGGTCAAGGAGGATGAAGCTGGGGAAAAGCCCACTGACTGGTGACAGAGGGCTCACAGGGGACCTGGGGCATCTTCATGAGCAGTGGGGACAGGAGCCACATGCTAAAGGAGAGCATGCTTAGATGCATGTTAGAGAACTTTGGCATGAAAGGAAATGGAGGCCAAATGTAAAGGGCAGAGGTGGCAGAAGGGTTCCCCACAGCCCCTGCCCTGCCCAGCATGGGTGGACCCTCTGCATCTCTGAGGCAAGAGGCAGGTGCTGTGTAGAGGGGCTTTCAAAGGCCGAGACTTAATACGGGGGCACATTTGATCTGTGCCCTTCCCTGTCTTCTCACTTTCCATCTTTCCCCTCTACCCAGTCTTTAGGCTGCCTCTACTGTACTTTGTACTTTTACACATTAGGATATGTCAGATAATTGGTATAAAAAGCTGATGTGTGTGTGGCATTCTTAAACTTGCAAAGGAAGTGATGATCATCAATGAATGATTAAAACATGGTTCTCTTAAGAATGTTAGTATTCTTGATTTATTATGTTAAAGGTTATCGTATTTGGTGGCCAGATCCTGTAAGAAAGTTTAGGGAATAAAGAAAATTCAGAAGTAGGATGGGAGAGAAATTGGAGATTTTCTTAGAAGATTTTCCTTCCACTAGAGCGAAATTACAAATAACAATTAAGAACTCAGTCCATTTGCTTTTGAGATGATAAATATTGTTATTACACTCTTAACCTAGAATATTAAACAGCTATGTTTTTCCCACAATGGTAAAAGCTTACTCTAAAAAAAGCAAAATTTAGGATAATTACAAGGGTATGGATGTTAAGTCAATTAGATATAATCTACCCAGCATTAAAAAAAGATATGGAGAAAGTTCAAGAAAAATCTCTGAAAACTTAATTGTGATGTGTGATTTTTGCTCCCAAACATTTTAGCAGATTGTTATGCCACGTCATTTTGAGATAATTTTTGGCCCAGGTCCAAAAGATGTTGTCACTGTAATAAGTGATGTACGCTCTCTAGGACAGTATAACCATAGCATTCAGTGGCATTAATAGCAGCATATGTACAACATGTGAAAAGAGAAAGAAAATGGGAGCTCTGTCGCCTTTATTCATAGAGAAGTAATAAAAAAAATTACCCAGAAATGTGAGGCCTTGTGCATCTATTGTTTAGGTCAACATTCTTCCAAAAATAGTTGACACAGTACGAGGCACTGTACATGGGGCTGGGAATACAGCAGGGAGACCACAGTGCTTTCTGACTGCAAGTGGTCATGCAGTCAATTTTAAAAGTATCTACACTTGAGAAAATGAAATCAGAAAAGTCCACTTCTGGGTATACATGCAAAGGAATTAAAAGCAGGGTCTGAAAGAGATATTTGTATACCATGTGCATGGTGGCGTCATTCACAGTGTGGCTTCATTCCACAAAGCTTAAATGTGGAAGCAACCCAGGCATCCATCGACTGATGAATGGGGAAATAAAACACAGTAGGTACAGCTGACCCTTGAACAATGTGGAGCTTAGGGGCGCCAACCCCCCTCACAGTTGAAAATCTTTATTTAACTTTTAACTTCCTAAAACTTAGCCACTAAGAGCCTTGTTGACTGGAAGCCTGACCAATAACATAAATAGTTGACTAACTCACATTTTCTATGTTGTATGTATTATATACTGTATTACAATAAAGGAAGCTAGAGAAAAAATGTTTTTCAAGTTGTTGCAAACCTCCAAAATTTTTACCAATATATTTATGGAAAAAAAAACATGCATATAAGTGGACCCGTGCAGTTCAAACCTGTGTTGTTCAAGGGTCCACCGTACCTACAACAAAATACTACTGTTTTAAAAAGGAAGGGGATTCTGACACAGACTACAGTATGAGTGAACCTTGAAAATGTTGTGCTCAGCAAAATAAACCAGTCACAAAAAGGCAAATACTGTGTGATTCACCTTGTATAAGGTGTGTAGAGTAGTCAGATTCACAGAGACAGAAAGTACCGTGGGGGTGTCAGAGGCTGGGGAGGGGGAACGGGAGTTAGTGTTAATGGGGATAGAGTTTGGGATGATGAGAACCTTCTGGAGATGGACAGTGGGGATGGCTTAATCAATAAGGTGAATGTGCTTAATGCCACTGGAACTGTGGGCTTGAAAATGGCTAAATAAAAAATGAAATGGAATAGAAAATATCAAGAGTGCACTGAACATAGTAAGAACAGGTGTTTTTCCTTGAAACATTGGTCTTCACTTGCAATGTCTGTATGAGAGCTGAGCTGCAACGTAAAATGTGTTTCTCTCTGTAGGCCAGAGAGTGTAAGGAATATTCTGACAGGTAAGAACCATACAAAATAGCATATCATTGCTAATGTGGTGCTATGAAGCAAAAACAGAAGGAAGGATTTCAGATTGTTCTGGAAGGTCTGAGTTGGGCTAAGGAGTACAAGAGGGAACAAAAGCATTGGTGGGCCCAGAGGAGGGGAAGATGCTTCGGGTTTATTGAGGAACTGAGGAGACTACCAAGACAGCAGATGGAGTGGCCTGCTCACACGGGGATTCTGATTTTATTCTAAAAGCAAAGAAGAGTTGCCCTTCAGGTAGTGCCACGCTGTGTTCCCCATCCCCTGCCAATTCGCATGTTGAAGTGTTAAGCCTCAGCACCTCAGAATATGACAGCATTTGGAGACAGGGTCTTTACAGAGGTAATGAGATTCAGATGAGGTCATGGGGGTGTGCCTTCATCCAATATGACTGAGGTCCTTAAAAGAGGAGGAAATTAGGGCAGAGACGCACACAGAAGGCAGCCTTGTGGAGACACAGAGAGAAGATGGCTGCCTACCAGCCGAGGAGAGAGCCGGGGACACATCCGTCCCTCAGCGCCTCACGAAGAAGAACCCTACCAGCACCTTGGCTTGGGCATCCAGTCTCCAGAACTGAGACAATAAATTCCTGGTGCTGAAACCTCCCCGTCTGCGGTGCTTTGTTACAGGAGCCCCAGCAAACTAATACAGTTAGTATAGAATCTCCAAGTCAAGAATTCCCTATTCTACAGATTCAGGACACCATTCATTACTGATATTAAAATACAAATTACACTTCCTCATGATAAGATTGCTCCTCTGTGAACTGGGAGGTAATCACAGATTCTCAGCACCAGCCAAGAACATGAACACGGTAGCCCCAGCCTGCCTGCCGCTGCGACTGTACTTTTCCCTGGCAAGTGGTCACTCAGCCCATTGCAAAGCTGAAGAGCTTGAATTATTAAAAAGATTGTTGGTTATTTTTATCCCAAATTGTCCTTCTGAAAACATCCTTCATGGGTCCTACTTTTGTCCGGTTGATTTACTCCATCCTGACGGAGGCTTCTCTCTGTTTAGAAATGTTGCAGTAATAGCCTGCACCCTGGTTTCCCCAGCCCCTCGTCCTTACTCCAGGGTTAACTTGCCCAAAGAGGGGTGCACGATGTTATTTCATTCTCTGTCAGATACCCCATTAAGTGTGAATATTTGGGCAGACTTCAAGTCTGTCTGTGTTCCATAAATGTTGTCTTTGGCATTTGCCACACCCCTGCCACACCACACTGTCCTGCTCACGACTCAGACATGCCATGTCCTTGAATGCTCTGGACCTCCGCTGAGCCCCAGGCCCGAGGACCCACCTTCCCTGCCATCAGCAGAGAAGGCCCATCGGGCAAGGCCTTGGTGGGTCTGCCTTGCCTCGAAGGAACTCTGTGTGTGCGTGCGTGTGTGTGTGTGGCTGGCACAGAGTAAATGATGAGCAAATGAATGAATGAACCCTCTAGACAAAATCAGTTGCCCATTACACACAGTAGACCTTCAAATGCTTTGAAGAGAGCTCTCATTTTCTGCAGGGTTAAGTTCTCCATTTCCTCCCTGTCCTTTGTGTGACATGCTTCCCAGACCTCTCAACCCCCCCAACTGCGCAGATGCCCACCCCACCCACTCACCTGGGCTCTTTTCTCTGAATATTGGTGCCCATACCTGAATACAAAAACCTCAGAGGAGTGACCTGGGTGGCATTATTGACTGATTTATATATATGTATATATATGTATATATATTGTTGGCTCACATTGAACTTCTGGTCAGTTATAAACTTATCAGTCTTCTGAAATGAACTGCTGTTGGGTCTTTTCCATCCTGTACTGAGCTAGCTGATTTTTTTTTTTAATCCAAAGACAGAATTTCTCTTCACCCCTGGTAAATGTCATTTTGTTGGTTTCAATCCATCCTTTCAGCCAACCAAAATCTTTAGGACTCTTCAGTCTGGCATCTAACACATCAGCATTGTGACAGCAGCAAATCTGCCATCACAAAGCCGTTAACGTCTTCATCCTGTAATTGATAAACACATTAGCAGCCCAGGCAGCAGGAGGCTCTGTGTACAGCATCCGAGACACCTCACCAGCCACGTCTCCATTGATCTCTTTATCAATACTTGGGATATGTTTGTCCAACTAAATACGAAATTGCCCCAATTGTTTATTCACCCAGCCTATTTTTCTCTGTACCATCCACAGTGTTTTGTGAGGGATCTTTACCAAACGCTTTGTAAATCCAGTCTGGTTGCAGAGTGAAAAGAGAGAACGAGATTGCTTTGGCTCCTTGTAACTGCATTTCCGTCCAAGTGCATACACATAAGCTCTTCAAAGATCTGTTAAAATTTTTGCTCAGAAGCAATATTAATATCAAACGTATCACCTCTATTTTCCAGAATCCAACTTATTCTACTTTTTGGAAAACTGACATTTTTCCCTTCCCAGTTTTCTACAACACCCATCTGGCAAAATGTGAGATGGTCTGTCAAGGCTTGGAGAACATACTCACTGTAGCTAAGAGCCCCCCCCCCCCCCAGCCATCTCTCAACTGGCCTGGGCTCTTGACAGTTTCTCCTTTGAAACTGGAGAAACTGGCCTGTCCACACCATGAGGCACACGGGGGCAGGGCTTCTGCTCCTTGCTTGGCCCATTTACCTCCCACCCCCTCAGCAGTCAATGTAGAGTGTCCACCGCGCTTTCCCCGGCCTCACCCCTGGCTGAGAACCTCCTCCTCATGTGAGGAGGCAGATCTACAGCTCATTTCACAAAGGCGAAACCCTTGCACACCACCTGTCCTGGCTGACTGGGGGCTGGGGGTGCGACCTGGGTGACACGCAGTGCCATGTGATGACCGTGGGTACTCAGGGCGTCCCTCCCTGCCCTGTCACAAAGCCATCCACCCTGCAGAATCATGAACGTCTGAGCCTTCCACACATAGTTTGTCAATAGCCTGAATGGGTATGAACACTCCTTTTATCCAAGAAGCCCGTGGCTTCTTCCCTCCAGGTTATTCACTCAGAAGCACCCGTGATGACTTGCACCGATCAAAAGAATTTACATATTTTGAAGTGTCTGGAGTGAGGTGGAAAATTTTAAGTAATATTGGTTGGTTTTCTCTTTAAAAAATGTTGTTCCAAAAGACAAGTACCAAATGATTTCACTCATCTGTGGAGTATAAGAACAAAGAAAAACTGAAGGAATAAAACAGCAGCAGAATCACAGAACCCAAGAATGGACTAACAGTAACCAAAGGAAAAGGGACTGGGCAGGATGGGTGGGTAGGGAGGGATAAGGGCTGGGAAAAAGAAAGGGGGCATTACGATTAGCATGTATAATATGGGGGAGCATAGGGAGGGATGGGGGTTTGTTGGGGGGGACTTGGTGAAGGGGGGAGTCTAGTAACCATAATGTTCTTCATGTAACTGTAGATTAATGATAATAAAATGAATTTTAAAAATGTTGTTCCATCTAGGGAACAGCGTTATGACTGTCTCTAATTCATACAGTAACACAGGTGCTGCAGGGGATGGCAAACGCAGCTCACATCGCAGCCTCTCCACTGAACAATGCCATTTTGGGGAATTTTGTTCATTTGCTCCATTGTGTTGCCTGTGGGGTTTTACGGCAGTGCTTGGAAGACCACTGATTAACCACAGAGAAAATATGCTTATATTAGGTCAGCTCCTCGTTCCATTGTGCTGAGGCAGTGCCAAGTCTACGCCTGTGCCCTGGGTAGTCACCAATAGTCCCCCTTTGACTCTGAAGCATTCTGGTTTGGATGACAAATTACATGATCATCCTAGCCAGTATGGAAAGATACAGAATCTATTCATATCGTATACTGAAAAATATTATTGCGATTCATACGGGTATCTTTACATATTGTCCTAAGCTGCCTCACAGCATCAAAGTTGCAAGAAATAAAGTTGCCAAAATCTGAATATTTATCGGGAGGATCAAGTAAAAGACCTGCTTCTGAGGTCTGTCTGGTTCCTTCCCAACATCCCCGTCATAGTTTCTTGCATGTCAGCCATCTGGATACATAATACTTATTTATAATTGTCTTATCACTAATTATCTTAGAATCTGTAATTATCTTATTATCAAGTTATCTCAAAATAATTTCTTTGTAATTGTCCAGGAACCCTTGCTAAAATAGTTGGCTTTGGACTCCAGACTCCGGCCGTGCCGCTGATTAAGGCAAAGGTTTAAGGGGCTTCTGATCAGCCAGGGCTGGTAAGCTGCCCGCCTCAGTCATGGGCTTGTTCGCCGTGCTCTTCAGCACCGTCACAGGGTGCTGACCACTGGCTCACTCCTGTGCACACGCTGAGCAGTCAGTCTGCCTGCCAGGAAGAGAGGGCCCAAAGCGGAATAAAGCACCAGACTGGCCCCTGAGTGGGGAGTCTGCTGTCCAGGAGGGGAGCAAGCCCACAGGAGGGGCCAGGGCACATGGGAGCCCACTGGGGCGACGTGCCGGTTGCCATGGCGCATCAGCTCCAGGTGACGCCACAACCTTGCGGGCCAAAGTTCAGCCTCAGTCTTATAGGAAGGAAACTCCCTTGTGAGCAGAGGGGCAGGTGCCCGGCCTGAGGTCATGTGTCTGGTTGGTGGTAGAGATGGGACTTAAATCTGGTCCTGTCAGCCCAAATCCCTGTTTTTCTGCTCTGAACTCCCACCTCTGCAGCTGAGGATGGGATGAGAGAACCTGGGGGGATGGGAAGCAAGAGTTTACCCAAGAATGGAAACTGATGCTGGTTGGGGACAGGAAGGAAGGGCACCCCAAGATAAGGTGTGGCCTTGGACATCCTGTGGGGTGCAGACCTGAGTCCAGCTGCACTTTACCCACAGTGTTCAGAGAGAGTTTGCTGTCTGGGCTCGGGATATATGGAGGTATGAACACTGCCGGCCCTCAGGGGCTGGGTGGACGGGGAGGGAGTCAGAGAAGGATGGGGCCAGAGCTCCAGCCCGGGTGATCTGGGAGATGAGGTAAGTGGAGAGGGGGAGAGAAGTCGTCCAGGTTAGAGGTGAGAAATGCGTGCCCAGAGCCTCTGGGAACCGAGAGCCCTCCAGCACTGTTCAAATCAAGGCAGGGATGAGGACGTCACACTGGAGGCATCAGGCCCCCTTGCAGAGGGTCTGGGACCCCGTACTAAGGGGTTGGGCTTGGCCCATGGGCAACAGGGAGCCCCCTGGAGCCATGCAGTGAGGCTGGGCCTCAGCAGACTGATGGGGAAATGCACACAAACTGGCCCTGGGGACCCTGGAGTCATGAAGACAGACAAGCATAGTTCAGGTGAGGTAGTGAGAGCTGGGAGGGGCTCGTGGCCGACCCCCCAGGTAGTGGGCCATTGGCCAGTCAGACCAGGCTGTTGATGCAGCAGATGCCACAGGAGGGTCTCTTCTGAGAAGGAAAGAGGTGACGGTCTGATAATGAATGCTGAGACCTCACCACAGCCTGTTCCAGAGGTTCAGGAACTGACAGCACCAGAGGCCGAAACGGGAGGCTCTGCCAATTCTATAGACAAACTGTGTCCCCCGCATTCTTATGTTGAAGCCGTGGAGACAGGGCTTTTAGGGGGTGGTTAAGGTTAACTGAGGTCATAAGAGTGGGTTCTAATCTGATAGGATTGGTGGCCCTATAAGAAGAGGAAGAGCTCTCCCCCACACTCTCTCATCGTCTCTCCCTCCCCACTCCCCACCCCCACCACGTGAGAACGCAGAAGGCAGCCATCTGCAGGCCAGAGAGAGGGTCCCCACCAGGATCAACTACGCTGGTGCCCTGATCTTAGACTTCTGGCCTCCAGAACTGGCGGAAATAAACCTCAGCTGTTTAAACCCCCCAGTCTGTGATATTTTGTTATGGCACCTGAGCTGACAGTTACAGAGGCAGTTAGACCCCTTCCTGACCTCCTTCTCTCCCTGCAGAAGACTGGAGGCTTGGTCTGAAGCAGGTGAGCTAAGGGGTTCCCCACACACACGGACACCAGGGGGTACCATCCCGAAGATGGGAAAGAGGTGACGGTCTGATAATGAATGCCGAGACCTCACCACAGCCTGTTCCCACACTCAGCTCCCAGAACCCTGGCAGCCGAGTGTCTGCTCTCCAGACAGGAGGGTAGAAACCCTTCTTTAGGGAATATGATGAATTCTTGGGAAAAGACCCAGAAGTATGAAGGTCAGGAATCACAGGGAAGTCCTCTTGCTGACAAGTCTTATCTTGGACTCAGAGCTCCCAGGCAGATTTTAAATGCTTCTCACTAAAATTTGAATGGACAGCCAAGAATCTCTAAATATTTGGGAAAATATAACAGGAAAATAGGGAGGGGCAGTACGAGGAAACAGACAATACAGAGAACAGAAGGAAATGAAACTCCCATCAAAGGTCAAAGTTATCGCAGCCACAAAACAAAGAAAAGATGCTAAAATTAGATGAAAAAAGAGGGTTTTTGGAAATCAAAAATATGACAATAGAAAAAACTCTCCACAGAAGAGTCCAAAATACAGTTAAGGACATCTCCCCCCAAAATAGAACAAGAAGACTAAGCAATATACAGTATGGTGGAAAAAAAACTCAACAACCACATTGGGAAGTTCAACGTCTGGATAAATTAGAGTTTCAGAAAGTGAAAATGAAGAAACTAGAGGGAGGAAAATCACCAAATAAATAATGCAGGAAAAATTCCCTGAACAAAGGGACATGAATTTCTGGGTTGAAAGTGCTTACTTACTAAGTGCTTAGCACAACAAAGAGAGAGAGAAAACACAAAAAAAATTATATCCCTGTGACATTTTAGATCCCTTGGGATAAGGAAAACATTCTAAAAGCTTCCAGGGAGAAACAACAGGTCTCAGGTGAAGAATTAAGAATTAGAATGGGATTGGGTTTCTGAACAGCAAAGAGAGGAGCTAGAAGACAGTAAAGAAGTGCAAAAAGTACATTTTTGAGGGAAAATTATTTTCACCTTATAATCACAGTCCCAGTGTGTGAGTAGAATAAAATATTTTCAGTCAGGCAAGTTCACAAAAACTTAGCTCCCATGTGTCTCCTTTCTCAGGAAGCTACTGCAGGATGTGCTCCCGCAGAATGAGGGACTTGCCGAGAAAGAAGATGTAGGAGCCAGGAAATAAGGAACTGAACCCAGGAGAGAAGCAAAAGGAATCCCCAGGAAAACAGGGCGAGAGACCCCAAGACATCAGCTGTGTGATGAAGGGTAACAACTGGGCCAGGTGGGCAGCCAGACAACAGGGGCTTTGGAGAAATGCCACAAAGAAGATGAAACTGGAAACTGTTGGAAGGAGATTTACACATAAGCCAGCGTATTGGGAATGACTTAGTGATAGATACATGGGAAATAGAAGGCAATTTCTTACTCCAGGAAAAAAAAATTGTAGAAAGGAAATTCAATTATATACTACATGGCTTAACCAGGCATCACATTCCATAGTTATAATATGAACACACAACAATCAAATTTGAAAATTGTGACATAACTATATTGGGAAGAGTGTGTGTGTGTGTGGGTGTGTGGTGAGCAATGGGAAAGGAAAGTAAGTCTTCATCGTCTGCGGTGGGATGTTCACAGATTCCAAATTCCTGAATCTGAAAATCAGGAGGTATCAGTAAGCCTGTGTTACCTCAAGGAAGATAAATGCATGGCAAAGAGAAAGGACAAAATATTTTGGAAGTTGCAGTTGCTTCCGGGAAGTGGGACTTCGGGGATGACATGGGAAATGGGAAATAAGACAAGGTGACTGCTGGGCTGTTTTTTTGGTTTGTTTTTGTTTTTGTTTTTGTATTAAGCTTTGTAGAACTACTTGATTTCTTAAAAAACATGCAGTATGGCTTTAATACATTTAGATTGAGTTTAAAAAGCATGTGTATATTTTAATATACCTTCTTAAGCCTCAATTTGTTTATTTGTGTTTTAGCTTGTTCAACCACTTATTCTAGAGACGCCTGCTGTGAGCTTTCTTCAGAAAGTCACCTGCTGTGCTAGATGAAGCGTCCATTTCTGCCTCTAAAGGACTTTCCTTTAAGAAGAAAAACTTCAAGGAAGTGAAAGATTTATGTGCCTTCTTGCTTTGTTTTACATAGTAGATGGGCTTCTGAATAACTCTCAATTCTGCCTTGGTAAATCTATGGAAGGCTCAGGACAATGTGAGGCTGGAGCTTGCGATGTAAAAAGATCATACGGTAAATCTTCCAGAAAAAAAATTCCCACATAATACGGCAATGTGTAAACTCACATTTTCACATATGGGGCACTGTGGTGAAAAATCAGTGTGGCAGCAGGAACAAATTTATAGGCCAATATCACCATTTGGGGAGAGGGGAATTGATTTAAGACCAACATTATTAATGACACCATATTGGAATTCATTTATAAACCATATACTGAGATGTGGTCCTTAACTACATTGTTATGTGCATTCTTAATGATGTCATTTAGTGATTAAAAACTAACCATGTCCAATAAATGGCATAGTAAAATGCTCGGCTATACATCATTGAGATTCTGCAGTAACGAATTTTGCAGGTTTTTACATTTCCTCCATTTTTAACAGATACAATTATTTCTTTTCAGCTTTCTCTGAGGGCACCAAGGAGAATCTATTCTCTGTATATTTCATGTATGAAGAATTGTGTTACCTGCTAAGATTTTATTTTTGCCCATAGGACATTGTATTGCACCAAACTTTAGAGCAGCAAGAAAATATTCTAAAAAGAAAGCTATAGTTTGGAAAAACCATCTGTTTTAGTTGGAAGAGTATAAACATAAACCGTATCATGAAAATCTGCTGAAAAAATGCTCTTTCTCCCAAATGTTACCTTTTGTGCTATAACTATTTATAACGTTCCTCAATGAATGTGCAGAATGTTTTGTTCAAAGTCCTGTTGATCTCCTAATCGTTGCCATCATGTGGGAAACAGGAGAGGCTAATACGTTAGATTCAAGTCCCAGGCACACCTTTCGAATTGGTCCAGCAATTATATTAAATAAAGTACATCGTACAATAATGGAAGTGCCTGTTCTATGTGGTGGCCAGAGTGGTTTGCGGAAGTGCGGCACCAACCTGATTGTGGCCCTGCTCGTAAGACCCCTGTGGCTCCCCACCGCTCACTGCGGGAAGGGTAAAACCAGTTCATCAGCCAGGCTGGCCTTCCTGGTGCCGATCTATCACGTCCTCAGCAACCCCCCTGTGAAAGGGATCATTTCATTCTGTGGAAACACCCCCACTCTGTCCCATCTCCGACTTTGTGCTGTCCCTCCCCATTGTTCCCTGTTAGGGACTGAATCGTGTCTTGTCCCTCCCCAATTTCTCCGTGGAAGCTCTAACCACCCCCACCTGTGTGACTCATTTGGAGATAAGGAGGTGAGTAAGGGTAAAGGAGGTCATCAGGCTGGGGCCCTGGTCTGAAAGGACTGCAGCCCTTACAAGAAGAGGAAGAGCCTCTCTCTCCTCCATGTGGGGACACAGGAGAAGGTGTCTGTCTGCAAGCCAAGAGTGAGTCTTCCCAGAAACCAGCCTCCATCTTGGACTTCCAACCTCCAGAACTGTGAGAAAATAAATGCGTGCTCTTTAAGCCACCCAATCCATGGTATTTTGTTATGGAGCCCAAGCTAAGATGCTCGCCATTTTCCCAGTCACTGTCTCTTGAAGTTCATCTCAAATGCCACCTGCTCTGGGGACTGTCTCCTCCCTCCCTCTCCCCCCTCTGAGCCCCCGGGTGCCCAGTGCCATGCAGGGGAACCCTAGTCCTCCAAGGCCTTGCCTAGTCTGCCCAGTTAGCCCTGAGGATAGATCCCTTCTAATGCCTTGAAGTTAGAAAACAGGTGTGACATGGCCACAAGGTTTCCTGTAACTTTTCAAGAAGGCTGCGACATTCTGCCTCTGTGCCCTGGACAATGTGCCAGCAAGCCTCCTTCCTAATTACATAACAGTATTATAATGTAAATTGCATGTCTGTACCAAAAGAGAAAAAAACCTCTTCTTTTTTTTGTAACCAGAACAGCTCTGTATGATCACTGGACCAGTTTCCATTTTAAACTAATTAGTAAATTGCATTTTTGGCTCTTTAACTGGCTAGGCTAAATTTAGCTCATCTTTTCCCTTAAAGTCAAGTTGTCAGTGGGATTTGAAATTAAAATTGTCACTCTCAACATTCTTTCCTGTGCTGGGGATGTTGGCAACGCATCCCTTCGTCCTACCCTTCCCCCCTGAAGCTTCTCTCTGACCCAGGGCTTCCCTTGGACACAGCAAAACAGGTGCTTGCCCCGAAGCCTGCAGGTCACCCAGGAGCATGGCCAGCATCCTTGGATAGCCCCCACAAGCACGCTGCCAATCAGCCATCCATCGTGCAGCTGAACACCTATCATATACCAGACACCAAGCGAGTTCTTAAGACAACCTGTGTGGCCAGAACTGGAGCAGGGGCCTGGCAGCTCCCTGGTGTGCTAAGCAGGAACCCTTTCACTGCTGGACATGGGGATGTCTGAGGGGTCCCAGAAGAGGAGCTGGGTGGCAGGAGGAAAGGGCATACTTGGGGGAGACTAGGGGTGGAGCCACACTACAGAAACACTGAGTCGGTTAACAATCACCATGGCCAAACCAGGGTACACCAGCTGACGCCAGGCACTGCTGGGCCCCAAAGATGCTTAAGAATATCATGGTGAGGAGCGGGGACATGTGTTAGTGCCCACCCCCCACCCTCCTGTATGGCTGTCTCTGGTTCCCAGAGTCATTTTGAGGACCAGGGAAAGCCCCCCACCCCTAGAATCCCACCCTCTCGCCCCCAAAATCCCTCTGTTCTTTGCCTGGCGTTCCGCTTCCCTCCCTCCCACACTGCCTCCCTGGAGCGCTGCAAATTCTCTTCCCGCCCACCCCCAGTGTAGTTCAGAGGCTCCCCTGCAGCCCAGGACCCCAGCCCCACAGCAGGAGGGCCTGAGGGGGGAGGGGGAGATGCTCACCCAGGCTTCATGGGGCAGAAGAAAGACACCCGGCAGTTCCTCCCTGTGTGAGCAGCCGCCGCCCCTCCTTCGGGGGGGACGGGGAGGCAGAGACCAGCCTTAGGAGCAGAGAGCCTGCCTCCCACTTTTCTCCTGGCCATTAAGCAAGATGGGCCGTGGATTTCCAAGAAGAGAAAAGCAGGCACCCATTATGCAAGCACTGACGGGCCTGTAGGCCCCAGTCGAGCAGGGCAAGCGGGGTGGGTCTGCCTGCCGGATCCGCTCCCCATCCACACTCCCGTTCTCTGCGGGAAACCCTGCCTATCTGCGTGGAGGCAAGTAGGGCACAGCAGGCCCCCCCAGGGGGCCAGCTGCAGGTAGTGAGATGAGCTCAGTGGTCCGGGAGTCTGCCTCCCCACGTGGGAGTAAGCCCCACGTCCTTGCAGTCAGAGCAACTCGGAATTTCAGTGGAGAATTACCTGTAGAAAAACTGGAGAAATGTTTTTCTCTCCTAGATGTGTGATCCTGAGCAAATGTGCACCCCTCCCTGGGCTTCCTAGGAGGGAGGTGAATTCTGGGCCCTCCCAGCCTCTTTGAAGCCCTGGCCTCCCGTGGCCCTGCCTGGGTCAGGGGTCTCCACATATCTTCCACAGGGAGAAAAACGTGGGGTGCATTTTTCATGGCACAAAATGAATTTAATTTCAGAACTTTACCTTATCCTGAGATTGTCCATCTGACATTTTTATGACCTTTCTCTTATAAAATAATGGCCAGAATAGATGGTCATTATTTTAAAATGTCCTTACTTAGCAAAATGAAAAGTTGGCAGCTTTACATGGCTGCCCTGTGGGGGTGAGAGACACACAAAAAGATTCATATTTTAGCAGTAAAGCCTGAACCCTGAAGGACTCTCACTTTGGGCTTTGGTCACTGTAGGCCCCAGAGAGGTGTAGAGAGGGAGGGGACACAGACATACATCTCATCCGTGGGACAGCATGCTGACCACCCTGCTCCCAGTATAGTCAGGACACAATGCCTTCTAACCCCAGGCAGGGGAGGGGGAGCTCTTGCATTTACCCAATGAGTTCTTACAGTAAGAGCACCCGATGGTGCCTGCCAGGCACCAGAGCGCTGTGGGTCAAACTGAGGGTTGTGATCCGCTCATGGGTCATGAAATGAATTTAGCAGGGGACCAAGACCAACATTTCTTAAATGAAATGCTGTGGAGCAGAGCAGAAAAGAACATTTTCTTATGTTTCAAATATGTATTCAAATATATATGTATTTTACTATATATTCAAATATACATATTCAGAAATATATACGTGTGTGTGTGTGTGTGTGTATATATATATATATATATTCTGTTTATGTATGGAAGATTAAATTCCTCACAAACCAACCCTCCTGCAGATAACATCAACAAAAACCACAAACCATGGACAGGAGAGCAAACATGCTGAGGGTCCTAGAGAGAAAACATATGCAGGCAGGTTTGTGAGCAGCATCAGAATCCAGAAGAATCAGCCCATATGGGGCAAGTTTCTCAGTTTTGCAGCTTTGCCCCGAGGCAGCAGCCACATTTGTGAAGGGGACACAAGGTGGTTAAATTCCAGTAGGAGGCCTGCTGTCCGTCTGGAGAGAGGAACCAGGAGAACTTGGACAGCCAGGGTCTCTGGAGAGTGGGCAGGAACCCGAGAAAGGAGAGAGGCAGACAGGGAAAATGGGAAATTTTGTGTGTACACCCTGCCCGAGTCTCTGGCTGACCCCCAAACCATACATGTGCATGGCATATTAACAGCAGTCTGAACCAAAATCTGAGTCCCCACCCACCACAGGTGTCACAGAGTTTGAAGTCTGAGTCTAACCAATTGCCAATTGAAACAAAAACATTAACACTCTTCAAAATAATATCACATAATCTAGAGTGTTTCCACAGCAGAATAGTCACAACGTTCAGGATGCAATCCAAAATTACTCTACCTAGGAAAAGCCAGCAAAATGCAATCTATCTCAAAAAAAGAGTCAATCAACAGATACCAACCCTAAAATGGCCCACTTTTGGAACTATTAGACCAGAATTTTAAAGCAGCTATTCTAATAATTCTAAATGAGGTGAAAATAAAATGTCCTAAATAAAGAAAAGATAGGACATTTCTGTTGAGAAATATAAAATATAAAAATGAACCAATTATTCATAATAGCCAAAAAGTAGGAAAAATATCCAAGTATCTACCAATTGATGAATAGGTAAGCAAAACATGTTATACTCATATAATGGGATATTATTCAGTCATTAAAAGGAATAAGTACTGATGTATATTACAGAAAGGATAAACCTTGAAAACATTAAGTGAAATAAGGCAGGCATAAAGTTCACATACTGTCTGATTCCAAGTACAGGGAATTCCTAGAATTGGAAAATCTATAATTACAGAAAATAGATTAGTAGCTTTCAGGAGTTTGGGAGAAGAGAAAATGGGCAGTGATTACTAACAAGCATTAACCTTCTTTTGGGAGGAATGAGATGTTCATAATTATATAGTGGTGATGATTGCACAACTTTTTTCCCATCCTAAAAACCACGGAATTGCACACTTAAAAATAAATCAAATGAAAATTTCAGAATGAAAACTACAGTATCTGAAATGAAAAAATTCACTGGATGGACTCAGTATGAGAATAGAAATGACAGGAGAAAAATCTGTTGGCTTAAAAAGAGATGAATAAAAATATTCCAATTTGAAAGAAAGAGAGAGAAAAAAAGAATAAAATTAACAGAGTACCAAGGCATGTAAGCAATATCAACAGTCTAAAAGTTCCAGAGGACAGGAAAGAGAGAAATGGGGCAGGAAGAGTCTCTGAAGAAATAGGAGCTGAAAACTTCCCACATTTAAAGAAAAACAAAAGTATGGTTTCATGAAGCTCAGTAAAATCTGAATAGGATAAATGAAGAAAACAATGCCTTAGGTACATCATAATCAAACCACTTAAAACCAAGATAAAGATAAACCTTGAAAGCAGACAGAGAAAAAACATGCATTACTGTCCAGAGATCAGTGTTTTGAATGACTGTGGACGTCTCATCACAAACTACAGAGGTGAGAATATAATGGACAACATCTTGAAAGAGTTGAAAGAAAAAGTGTTGTCAACCCAGAATTCTATATCCAGTAAAATGTCTTTCAAGAATGAACATGAAATGAAGACATTTAAAAATAAAAGAAACTTTGGTAATTCATCATCACCATGAGACTTGCTATATAAGAAATACTAAAAGAAGTTCTTATTCTGAAGGGAAATGATACAGGAGGGAAACTCAGATCTTCACTAAATGAATGAATGGCATCAAAAATGTAAATATTTTGGTAAATATAAAATATCACTTTTCCTCTTAATAAAAAAATTACCCATGTCTGTCTGAAGCAAAAATTATAACACTGTCATGTGGGATTTCTATTAGATGTAGATACAAAACATGTTGAAATGTTGTGTAAAAGATGGTGTGAAGGGGGGGTGGAGCCAAGATGGCAGCATGAATAGAGCAGCAGAAATCTCCTCCCAAAACCATATATATTTTTGAAAATACAGCAAATACAACTCCTACTAAAAGAGAGACCAGAGGACACAGGACAATATCCAGACCACATCCGCACCTGAGAGAACCCAGCGCCTCGCGAAGGGGGTAAGATACAAGCCCCGGCCCCGCGGGAGCCGAGCGCCCCTCCCCCCAGCTCCCGGCGGGAGAAGAGCAGGCAGAGCGGGAGGGAGACGGAGCCCAGGGCTGCCGAGCACCCAGCCCAGCCATCCGGGCCAGAGCGCAGACACAGTGCGTGCGCGGGGCCCTGGGTACTAGGGAAACAGGGCAGCAAGAACAGTGAGCGGGTCCCCGCAGCCAGCGCACCTGGGACAAAGAAAAGCGAGTGCTTTTTGAAAGTCTTAAAGGGACAGGGACCCTCACTGCTGGATGGAAGCGTCCCGGGACACTTAGCCTAACAGCTGGGAATCCCGGGGAACTCTGGGCACACTAACCCCTGTGCAGCAGCGCTGCTTGGGGGCCCTTCACGGAGATAAACAGCCTCCTGCCTGTTTCCCCTCCGATGCGGCTCCGCCATCATGGAGCAGCAGCCTGAGGCAGTAGGGCAGAGCTTCTTTCACAGCAGCCGGGCAAAAACTAGAAAACCTGTCTGCGCGCAGCTACCCAGCACAAGCGGTTAGGGGTTGCTGTTCTCGCAGGAGAGGAAGGCCACAAACCAGCAAGAAGGGATGTTCTCCCAGTCAACACACGTGCCAGCTCCCCACAAATACCTCTTATCACCATGAAAAGGCAAAAGAATTTGATACAGACCAGACTAACCCAGACATCCTCCCCTGAGAAGGAATCTGGGTATATAGACCTAACCAATCTCCCTGAAAAAGAATTCAAAATAAAGGTCATAACCATGCTGATGGGGCTGCAGAGAAATATGCAAAAGCTAAGGGATGATATACGGAAGGAGATTACAGAAATAAAACAATCTCAGGAAGGATTTATAAGCAGAATGGATAAGAAGCAAGAGGCCATTGATGGAATAGAAACCAGAGAACAGGAGCACAGAGAAGCTGACGCAGAGAGAGATAAAAGGATCTCCAGGAATGAAACAATATTAAGAGAACTGTGTGACCAATAAAAACGGAACAATATCCGCATTATAGGGGTACCAAAAGAAGAAGAGAGAGAAAAATGGATAGAAAGTGTATTTGAAGAAATAATTGCTGAATACTTCCCCAAACTGGGGGAGGTAAGAGTCGCTCAGGCCATGGAAGCACACAGAATTCCCAACAGAAGGGACCCAAGGAGAACAACACCAAGACACATAATAATTAAATGGCAAAGATCAAGGACAAGGACAGAGTTTTAAAGGCAACCAGAGAGAAAAAAGGTCACCTACAAAGGAAAACCCATCAGGCTATCATCAGACTTCTCAATAGAAAACTTACAGGCCAGAAGACAATGGCATGATATATTTAATGCAATGAAACAGAAGGGCCTTGAACCAAGGATACTGTATCCAGCACAATTATCATTTAAACATGAAGGAGGGTTTAAACAATTCCCAGACAAGCAAAAGTTGAGGGAATTTGCCTACCACAAACCACCTCTATCGGGTATTTTAGAAGGATTGCTCTAGATGGGAGCACTCCTAAGGCTAAACAGATGTCACCAGAGAAAATAAAATCACAGCAAAGAAAGCAGACCAACCAAATACTAACTAAATGCAAAAAATAAAATCAACTACCCACAAAAGCAGGCAAAGGAAACACAAAAGAGCACAGAATAAAACACCCAACATATAAAGAATGGAGGAGGAGGAATAAGAAGGGAGAGAAATAAAGAATCACCAGACAGTGTTTATAATAGCTCAATAGGTGAGTTAAGTTAGGCAATAAGATACTAAACAAGCAAACCTTGAACCTTTGGTAACCACGAATCTAAAGCCTGCAATGGCAACAAGTACATATCTTTCAATGATCACCCTAAATGTAAATGGACTGAATGCACCAATCAAAAGACACAGAGTAACAGAATGGATAAAAAAGCAAGACCCATCTCTATGCTGCTTACAGGAGACTCACCTCAAACCCAAAGACATGCACAGGCTAAAAGTCAAGGGATTGAAAAAGATATTTCATGCAAACAACAAGGAGAAAAAAGCAGGTGTGGCAGTACTAGTATCAGACAAAATAGACTTCAAAACAAAGAAAGTAACAAGAGATAAAGAAGGACATTACATAATGATAAAGGGCTCAGTCCAACAAGAGGATATAACCATTCTAAATATATATGCACCCAACATGGGAGCACCAGCATATGTGAAACAAATTCTAGCAGAACTAAAGGAGGAAATAGAATGCAATGCATTCACTTTAGGAGACTTCAACACACCACTCACTCCAAAGGATAGATCCACAAAACAGAAAATAAGTAAGGACACAGAGGCACTGAACAGCACACTTGAACAGATGCACCTAATAGACATCTATAGAACTCTACATCCAGAAGCAACAGGATACACATTCTTCTCAAGTGCACATGGAACATTTTCCACAATAGACCACATACTAGGCCACAAAAAGAGCTTCAGTAAATTCAAAAAAATTGAAATCCTACCAACCAACTTTTCAGACCACAAAGGTATAAAACTAGAACTAAATTGTACAAAGAAAGCAAAAAGGCTCACAAACACATGGAGGCTTAATAACACGCTTCTAAATAATCAATAGATCAATGACCAAATTAAAATGGAGATCCAGCAATATATGGAAACAAATGACAACAACAACACAAAGCCCCGACTTCTGTGGGATGCAGCGAAAGCAGTCTTAAGAGGAAAGTATATAGCAATCCAGGCATATTTAAAAAAGGAAGAACAATCCCAAATGAATAGTCTTAACGTCACAATTATTGAAATTTGGAAAAGAAGAACAAATGAGGCCTAAAGGCAGCAGAAGGAGGGATGTAATAAAGATCATAGAAGAAATAAATAAAATTGAGAAGAATAAAACAAAAGAAAAAATCAATGAAACCAAGAGCTGGTTCTTTGAGAAAATAAACAAAATAGATAAGCCTCTAGCCAGACTTATTAAGAGAAAAAGAGAATCAACACACATCAACAGAATCAGAAACGAGAAAGGAAAAATCACGATGGATCCCATAGAAATACAAAGAATTATTAGACAATACTGTGAAAACGTATATGCTAACAAGCTGGAAAACCTAGAAGAAATGGACAACTTCTTAGAAAAATACAACCTTCCAAGACTGACCAAGGAAGAAACACAAAATCTAAACAGACCAATTACCAGCAACGAATTGAAGCAGTAATCAAAAAACTACCCAAGGAAAAAAAACCCCAGGCCAGATGGATTTACCTCAGAATTTTATCAGACATACAGAGAAGACATAATGCCTATTCTCCTTAAAGTTTTCCAAAAAATAAAAGAGGAGGGAATACTCCCAAACTCATTTTATGAAGCCAACATCACCCTAATACCAAAACCAGGCAGAGACCCCACTAAAAGAAAATTACAGATCAATATCCCTGATGAATTAGATGCAAAAATACTCAACAAAATATTAGCAAACCAAATTTAAAAAATACATCAAAAGGATCATATACCATGACCAAGTGGGATTCATCCCAGGGATGCAAGGATGGTACAACATTCGGAAATCCATCAACATCAGCCACCACATCAACAAAAAGAAAGACAAAAACCACATGATCATCTCCATAGATGCTGAAAAAGCATTCAACAAAATTCAACATCCATTCATGATAAAAACTCTCAGCAAAATGGGTATAGAGGGCAAGTACCTCAACATAATAAAGGCCATATATGATAAACCCACAGCCAACATCATACTGAACAGCAAGAAGCTGAAAGCTTTTCCTCTGAGATCGGGAACAAGACAGGGATGCCCACTCTCCCCACTGTTATTTAACATAGTACTGGAGGTCCTAGCCACGGCAATTAGACAAAACAAAGAGATACAAGGAATCCAGATTGGTAAAGAAGAAGTTAAACTGTCACTATTTGCAGATGACATGATATTGTACATAAAAATCCCTAAAGACTCCACTCCAAAACTACTAGAACTAATATTGGAATACAGCAAAGTTGCAGGATACAAAATTAACACACAGAAATCTGTGGCTTTCCTATACACTAACAATGAACTAATAGGAAGAGAAATCAGGAAAACAATTCCATTCACAATTGCATCAAAAAGAATTAAATACCTAGGAATAAACCTAACCAAGGAAGTGAAAGACCTATACCCTGAAAAGTACAAGACACTCTTAAGAGAAATTAAAGAGGACAATAGCAAATGGAAACTCATCCCATGCTCTTGGCTAGGAAGAATTAATATCATCAAAATGGCCATCCTGCCCTAAGCAATATACAGATTTGATGCAATCCCTATCAAATTACCAACAACATTCTTCAACAAACTGGAACAAATCGTTCAAAAATTCATATGGAAACACCAAAGACCCCGAATAGCCAAAGCAATCCTGAGAAGGAAGAATAAAGTGGGAGGGATCTCATTCCCCAACTTCAAGCTCTACTATAAAGCCATAGTAATCAAGACAATTTGGTACTGGCACAAGAACAGAGCCACAGACCAGTGGAACAGAATAGCGATTCCAGACATTAAACCAAACATATATAGTCAATTAATATACGATAAAGGAGCCATGGACATATAATGGGGAAATGACATTCTCTTCAACAGATGGTGCTGGCAAAACTGGACAGCTACATGTAAGAGAATGAAACTGGATCACTGTCTAACCCCATACACAAAAGTAAATTAGAAATGGATTAACGACCTGAATGTAAGTCATGAAACCATAAAACTCTTAGAAAAAAACATAGGCAAAAATCTCTTGGGCATAAAGATGAGCAGCTTCTTCATGAACATATCTCCCTGGGCAAGGAAAACAAAAGCAAAAATGAACAGGTGGGACTATATCAAGCTGAAGAGCTTCTGTATAGCAAAGGACACCATCAATAGAACAGAAAGGCATCCTACAGTATGGGAGAATATATTCATAAATGACAGATCCAATAAAGGGCTGACATCCAAAATACACAAAGAGCTCACACAACTCAACAAACAAAAAGCAAATAATCCAATTAAAAAATGGGCAGAGGAGCTGAACAGACAGTTCTCTAAAGAAGAAGTTCAGATGGCCAACAGACACATGAAAAGATGCTCCACATCGCTAGTCATCAGAGAAAAGCAAATTAAAACCACAATGAGATATCACCTCACACCAGTAAGGATGGCCACCATCCAAAAGACAAACAATGACAAATGTTGGCGAGGTTGTGGAGAAAGGGAATTGTAATGTTGATGGGAATGTAAATTATTTCAACCATTGTGGAAAGCAGTATGGAGGTTCCTCAAAAAGCTCAAAATAGAAATACCATTTGACCCAGGAATTCCACTTCTAGGAATTTGCCCTAAGAATGCAGCACTCCAGTTTGAAAAAGACAGATGCACCCTTATGTTTATATGTTTATCGCAGCACTATTTACAATAGCCAAGATATGGAAGCAACCTAAGTGTCCATCAGTAGATGAATGGATAAAGAAGATGTGGTACATATACACAATGGAATATTATTCAGCCATAAGAAGAAAACAGATCCTACCATTTGCAACAACATGGATGGAGCTAGAGGGTATTATGCTCAGTGAAATAAGCCAGGTGGAGAAAGACAAGTACCAAATGATTTCACTCATCTGTGGAGTATAAGAACAAAGAAAAACTGAAGGAACAAAACAGCAGCAGAATCACAGAACCCAAGAATGGACTAACGGTTACCAAAGGGAACAGGACTGAGGAGGATGATTGGGAAGGGAGGGATAAGGGGGGGGAAAAGGAAAGGGGGTATTATGATTAGCATGTATAATTAGCATGTAGGGAGTGTATGGGGAGGGCTGTGCAACACAGGGAAGACAAGTAGTGATTCTACGCTGATGGACAGTGACTGTAATGGGGTGTGTGGGGGGGACTTGGTGAAGGGGGGAGCCTAGTAAACATAATGTTCTTTATGTAATTGTAGATGAATGATAACAAAATAAAAGATGGTGTGAAGGAAGATAAGTGGACTCACATGGTTGCACAGTTCTTACGTTTTATGTGAAGTAGTACAATATTAAATTTATGTAAGTGGTGAAAAATTAAGATGTATATTATAACCTGTAGATCAGCCACTGATAAGACAGTGCAAAGAGGTAGCTGTAAAGTCAATGGGTAAATTAAATAGGAATTCCTAAAAATATACAAATAATCCCAAAAAGGGAACAACAATGGTGAATAGAGAAATGAAATAGAGACAGTAACAAAATAAATAGTAAAATATTCAAGAAAGCCAATCATTACATTAAATGTTAATGGGCTTAAAACATTCTAACTACAAGTCAAAGATTACTAGAATGGAAAAGCAAGTAAGGCACAAGTACGTGCTGTCTGCAGGGAACCCACTTTCAATATAAAGACCTGTAGACTGAGAGTAAATGGGCAGAAAAGGATGTAACATGCAAATAGTAAGTATGACAAGGTAGGAGTGGCTCTATTAATATCAGATAAAATAGGCTCCATGACAAAGAATATTACCAGAACTGAAGAGAGACACTTCATATCGATCAAGGGGTCAATTCATAAGGAAGATATAACAATTATAAATGTGTTTGTACCAAAGAGCAGAGCCTCAAGATACATGAAGCAAAAACTGACAGCTTTAAAGGGAGAAATAGTCAATTCCATAATCCTCCTAGGACACTGACTACCCCTCTCTAAGCAATTTTAGAACAGTTCGACAAAACAAAACAAAACAAAAATCAGTGATGACATAAAAGATCCCTTCACATCTTGACCTAATAGCTATTGATACATACAAGTTTTGTTGTCAACTACATTTCTTACTGCAACTCATTTCTAAAAAATGTTGAAAAACACTCTGCTAGGCAAACCCAGAGGACTGAGCCATAGACCCTGCAAAGTTCAACATCTAGTGGGCAGGGCAGACAGATCATTATAACCAGGGAAGGTGCTATAAGAGTAGGAGAGAGAAGGAATCAAGGTTTATAGAGTATCTACCAGGTGCCAGGCCCTGGGGTCCACACACTGCACAAGTACATAATCCTTGTCACTTGACCAGGTAGTATCATCATCCTCATTTTACAGGTGGGGTAACTGAGGCCCAGGGAGGTAAAATTATTGGGCTAGTGTCAGAACTGGAGTCTGAGTCAGCTCTGACTCCTATAAAATGACCACAGGAAGACAGAAAGAGTAATTTCTTTCTTTGGGAGCAAAGTGAGGAAGAATGGTATAACAAAGTGTAGGTGTTTTTGGAACTGGGTGGATGAGAGAAGAAAGTGTGAGCAAAGGAAGGTAGGGTAGGTTTGTGAGTGACATTTACGGATGTCAGGTGGCTGGGACCTGGAGGAGATGGGAGGGACTGATGGGGATGTGGCTGGAGGGGCTGCTGGAGCTAGGTCAAGCCTGGTGGAGCCCCACTTCTATTCCCTGGCAAAAGGGAAAGGGGGGCAACAATGAATAAAGAGGGCCTAGGTGTCTTGTTCTTCTCCCCCTCCTCAATTGGCTGCTCTGGGAGGTGCTGTCTCAGAGGAATTTTCCCTACATGTCAGTTGAGCATCTCCAATGTAAAGTCCTGAGAAAATCTGAGCATGAATGGCAAGTACGTCCAGGGGACAGGATGGCACTTGTCCAAACACTGAAACACTTATGCCTTGCCTTTGGTCCAGACTGGTGTCTTAAAGGGTGGGGATGGGTAGCGTGGAGGCTCCCTCTTCACTGGTTATGAGCGTCACTCTGAAAGGAGCGACAACAGGTTGACTCTGTAAACCAAGGAAGCTCAGACAGTCTGCTCTATATGCATGATTTGGGGGCTAAAGGGTCCCCCAGAAATGAGAGAGGTGCTCGGCTCCCTGCCTGCTGTTGGGGAAGCCACCATTACCTCGGTGTGGGTCAGTGCTGAAAACCGAAGGTAAGGTCTATGGCACTTGTGCTCTGGCTTCCAAAGGGCCACCTCCCGCACGGGCTTGCCCACACCCTCTCCTGCTGGTGCCCACAGCAGGAGCCCTGGAGCCAGAGCCATGGCCTTTGGAAGGGTGCTTTTCCTGGCATCTCAGGGACAGATTCTTTCCACAGAAGGACCTTAATCTGGATCAAGTGGGCCCACGGGGGACCAGGATGCCATGTGTAGAGCAGGCCTTGCTCTCTGCAGGCCGACACCCCAGCTCCCCAAGTGCCCGGCACAGCTGCAAAATTCCTGCGGTGCTGACTTGCCAGGAGAAATGGTTAATGCTGCTCCCTTCCTGCTTCTCAAGAAAATTGCCGCCAGATTTGAGGGTCCAGAGGCTGGCTAAAGAGGAGGACCAGGGAGGGGCCCTCTGGTTGGTTCCCCTCGATGGTGGAGGGATCTGCAGTTCTTGGCTACCGTAACTCCACATCAAAACCACCAACCAATGCCAGTTTGGTTTGCCCTATGGCCCTAAACTGCTGACAAAAAAGACACAACCAGTACTGGGATTTTTTTCAAGGACATTTGTAAGTTTTCTCCTCTAACCAGCTGTTCTGGCGCCTCTGACACACAATCTGAGCTCAGATTATCTTTCTTCCCATTAGTCCCAATTTTATGCTAAGAAAGGAATCAAGGCTCAGAGAAGTGAAGAGCCTTTCCCAAGGCCAACAGCTAGAAAGTGCCGGAATCAGCTAGAAAGCACTGGACCCAGGCCCGGTCACCCAGTTCATGTTCTCTGACTTGTGCTCGCCTTCCTGTGGAGTGGGCTCTGCTTAGTGGAGCCTCACTCTTCTCTTTAAAATATAAACATGTAGCCCACTCTTCAGCAGAAGTCTAATCTCAGTTCTGTGAAATAAAAAATAAACCCTGAAGTTTCTCACTATGTTTCTCCTCACACAGTCACCATAGCAATGGGAAAATATTATGTGGTGAAGGAATCATGGGAATATGAATCAGCAGAACCAGCAAAAGGACCTTTGGAAAACCGTGACTCCCAGTGGACATGCTGCATTTTCAAAGTAAACACTCCAAAATGATGGATTGCGCTTTGCTCCCTATAGGAACCCCACGACCAGCTTTGCTCCATTAGCGACCATCCGGCTGTCTCTGTGTGGATGCTGGTCTCTTTTTTTTGTAAGAAAAGCACCGGCTATTTATTAGCATGATTGCTGCTTGGCAACATGGAGTTGTGGATATCTGCTGGCTTCATTAAATTTTAAACATTTTTCCTTGCCAAGTGGGACAAACTGTTGATGTTGATTTTGGTGGCTACTTGACATCGTCCAATGGAATTTCAGTGGTGAAGAGTTCAAACCTGGTTTTTTTATGTCTAGAATGATGGACATAAAACAAGCTCTTCATTAACCATGAAATAATGTTAGAATGTAATGACTGGCTTATCCTGTTGTTAGTTAAGCCTCCCTAATATTTTTCATCAGTCTGTGTGTGATAAAAAATACTGATTGAGTTCCTCAAACTATAAACATAGAATTGCCATCTGATCCAGCAATTCTACTTCTGGCTATGTACTCAAAGCAATTGAAAGCAGGGGCTTGGATGGATATTTGTACACCCACGTTCATAGCAGCACTATTCACGATAGCTGAAAGGTGGAACCACGCAAGTGTCCACTGACAGATGAATGGAGAACAAATGATGGTATACCAATGAAATGGAATATTACTCAGCCTTAAGAAGAAAGGAAATTCCAACACGTGCTACAACGAGGACAAACAGGACACTGTCCCAAGAGGCCAATAAGCTAAGTAACATTCACAAAAGACAGTCAGCCACAAAAAGACAAATACTGTATGATTTCATTTATATGAGGTCCCTGGAGTAACCAAATTTACAGAGACAGAAAAGTAGAATGGAGTTTACCAAGGGCTGGAGAGCAGGGGATGCAGTTATTGTTTCTGGGGGCACAGCTTGTGTTTTGCAAAATGAGGAGTCCTGGAGACGGATGATGGTGATGGCTGCCAACAGTGTGAATGTGCTTAATGCCACTGCACGGAACACTTAAAATGGTTAGCGTGGTCAATTTTCTGTTATATGTATTTTACCACAAGAAATACCAACTGAGGACTGGGCAAGGCCGTGGTGGGTGTCCCCTCACACTGAGTGTCCCCACACAGTGACCGGGACCTACTGCTGACCAAGCCAAAGGTCCATCAAGGAAGTTGGTGTCTCCATCACTGAGCACGCATGGGTCTGTGGTCATGCACGGCCCACCCTGCTTTTCCTGCTGTGTACCTGGTCTGGAATGCAGGGGGGAGCCACCTCCTCCCTTCCTCCCAGCAGCACCTCCAGAAGGCCTGCCCTAACCCTCCCGGCCCTCTTTGCCTGCACCTGCTTACCAGTCCACAGCGTGACCCAGCACCTTGGGGCCCAAAGTGGGATACCCGGGAGCTTGTTAGAAATGCAGATTATCTGCCCAGTGATCGGAATCTGCAGGTGTGGGCCCTGGAGTCTGGGTGTTAACAAGTCCTCCAGGTGAAGAGGAGTCTGTCCCCCATGCCCTTCCCTTGTTCCCTGCATGGCTCTTAGCCATCAGCTGCCCAGTGTGAAAGGCCACCCCAGAGGTGCCATTTACAACGCAGAGCCCCTGTGGGAGGCAATCCCACCTGGTTCAGCCTCTTTCCCATCCCTGCCCTGCTTTCCCCTCTCATGAACCTGTTCTTCCTAAGAGCATGGCTCCTGGGGGTGGGGGAGCAGGGGGTTCCTACCTTACATACAGGACAATGGCGCATTCATTTCTGCACCTCAGAACTGGACACACAGTAGGGGTCAGTCACTGTGTTAAACCCTGTTGCATAATTTTTATCAGTGTATCTTTATACAGGTTTTTAATTCTTCCAAAGGTGTTGGTTATTTCAACCACGGGAGTGACACTCTACTGGGACCATTTACACTGTGGCTCTTTCCTCTTGTCCCTCCACAATAGACACACTCCCAACCTCAGGGGTGTCATGGTTAATTATAAGTGTCAACTTGGCTGGGCCAAGGGATGCCCAGGTCGCTGGCAAACGGTATTTCTGGGTGTGTCTGTGAGGGTGCCCTGGGAAGAGCATTCGGATCTGTAGACTGAGTAAAGGTCACCCTTAGCAAGAAGGTGTGCACATTCAACCCACCGAAGGCCTGAAGAACAAGAAAAGGCAGAGGAAGGGAGAAAACCACTTTCCTCTCTTGGGCCAGCACATTCAATTTCTCCTGCCCTCAGACATCTGCCCTCCTGGTTCTTGGGCTTTTGGATTCACACCCCTGGAACTTACTGACCCCCAGGTCCCCAGGCCTTGGGACTGGACTGGATTATACCCCAGGCTCTCCTAGATCCCCAGCTTGCAGATGGCAGATCATTTCTAACTGCATGAGCCACTTCCTGTAATAAATCTCCTCCTGTAGATCTCTCTGCCATCACTTCTGTCTCTCTGAAGAATGCAGACTGACAGCGGCCTCTCCTGCTCTGCCCTGCTGGTGCCTCTTCTCAGGACCAATGAGGGGAGGCCCGGCCCTCCTGTGGCCCCGGTGGGGTGTGCATTTGGGTGGTGGAGGCTGTGCATTAAGCAGAATGGGCCACTCAGCCTACCCACCAGCCGCAGCCCTTTCTTGTTGGAGGGAAGGCCTGCCTGTGCCGGGTGCTTTAGAAACAGATCACAGCAGTGTCCTTGCCATGCGGCCACAAGGATGCACGTCTTCACGGTGTCATCCCCAGAGCAGGGGCAGAAGAGGAGCTGTGGCAGCCCAAGGCTTGCCTGGTGCCCTCTCCTGCACCTCCAGCCCTGCTGAGCGCCCACGCTCCGGGAGGGCAGGAGCAGTGTGCAGGCCTGGCCGCCTCCCCTCCCTCCCAGCCTCTCCTCTCCCCAGGTGCCAGGCCAGGCCTCAGGCTCACTCCTCAGGGCCTGGCCTCGGGGTGCAGAGGAGACAGCACCGGCTCCCCTGTGGAGGGTCTCACCCACAACCCAGCCCAAGGGCAGGGGCAGCTGCCATTTTCACTGTTCTGCGGTTGAGGGTGGACACAGATAGAGGTGGGCTTTGTGCCGTTGAGGGAGATGACCCCGGAAAAAGGCTCCTGGCAGCAAGAGTTGTTTTTCTGAACAATGGCCCCGTCTGGGCGCTGGGACCTGTGGCCCCTATCAGTGGGGAGGGGAGACTGGAGGCAGGGAGACCACTCTTGGCCCAAATGGTGGCCAGGAAAGCATGGGGGCCAATCAGGACTGAATTCCGGCCCCAGCTCTCACTATCCATGTGACCACGGGCAGGTCCTGTGGCCCTTGGAGCTGCACTTGATTGTCTGTGACATGGAAAAGCTGCTGAGAGCACAGGCTTCCCAGGGAAGCGGTGCCTGGGGAGCAGGGGGAGGAGGGGCACGGGAGGGCAGCCCCGGGGGTCACCCAGCACATCGCCGGCTGGCATGGGCACAGTGCCCCCATCCCCAGGGCTCCTTGCTCTTCTGCAGCTGTCTCCTCCTTGAGGAAACGCCTGTGGCCCTCACCTGACCTGGAGTCTTAGCAAGAAGCAAAGTGCAGCTGAGAGGCCCAAACCCTGCGTCCCAGGGCCAGTGACCTCCCAGGGTAAAGCTCCCACTGGCCCGGCCCCTCGGGCCGCCTCCCCCCACCCCCCGGCCCCCCACCAGCCTGCAACCCGCACAGAGAGTGTGGGGACTTGGGTGAAGGGCAAGAAGAGAGGATCGTCCTGGGAGACCCCACTGCCCTGAGGGCCACCCCACACGGGCCACCCTAAGGGGTGGGGATGTTGAATGCCGAAACCATTCAGGAAGTCTGTGCCTCTTAGGGAAGGATCTAGAGGAAAATCTGGGACACGATGAGGACGTCACAGTCACACCCCTGGGCTCTTCTCCAAGTACTTCTGGCCTCGGAACAGCCCGGGGTTCTCCCAGCGCGCACTCCTGCCGGCTGCCTCCTTGAGCTTCTGAGATGCAGCTGGTCGTCCGCCCACCCTTCTTTCCCTCTTATTGCTGAATGGCATTCCATTAAGAACATGCCAATTTACTTATCGACTTTATTGTTGACGGACATGTGGGCAGTTTCCTGGTTGCAGCTCTCATGAACACGGTTGTGACCACTCTTGTAAATATGGGTGTTTATGTCCATGGGGCCATGACTAAGAGTAGTATGCACATTTTCACACCCACACACTCCTCCACACATGCATGCGCATGTGTCATACATACATGCCAGGAGTGTAATTTAGTTTGGTAGGTAATCTCAGTTTTCCAAGATGCTTTTTAACAATTTAAGCTCTACCAGCAAGGTGTGCATGTTCCTGTTGCTCCAGATCTTTCCTGGCTTTCCAGATATTTGCATTTACATGACGTTGAAAGCAAGCAAAGCTAATCCATTGTGTTAGAAGTGCTGACAGTGTTTGCCTTCCCGGGCAGTGACTGGAGGAGGGTATGAGACGTGGGGGTGGTAATTCCTGTCTCCTGACCAGGGTGCTGGTCACACGGGCATGTGTGCACTTTGTGCTCACAGGCTAAGCTTCCACAGAAAAAGCTTTTGAAGAAAGTGAACTGGAAAACAATCCAGTGGCCATCCTGTCCCTCTGGTACAGATGAAGGTCAAGATCACTGCCTGATGCTGGAGTTATCGGTGGGAAGTCCCTTTCCTGACGCGTCCCCGCAGCTGCTGAGTCACCGGGTCAGTTCTACTCCAGGGCATTTCTAATGTGCCGCTGGTTTCTGTTTGCATTACTCTGCAGCCTGGATTTTGTCGTGTTAACTTTGGCCCCAGTTTCAGCCCAGCTGTGATCATTCTGAATGCTCATTCTGGGGTCTCCCACACCACCCCCTGCCCCGGGCTCAGGGTAGTTGGTCCATGTCTTCGGTAAACGTGCCTCCCTGTGTCCATCCAGATACTTCACGCAAATGCGGGGCAACTCTGCTGTGTCTGGGAAGGGGCCGCCAGGTCCCCTGACCCCCAGAGAGAGCCCTTGTCAGATTGCCACGGCCCAGCAGTCCATGCAGTCTGTGTCTGACACCCAACACCCGGCCGTGACAGCCTGCCTTCTTCCATGCCATCCACAAGCACGATGGCGTGCACACAGTCCTCCACTGGATAAATATTGATTACCTCCTGAGGGAAGGCCCCGTGCCAGTGGTAAACGTATAGAGCCGAGTTGAATTTGGCTTGTAGGGAACTGACAGGAGCGAGGTAGTTTTAACTACAGGCTCTGGAACCAGAGACATGAGTTCAAATTCTGACCCTGCCACTTGAAAGCTGTGTGACTCAGTCCAGGTTACTCAGCCTCTCTGAGCCCCACTGTCCTCATCTATAAGGAGAGGATAATAACTGTGCCCCCTAAGGGGTGTGGTGAGGATTAAGTGAGTTAATGTTTGTAAAGCTCTTCAAATAGAGAAAGTGTTTTACAGGCCTTGGCTGGCATTTAGTAAGGCTTCTGGATCCATCTGTTAGCCCTCATTTTTCTCTCCCTGTTTGCTTGGGGCTCCTCCAGCGTCAGCCTTCATTGTTTCTGTGGCCCTCAGGCAGCAGAGACTGAAATGCACACAGAAGACACTCAAGTGGTTGGAATCCCAGCCCTGCACTTCCTGGCTGAGGGCGGGCATCGAGCAACACGCTGTTTGCCCAGCCTCAGATGAGAGTGTAATGCCATGCTTGGGGACTATCTGCCCCGGGACAGCTGCTTTCTGGATGAGGCCAGGGTTGGTACCAGCTGCTCTCAGCGTGTGTATGGGAGGTAAGCAGGCTCTGAGCCTGTCTTCAAAGCTTTTACAGTGAGACTGGGGAAAGGTGTGCCACACTCTGGAGGAGGCTGGCTGTGTGGAGGAGGGACGGTCAACAGAGGCCCACTGTTAGTAATGCAACATAAGAATTAAATTGACAGAGGCTGGGAGTCATTTCCTTTGAACAGTGACTTTTAAAAGTTCTGAACAGTAATGCCCAACATAAGGGAATGGTTCTGTGCCTAATCTCCGCTCGTCAAAAGCCGTCATTGTGGAGACAGTGCTGCAATGTGGGAAACCTCATGACGTAACAGTGAGGGAAGAGACAAGAGATGCCATTTGATGGGGGACTTGATAGGACAGCTCTGCTCAGATGCAGGTGAGGATGGTTAAGGCCTGCCTGGGGCTCTAGCCAGAGCTCCTGAGCTGGAGACAGGGACCACGTTTAGGTGAGGGTGTCCCCAAACCTGTGGTGCCACCTCCCAGGTGCTGACCACAACTGGCCCTTCTGTCTTTGGCTGAGGCCTGGACTATAAGTTGGGAGGATGAAATGGAAGGAAGGGTCTGACATGCCCACACGTGGTGGCTGTTGAGAGCAAGAAAGGCCCCAACGGTCACAGAAGAACATATGCAAAGAAGCGGGACCTCCTGGCCCAGAATGGCACTCAAGGCTGGCTGAAGTGTGGACAGAAAGGATCAGGAAGGGCATGTTGGCAGCAGCTAGGCAGTGTGGAGGGTCCCCGCAGAGAGGTATCCTCCAGCCAAGCAGGCCGTATAGATCTCACCTTGAACTTGGCTGCCAGTGTGCCCACTGTGTGCATTGCAGCACCTCTGGGAGGCCAAGGGTGGCCCTGAGTTGGGCAGGGGGAGCTGTGCTCATCCCAGTCACCTCCTTTCCCTTCCTGCCAGAATCTGGGTCCCACCCTGACTCCCAGTCCAGGCTTGCATGATGCTGGGGCCCCCTGTACCTGAGCAAGCTCCAATTTGGAGGCACATGAGTTGTTTAAATCCAAACATGTACAGCATCACTTTTCAGCTGCTGGGGTCTCTGTAAATTCAGACTACTTTGAAGTTCTGTGTGCCTGAAGCAAGTCTCCCAGGCGCACACAGGCCTGCACTGACCCTGACAGTCCTCTTTAGACCTGTCAGCAGTGTCCTCAGAGAAGCAACAGCCAATAAAACTCCAGATCTTTGAAAACCAGAGCGCTATGTTTTAATGGAGCTAGACCAGCACCCTGCGAGTTCACTGTGACAGGGAGGGAGGGTGAGCAGAAATATGTGCTTTACAAGAAGTCCTTGTGAGCAAGCCTTCTGTTGCAGGACTGAGCCATTCCCAGCCCTCCTTGGCCTCCCCAGGAAGCCTCGGAATCAAATGCATAATTTATGAGGATGGGCCTATGCATATTCATGAGCTCATTGCCTTCCAAGGCCAGTTGCTGTCTGTGAAAAATCTTCCCATAATGAATTACTGCATGATGGAAGCTGAGGGCTGGGCTCAGGGCGGGCCTTCTGTCCCTCAAAATTACTACAGTCTCTAAAACTTCCTTTAAGGAAAATGCTCCCACCTGTTCCTGCCTTTGGTCAAATGTGAAGATGCAAAGAATGAAGCCCCCACTTTGGTCAAACGTGGAGAAGATGCAAAGAATGTTAGCCCCCAGGCTGCACAGATAGAGGTACGCCAGCAGCTTTTTAGAGAAACTGAGGCAGGTCTCTTTCCTCCAAAGCAACCCTGAGTACGAGGCGGGTAGAATTGGGAAACGAGTCCTCCTAAGCCTCTGATCACGTAATAGCAGGAGCCAGAAAGCCCCGCTGGCTGCTGTTTATCCTTTCTGGGCTTCCGACTTGCCCATCTGCTGACAGGGGAGGCCAACCCCTTCTTACATCCACTCTGAGACATACTTTTCACGTTTAGGCACCTCTGAGACTGAAGCGTGTCCTCGCAGGAGTGTCTTAGCGGGTGTCATTTGAATGGCAGTGTTTTCCCTAGTGATTGGGAAGATGATGTGCATCCTCCAATCAGAGGGATCCTAGGCTCCAATGAAATACACCAGTAAAGCTGCCATTTCCTGAGCATCCACAAAATGCCAAGCATTGTGCCTGGGGCACCTGGTGGCACACGGGTTACAGGTACACATCACTAAGTACAGGGGTGGGTGCACAGTGGGGCTCAGTGCATGTGAGTTTCCCCTCCCCGTTTCTGGGAGGAAGGGGCAGGCCCACCCCTCATACTGTGTCTGGTAGAGGAGTCTATTCATGAAACTCCTTAAGCCTACATCTTACTCAGGGTGCTTGGTGGTGTTGGAAGCATTAAATAAGCACTGGTTTAATTTAGATCCAGGGAGGGAGTTGGGGGAGCTCAGAAGTTTTCCCAAAGTAGTCACAACCCAATTAAAATGTTACTCAGGAAACCCAAGGCAGTGGTTCACTCAGTACCTCCAGCTGCGTTTCTTGCTCGCAAGCAGCTCACATATGACTCAGCTTTGATTTTGCTTATTAAACATTAACCAGCACACTTCCTCATCCCAATAAAAAGTCATTTTGAAAGCCTTGCTGCGTGTGAGTGTGTGTGACCACGGGGGCGGGGTGTGTGCACACCATGGGCAAGTCCCAGGATATGCGACCTGAGCGGATGGAGGGCTGGCTTTGTTGAAGTGTGATCTGTGCTGTCATACAGGCCCACGGGCTTGGTTTAATGTCCCGCTGCCTGCAGGTTCATTTTGTTCCAGGCCCTGCAAATTGTACAGCCAGTTGGGTTGCATGTGTGTGTGTCTGCATGTTCATGTGGGCACCAGCATGAGTCCATACAGAGCAGGTGTATGTGCCTGTGAGGGGCGGGGCTGGAGGAAGTGGGCGTGAGGGGGAGTTGAGAATCTCGTGAATGTGCCAGAGGGCGCCTGACATAGGGGCGCACGAACCATTCGAACCACGTGGAAAGCCCCACGATGCAGATTCCACAGGCCTGCGTGGGCTCAGGGGTAGTTAACTTCAGTGAGCCCCTCCCAGCAGGTCACTGCAGTGCACACCACTGGCTGTAGGTTTGGGGCCCTGGCAGTTGAGGCCAGGGATACCAGTGTTATTCCTTAAGGACAGAGTTAGGACTTCATGCAGTTCAGGGCCACCTCACCCAACACCCTATTATCTCAAGTTCACGTTCTCAGAGGAACAGAAGCCATGGGACCAAGGGACTGACGAGCACTGCGGCTGCTGACCTCGGGGAATCCTGGCCGGAGGCCTCCCTCCGTTGCCCGGGCCGCAAGCCAGGCAGTGACTCACGGTGGACCAGGATGTGGTGGCCTTGATGACCAGCCCTCCCCTCCCACCTCCTGCATCAGAAACCAAGGCTTCTGTGACTTCAATTTACCAGCATGGACTTCCCCCTACTGCCCATGTTCCTGGTTTGATTCCCCAGAGCTGAGATGCCCCCTAAATCAGAAGTGACTGGCATTGGTCAGCACCACACCCCTGATGCCATCAAGGGGGACCACCTCCAAAAGCATGAGGAGGGTCCTCATAGCCCCCCTGTGCCCAGCAGACGCTGACCCTCCAATTGTGTCACCTGGAGGGCTCACCCAGTTTAACTCTGTTCCCAGACTCCATTTCTCAGATAGCTGACCCAGAGGCAAGATACTGCCGCCTTGCTGAGCACATCATAGCTCAGAGGGGCTGCCACTCGCCAGCTGGTGACCCTGGGCAGGTCACTTGAGCCTCGGTTTCCTCATCTGTGAAATATCCCCTCCCTGTGCCGACCCTTTGCCTGGGGTCTGGCTCCTGCCCTCTTTCTCCTTCAGGCCAGCCTCCTCTTAGGGGCCCCTGCTTGGCCACCAGACATCTCAGTTTCCCCACCCCTGCCCCATGGAGGGGTCAGGAATGGAGCCATTAATCAGCACCAGGGTAAATTAGAATTCGAGTCCTGCAAACTTTTGGGGGACCAAGAAAGGCCCCTGTTTCCCAGCAGGATGGGGAAGAGGCTGGCACATACCACACTGCCAGTCTGTAGCCTTGACGGAACAGACATTTCTGCTGTCCCCGCCTCAAGCGCCTTCTCCCCAAGCTGCCGCTGCCAAGTATCTACTGTGCACCAGGCACTCTGCAGCCTCACTTCTGGAGCCCGGGGAACCACCACAGCAGGCAGGTGAGGAGATGAAGGCTCAGAGAGGTTACGAGTCAAGCCCAATAACACACAGCTTATGAGATGTGTGATTTAAGCCCAGGGCCTTCACAGTGACATGGATGCAGAGACACCTGCCTGTCAGAGCCATCACAGCCCAGCCCCGAGCACCTCCTGGCCCCTAGGATCCCAGTGCCATCCGAGGCTGCATATCCCCCCTGGTCCCTCCCCTCGGCTCCCTGACACAGCCCAGCAGCTGGGAGCCCAGCTTCCTCTATTATTCACACCTCCCTTCAGTAGGGACCTGGCCCAGAGGCCTCAGGTTTGCCAAGAAAGATAAGGTACCAACACCTGGCTCCTCCTCTTCTGAGCTCCATCCCAGTTTCCCCAAAGAACACAAAGGCCTGTTGTTCCTGGCCCCAGGAGGGAAGCTGGGCCTCCTTCTCATGAAAGGAAGATCACCTTTAGCAGGATTACAACTGGTTAGATTTACAGCTTTTCCCTGCGGCCACCTGCTCCCTCCCGTAACACTGTATGGGCTCGAGGGGCAGGAGGTGCCCACTGTCTCTGAGGTCTTGGGGAGAGATGGGCATTGTGTGTGCCCATGGAGGCCATGAGACACTTCCCGGGTCGGTTCTGCTGGTCCCATGTGGGAGGTGGGGAAACTGAGGCTCCCTCAGACCACTCAGCTGGCGGACGGCTGTGCCAGTGCCCCCTGCCCATGCAGGATGCCATGCCGACTCATCTGTCCTCAAAATAAGATGTGAAGAAAGTGAATTCATGTGTGCAAACCCTGCCCATCTACACCTCTGCCTCTAACTTTATAGTTAAGTGGAAATCGAAAGGTGAGAACAAAAATGCCAGGCCACCAAAGGGAGCCCTGGGAGGTCAGCCTGCAGCCTGCCTCGCCCCTTCCGCCCTCTGCTCCAGCATGGGGAGCCAGGCAGGCTGGTCTGGGAGCCAGCTCAGCCCCACCACAGGTCTGACAGAGCCCCCACAGTCTCCTAGAGTCATGCATGCCGCCAAGGAAGATGCAGAGGAGGCCCCACTCCAGGCTGAAAGATGGGGCTCCCTCCCCACCTGGCAGCCCCGCCAAGCTGATGACTCTGCTGCCTGCCACAGGATTAAGATGATGTCACAAGGAGCAGCTTCATGCTGGATGAACGTCTTCCAAAGGTTGGTAAGCATGGCAGGGATGCCTGGACATGTCCAAAGCATGGCAATGACTGTGTCCCCACCCCCCAGCAGTGAGGCACTTTAGAGATGACGGACAGCAGCCTCTGCCCATTTCATACATCAGGAAACTGAGGCCCAGACAGGGGAAGGGATTAATCCATGTGACTCCAGAGAGGGAGGGCAGGGACAAGGAGGGTCTCAGACATGGCAAGGGAGGGGGCATTTGTTGGAAATCCCCTGGCTCTGCCACCTGGTGGCCCTGCAGTGGAACCCTCACGCCTCCATGGATGATCCCCTGGAGGGTCCCCAACCCTCTGAGCCTCAGTTTCGTTGTCCATAAAATGGGAGTGAGAATAAGACCTAGCTGATGGGGGTGTGGGAAGAGAAAGCAGTGCCTAGCAGACAGCTCTCAGCCCTAAGAGCTCTGTAAGGGCCACAGAGGAACAATGACTAGCAGCGTCCGAGAAGCAGCAAGAGCTTTGCTGGGTGCCTACCTAGGAGAGAAATGGTGCAGAATGCGTGCAGAGCTCCACCCAAGCCCTGTCCACCTGGCCGCACTCAGTGAGTGGATGAGCCGGCGGGGTGCAGGCAGTGCTGGGCGGGGAGCCCAGGGTGCCTGCGGTGTCAGACCACCCAGGGAGGGCCACTGGGTACCAGCCGTGGGGCTTAGCCTTAACTCCAATGGAGAATTCTCCCGGGAGGGTCCCCCAGCCACAGTGTCACCCAGGCCACTGGGCTGAGAGGAGTCGGTTCCTCAGAAAGGCCTGGCTGGGGGCCAGGGGGCGCTTCCTTGGGAAACAAGGTATCAGTGCTATGAGTCTTTGCAGATAGGGCCCCCTCCATGTTCACTGTGCCCACGGTACCACCTTCCCTGCTTCCTTCTCCTGGCCTCAGCCACAGACAGGGAAACCGAGGCTCGGCCGGTGCAGTCACTCACCCAAATGTGACAGAGCAGGGAGCGGAAACTTCCTCCCAGCAAAGGCCGTGTTCTTTCCATTGCACACGCTGCCTTTCAGCTTCCTGGAGTATTTCTTCCATTACCCACACATTTTACAGGTTCATCTCCTTACTCAGGCATCACTATTTAAAAAACTACTCTTTTACAACATGAATTCTTTTAAATGGGTATTTTTAATAGGCAGCAGCTGTCCTGGAGTCAGGCCCCACTGTGAGTCCCTCCCACTGACCCTGTGTTTTCAGGCCATAAATCACTTTCTTAAAGTGGGCAGGGAAACCAAGGGGAAATAATTGCCCTTGGCACTTGTCAAGCTGTGGTTCACCAGCCAGAGGGGTGGGGTTCAGGCTCCAAAGGCCCAGAGGGGGCAGCCCAGGGTTGCCAAGCCCTGACTCAGACATGGCCTCTCTGGAAAGTGCCCCTGCCCCTGCCCCAAGCCCTCCCACACCAGGGGGACCAGGACACTTTCTGCAGGTCTGAACCTCGGTGACCTCGATCCCCCCCTATTTGTTGGGCTCCAGCCACGATGCTCAGGGAGGTGCTGGGGGCAGGGATGGGAGGTGTCCTGTGAGCCTGAAAGGCACAGAACCATCATCAGAGGCACTCCCATGGGTTGGAGATTCTTTAGCTGCCAATAAGGAGCAATATTTGGGTTATGCTTACATTTATGCTAAAAAATTTACATTGTTGAACGAATTCAAAGGTAACTGGACATCTACGTTCGTCTGGTAGCCCCAGACAACTACAAGAGCTGTGTGGGTACGTGGCCGGGCCTGTGCTTACCTGTGTGGGATGTACGCATGTGTCAGCATTTCAAAACCTTGCCACGGGGGAGCCCAGGGAAAGGACTTGGAACGTGGAGGGTCCTTCTGGGCACAGAGGCAGAAACGCCTACCCTAGAGGCTGAGGTGTCCATGCTGTCTCAAAGCAGAGAACTTGGAGAACCAGGAGCCAGCTGATGACTTTCTAAAGTCATCCACTGCTCACTGAGCCCAGTAGCAGCGCCCCTGGAGGAGCCCCATCTGGGACCCTGTGGTTACTGACTCCAGCACGGGCTGGCAAGGGCCTTGGGTTTGACGTCTCGTGTCTTCTGACACTCAGAACCTCTTGCTGCTGCGTGCTTGTAGAGCCCAAGGGACAGCACTACTGGGCCGCTCAAAACCCTCCTGTGGCCCCCATCTCACTCAGGGTCAAAGCCAATGTCCCCTCTTGGGCTGCAAAAAGGCCCTTCTTAGTGTTCCTGCCCCTCCTCGCTGAGCTCACCTCCCACCACTCCCCTGTTCACTCTGCCCACACTGACCTCACTGGTGCTCTGTGGAAAAACCAGGCACTCCACTGCAGGGCCTTTGCCCCTGCTGCTTCTTGTGCCAGGAGCACCCTTCCTGCAGATAGTCCCAGGGCTAGTCCTCCATGTCCCTCAGATTCTTCTCAAGCGTCACCTTAGAAGGACCTTCCCCGGCCTCTCTGCAACACTGCTGTCTCTCTTCCCTGATCACCACCCTCCAGCCCTTTCACCCTCATCACCATTGTACATACTTTGACTATTTATTTTGTTCATTGTCTGTCCACTCAAGTGCCAGCTCCAGGAGGGCAGGGACCACACCTTCTTTGTCTGCAGCTGATCAGTAAATGTTAGTTGAATGACTAATCAACTGAAATCTACTGTTGTTCTGCTTCTGTGCTGGGTTACCCTGGACCTTCCATGCAGCAGCAAGCCTTGCCTCAAGGACTTATTTTGTAATAGCAAGTCGGATGTGCAGGGCAGCCCCCAGCACACCAGAGGTTCAGCTCCTTCCTGGCGCCAGAGGCCATGACTTCCATGCTGCCTCTGATCTGGAAGACCCTTCTCTCCCTTGTCACATCCCACTTGTCCCTCAAAACCCAGCTCAGGGTTACCTCCTCCAGGAAGCCTTCCCTGCCCATCCCTCATAACTCTCAAATCACAGCACACAGCTCACTGGGCTCTCATTGTCCATCTGCTTGTTTGTGTCCCTGTCAAGTTGTGACCAACTATCCTCTGTGCCTCAAGGACCCAGCAGCGTCCTGGCCAACAGCAGGTGCTCAAGACGTGCTTCTCTGATTCTGTCTGAGAATGACATGAATTACTAAGTAAACTGTTGCCCTCATAGTTTATTTTTATTTTCCTTTTTAATTTCCCTTTGCAGACCCTGGTATTTTACCTGAGGCCTGCTGCAAATTGGTCCATTTCATGTACAGGAAAGCTGCAGCCTGGAAGGTGGAGGCTGTGGGAACTAATGCCTATCCAGCATCTTTTCTGAGCCGAGCACCAGAGCCCACGAGGGTGACTCCTCTCCAGGCCACTTCTGTGGGACCCTTGGTGGCCATTCCCTGGGGACAGAGGTCACAGCCCTGAGCCAAAATACTAACGTGTTGGGATATTCAGTTTAGACAGAGTCCTTCTGGAGATGATAGACTTGGGATCCAGGTTTCATAGAAAAATAAAAAGGTTTCTAAATCCAAAAACTTCCCTTTCTGTATTAAGAGAAAAGTTTGGAGGGTACAGTGGATGAGCCCAAAAGGCAGGGTGAAATGCAGGGGTCACAGGCAAGGTGGGTGCTGGCTTCCCTTGGGGGATCCGAGACCCTCAGGCCATTTCCCTGGGTCCCCAGCCAGAGCCCTGGGAGGCTACCAGCTTCCCTGAGGAATCTTGTGTCGCTGCCTATAGTGGGGTGACAGGTGGCCTCCAACGATCTTAGGCCCTCATCCCTGGACCCTTTGAATGTTATATCTGGAAAAGGGGTCCTTGCAGATGTGATTGAATTAAGGACCTGGGGGTGGGAGATGATCCTAGGTTACCCAGGTGGGCCCTAACTGCCATCACCAGTGTCCTTATGCAAGAGAAGCAGACAGAGGTTTGGCGCACAGACGAGGAGAGGGCAACGGGCCCCGGAGGCAGCCTGGGGTGACGCCTGGGGCCACCAGAGGCTGGAAGGGGCCAGAGACGGATGGTCCCCCAGTGGGAGCTTGGTCCTGCTGACACCTTGGCGTCAGCCCAGTGAGAGCAGCTTCGGACTTTGGGCCTCTGGGGCCATGAGAGAATAAATGTCTGCTGTTTTAAGCCACAAGGGTTGTGGTCTTTTGTTACAGCAGCCCCAGGGCACTAAAACCGTGCCACGGCCACACTGGGCAAGAGCAGGCAGGTGGGGGAGGGCTGAGAAGATGAGCCAGACCTGGGCTGCGTGACGCCCTGGGCACCCAAGTCAGCCCTCTTGGCTCAGCTCTGTGGGGCAGTCTACACAGCAGAGCTCCTGCGATCAGCTGTGGGACGGTCCTTGGTGACCTGGCACAGCGGCGGAGGCAGCCCCAGCATTTAGTCAGTCATTCAGCAAACACCGCTTAACTGCAGACAAGGAAGGCATGGTTTCTGCCCCCACAGGGCTGACACTCAGCATGTAATGAACAAAGCGAGATCCACCTGAAACCCTATGTCTCCTCCCTCCCGGATTCGTTTTCCCCTGAGAGCCTCTCCCAGTGAGCCCCCTGCACAGAAGAGAAGCTCTGGAACCCCGACTCTGACCTTGGCCTGGAATGGTCCTGTCTCTTCTCTGCTCAGCAGCCGTCCCTTAAGGTATTATCAGCCCCATTTTGCACCCGAGGAGACACAGGCAGAGAGATTATACGACATTCAAGGCCCCCACAGCTCCGGGTGGCAGAGCTGGAGAGTCCGGCCAACCTGATTCCTCCGCCACGCCCCGTCCCTCTCCTCCCTGCTGCCTTGGGGGCCTGCGGACCCAGTGGCAGGACAGGAATGCCTGCTGCAGCCCCCACACCCGCCCAGCACCTGGGTGCCCTTTGGACGACCGGCCTTTCCCAGGTCCAGAGCCCTCGGGGTGGGTGCTCCTCGTCTCCCACTGGGCTCCAGATAGAACAGGAACTGCTCCCTCGGGGGCAGCCTAATGCGCTCACCTCACCGTTGAGAATGGATCTGTTTTATCTCCGTGGTGAGCTGGTGGCGCTCCCTCGCCCCCACCCGGCTCCTGGCTCCGTCTCCGGCTACACAATCAGCCTGACCATCAGCACCTCCACCAGCCCCAGGCTCCCGCCCAAGCTCAGGGGAGGATGCTCCTGGCCTGTTTGCAGAGCTCTCCACTGACAGGCACAAGCTTGCCAGTGGGTAAAGGGCAATGCCACCCTGTGGGAGCAGCCAAGAGGGGAGGCCGAAGAACTCACCGTAAGGAAAACCTGCAGGTGCCCCTCACCCGAAACCCAAGGGGCAGGCTGCTTGTCTTCACTGGGCGTGCAGTTTGTGGACACCTGCCTCATCTGCAGTTCACTGGGGCTGTATAGACACGGCCCAGTCACTTGGCAGGCTCAACCCGCTAGAGCTTCAAGGCTGGGGAAGGAATCACCCAGCACTGGGCCAGTGTCAGTCAGCACCTGCTCTGATGATGTTTGTCCCTTTCTAGATGAGTTCAGAACTTGCAGTGACCTCCACATTTCCAGCTTTCTCTATGCCCCTCCCTCATGCCAGCCTTCAGAGGAAGGACTCTAAGCTCAGCCTGCAGCCTCAAGCAGCAGGTGTTTGCTGCGGAGCCTCTCTGCCCCAGGACTCTAGAATTACCTCACTGAATCCTCACCATAGCCTGTGAAGCAGGCACTGTCATTGTACCCACTGGACAGATGAGGAAACTGAGGCTTAAGGTCTCAGAGCCTAGAGGTAATGGCCAATGAGCACATGGAAAGATGCTCAACACCATTAGGCTCTAGGGAAATTCATATCAAAGCCACAGCGAGATTTCATGTCACACCCACCAGGGTGGCTGGAATGAGAAAGATAATCACAGTGTTGGTGAGGATGGGAAAGCCAGAACCTTCGTACACTGCTAGTGGGGACTTGAAATGGGGCAGCCACTTTGGAAAGCTGTCTGGCGGGTCCTCAAAAAGTCAAGCATGGAATCACCACATATACCCAAGAGGGATGAGAACATGTCCACATGGAAACTTGTATACTAGTGTTCACAGCGATGTCATGCATTACAGCCAAAAAAGCAGAAACAACCTAGCTGCCCTCCACCCGATGACTGGGGATATGAAACATGCCCATGTCCGACGGGGCGATGGAGTACTGACCCACACCCCAGCATGCGAACCTAAAAGTGCCGTGCTGACAGTCAGCAAAGGCCACGTGGTGCTCTGTGAGTCCATTTACAGGATATGTGCAGAAAAGGAAAATATATAGAAATAGAAAGTTGAGGAGTGGTTGGCAGAGGCAGAGGTGACTGCTAATGGGTACGGGGTTTCTTTCTGGGTGATAAAAATGTTCTAAAGTTGATTGTGGTGATGGTTGTATGACTCTGTGACTATTCTAAAAGCTAGAGTTGTTGCTTTAAGTGGGTGAGTTGTGTGATTTGTGAATTACATCTCCATAAAGTCCTTACCAGAAAAAAGGGACGGAATCAGAACTGGAACGCAGGACTCTGCACACAGCCTGCAGCTCTGAGCATCATGGCTGCTCCCTGTGTCCTCCCTGCAAGACCCAGAGGGGCCCGAGCAACTCTCCCGCCAGCTGCTCCGACACCCCCACAGCTCAGGCAGGCCTGGGAGCCAGGGACCCAGCGTGCTCTGGGCGGGCAGGGGGCAGCGATGTCCACCCTGTGACACATTCCCCTTGCTGCTCTGTGGCGAAAGCCACCACACAGGCCCCACAGGGCCCAGGGAATCCTGGCTGGGGCCACGTGCCCTGCCGCGCGCGGCAGTCCAGCCCCTGAGCATGGTGAGTGGGGCTCCTCCCGGGCTCTGCTGCCAGTCCTGGTGGCACCTCTATGACACCTCGCCTCCTGGGTGGGATCCTTGTTCAACCCCTCATCTGTCTACAAGTTTCAAGATTGAAAGCAAAGGGAAAAAAGTCCTTGGGGGCAGAGGGAGTGGGGGGCTTTGCAGGGCCCTCCTGTGCCTGCCTTCCCCAGCACAGAGACGTCAAGAAGGAGCCCAGGTTGGGGTGGGTTCCCAAGTTTGAGGCCTGGAACTCAATATGAATTCATTACCCACCAGTGTCCAGACCTGTGATATGGGGGCAGTGCCCCTCACAGAGCTGTGATGAGCACAGATTGTCATCCAAACACAGAGGGAGGGCCGCCTAGCAGGGCACACAGAGATGCTCAGTCGGCGGGAGCATATGCCCATCTGCACTGCTCTCCAGGGGGAGATGCGGTGGCCAGGGATGGGGGCTGCCCTGGCAGTGGGGTCACAGCATGCCCAGGGGGATGTTCCCCTCAGCTGACAGTCACCGAGCGGAAGAGAACTGCTCCAGGGACAGCCGGCCCACTGGAGAAAGCTTCTGCTTTAGGGAAGACATTGCTTATCTCAGGTCACTTCCTGGGCCCAGAATCCAGTGGAAGCCTCCTGGGACGAAGGACTTGCTGGAGGTCACCAGCTCTTTGGTGTCATCACAGAGCTCAGGGCCAGGCTTCAGGCTTCAGACCCAGTGCCCTCCCTGGCGCACGCCTGCCTTCCAAAGGAATCCCAGGTGAAGCTCCTCCACTTGTCTTGGCTCCTGATGAAAGCGCTTCTCCCACGCCTGCTCCCTGGCCCAGCTCTCTGCCTCGGGAAGGACTGAAGCTCTTCCAGGCTTCGAGGCTGCTTGGTGCACAAGAGAAAACCCAGGTGGGGCCAGCACACCTGCTCCCGGTCCATCTCTGCAGGCTACTCACTGTGCTCTGGGGCAAGCACTCAATTTCTCTAAGCCTCAGTTGGCTCATTTGTAAAATGGAACAAGAATGTTTACTACATAAGGTTATAAGGAGAGGCATGTGGAACGACACATGTGAAAGGACCTAGGTGAAGGGGAGCCAGCATTTATTTAGTGACTACTATATGCATTTTGACATGTTTTTCCACCCAAGATACATGAGGTGGGATTCCTAAGAGATGTGTTCAAACTTGGCAGAGTCCTCTGTGCACTTTAGCACAGAGGTTAGAACATGGGGCCCAGACTGCAGGAGTGCCTGACCCCCAACATGAGCCCCACAGTCCAAACCAAAGGCCAGTGTTATTTCTAGCACTTCAGAGGATGGAATTGTCTTTCAGGTAAGGGTTTGGACACAACCTGAGTTTCTGCCAATGTTATTCTTAAACCAGGTCATATCTCGTCATGTAAGACAACATGTGGTATTCATTACACAGCCCTCGGTAGGCTATAAAGTTGCATTTAAATTCACTTAGTTATATGCTACTAAAAGTCAGTTGGGAAAGCCCATTACTGAGCTGATGATGCAGCGTGTATCTGGTGGTGTCAGAGTCCAGAGATAGTGTCTACATCCCATTAGTGAGGCACAGACCAGCAGTGTTCATTTTCCCATATTTTTCTATTATCATTTCCTTCTAAACTCATATCCCGTGTATTTTTATCTGTTGACCACGTTGATTAAACACACTCATAAACTACGCATCCCAGCTCCCTCTTTGGTGCCTCAACAAATAATAAGTTAAAGGAGCTTTCCGGCAATTTACAGCTCATGTTTCCCTTGGTTATGCTTTCCCTTGCTGCTGCTGTGACCACATCTTTCAGAAATTTATTTTTGTGCCTTTAAATGCACAGAACACGTTTTGAAAAATCTTGCCCCTTGCTTTGTGATTTGCATATTGGAACAATTGAGGATCTGTATTTCAGAGGCTTGCCAACCACAGCTTATACAATATGCTCCTAATATTTCATAATTAAAATGGATTACTTTTTTTTAAAAGTCAGCAAGGGACAGATATTACTACTGTACACAAATGGAGGGCCGTACCCTGTCCTCTTGCCGTCAGGTGCAGCCACGTGACTTGTTGAGCCAATGAAATGCCTGTACTGCCAATATCAGTCTCTTCCACGCGGGAGCGTTTAATTGCCAGTGCGGTGTCTCTGCCCCTGTCTTCATCTGCCTCATGACTGGGGAAGCTTGGGTCCAAATGGAGGCATCAGGCTGAGCCACCGTGTAGGTGACCTGCCCCGAGGGTTACCCACACCTGCTGTGGACTTTGCATGAGCAAGAAAAACACCTTTTTTGCTCCAAGCCACTGAGATTTTTTTTTTCCCATAACATACCGACCTCATCCTGAGTGATACAGTCAGCAAAAAACAAAGGAGCTGTTTTGATGAATGTAAACATTTGAAATCAGCACGTGTGGATGACAAAGGATATCTATGGCTCATCTCAGCCACCAGTTTCTGTATTTTATATTGACTGCATGATTTCAACAAAGAAACAAATAAGTGGTTTTAAGTGCTAACAGCTTTGTTTCATTTAAATATATATATAATAAAAATAAACAAAAACCTATCTTGCTATCTCAGGAATGCTCAATTAGAAAGGATCCAAAACCTTACAAAAACAGAAGTGGGTAACTTTCATTTGCAAGTTGAATTTCCAACAGCTTCTAATTTGTATCTTTTTCTTTGTCCTAAGTATCAAAGTCCCTAGGGGTACTTTAGACACTTGGGCAGGGACCTGAGCCATGCGGGTTTATTCACTGCTGCTCAGAGCTTTACAGGCCGCAGAGGAGGAATACCTGAGTCCTGCCTGGTATCAGAATGCAGGACACATGTGCAGAGTCACGTGCTCGAATACAGGCTGCTACGAGGGTGGATGCAAACAAATAACTTCTCTGAGGACAAAAAGGGAAGGAGGCTTGTCCCAAGGCACACAGCAATGAGACCCGCCCAAACCCATCTCCTGTCATCCAACATCCTGGGAGCAGGTCAGGGTTGTCCACTTGGCCACCATTTGCCCAGATGGTACGGACGAGGGGTGCTCCAAGGGTGAGGGTGCCCAGGGGCTGCCGGGCTTCGGGAAGGGTTCCTGAAGGAGGCAGGGCTCCACTGAGCCTGCATGAATGGCTGGTTGTGGGCAGGAGAGAAGCAGGGCAGGCCAAGCAGAGGTGCCACAGGGAATGGGCTGTGTTTGGGAATCGGGCCTGAGTCCCAGCCTGTCATTCCCTAACCCGGTGGCCCTGAGACAGTCTCTCATTGTCTCGGGCCCCAGGTTCCCCCTCCATAACACAGAGACCCCGTGGGTTAGCTGCAGGGACATGGAATGTGGCATGAACCATGGTATGTGGGGTCGGGGCGGTGGGGGCGGAGTATGGGCAGCGCCACCTGGAGGGTCCTGCGTCTGCCTCGCCTGCCGCCGCCTCTAGTGCGAGGGCTTTCGGTGCTGCTCAGGAGAGCCCCTCTAGCCGTCAATAGCACAGGGGCCTGGCGTGGCTATGGGGCCGGCTGAAAGGGTCGTTTCTGAGGACTACCAGGTCACCCCCACTTCCTAGGGCCCATGGTTCATCTAGTCTCCACAACGCCTCCCGACCCCAGGCGGTGGTGTCACTTCCACCTTGCAGATGAAATGACTGAGGGCCGGGGACGGGGAGGAAATGCCTGCGCCCAGGGCCAGGGCCGGTCCGCCTGACCCCGGGAACCACACTCCGCCACGGTTTTACGGGCCGGCCCTGGGACCTTGCCGGGTTTTGCCAGGTCACCCCTGAGCCCCCTGGGGATGAGCAGTCCTTCCTGATGAGGGAGGCAGTGCAGGGTACAGGCTCGTGCGCCCCCACTACCCCACCCAGCGGCTGCCAGCACCCTACTCTCCCCACCCCTCCTCTCCTGAGTCAGTCTTGGCCCTTCTCTTCAGGACCGTCTCACCAGCCTCCTCCCGGGCCTCCAGGCCTCCGGATTCTGTCTGCGATCCCTCCTCCTTCCCGACCCCAAAGTGCCCAGGTACCTCCCTGGCTTGCATCTTCACTGGCTCCTTACTGCCAAGACAGGAAACCTGAGCCCAGTTATCTATCTACACAGGGGGCTGCCTTCCCCCACCAGAGGGGGGCTGCCTGGAGAGATGCTGAGGCTCAGGGACTAAGCTTGCCTCCCTGGGAGAAGATGCTGCCTCTCCCAGAGCAGGGCCTAAACAATTTAAAAGTTTGGCTCTTCTCTCTTAGTGGAGACGCTTGCACAGGTCCAGGCCACGAGGCTGGTCGGTAACTGTGAAGGAGAACAAATGCAGGCCGGAACAAGGAGAGAGGTGGAGGGGCTTCGCACCTGGCGAGGGGCTCACCCTGAGGTCTGGGGGGCAGGAAGCTGGGGCTCATTCTGGACTCTGAGATGCCAGGATGAATGAGTGAGTTATGGGCCAGCCCACCCAGTGTCAGGCCCCCATCCTTGGGAAAACCTCCTTGCATCCAGCAGAGAGATAATGGAGAGCAGACTATGGGGGTTTGGGGGTGAAGCCAGGCAGCTGTCTTCTTGGGGCGGCTCGAGGAGCTCCAGAGCACCTAGGGGGGCACTAAAACAGGAGAACAATCCACCCCGCAAAAGAAGCAGACCACTACAGGGCAGCCACTTCCCCTGGTACAAATGGGTGACTGGGGCCCGGGGGCTGGGGCTGGAGGGGGGCTACACAGGAGGCGAACGAGGGTCACTGAGGGCTGAGCACGTACTCAGAAGAGGGCTGCTCATCCTTGCCGCACCCTCTGAGGCAGGGCAAATGTCCACCATCACTAAGGCTCAGAGAGGTTAAGTGACTCCCCCAAGTCCACAGAGCCAGGAAGGGGCAGAGCAGAGATTCAAACCTGGGCTCTGATGGACCCACATCCTGTGCTTTGCTGAGAGAACAACAGCCTGTTCTCTGTTGCTGAAATGGTAAGAGTGCTTTGCTGGAAACTTTCCCAAATGGGGGAACAGACAGCGCAGAGGCTGGATTCTCTTCCTGGAGAGTTCTGCCGAGGGTGGGGGTGCGGTGGGGGGACAGACCACAAAGTCAAAGGCAGAAAAAGGCAGTCAACAAACCCAGGACGTGTGCAGCCAGGGCCCCTCTGTCCAGGCAGTGCCAGCACCTACAGACACTGTCTGCAGGCCCGTGAGGGTAGCAGTAGGGGAGGACACAGCCTCTGTGGTAGGTGACCTATCCAATGGCTACCCTAAGGGACAGAGCCAGGCCTAGAATCCAGGGACTGTAAGGGAAGCACCTTCGCTGGAAGTGGTGCTGGCAGCTCCCTGTGCAGGCGAGTTCCTGCTATAAATACGATGTTGACTGCAGTAATCTTAGCCTCCAGGCTCCCCCTGCCCAGGCGCGGGGCCATAAATCCTGCAGCTGACTGCCTGCCACTGGGCTCCTGCTCTGTGGAATTTTCCTGACACTCTTAACAAGGTACCACATTTTTTTATAGGCTCTGAACTACTGGAGGCAATGTTGAACAAGCCGTCTCCAAAATAAGAAGGGCCCAATGAGATGGCTGGCCCCTGGGTCAGGTGAGTAGGGTGGGGCTTTTTGGATGGTGCACCTAATGTGGGTTTTGTGTAGACAGGGTCTGGGGAGCTGGGTTCAAATCCCACATTCACCACTTAACAGCTGGGCCACATTGGGCAGGTCTGTTTGCCTCTCTGAGCTCGTTTCCTTAGCTCGGCTATGGAGTTTGTGTCACCCTCTCCAGGATCAGATAATGTGTCCAAAATGGCCAGGACACAGGACACAGCAGGTAACTTGGCCCCTTTGCTTTCCTCTTTGAGTTACAGCTCATTTATTGGTTGAAGAATAAATTGGTTGACAAAAAAACCCAGCTATGTCAACTAACCACAAGCGTGGCATTATTCTAAGTGTGTTACATGTTTTCAGTCACAATCTCACTGGAACTTGAGGAGCTAATGTCCTATCACCATCCCCATTTAACAGATGAGCAAACCAAGGCACAGTACCCTTGAGTTATAAGTCCAAGGTCACCCAGGTTGTAGGTGGAGCCCTGAGAACTTTCCCCGCTGTGAACACAGGCCCTGGCGGCTGGTGACCACAACCAGGTAGAAATACTTCACTGCATCCTCCTCGGCCCAGTCACTACTGCACCGTAGGAATCCTAGAAAGACTTGAACTTCATACAGCTCACTCCAAGAGACACCCTATAAACATGTGTGCCCCTGCACTGTTTCTCTTCCCACCAACCAGAGTCCGTCGCGAGCCCAGGACATCAGAGACCTAAGACCATCACACAATGTTGTACAGGCAGGAAGCCAAACCTCAAGCTCGCCCAGGGTGACCTGCCATCCCAGACGACCCTCTCCTAAACAGTGAAGGGACAGTGAGGGCTGTGTCTCCTCCAGGCCTCCTGGACACACACACACACACACACAAACACACTCAGCACCCATTCCATCTTCTAGACAGGCTAAATATTGTCCTGGCCTTCCTGAAATACCCAACTCCATGCGGGTGGTTTTACAAGCTGCTAAAAGCCGGGTCGTGTCCCTGGTGGAGGGACAGAGCTATTCCGGGTTTGTGTCAGGTGTGGGCAGAGCCAGCCAGAAAGGGCCTGTCTGCTGCCCCCACCAAAACTGGCTCCTCGGCCTTCATAGCCACGGCGGACAATCCCTGGCAGCCAGTGCCACCGGCGCCTGAGGGAGAGGGTGCGGTCAGGCCAGTTTGGTAGGTGTGCGCCTCCCCAGCACACACACACGCACATGCATATACTCGGTCCCAAATGTGACTTGGCCAGGCCCAGGTGCTGAGACTGTCCATCAGAGACCGTGCTGGGTGGGGCCGCACCGCCATCACCCACAACCCAACCAGGGATCCCCTGGGGCAGCTTACTGTGCCCACAATTCTCCACGGGTGCGCTCAGCAGATAAGGAATCCAGGGACCACACGCAGGGACTCGGACCAGGAGGGCCGGCTGGAGACGCCTCCACCCAGGAAGGTGCCACTGAGTGTTCCCCACACACCTGAGAGTGCTGAGAGAGGCTCGTGCACATAATTACATTTAATCCCCACAACCACATGTGGGTTACGTCAGCACTCTCCTTTTTCACCTGGGGACACTGAGGCTTAGCGCAGTTAAGCCATGCACTCAAGGTCACCCAACCGGGAAGTGAAAGAATTGGGATCTGAATGGGCAGCTCGACTCCACAGTCCCTGGTGTGGCCCCTGGATCAGGCTTTCTCCAGCCTCTGTCCCACCCCAGGCCAGCTAGGGGGATGCCCACATCAGAGCTCATCTGCAACTAGAAGGAGCCAGGGGCAGCCAGCCAGGGCCCTGGGCAGCCAGTCCCCACTGAAGTCCCTCCCATCAGGGAGGGCAGAGGGCCTCTGGGCAGCCCTGGTGTCTGACCACCCATCCACCCGCCGGCATCCCTGGCCATGTCCAGACTAGAAGAACTGGCAGCCCACGTGCAGGCGGACCAGGGGCTCACACTTGCCAGGGGCCTCAGGTCTCTGGGGACTCCGATGGAAGATGTGGGCCCCCCGCCCCAGATGAATGCTCACACAGGCTCGGAGCAGCTTCAGGGCCATGACGCTCTGAGCCCACTAGGGGTCCAGGCCCAGGGCAGGCCCCTTACTCCCTGAGGGTCAGCTTCTATGGCTGACAGTGGGAGGGCTTTGCAGCAGGCACACGGCTTCCTGCTCTAGCCCCACCGGGAAGCCAGGAGGGCCGCAGAAATTAGCCTGGAAAGTTCAGCTTCCCCCTCCAGGAGCACGGGGCCCCAGGCACCAGGACAGCGGGAGGGGGTCCAGCCCACAGCTGCCTGCAACCTGAGGGGAAGCAATGGCCTCAGAGACCAGTGGCCTTGGCTCTGCAACCGGAGCCGTGGCGGGTAAATATAGAGCTGCCACTCACCAGCTGAGGGGCCCTCGCCGTCCGACATGGTGCAGGAGATGGGCGGGCAGCCGGCCACCGGCCTGCAAGGGAGCTCGGAGCCCTCAGCAGCCCTCACGCACCTGGTGGGGCTCGGGGCTGCTGGCTCTGCTGCGTGTCCAGTCCCCAGGCAGCTTCCCGCCCTGCTGGCCGGGCCACCCCCGCCACCCCCCATCCTGGGCTGGGCAGATAAGAACGTGCTCCCGTGCCAAGAGCCCGCGCGATTGGTGGATAAATCTGGGCACTGCCCTCCCCTGCCTGGGGCCTCTCCTGGGCAGCCTCGGAATGTTCCCTGAGAAACTGCTGCACCCCCGGGTGCTTGGTTAGTCCCCAAGACTCCAGCCCCAGACCTGGGGACCCCAGAATGCCTGTACACTCTCTCCCAGGGACGGTTCCACTGGCCAGTGGGGGGCGCGTTTGGGCACCGGAGAATGACCACGGGGGATGCCACCTGCCGAGTGTGTGCTGGGTGCGGGCGCGCTGACTGCTGCCACGCTGGTCACCTCCCTCACTCTCCAGAGCAGCCGGGACCACTTAGGGCCACCCGGCCAGTGAGGGGTGCGACCCAAGCGGGGTGCTGGAACCAGGCTGTCTGTCCCCAAGGCTACGGGAAAGCATGGCCCTCACCTTTGACTATTTGGCAGACCAAGGGCAGCAAGACTAATTGCTACCGGGGTGCTGAGGGGACCAAGGGGGGATGGAGATGGACGCCCTGGGGGCAGCCGTGTGACTCTGTGTCTGGCACAGAGTGGGTGTTCAAGGAATACTGGCTGGGAGAACACCCCGAGAAGCCCTTGGTATGCACTTGCTGTGTGCTTGCCCAAGAGCCACCCAGGCCCTCTCTTGGATTTGCACAAGGGCCAGGTCAGAGACCAGGGCAGTGAGGCAAGTGGAGGTCTCTGGCCTGAGTTCCCAGAGGCGTCAGCCAGGGCTGGGCTCCACTGAGCCCCTGGGCCTTAAGGTCTACAACAGGTGCATAGAGGGCGTGAAGTGGCCTAAAGAGAAGAGAGAGCAGCTGGTTATCAACCCCAATCAGAGAGATAGGGGAGGGCTTCCTTGAAGAGCGAGGGTTTGAGTGACGTCTTTAAGGGCTAAGAAAGTTTTTTCAGGGGAAGGGAGGGTATTCCAGGAAGGTAGACAGCAGGTACAGAGGTAAATGGTGGGAAGGCTCAGCTGGAGAGCGGCAGGACTCCGTCCCTGGCAGGGGCTGCAGGTGCTGGTGATCCCAAGCAGAGAAGGTTGATGCTTGTGGAAGGGGAGGCATCCGGGGCTGGGGACGTCAGGGGGGCTTCCTGGAGTAAGGGGCAGCTGCTGGTGCTGAAGGGTCCATGAGCCTCAGAAAAATAAGAGGGGATGGAACGGCATTCTGAGGCATCCGGCTCTCTTCCATTGGCACTGAGGCCTTTCCAGCTCGGATGCCTGGGGACTGAAGGGCAGGAGGAGCCAGGCCCCCACGCTGCCAAAGGTGCGTCCCTTCTGAGACGGGTGGGGGACTGCTGCAAAGTCACTCAGGCTCTCGGGGAGAATGGCAAGGGGGTCCATGCCTGGTGGGGCGGTTCTGGGCCTCCTGGCCTTCGCCTAGGCTATTCTCTTGGTCAGGAGTTCCCTGTCCTCCCCCATCTCCGGGAAGCCTTGTCTGACTGCCCCTGAAGGAGGGCCAGGGCCCATGCCCTCTGCTCCACAAGCCACGACCTCACTGGGGTCAGTGCCTGGTCTTGGCTGTGTCCGCCTCTTGGTTGGCTCTTGCTGGATGGCAATGAGCTCACCGTCACTGGAGGTGTGTAATAGGGCTGGACACCCATGTGGTGAGGGCACAGTGAGAGAGTTCAAGCACCAGCTAGGGTCAGGTTAAATGGCATTGGGTCCCTCTAGGGTGACCACCTTGTCCTGGTTTCCTTGGGCCTCACCCTGTTTTAGCCCTGCAAGTCCTGCATTCATCCCAGGGGCCGTCAGTCCCAAGCAAACAGGACTGTTGGTAATCCTGGGTCCCTCCTGAGATTTTTCTTTTAAGTGAGAGAAGGAGGAATAAATATAAAACAAGGCTGAGTCCTTCTCTGGACCCCTAGGACCCACCCCCAATCCCATAAATTCTCTCGTCCCTCCTCTCCTGCTAAACCAAGTCCAGGACAGCCCTCCGGGAGTGACAGGGACCCAGCTGCCCTGTGCCTTGGGCCGGTGGGACGTGGGGGGGGTGGAATCATTAGGCCAGCCAGGAGGAGGCACTCCTGAGGCCTCTCACTGCAAAGTCGGGAGGAGCCCTCCCTGCTGGGTTTGCGGGTGAACCTAGATAATGCTGCAACAGCAGGTTGGCACCGGTGGCTCTGTATCCCCAGGGAGGGGGGGACCAGGCAGGGGGGCCCAGAGCCCACCTGCCCAGCACCCGCCCAACCTCTGAGCTGCTGTGGGAGGGGATGTTTGGGGTCAGGCCTGCTTGGCTGTGTGCCCTTGGGCAGGTTGTGAACCCTCTCTGGGCCTCTGTTTCCACGTAGGCAGAGCATTTGTGAGCACCTGTGTACCTGCACCTTGGCCAGTCTTGGGGGCAGGACGAATCCCCCAGAGTCCTTGCCATGAGACGTAGGACTTGGGTCTTGTCTCCTGCCGCGCCTGCCCTGGGTTCCCGGGGCTGGGCTGGGAGGCAGAGGAGCACACCGTGGAGCTCACCTCAGGGCGCCCCCTGGGACTGCCAGAGTCCAGCCCAGGGTGCCCAGATGTGACCAGGGGTGGACAGACAGCAGGGCTGCAGAAAGAACCCCACCAAGCCACCTGATGTCCCAGACAGGGGCCCTCACCCTGGCCCCCGTGGGCTGCAGGACCAGGGCCGGGAAGAGCGTGGTGGTGTCAGATGGGCCTGGTGTCGGATGGCTGATGCCAGCTCTGCCAGCCCTCCTTGGTGCTGGGAAAACAGACAGCAGCCTCAGTTTCTCACCTGGAAATGAGGGGAGTGACTCCTGCAGGGCTGCTGTGAGGATGGGCACCAGGGCCCAGGAGCCCTGGAGGGCCCCCACCTCCCGACCCCACAGCCATCTGTCTGTCTGCTCCTGAGGCCCACCCAAACAGGCCACCCAGCGTCCACCCGGCTGGAGCCAGCTCCCTGGGCGCAGGCCACTTCCCCTTCCTGTCCCTGGCCCCAAGTCCCTTCCTGTTTTCTTTATTGTGGGAACATCTGTTGGGGAAAAAACAGTTCGATTCCTCTGCTCCTGAGGTCACTGCAGCAGCTATGGACCCTCGGTGTGTGTGTGCGAAAGTGTGCAAACATGTGTGTGCCAATGTGGTGGGTGTGCACATGTGTGGGTGGGTGTTTGACACATAAGCATGTATGTGAAAAGGTATGTGAGTGTGCACCCATGTGCATGGGAGCATGTGTGTATGAGTTGGGGACTGTGTGTGAGAATGTGCACATTCCCATGTAAGCATGTATGTGTATGTGCAGGGGATGTGTATATGTGTGTGTAAATGCACACAGGGCATGAGTGTGTGCCCACGTGAGCATGTGTGCATGTGTAGGAGCACATATGGGGGGCACAAGTGCCCTCTGGCTCCCGTGAGCTCACCCGTGGCTCTGACTCTCCAGCCAGCCGTTTGTGTCCCTATCGTGAAGCAGTGCCCATCGGTCCCTGAGGGCTCATTGCCAAGTGTCTGACACCATCTTCAACTAGTCAGTGGGCACTGATGATGGGCAGCCGCCACCAGTGTGTGAGTGAGCTGTGGCACAGTTCCCGGGTCACAGGCTCGTGGGGGGAGGTGGGGGAAGGGCAGGGCGAGCGGCTGACGAGGGGCGATGGTCAGGGAAGATGTGTCTGTGCAGTGTCCTGCGAGCAAAGACCTGGGAGGTGAGCTGGGTGCCCAGGCAGGAACGGGCTCAGGGGCAGGCAGAGAAGAGGGCCAGTGAGGATCCGGTGCTTCCAACTGGGCAGGGGCAGGAGATCTGGGGAGAGGGGCCTTGGTGGTCTGCAGGAGCTGGGACTCTGCCCGCAGGGAACAGGGCAGGTGGCACATGTTCTGGATGTCCGTGGCGCCAGCCCTGAGCTGGGCCCTTCCTCGGCACCATCTTCTCCGCTGATCTGGAGAAGTGCTGGCCCCTGAGTCCCCACCCTGCTCAGCAGTCTCTGACCCTGGAGGGAAGTGTCCCAGGAGGGCTGGAGGGTCTGGGCAGCCTGATGAAAGGTGGGAGGGGCGTCCCAGTGTGGGAGGTCAGGGAGGGGGCCTGCTTCCTGCTCTCTGGCACCTGCTCACCCCGCATCACTGGGATCCCAGCTGAGTGTCAGGGGGCCTCACACTTCCTCCCAGCTGGAGGCCCGGCTTCCTGGGCCTCGGTCTCCCCCACCAATAGAGGCAGGAACGCTTTGAACAAAGATCCTCACCAGCGGCCTTGGTGGCCATGACCTGAAAAAGGACTACAGATGCCCACACGGGAGAGACCCACGCCTTTTGGGTGTGTGGCCCTGCGCAGGCCACCTGACTGTGTGGATGTGGGGTGAGGATGGAAGTGCCCAATGCGCAGCGAGGGCCTGGCCCCGGTGGGCTTGGACGGCTTCCCCGGTCCATCCCTGCCTGCGGTCAGAGCCCACGCCTCCGTACAGCCAGGTCACGGCAGACACACACCCAGACACACGCAGCCTGAGGTGCACAGACATGGACACAGACCCATACACACAGCCTCACACACGAGAGGAGGACGCAGTGACGGGGAGGGCACAGCGCGGCTCTGGCACCTGGTGTCCCTCCCGCACCCAGGGGCTCCGTCCAGCCCACACACCCTGAGTGACAGCTGCCTGGGTGGCCTTGAGCGAGCCTCTCAGCCTCCAGGCTTCCAGCCAGGAGAGAAGCTGGAGAGACCTGTCCTGCTGCACTGGGAGTCCACTCCCCTCACCTTTGCAGGGGGAGGCAAGGAGCTGCTGTCATTTGGTGTGTGTATGAGGGGTGGGGGTGGCCCGGGGACATGGAGCTGGTGGGAGCTCAGGCCTCCTCCTCAGGCTTCCAGGCGAGGCCCCTGGGGACAATGAGGCCCTCCTGGGGCCTCGTCTGTAGAAAGGGCCGGGTTACAGCACAGCTGGACCGGGGCTGGCCCTGCACGTGGTGCTCACGGGGGAGCTGGCACTGCCATCAGCATTATAAGGACTATCATCACAGACTCCGCCTTGCCCAGGGTCCCGGGGCCACCTGGAGGGCTTGGATGAGGGCTGTACCTGTGGGCTGGGGATGGAGGAGCCCTGCCACAGGTGCTGCACCCCAAAAGCCAAACCAGCAGAGGAGGTGGGTCCAAGAAGAGTGAGTGTGGAGGGAGACAAGTCCTTTGTGCCTGCCGGCCCAGCATTGACCCTGGGACCCTTCACACCCAACCTGGGAGGCCACACTTCTGCATGAAAGGCCCCAGGGCCTCTACTCTGCCTGGCCTCACTGTCCTGAGGTTCGTGGAGCCTCTTCCAGGGCAAGCCTGGGAGGGGTCACAGCAGGGAGGGTGCTGCCAGTGGGCAGTGCCTAGTGAGAGGCTCAGGGCCTCCTCTGGGACCCACTCTCTGGAGATCCATCCCCCGTGGGGACAGCCAGACCTGCTTTGCCTACCAGGGCTGCCTCCCACTGGAGGTGACCACGCTCTGGCTGGCCCAGGGCCCGGCCCGCCAGCAGGGGCTGCCTAAGAGCAGGAGAGGCCGTGTTCTGGGAGAAATGAGTGTTTCTAAGGCTTAAGGCCAAGGAAGGGCCTTGACTGCATCTGTCCCCACCCCAGCCCTGATTCAGAGAAATGACCTTTGGTGAGTAAGTCCCCCCCCCCCCACCTGCCAGAAATACCCCCAGCCTCTGCCCCCTCCCCCGGCTAGGGTTATTTTTGGCTGTCTAGGCAGAGCTGCCCTAGGCTGTCTGGAGCCCAGGGCTGAGGACTGGGCAGGCATGTGGATTTAGGAGTCGCCCACCCCGGGGGGCTGAGAACCTCCTTTGGGCTACACGCTCTTCAGGAAGCCAGCTGATGACGCAGGATTCCTGCCCCAGAGGAAAGCAAACATACATGCGGAGGAGACGAAATTCGGGAAGAGCCACTGGCCTGAGCCCCCTCCTGCCCCTGCCCTGAGGTCCCCTCCAGGTAGCCATTCCTCTCTCATGATACTGTTTCTGGGGTCAACCTGGGCTGGACCTATGTGACTCTGGACCAGTGTAGAGGACACTGAGCCCACTGGGCCGAGACAACCAGGAGGGGCTGAGCCCCACCCAGAACCTTCCACGGTGGGCAGATAACTGTGGTCCACTGCCCACCACGCTGGCTGCCACTGAGGCCCAGCAGGGCCATCAGGCGACTCTAGAGCCAGCCTGACCACCTGGGCTCAGAGCAAAGAGAAAGCCTCTCACCGGACCAGGGCCGGGCCAAGAGCTCACCCCTGGCCCAGGTAGGCCTAGGCTCCCAAGGCCACCCCTCAGCCTGGCCGGGGCCCCCCGCCACCCTGGGCGGCCCCCAGCCTCTAGGTCCCCGAAGCCACGGGTGTGGAGGTGGCTTCAGCTCAGCAGAGCAGCTGTAAGTGTTGGGGCCGCGGGAGGCCCGCACCCTGGCCTCCTCTGTGCGCTTCTCCCCTGCGGACCCTTCCTGCCCAGGCTGCCCTGTCCGGGGACACCCTGCTCCGGCCTGCCAGCCTCCCACCCCCAGACCCAGGCCCGCCGCCAGGAGAGGAGAGGGGGGCCGCCGGGCGGTCCCGCACCCTGCCCACGTGGCACGCCCCTGCGCCCGCACTCCTCCAGACCGTCGCGGCTCCATCTGTGGAGAGGGGGCGGTGGGGACCGCCAGCCCACCCTCACCCCCGTGGTCGGTGGATGCCGCAGGCCACCCGCGCCTGGGCCGGCCTGTCTGCACCCTCCCGCCCGGTCCCCCGCCTCCCGGAGGCAGGGCTGCAGCACCTCGGCCCGTCCCACCCCGGCCCCCGCGCCCTCCGCCGGTGGGGAGGCGCCGCCCACTAGGCCCGCCACGGGCCCGCGGACCAGAGCGCTGTGCCGGGGCGCCACCGTGTGGCCCTTCCCAGAACTGAACCGCCTGGACTCCCCGGAAGGCCCTTCCTCCCCTGGAGGCAACAGCAATAAAGCAGCCCCGCCGGTGACGAGTGGCACTGATTGTTGACAGGCTCTTTGCTAAGCACGATCCACGGAGAACGCTCTAGTTCTCCCACCAACCGTGGGATGTGGGTCCTGCTATTTGGCCTCCCTTACTGATGGGGAAACTGAGGCCCAAGCCCCATAACTGGTGACAGGCAGCATAGAATTTGACCTCAAGTCTGGCTGCAGGGTCTTGGTCTTAAATCCATCCATCTTGGCTCCTGGGGTCGGCACCAGCCCTGTGCACATTGGGGTGTCCTGTGGAATTTAAAAGAACAGCTTCTGGGCCCCACTCTATAGACTGATCCAGCTGGCCCAGGTGACTCTCTGTGCAGCCAGGCCTGAGAACTGCTTGCCACACACAAAAAAACCATTTTACGAAAGAGGAAATGGCTTGGGAGGGCCAGGGTGGCTGCACTGACCCACAGGCAATGGCAGAGCTGGGCTCGGGAGGGCCCATATGCCTCAGCCCTCCAGCCCTGGGTCTCCAGTGCTCAGAGGCAGGCCCAGGCCTGCAAGGAGAGGAAGGCCGCCAGTTGCAGAGGGACACGGGTTTGAGTCCTGTGTCTGCTATGGCCTGGGTGCTGTGGCCCTGACTTTCTTACCTGGGAAATGGGCCATACTCAGGAGGATTTGGAGAAATACTGATGTGAAGGCTCTGGCTCAGCCATGGCCAGATCTTTGCTAAATCAGGGGATGGTAAAAGCAACTTGAAATTTCCAGAGGGAGCTGACCCCTCCAGATCCCTGGAGACAATGTGTCGGGGACGGCCTTTGTCACTCACATGTTTGAAGGCAGAATGGGAAAGCACCTTCCCCCAGGTCTGAATGCAGCCCGGGAAAGCACCAGCTTGAGAACAACCGGTGCAGCCCTTGGAAGTTATCTGCCCACAAAAACATATCTTGTCCTCGAAGACAAGCCAAGACTCCTCTCTCTGGAAATAGGGAGACCTTGAGGATGTGTGAAAACACCGCCCCTGCTTACCAGGCAGCTCCTAAGAAAATCAACAAGGTGCTCTGGCCTGTGCCCCTCTGAGATGGGAAAGATGAGTACAGCACTTGGCTGAGGTCCGAGAAAGGCAGTATAAAAATAAAGGTGCTGCGCCACATCGGGGCTGCAGCCATTGTCTGTCTGTGTTGTCTGTGTTTTTTGTTCCCTCATTTCACCCAAAGAAGATGAGCGGCACACTACATCTGGCGCCCAACGTGGGGTGTCCTCTCAGAGTGAGTTGTACATATATTCAGCTCCACGACTCCCCTTTGGACTGTTTGACTTCGACGGCAGGCACCGTCAACAATGTCCCTGGAATGCTGAGGTTTGGTGGCCTGGGGACCTTTTGATGGACAATGAAGAAAGTTTTGTCTGCAGGGGGCCAGTCCCAGCCAGAGCAGGAGGCCGGGGAGTGGGGGTGAGGTTGGTGGGGGTAGGCAGTTGGGGGTAGGGTGTGGGGGGCATGGAGTTTGTGGGGTTTAGACTTGGTGTGTGTTTGAAGCTGGTGGGGGTGCTGAGGGAGGCTGGTGAACCTCAGAGAGGCCCCAGAGGGCTGGGGCTGGGGCATGGGTCACAGCAGGACAGGTCCCCAAGAGCCGTGCAGAGCTGAGAGCTCAGGAAGTAGACAAGAGGAGACACTGACATTTGGGTGGCCGTGGACAGGGGCTGCTTCCGAGCAGGGCTGCGATGAGCGAGGGGTGGGGCTGGACGTGCAGCTGGAGGTGGAGCCCAGGCTCCACGTCCTCGGAGCCCCAGGAGGCTGGGGTGAGGAGGCAGGGGACTGGACATGGAGAGGGTGGGGGTATAACTTGATGGGGCTGAGCCAAGCACTCTGGTCAGCAAGGAGCTGGGGGAGCAGAGGGTCCCTAACTCTGCTAGGACTCTGCAGCTCCAGAGGCCAACTCTGCCCAAAGGCTCCAGTGAAATTGCTAGTGCTGGTTCTCAGCACCCATCTGGGCTCTGGAGAGGGCCTGGCTGGGACCCAGTGCCACCCAGGTATAGTGCACCCACCTGTGCTAAGTGTGTCACTCCCACCCTAAGTCTCGGTTTCCTCCTCTGCAGAATGGGAAGATCCTCTGGCACTGTCGTCCAAGACCACAGCATGGACTAAGGAGGCGATGCACAGCAAGAGCCAGCCCAAATCTGTACCCTCCCTGGTGTGCACAGGGCACCTTTTGGGGCATGCACCCCAGGCAGTGGACAAGGGCAGTTCATTCTCTTTGTAGGAAGACAGGCTCCCAAGAGCTGAAGGAGAAATTCAGGGCAGGTCCTTTTCCTTCGGTGGCCTCAAAGGACACAGCCTGCCTAGCATTTACTGTCCCTTGGGCCACCGCTAGGTCCTGGGGATGACTTTTTCACCCACCCACCACTGTGAGGGTTATAGTCTCACCGCCTGGGGGTGGAACCCCTCTGGCAAGGTCAGGAAGGTCAGCACTGAGCCAGCAGGTACAGAGGATGCCAGCAGGCATGAAGCCAGGCAGCCAGGTATGCAGCAACACCAAGATGCCCTCAAGAGAGGGCCCTGGGGCTCTAGCCTGTGTGTGGCCACCTGGGGCATGGGTGCCTGGCTGGGAGCAGACAAGGTGGCACAGACTCCAGGGCCCCTGATCCTCTCAAAACCCCGCCTATAATCCCAACCTCACACCACACCAGGAGCGTGGTCTTGCATATAACACAAGGAACAGTTTTCAACTGACAGGAAACCTGGCTTTTCTGCCAGGGGCAGCTTCCAGAACCATGCTGGCCCTCAGAGAGGCTGGCCTCAATGCTGCCCCTATTTTATGGATGAACACTGAGGCCAGCACGCCCTGGCCTGGTCTGGCCATTCGCTCATGCAGTCAACACATATTTATTGAGCATCGACTCTTTGCCAGGCCCTGGGTGGGCACAGGGGGCTCAGAGACGCAGCATACACAGACCCTGCCCTGAGGTGCTAGCAGCCTGGCAGAGCAGTCAGTCATGTGGTCACGTCAAGATCATGTCAAGGACACTCACAATACAGTGTGTCAGTGTGGGGTTAGAGGTAGCGCGGGTGGCCGAGGGAGCATAGGGGAGGGGCCCCTGGCCCAGCCGGGGGTGGCAGGGAGGGCTTCCTGGTGGAGGTGGCACTTGAAGAGGGCTTTATGGAGTGAGCAAGAGTTAGAGTGTCTGACAGAGGGAATAGCCTGTGCGGGGAGGTGTGGGGAGATGACAGCACGTCTGGGTAGCAGCTGGGTGATAGGCAGGGGCTGGCTCGGGAGGTCCAGTGGAATGAGCCGCAGGCGAGGAGCTGAGGGCTGTGAAGCAGGCGGTGGTTGCCAGAGGGCCTGCTGGGAGCCAGAGTGAAGGGTGCCCCGGGCAGGGGGCAGGGGAGCAGGTGGGCGGCAGTGGGGTTGCAGAGGAGTCCAATCCTGTCCTGGCACCTCAGCAGGGTGGGGGTGGGGGTGCAGGCTGCCAGCCCCGGGGCTGCAGGGTGCACAGCACAGGGTCCAGTGGCTTGAGCGTGGCCTGCTCCTGCAGCCAGAAACGCTGCCCGGGCACCAGCTGGAACTCCAGCCTCTGCAGCAGCTTGGCCATGACCACCTTCACCTCCATCTGTGCACACAGGGGCAGGGAGAGCACAAGTCAGTGAGTGCAGAGTCAAAGAAGCCGGGGAGCAGCAGCCAGCCACCGGGCCGGCTGGCCCCCACCCCAGCCCAAGGGCCCAAGCAGGGCTCTGACAAGCTTTCTGGCCCAGGGCACCACCCTTGCAGTCACTCCTGGGCAGAACACCCAGCCCTGGCCTCCTACCTGAGCAAACTGCTGCCCAATGCAGGAGCGGGGCCCCAGCGAGAAAGGGAAGTAGGTGAACTTGGGTCTGCAGGGAGAGAGACGTTAGGCGGAGGCGGCCGACCACCCAGACAGTGAGGACAAAACCATCCCTCCTGCCTGCTGGCTTCAGGTCAGGCTGGTTTTAGTACACACCGAAACCATCAACCACAGCTCTGCTAAGTTCAGCATCAGCATTTTCTCATTTCATCCTCCTGTGGAAACGTCCAGAGGAGCTGTTCTCTCTCCATTTCACAGGCGGAGGACCTGACGCTCAGAGAGGCAAAGCAACTTGCCCGAGGTCCCACCAGCTCTGGGCAGAGTTTGGGTCTGGGCTCAGGCCGCCTGTCCCTGGAGTTGGCTCCTCCACTGCTGCTCCAGTCTTCCCACTTTCACTGCCACAGAATCCTCTGGGGGAGCCACTACATTCCCATCTCTCAGATGTAATCATCAAGGCCAGGTGAGGTGCAGCTGCTCGCCAGTCCCAGGGCTCCCCACTGTAAGGGTCTGGTTACCAGCACAGGCTTCAAAACCAGTGTGAGCTGGGCCCAAAACCCAACTCTGCAGCTTACCAGCTGTGTGCCCTTGGGCAAGTTACTTAACCTCTCTGAGCTATGGTTTCCTCCCTGGTGAAAGGGAACACAGTAGGGATCCCTACTGCCCCCAGACACCTGGGCAGCCACACGGGCTCAGTGGGCATAGGCAGCTCAGACCAGAGGCCTCTGGGACCGGCCTCCCTCCACCAGGCCCTCACTCATGGGCAGCTTGAAGAGGGACTTACTTGGGCGCCTTAGGGCTGAAGCGATCCGGGTTGAAAGTCAGCGGGTCCTCAAAGTACGTGTCCATCCGCCCCATGACGTAGGTGCTGAACTGCAGGGCAGATCATCTGCTTGTCTCTGCTTCCAAGGATTGGCACCCTCACTCCTCCCCCCACCACTGCAGCCACTCAGAGCAGAGTAGACCCCCTACGTCACCCAACCATCTCCCACCCATCTGGCCAAGGGTAGGATTCTTCTGGTTCCTGGAAAGTCTCTAAAAGGAAGAAAGGGGACAGCGCAGTATGCTGATAATGACCAGCTGGGTATGCTACATCGTCCCATGTTTGGTCTCACCTGTTGGGGAGCTACAATTATTCCCAATTAACAGATGAGGAAACTGAGGCTCAGAAAGAGACTTGCCTGAAGTCAGTTGGCAAGTAAGTGGCCAAACTGAGATTCAAACTTGGGTCTGCTGCAAGGCCAATGTTTTTCTCTAGATCCCTGAGAGCGATTATTATCCAAAGTTTCTCTTTAACACAAGGCTTGCTTCAGTTGGGGTGGGATGGGGGAGCTGCAGACCCCACTAGCCTTCCCCTGCATGCCATGGTGCACCTGAGCATGTTAATCATGCCCCAAGCCCCCAGGGGCCATACATGCCCCCCATAACTTGGGCCCTGGGAGCTCTGCCTCTGTACTGCTGCACTAGGTGCCCCCCTGGGTGCCCTGTGCCCTGTTCTGGCCGCAGTCTGTGGTGCCTTGTTACAGTAGCCCAGCAGACTCACACAGATCCCCACCTCACACCATACACACCAGTTCCAGACAGATAAGAACTTCGCCTTCTAAAGAAAAATGTGAAAGTGTTAGAAGACAATGTAAAAGAATATACTGACCCTCAGGATGGGGAAGGATTTCTTAAAAGAAAACAAGAACCTACCACTAAAAAAAATTAAGAACTTCAGATCATTTAAAAGAAGCCTTAACAAAGAAGGCCACAGACCTGGAGATGACATTTGCATACACATACCAGGCCAAGGATTAATATATGAATTCTTAAAGAGAGCTCTATTTGGCAATAAGGAAAGATAAGCAATCCAAGAGAGGGACATGAACATCTCACAGAAAGGGAGAAGCCACATAGGGCTGCTCAAGCTCAGTGGTAATCAGGAATGTGCCAATCAAGACCACAGTGAAATACTTTCCTTGCATTCATTTGATTGGCAAAAAATAAGAAATCAGACCATACTAAGTGTTGGGGAGGAAAAGGAACAGCAGACTGCATCTTACACCACTAGTGGCCATCATATTTGGCAGAGCCACTTGGAGAAACAGTGTGCACTAGTTTATAAAGTTGAGCATTACTGTGTCCCCCAATTCCCTTCCCATCCCATTTGCACATTGCACCAGGACATGTGGACAGGAAGGCTCACAGAGCAGTGGTGCTCATGCCAGCAACAAGCCGGGAACCCTCATGTGTCCATTGACTTCAGGATTGATACACAGAGGTGGTCTATTTACACAGCAGAATATTACCCAGCAGTGAAGATGGACAGCCTACAGCCATGTGTGGATACCTACACCAGCCTCAGTGGACCTTACACTGAGTCACCAAGCAAGTCCTGGAACCATCACTATGTGTAACCCCCACACACTAAGAAAAGGCAAGAAAGTGCCAAGCACAAAATACAGGAGACTGATTGTTCCTGGAAGGAAGCAGCAAGCGACACATATGTAGGTATTACATTCTAGTTTTGGGGTCAGGGGAAGTCCTTGTGCAGGAATGGATGCCTGAACAAATGAGTCAATGGGAAGTTAACAAAGAAATGAAATGTAAAGGAGAGTGGGGAACAGTCAGCCTCAATGGGAGAAGGGGTGTAGAGCAGGGAGACAGAGGGAACAGGACAAGCTGGGGTCAGCCATGACTCTGGACACGTTCTGGATCTGCCCCTTGCTGGCCGTGTGACCTCAGGAAAGTGACCCAACCTTTCTGAGCTTCAGCAGCCTCAAATGTAAATGGGACCTTTCCCTTCCAGAATCATCCACTGTAATCTTCACTGGACAGTGAGCAGGGTACGTGGTCACCCTGAGACTTGACAGAAACCACAGGGAAGCCAGTGGGGATAACCAGGCCACAGACTTCCCCGGGCCTCAGAGGAGCGCCCCCCGTTGGCCACTCTGGGGGCAGAAGGAGGGTCCCACACACCAGGAGCGGGGTGTTGCCAGGGACTCTGACCCCATCAATCAAGGTCTCCTCCTCCAGCCGACGAAAGGTGCCCCATGCTGGCGGGTACAGCCTCAGAGACTCTTTGAGGACCTACAGAAGCCAGATGAGGAGATAACAGGAGAGTCAGGGGACCCCACAGCCATGCCAGCAGCATGCCCCGGACCCAACCCACCTGCTCCCACTCAACATGCTGAGTGTGCACCCTTGTCCAGCACTGGGCCCCAGAACCCTGCAAAGTTAGCTTCACCTTTGTCCAAGCTGTCATGGGACAGAAAACGAAACTGAGGCCCAGGAGGAGTTGTGCAAAGCCGCAGCAGCAGAGCCTGGACAGGACGCAGGCTTCCCTCTGATCCAGGCTGCCCACCACCCCAGAGGGCCCCCAACAGCTCAAGCAGGGCCCCCTGCTATGCCTTGACAGCCAGGGGCGGGGTCTGCTGAGCCTGGCTCCCTCGGGGGAAGCTGAAGGCTTGTACACCTGGCCTGGCTGGAAAGGGCAAAGCCGGCACATTCCCTCGAGGGCTGGTCACCAACCCAGGCTGCGCGTTGGCATTGCCTGTGAAGCCTTTCCACGCTGCTGCCTGGGTCCCGCCCCCTGCGACTCCCATGTCATTGGTCTGGGAGCTGCCTGGGTATGGGAATCTCTTTTGGTCTCCCAGGGGATTCTCCTCCTGTGCAGTGGAGTTAGGGACCCCCTGTACCAAAGGGTTCAGCGAGGCAGCAGGCTGGACTCGATGAATCACCCACATCTGCCCAGAAGCTCGTCTCCCATCCCCACACCTGGGACAGGTACTGCAGCCTCCCCAGGTCCTCGTAGTCAAGGTGCCTCTTAGAACCGATGACCTCGTCCACCTCGGCCTGCAGCCTGTCAGGCCAGACAAAGAGAGATTGTCCCCACATTGGTTCTAAGAAGGGGAGCTGGAAGGTAGCGTGAGGAGAGGCCGGGGGTTCGCCACCTGCACACCCTGTCCACCCCACTGTTGACAGCATCCAGGAACGGCCATGTCTGAACCAAGATGCCCAAGCAGGTGGGAATTAGGTTCCAGGCCCTTACATTTACCCTTTGTGTTTGCTTCTTGGAATCGGCTGCAGGAAATAAAATGAGGTCTTTGCACAAAGATGCCTAACAGCCTATTTCCCAGCAGCCAAAAGCTAGACCAGCAGAATGAACAGTGTGGGAGCACTGGTAGAATAATACCCTAAGGCCTGCTCTGTTGGAATAATATGCAGCACTAAAAGCAGATTTAGACCACTTCACACCATTAAGAGGGCCACTAGCAAAAGAATAAGTGTTGGTGAGAACGTGGAGAAATCAGAACCCTTGTGCACGGCTGGTGGCAATGTGAATGGTGTAGGTGCATATGGACAATGGTATGGCAACCCCTCAAAAACTTCAGATGTAGAATTGCCGTAAGATCTAGCAGTTCTACTTCTGGGTACACACCCAAAAGAACTGAAAGCAGGGGCTCAGATAGGTATTTCTACACCCATGTTCATAGCAGCGTGATTCAAAGTCACCAAAGGCGGAAGCCACCCAAGCATCCGTTAGCAGATGACTGGATAAACAAGATGTGGCGCATCCACGCCATGGAATGTTATTTGGTCTTAAAAAGGAAGGAGATTCTGTCCCAGGCTACCGTGAGGATGAACCTTGAGGACGTTATGCTCAGTGAAACAGGCCAAACAAAAAGGGACAAATACTGTATGATTCCGCTGCTCTGAGGGAAGGACAGTGGTCAGATTCACAGCCACGGAGAATGGAGGTGCCGGGGGCCGGGGGTCGGGGATAGGGAGTTCGTGCTTATCACTGTTTTACATTGGAATGTCAAAGATGGATGGCGGTAATGGTTCTACACAGTGTGACTGTGTCTGATGCTGCTGAACTGTACACAGAAAAATAGTTAAAATGGTAAATTTTAACACACATACATATATATATCTGCAATATTTTTAAAAACACTGGGTTTGGTTATAATAGTGTGGGGTGATGTGATGACCCACATGATGAAAGGCCGTAGTTGATCGTGAGCTGCCTCCAGGTCGTCGGAGGCGCCGTGGGTGGGGCTGTTGTTATTAGGATTATTGTAACTTTTCTGCTTTTTCCAAATTTTTAGATAGAGCATATTTCTATTACATATATTTAAAACCCAGTAAGCCATCATACACTCTCAAGCAAGCATTCATGTCTGCCCTTTTATGCTGGTGACGGTGACAGCTGTAATTGAAGGTTTGCACCACATCCCCCACCCCCAGCTCCCCCCAGCCCAACCCCCAACCTCGGGCTGGTGGCGTTTTCAGTGCTTTTACACTTGACTCAGTGAGTCTATGCAACAGTCCTCAAAGGACCCTGTTTGTCTTTAAGGAAACCAATGGCGCAGCTCAAGTGCCATCTCCCGGGTGCCCTCCTTTGTCTTGCCAGCTGCAACCGCGCCCTTAGCACTGCAGCTGGCATTCTGTCCAGTCCTCAGGGCCGGTCCCTGGCGAGGTGCTGAGGACACCACAAGGAGGGCAAGAGCCACAGTGACTGCTCTTGGAGCTTCTGGTTTCATGACGAAATAGACTTAAGGCAAACGGTCTCGGGAGAAAACACGTTCATGAGCTAGGAGATGGCTAGGAGGGGAAAACTCAGAGTGACTGCTGTAGGGGTCTAAGAAGGCTTCTGGGGAGGAGGGCGAGGACTTGTTCTCCAGGAGAGAGGTAGGGAGAGGAACTTCCAGAAGAGGGAACACCATGTGCAAAGGCCCTGGGGTGATGAGAAGCAGGACACATGGGCAGAGGCTCAGCCACAGAACATAGGAGCAGGTGGTCTTCTAGGAAGAAGAACTCAGACAAACCCCTTCACCAGCCTCAAGGGAAGCATCCCCCACCCCTCTCTCTGTAACCCCCTTCTCCCTCTCTGTACCTGGCCAAGATCTCAGGCTGGCGAGACAGCTCCATCACTGTGAATGCCAAGTGATTGGCAGAGGTCTCGTGACCTGCGGGACAGGACAACAGTGGCAGCCCCACGTGGGACCACAGGGCTGCTCTGGCCCAGCCCGCCCACCTCTGAGACCCCAAGCTCCTGGTTCAGTCCAGACCCTCACTGCTTCCCCTGGGACTGAGCTGGTTAGTCAATCAAATGGCACTTGCCCTCATGCATCCAGTTTTTCTACAGCCAGGGGACCCCACAGGAAAGAGGCTGGGGGGCAGTGGGGAGCAGACGCAGCCGGAAGTTTCGGGCTGGCCCTGGCTCTGCACTGTGATTCAGCTGTGACCACAAATAAGTGTATCACTTAATGCATGTGAGACGTGTGGGCAGACAGGAGCCCGGAGCCCCAGGGAGAGCTCCTAACTGGGGCCGGGCGCAGTCTGGGCCATTGCTGAGCGCTTCCCCAGGGCAGAGGTAGGGGCAGCAGAGGCTGAGGAGGAGTCTTCTAAGTGAGGAAAGATGTTCAAGAAATACTTGATGAGCAAACGAATGCAGTCACTTAGCACCTCTTTTTGGCCTAGTCTAATGAAGCCCTTCCCAAAAATTCTGAGCAAGGCGGAGGTTTGATTCACATGGCCAAGCTCTGCTGAGCTCAAAAAGGCAGCTCCCCAAACCCTCGCAACTGCCAGCCCCATTACCGGGTCACAGAGACCACCAAGAGGGCCTCCTGGGCCTCCCCAAGCCGAGGGGGAGGGCCTCCCCCCTCATGCCAGCCCCTGGATTCCGGAGGGAGCTCTGCCCAGGCGGCCCCAAACGCCTCTCGGGGTCAGGGTCCCCGTGACCAGGTCCCCATCATTTCCGCGGAGCCCTGGGCCGCCGGCCGCTGCTGCAGTACGAACCCGCGATGAAGAAGGTGACAAAGTTGTCCAGCAGAACCTCGTCATCCTGGGCCCCCTCTTCCACTGAAAGGCGAGGAGAGGATCAGGCCGCGCAGCAGCCGCCGGGGGCACTCGTGCCCCTGCCGCCTCCCCACAGCTCGGAAAGGACCCAAGGCCTCCTCCCCTCAAGCCACAGAGGCGTCTGCCCGCGTCCGCCGCCGCACCTTGGAGGATCTGTGTGAGGATGTCGGCAGGGACGGCCTCCCCCCTCTTCAGGGCCTCGCGGCGGCGCTGCACCCAGTCCTTGCCCATCTGGCGCAGGGAGCGGACGCTTTCCCGGACCTCGCGCAGCTGCTTCCACCGTCCCGGCACGAACTAAACGGGAGGCCCAACCCGGACGTCAGCGGAGACGCGCATTTCCCTTCCCCTCCCCGGCTCAATCCCCAAGTGACTCGAGACATCCTCGGCCACACCAGAAAGCTGGGAGGCCAGAAGAACGCAAGAAGATTCTAGAAAAGATAAAACAGCCAAGGGGACTAGCTCATGGTGATCAAGGTCAAGCATCAGCTTCCCCTTTACTGCACCAAATCCCTGGAAATGGTGAGAAAGATGCCTTAAAACGTCTATGTAACACTGGAAAGTGAGAAGGATGGAGGTGGTTAGGATTGCCTCGAAGGAGGAAGCCGCAACCAGAAGGAAGCGAAATGGAATCAAAGGCCAAAACTGGGTGGCGTCAGGGACTCTAAGCTTAGAGGCTGAAGTTCCAGCAAACAGGAGGGGGCCCTGCGCATCTGTCTGAGAATCAATTCAAGTACCACCTTTCACCCTTCTTCTTCCTTCAAGCCTGGAATAAGGGGGTGATAGCTGGAGCTGCAGCAGCCATCTCATAATAATGAAGATGCGCTGGAGACTGTGGAACAGAAAGACAGAGAAGTCCAGGAACACCTAACATTGTGGAGCCAGCATAGCCATTCTAGAGTGCCTGCTTCAGGACCATCTTACACGAGAGAAAGATCAACTCCTAATTTGCTTAAACCACTCTGATGTTCAGCTTCTGCTTGATGTGACCTATGCAAATTCTCACTGATCCAGAAGTCACTTCAGACATACCAGAACTCAAAACCCATTCTGATAAAAAATCACAGGAGGAGGTGCTCCAGCAAAGGAGGACAACACAAGTGGTGGCGGCTGGTCACCAGACGGGGTGCTGACGCAGTACCTTAGCCAGGGTGTTGCGAGATGAGGAGATACCCTCCATTATCAGTTTCACTTTCCGGGACAGAGGCTTCTGGGCACCCAGCAGCATGCTGGTCTCCATCCCAAAAGCTGCCTGTGGGAGAGAGAAGGGCAAGGTCATACCTGGGGGATGAGAGGACGGAAGACCCAGGGCAGAGCCTGACATTGTTCGGCTGGACACCCAAGCCCTGGGTGCAGGGTTATGTGCATGATGTCGCTGACTCCTTACAGCCATCCATGACAGTCCCCACCCCACGGGATGTGCTGAAGGTTACGTAGCACACTGTAGCCACTCAACAAACCTTGGCTTTCTTCCTTGACAAGAAGCATTTCCCCTAAAATGCAGCCTTGTTTGGGTGTCCATTCTATACTCTGCTTCCCAGTGAACTGAGGAATGACTGTGACTTCCTGCACTGTGCCTACCCTCCAGCTGCCTGAACTGCCTTCACCTGGGTGTGGGGTTACCTGGACCACTGCTGAGTCTGCCAGGCTGCAAACCAAACCCATGGGTATGTGCCAAGGGAGAGGTAGGCTTTGGGCTTGAAGTAAGGCAGACCTGAGATCCAGTCCTAATTCTGCCCCTGACCAGCCACAGGCTAGTGCCCACACCTCTCAGTGTGTTTCTAGAGAACGGATTAGCAGCTCCAATCTCACACTAGGTCGTGATTCTTCAAGGATATATGAAGCCCCCAGCCCAGAGAAGGGGCCCCTGAATGCCGTGGAGGAGCAGGAGGCAGGAGAAAAGAAGGCGAGGGCAGAGAGAGAGGAGAAGTGCCCTTGGCCCCACCTGGCAGCCCCGCCACGCCCATCACCTTGGCCATGATGTCCATGGTGGCGCAAGTCAGCATATCCTGCATGGACACCGGGGTCTGCCCATCCGCCTTAGCTTCCAGGATCTCCACCAGTTGCTCAGCTTTCTCATTGAACGTTTCCATCAGGCTGACCAAGGAGCTGGGGAAACAGCACATGGATCAGCAGCCACCATGACCAGCCCAGGCCTGCAGCCATACTGGCCCCTCCTTTGGATGGACCCAGCATACAGAACAGAGGCAGCGGCCCTTCCCAGCCTTTCTGATCTCCCCTCAAGGCCTGGCTCGCAGGGTGGGGTTGCAGTAACCAACCTAAGCCCTGGGGTTGCCCCATTCCACTCAGGATGGGCACTATCCCTTTGCCCTCAACTTCATGTTCCATGGGGCCTCTGTCTGCAACTGGGCCCCTCAGCTCTGACCTCCAGGGGACATGGCCGTGTAAAATTCCAGATGGCAGTGAAAAGAAAAGGAATGAAGGCCTCTGGAGCCCCTCAGAGACCATGACAGGGCCACCTGCTTCCCGTCCGAGCCCTCCACTCAGTGCCCACTCTCCTTCCCTGCGCTGCCTGGAGGGCCACCTGCAGCCTGCTCTCTCCTGCTTCACCCCTGCCTCCAAGCCATCACAGGGCCCAACTCTGCATGGAATCGAGTCCTCAGACCCACAGCTCCCAACCCACAGCACCCCCTGCCCCAGGACCGCTACCCCAGCTGGTCTCCCAGGCATAGTGCCTAGAAAGAGAGAATGTGCTTCAAACTCAAAAATGGCAGCCCTCCTTGTCTAGCTTGGATTAACACTTAGTCTACAGGCACACACCTGATCATCTACATTTGCTCTCTTACAACACTAAACTCTGTTTTCTACCTTTATCTCGTATCTACCTACCACTTCAGCATTTTATTAAAAATAATAATAACAATAATAAGGGAGAAATGTGGGATTCACATATAAATCAAGTATAAAAATCAAACGAATAATTATATTTGACCTGATTGTTTATAGTTCATGATGCGTGATCAAAACCGAAAGTTTCTGTGATGACTGCCCTTGCACTGTTCACCATGTAAGAACTTGTTCACCATGTAAGGACTTGTTCGTTATGCTTCAGAAGATTGGAGACTGACGAGAATTAGGCTTGGGGTGGATTAATGATTGTACATTGAGTCCCCTATACAGAATTTTATTGTTGTTAACAACCATTTGATCAATAAATATGAGAGATGCACTCTCAAAAAAAAAAAAAAATGGCAGCCCTCGGGGACCGGAAAGACGGGAGACTGCCCCTGTGCTCATGACATATTTCTGGATCTCCAGTAAGAAAACAAGCTGCTTTTGTCATTAAACGTGATTTTTAATGTTAACAATCTGGGTTAAGGGTATAAGGGTGCTCTTTCTCCTATTCTTATTCTTGAAACTTAGGTAAAAATTTGAAATGACTTCCAAATAAGAGCATTTTAAAAACATTAAAAAGGGAAAATGAGAGAAGAGCGGGAGAAAACAGTAACTTTTTAATTAGGAAAGAGAATCAGCTCTTCACTGCCCACCCACCAGTCCTGCTCCAGCGTGGCCGCAGGCATCTTGCGCTCGCTGCTGCCTAGCCCCTACCCCATGTCAATTGCATGTTTACTGTCTGTGGCCCAGGCCTTTACTGTAAACACCACTCTGATTCAGTCCCTTGCCAAACTGAAATGCTCTGAAGCAGCCTGTCACTTAGGAAGAAGGCGAAAAATCCTTACCTGGACTAGGAGGCAGGGTTTGCCCCCTGTGACTCCCCCCTGCAGTGTTGCTTCCTGTTACAATGGCCTTTTAGCTCCTCAAAAACACAGTGTTCCTTCTCTTCTCAGGGCCTTTGCACGTGCTGACCCCTCTGCCTGAAGCTCTCTTCCCTCCCACCCTCCATCCCTATTCCCTGTTATTACCTTAACACTTGCCCACTCTCCAGAGGGAGACACAAATGCCACTTCCTCAAGGAAATGTCTCTTAAGCCCCAAGGAAACACAGTATATGCTTCCATAGCACCCTTGACATTTTCTTCGTAACACTTACCTGGTTTGCAAGCATACATTTATTTGTAAGATTATTCGTAGTTACCTTTTTTAAAAATCACATTCAAGTTGACTGTTTGAATAGTATGTGGCTGTTAGCACACCAGTACTGAATTCCTGACAGCTATCACAGACACACAATGTCGGCCTGGAGTGTTAGCAGTACAGTAAAATCTCAACCCCCTTGTCTTTTGTGGGAATGATTGGGACCAAGATCTTCCAGTAAAAGTAATACCTAGGAAAGCAGAAGCTAGTAATTTACTCTAACAATTTTATTAAAAGTATTTAATGATATTCTGTGTGCATAATGGTTGGAGATGAAACTCTAGGGGTCCCCTAGTGGTTCCTACTTTTTTCCTCATTAGTGAATTAGGATTCACCAAGGGTCAATAACACTCTTATAAACACACACAACTCCCAAAGCTTCTTTCATACAAGTTTATGAATTTTACATTTTCAATAAAATAGTCATCTCTTAGATGAATATCTTATTGTGAGATTAAGAAATAAAAACGTGTGGTGATGGTTGCACAACAATGTAAATGTACTTAATACCACTAAACCACTAAAAACTGAGCAAGATAGTAAATTTTATGTTATGTGTATCTAACCACAATTAAAAATTTTTTTAAATAAAAATGTTTGTGAAAGCATTTAGTAAAATGTAAAGTGCTGTTCTAACTCAAGGTCCTGTGTACTGGAGAAGGATCACCAAGACAATGCCACTGGTATTTATGTCATGAGTATTGTGGGAGGTCATCTGGTTAGAATCCACACCTTCATAGACCTGGCTCTTGACATAACAAGTATTTATTAAATAATACTTCTTTCTAATCTATTTCTTCTCTTCTCATTCCTGGCAACTTTCCAGTAAGACCAAGACTATTCCAATTCATTATTTCATTTATGTACTCATTTACTCTGAGAACTTCCTGGAGGGCTTGTGAAATGCATGATGCTTTGCTAGGTGCAGGAGTCCAGGGACAAGGTGCATCTTCTGCCTTCAGAGACTTGAGGTCTAGTGAGGAAGGCAGAGTGAATGAGAAACACTGCAGTGGGTGTAACAAGAGCCATGATGGAGGCATGAATTCATCCTTGGAAAGTCAAGGGATACCTCGCTGAAGCAGTGATATCTTAGCTGGGTATCAAAGGAGGCACAGGAATTCCCTGGGGGAGCACAGAAGGTAGAAGGAATGGCAAGAACACAGACAGAGCTGCCAGAAAGGGCCCAATGTTTCCAGAAAGGTGGAAAAGAGAAGGTGTGAAGGCTGGAGGGGTTTAGGGGCCAGATTGGATGGTGGGAGTGGGGTCTGACCTTCATATTTCAGCTGATACAGAGCCATTGAAGGCTTCAGTACAGGGGAGTGATGTGGTCACATCTGAGTTTTAACAAGATCTCTCCATGGCCGTGAGGTAAACGCATTGGAGGAGAGCAACAGGAGGCAGGAGGTCAGGGCAGAGGCTGTGATGAAAGTCTAGGCAAGTGTGTTTATACTGTCACCTACAAATTACACACACATAGTGGAGGAACCTGGAGGACACCACCTCAACAAGGCAAGCAAAGTTAGCATCCCCAGCAATGGGACAAATTTCCATGTGCCTCCTGATCTTGTACCCTGAAGAGTACACAACATCACCTCTGTGCCATTCTCTCAAAAAGGTAGAACCTGAGTGTAACTGTATGGAAATAGACAAACTAAATTGCAGGACTTTCTACAAAAGTGGCCTGCAATTTTAAGATTAAGAAAGTCAAGGGAGGACTAGGACCTGTTCTAGAAACAAGGGAGCGAAAAAGACACAGTAACTAAATGTAACACATGAACCCAGACTGGATCCTAGAAAAGGAAAAAATAGCCAAACTGGCACAAATGACAAAATTTGAATACAGATTGCACATTAGATAATAGTATTGGATTAATATTAAATTTCCTTATTTTGGTAACTGCATTGTAGTCACATAAGAGAATGTACATATTCTTAGGAAATACATCCAGAAGTATTTAAGAAAGAGGTTATAGTGTCTCCAAATTACTCTCAAATGGTTTTAAAAATATGCACCATATTAAAAAATGTAAATATATGTATATGTACACACAGAGAATATACATATAGAGAAGAAATTATAAAACAAATGGTGATCTAAACAATAAAGGGTAAGTGGATCTGGGTAAAAGATATACAGGAGTCCCTTAGGCTATTCTGGAATTTTTTTGTAAATTTGAAATTGTATCAAAATGAAAGACTACCTTCCTCAAAATGTTAAATGTAGAGCTACCATGTGACCCAGCAATCCCAGTCCTATGTAGATACACAAGAGAAATGAAAACATATCCACACAAAAACCTGTACACAAAGGTTCATGGCAGCATTATTCACAAAAGTCAAAAACTGTAAACAACTCACACATCCATCAACTGATGAATGGATAAACAAAAGTGGTATGTCCATTCAATGGAATATTATTTGACAATGAAAAGAAATGAAGTTCTGAAATATGCTGTTACATGTATGAACCTTGAAAACATTATGCTAGGTGAAAGAAGCCAGGCACACACACAAAATACGATTCCATTTATAATAAATGTCTAGAATATGAAAATTCATAGAGAAAGAAAGTATTTTAGTGGTTGCCAAGAACTGGGGTCATTGAGAGGAAAGGGGGCAGACTGCTTTCTGGGTGATGAAATGTTCTAAAATTGACTGTAAGGATGGTTGTTCAACTTTGTGAGTATAATAAAATCCATTGAATTGTACCCTGTAAATGGGTAAATTGTGTTGTATACAAATTATACCTCAATAAAACAGTTATTTAAAAATAGTTATCTAAAAATAAAAGCTATAATATATAAAATAAAAGCCTAGATGAGGGTTGATGAGGTCTGAGCCAGGGAGGTCCTGGGGGCAGGGACCCCCACATCACCAGGCATGTTGTCACTCAGGCTTCAACATTCACAAACCACGCAAGGGCCTCTCTCAGCCTCAGGTCCACTGGCTAGCCACCTCGCACTCTCTCTGACAAGTGATGCCCTCTCTCCTCTGTCTGCTCAGCCTGGATGAGACCCCCTCCAATGAAAACCCTCTTTCCCAAGGTCTGTGATCTCTAGCCACACTCACCTCCGGCTGAAGGCCAGATCCAGGACTCTTCTCTGTTTGTGCCAGTGTTCATAGTCGCATACAGACACCAAGCCTTGGCCAAACAGTCTGTGGGAGATAAACACCTGATGTGAGGAAAATGGGGAGGAAATGGAGACTGACTGGTGGCTAAGGGGTCATATTTTGGAGTGATGACCATGTTCTGGAACTATACAATGCTGATGGTTGCACCACATCATGAATGCACCATGAGCCACTGAATTGTAACTGCAGTGTGGTTAAAATGGTATGTGAGATTTACTACAATAAAATAAATAAATAAATAAAGGGATGATTGTGTATCCCAACCTCAGTGATCCTTGCACTCCCACCTGCCATGCAGAGGGAAAAGAGGAAGAAAGTGCTAAGGACAAGAACAGTGGCCACCATTATGGAGCACCTGCTGTGTGCCCAGCAGCCAGGACCTCAAGCTTCAATGTTTCACCCAGTGCTCTGGGCCCCATGGGCCTTCTACTTGCAGCCAGCCTCCCCCCAGACCCATCTCTGTACCTTACCTCTCACCAAACACAGTCTGGATTGCGTGGTACATCTTGGAGTCCTTGTTGTACTTGGTTGACATCAGGAACTTCTAAACATCCCCAAAAGAACAATATGAGATTGTACACCCATGTGACGATACAAAGACTCAGCAGTTTTTTTACTGTTATGAAACATGCGCTAGACAATCACCATTAATTGAGCCATGGTGTGAACATTTCATATGCATGTTCTCAACTAATCCTCCGGCAGTCCTGTCTTGAAGCAATAGCATCCCACTTGAGGATGAGGAAAGCAGAGCACATTGGGGTGAAGTGATTTTCCTTTGGCCATACAGCTGGTGAGGGGGATTCCTTAATCCAGCACCCACATGGTACCACCTTCCAATGTAGCAAGAGTAAGAAAAGGCAGGTGCTGCTCTGAAACCAGAGTTGGGAAGTGGAGAAGCCCACAGGGAGGGGCTTCTGGGATACTCAACACAGATGCAGTGTGGTTCGTGCCAACTCAGCCATGGAAGTCAAGGAAGGCTTAAGCCCACAAGCAGCTCTTGAGGCAGTATTTCCCACTGGTGAACACATCAGGCTGTGGCATCAGCTGGCTTGAATTTGAATCCAGGCTTGGCATCCTCACTCCACCACTTGCTAACTGTACAACCCTCGGAGAGTTACTTATCTCCTCCACCCCTCGGTTTCCTTATCTTACAAGATGGGGATAAAAAGAGTGCCTGTTTGGTGGGGTTGCTGTGAAGAGTACATGAGTTCTACATCAAGAGTGCTGAGGACAGTGCCTAGCACACAGCGTGTGCCGCATAAATGCTGGGTGCACATTAGCACCCTGTAGCTCATTTAGTACCCTGTCCACCCTAAGACTGATAAGGAAAATATTCAACACAGCCATGAAGGTCAGCAAACCACTTTTTCCCTCCAGTTGGCAAAGCCCTCCCAGCTCCCCCCTCCCCTCCTCCGGGCTCCTCTGTTGCCCTGTGCCTGCCGAAATGCCACCTATCAAAATAATATAAATTGCTCCCCTTGCTTGTGCTCAGGGCTCAGACTTTGGGAGATGACTCCCCTCTGAGCCCGCTGGTGTGAAGTAAAACCTCAGCACTCCAGGACCTCCGAGTGCCACTTGGTCCTTCCGTCAATGATCCAGTCCAGGTTTTCCAGGATTTTCCATAACATTTGGTTCCCTGACGGGGAAACCCAACCGCGCTGGCCCCTTGTTGCCACCGGTTTGGGGCAACAGCAGGGCAGTGATGGAACAGGAGGTCGCAACGGAGAAGGCGCGCCCGCCTGACCCCTCGGCAGGCTCCCGCCCGGTCGCCCTGAGCCGGCCCCACTCCGCTGTTCCCGCCAGACTCAGGGAAGTTTGGCAGGTGAGGACCTGGTTCCGATGTCGAATCCGGTAAGGCCCCAGGGCACCTGACCCAGCCAGTTCCCACCCGCTGGGGTGGAAGGGGAGCCTGATCACCTCTTAGATGTCTCACAGGTAGACATTCCCAGGGGGGGAATGCTTTAACTCTGGTCTGAGTGTGTGAGTGAGTGTGCAGGGCGGCTGCCATTCAGTCTGCACTGAATCTGTGATTCCACGGCCTGTGCTACGGAATCTGAGTGCGCCCTCATCCGCATTCGCGGTCGGCCACCATGACATAACAGTGACTCGGCTTCAGCTGACCTGGCCAGGGACTAATACGGGTGCACCTTAGTCAAGGCTGACCAAAGTCTCTGCAAGGAGCGTGAACGGCCGGGCATCTAATTGGTCTCCTCTCTAGAGGAGGCATTCCTCCCTTGTCTGTTGTCGCGGCACCATCCACGGACACGTCACGGGACAGGGAACAGCAAACCCACAGTTCTCGACACCATGAACAAAATTTCAGGAATGAATTTACTCTGTAGAAAACCACAGAGTAAAATTAACTCTGGCAGGTTAAAAACCCTGTGTGAATCCATATAGCCCACCTTTAGTGTAGGATGGCTTCCAGAAGGAACCCTAGATGTCCCAACAATCCGCCGAGTCTGGCGGGTCATCACTAAAGATCCAGGTCATCCTAATCAGTTCCCATGCATTAACTCCCAGTTAGGAGTTGCCCAGACCGTTCCCCCTCAGGTGCAATTTGCACAACAGGCAGGGACAAAGTAGGGTCTTAGTTGCCACAACAAAGCAGCCCACAAAGAATCAACAGAAGCCTGAGCCTCTGCAAGTTCTTACTGGTGATCCAGAGGAAGAGCCAATATTTCCCGAACCTTATGCACCCCCAAGGCTGTCAGCACCCAGTCCACCCAGTCCCAGACACCCTGCCACTGTCAGCCTTCGTGCCAACTCCAGAACCAGTAGACCCACTCTCCCCCAACCAGCAGCCAGACTGTGCCTTTGGCCAGAAGCAGGAACCCTTCAGATGCTGGTGCAAGAGACATGGGAGCCTGAAAGGTGTATAAAGACGGGACCACCCAGCCTGGCTGGTTCAATATCAACCCTTCTCCATGACTGACCTCCTCAATTAAAAACACAACACCCTGTCAGAAAAGCCACAGCCCTGGTTGATCTCACGAAATCCCTCTTTCAAACCCATCAGCCAACCTGGAAAGACTGCCAACAGCTTCTCCACACCCTGTTCACAAAGGAAGAGAGGAGGCACCCAGGGTCCTTGATTGGGGTGCATGGGCTGAAATCGCTGTCCCCAAGGAGCGCCCCAAGAGGGACTTCACCACCCTTGAGAGGGACAGCACCAGATCCGCCGATATTAGGATACCCTCCTCCAGGGGATCAAAGCCAGGTCCAAAAAAGCCTATGAACATGACCAAAGTATCTTCAGTCACTCAACAACCAGGAGAGTCTCCCGGGAACTATTACGAAAGACTGTGTGAAGCTCATCGCATCTACATCCCCTTCAGTCCTGAGTCACCAGGGAGCCAACAAATGATCAACACCTCACTCATAGCTCGAGTCACCCCAGACATCAGACAAATGCTCCAAAAACTTGAAGGCTCTCCTGGAACAATATCACTCAGCTGATTAAAATTGCCAACAAAGTATATCTAAACAGAGAAGTTCAGGCTGACACAGAGGCTGAAAGAAAAATGAAGAAAAAGGCCAGCTTCCTGGCAGCTGCCCTAAAAGGAAGAGAGATGACCAAAAGGCAGAGAAAAGCCGGCTGCTAAGAGGGGGAATCCCTAGGATCCCCCTATCCAGGGGCACCAGGGTGCTTACTGTGAGGAGAAGGGGCATTGGAAGAATGAATGCCCTAATGGAGGCAAAGCCCCAGAGCCTGGATGCTGCTGGGAGGGGCCCCATGGGGAAAGGCTTACTGGCCTGGCAGGAATAGACTCAGAGTGACAGGGACCGGGCTCTCTCATGCTCGGCTCCCAGGAGCCCACGGTCAGAATGAAAGTAGGGGGACAACACATGACTTTTATGGTTGACACAGGGGCACAACACTCTGTGGTCACCCTCCCTGTAACTCCCTTCAGTAAAAAGACTGCAACTATTCTTGGAGCCACTGGGACACAGGCATTCCAGCAACACCTTTGCCAAGCCCATCAATGTGAACCTGGAGGCCAAAAGGCCCGACCTAAGTTTCTCTACCTGCCCAAGTGCCTCATTCCCCTCTTCAGCTAAGACATACACTCAAAGCTTGGAGCCTAAATGACTTTTGAACCAACTGGGCACACCAGCCTCAAACTAAACCCAGGCCAAGGAGAGCCAGGGCCACTCGTACTGGGAATAACCACACCCAGGGAAGAGGAGTGGAGGCTGTTCTGTGCCCAGGCCCCTCAAGTAGCCCACCTGAATTTAGAGGTGCCTTCCCTGGACAACCCACCTGGACTTGCTCATAACCGAGCCCCTGTCATTGTAGAACTGACTCCGGGGGCCCAGCCACAGAGACAGTGGCAGTGGCCCCTCTCACAAGAGGGAGGAGCAGGCATCCAGGAACACCTGGTCAGACTCAGAGAGTCAGGCATTCTAATCGAGTGTCAGTCGCCCTAGAACACCCCACTTCTACCAGTCAAAAAGCCAGGAGGAGGGAGGGAGAAGCCAAGATGGTGGTGAGAGTAGAACAGTGGAAATCTCCAAAAACCATATGTATTATTGAAAATACAACAAATACAACTATTCCTAAAAGAGAGACCAGAAGATACAGGACAATAGCCAGGCTACATCTACACCTGCAAGAAACCAGAGCCTCATGAAAGGGGTAAGACACAAGCCGCGGCCCAGTGGGACCTGAGCACCCCTCACCCCAGCTCCTCGGTGGGAGGAGAGGAGTCAGAGCGGGGAGGGATTGGGAGCCCAGGACTGCTGAACACCCAGCCCCAGCCATCCGCACCGGGAGCGCAGACACACAGTGCGTGGTGTACTGGATACTAGGGACACGGGACAGGAAAACCTGCAAGTGGGTCCCTGCAGCTGGCGGCCCTGGGACAAAAGAAAAGCGAGTGCTTTTTGAAAGCCTTAAAGGGACAGGGGCCTCACAGCTGGACGGAAGCGTCCCAGGACACTCAGCCCAGCAGCTGGGAATCCTGGGGAACTCCAGGGGCCCCAACCCACTGGGTGGCAGCACACCTTGGACGCCCCTCACAGCGATAAACAGCCTCCTCCCCATTCCCCCTCCAGTGCTGCCCGCCAAAGCAGAGCAGCAACCTGAGGCCGGCCACACTGACAGTGGCCATGCAGAGCTTCCTCCACAGAGACACCGTCTGTCTGCAGCTGACCAGCACAGGCCACTAGGGGTCACCGTTCTCACAGGAGAGGAAGGCAAACTACCAAGAAGGGACATTCTCCCAGCTGACACACATGCCAACTCCCCACAACTACCTCTATCGCCATGAAAAGGCAGAAGAATTTGATCCAGACCAGACTAACAGAGGCAACCCCTGAGAAGGAGCTTGGGGAGATAGACCTAACCAATTCTTCCTGAAAAAGAATTCAAAATAAAGGTCAGAACCATGCTGATGGAGCTGCAGAGAAATATGCAAGAGCTAACGGACAAAGTAGGGAGGGAGACTGCAGAAATAAAACAATCTCTGGAAGGACTTAAAAGCAAAATGGATGAGATGCAAGAGGCTGTTAATGGAATAGAAACCAGAGAACAGGAACGCAGAGAAGCTGATGCAGAGAGAGATAAAAGGACCTCCAGAAATGAAACAATATGAAGAGAACTGTGTGACCAATCCAAAAGGAACAATATCCGCATTATGGGTATCAGAGGAAGCAGAGAGGGAAAAAGGGATAGAAAGTGTATTTGAAGAAATAATTGCTGAAAACTTCCCCAAACTGGGGGAGGAAATAGTCGCTCAGACCACGGAAGCACACAGAACTTCCAACAGAAGGGACCAAAGGAGGGCAACACCAAGACAAATAATAATTAAAATGGCAAAGATCAAGGACAAGGACAGAATATTAAAGGCAGCCAGAGAAAGAAAAAAGGTCACCTACAAAGGAAAACCCATCAGGCTATCATCAGACTTCTCAATAGAAACCTTACAGGCCAGAACAGAATGGCATGATATATTTAATGCAATGAAACAGAAGGGCCTTGAACCAAGGATACTGTATCCAGCATGATTATCATTTAAATATGAAGGAGGGATTAAACAATTCCCAGACAAGCAAAAGTTGAGGGAATTTGCCTCCCACAAACCACCTCTACAGGGTATTCTAGAGGGACTATTCTAGATGGGAGCACTCCTAAGACTAAACAGATGTCACCAGAGAATATAAAATCACAGCACAGAAAGCAAACCAACCAAATACTAACTAAAAGCAAAAAATAAAATCAATTACCCACAAAAAGCAGTTAAAGGAAACACGAAAGAGCACAGAATAAAACAACCAACGTATAAAGAATGGAGGAGGAGGAACAAGAAGGGAGAGAAGAAAAGAATCTCCAGACAGTGTATATAACAGCTCAATAAGTAAGCTAAGTTAGGTAGTAAGATACTAAAGAAGCTAACCTTGAACCTTTGGTAACCACGAATCTAAAGCCTGCAATGGCAATAAGTACATATCTTTAAATAGTCACCCTAAATGTAAATGGACTGAATGCACCAATCAAAAGACACAGTGTAATAGAATGGATAAAAAAGCAAGACCCATCTATATGCTGCTTACAAGAAATTCACCTCAAAACCAAAGACATGCACAGACTAAAAGTCAAGGGATGGAAAAACATATTTCATGCAAACAACAGAGAGAAGAAAGCAGGCGTTGCAGTACTAGTATCAGACAAAATAGACTTCAAAACAAAGAAAGTAACATGAGATAAAGAAGGACATTACATAATGATAAAGGGCTCAGTCCAACAAGAGGATATAACCATTCTAAATATATATGCACCCAACACAGGAGCCCCAGCATATGTGAAACAAATACTAACAGAACTAAAGGGGGATATAGACTGCAATGCATTCATTCTAGGAGACTTCAACACACCACTCACCCCAAAGGATAGATCCACTGGGCAGAAAATAAGTAAGGACATGGAAGCACTGAACAACACAGTAGAGCAGATGGACCTAATAGACATCTATAGAACTCTACATCCAAAAGCAAAAGGATACACATTCTTCTCAAGTGCACATGGAACATTCTCCAGAATAGACCACATACTAGGCCACAAAAAGAGCCTCAGTAAATTCCAAAAGATTGAAATTCTACCACCAACTTTTCAGACCACAAAGGTATAAAACTAGAAATAAATTGTACAAAGAAAACAAAAAGGCTCACAAACACATGGAGGCTTAACAACATGCTCCTAAATAATCAATGGATCAACAAACAAACTGAAATAGAGATCAAGGAATATATGAAAACAAATGACAACAATGACACAAAGCCCCAAATTCTGTGGGACGTGGCGAAAGCAGTCTTAAGAGGAAAGTATATAGCAATCCAGGCACACTTAAAGAAGGAAGAACAATCCCAAATGAATAGTCTAAAATCACAATTATTGAAACTGGAAAAAGAAGAACAAATGAGGCCTAAAGTCAGCAAAGGAGTGACATAATAAAGATTAGAGAAGAAATAAACAAAATTGAGAAGAATAAAACAATAGAAAAAATCAATGAAACCAAGAGCTGGTTCTTTGAGAAAATAAACAAAATAGATAACCCTCTAGTCAGACTTACTAAGAGAAAAAGAGAATCAACACACATCAACAGAATCAGAAATGAGAATGGAAAAATCATGACAGACTCCACAGAAATACAAAGAATTATTAAAGACTACTATGAAAACCTATATGCTAATAAGCTGGAACACCTAGAAGACATGGACAACTTCCTAGAAAAATACAACTTCCAAGACTGACCAAGGAAGAAACACAAAAGTTAAACAAAGCAATTACAAGCAAAGAAATTGAAGCAATAATCAAAAAATTAACCAAGAACAAAACCCCTGGGCCAGACAGATTTACCTCGGAATTTTATCAGACATACAGAGAAGACATAATACCAATTCTCCTTAAAGTTTCCAAAAAATAGAAGAGGAGGGAATACTCCCAAACTCATTCTATGAAGCCAACATCACCCTAATACCAAAATCAGGCAAAGACCCCACCAAAAAAGAACATTACAGACCAATATCCCTGATGAATGTAGATGCAAAAATACTCAACAAAATATTAGCAAACTGAATTCAAAAATATATTAAAAGGATCATACACCATGACCAAGTGGGATTCATCCCAGGGATGCAAGGATGGTACAACATTTGAAAATCCATCAACATCATCCACCACATCAACAAAAAGAAGGACAAAAACCACATGAACATCTCCATAGATGCTGAAAAAGCATTGGACAAAATTCAACGTCCATTCATGATAAAAACTCTCAGCAAAATGGGTATAGAGGGCAAGTACCTCAACATAATAAAGGCCATATATGATAAACCCACAGCCAATATCATACTGAACAGCGAGAAGCTGAAAAATTTTCCTCTGAGATCGGGAACAAGACAGGGATGCCCTCTCTCCCCACTGTTATTCAACATAGTACTGGAGGTCCTAGCCATGGCAATTAGACAAAACAAAGAAATACGAGGAATCCAGATTGGTAAAGAAGAAGTTAAACTGTCACTATTTGCAGATGACATGATATTGTACATAAAAAACCCTAAAGACTCCACTCCAAAACTACTAGAACTGATATCGGAATACAGCAAAGTTGCAGGATACAAAATTAACACACAGAAATCTGTGGCTTTCCTATACACTAACAATGAACCAATAGAAAGAGAAATCAGGAAAACAATTCCATTCACACTGGCATCAAAAAGAATAAAATACCTAGGAATAAACCTAACCAAAGAAGTGAAAGACCTATACCCTGAAAACTATAAGACACTCTTAAGAGAAATTAAAGAGGACACTAACAAATGGAAACTCATCCCATGCTCTTGGCTAGGAAGAATTAATATCGTCAAAATGGCCATCCTGCCCAAAGCAATACACAGATTTGATGCAATCCCTATCAAATTACCAACAACATTCTTCAACGAACTGGAACAAACAGTTCAAAAATTCATATGGAAACACCAAAGACCCAGAATAGCCAAAGCAATCCTGAGAAGAAAGAATAAAGTGGGGGGGATCTCATTCCCCAACTTCAAGCTCTACTACAAAGCCATAGTAATCAAGACAATTTGGTACTAGCACAAGAACAGAGCCACAGACCAGTGGAACAGATTAGAGACTCCAGACATTAACCCAAGCATATATGGTCAATTAATATTCGATAAAGGAGCCATGGATATACAATGGGGAAATGACAGTCTCTTCAACAGATGGTGCTGGCAAAACTGGACAGCTACATGTAAGAGAATGAAACTGGACCAATGTCTAACCCCATACACAAAAGTAAATTCAAAATGGATTAAAGACCTGAATGCAAGTCATAAAACCATAAAACTCTTAGAAAAAATCATAGGCAAGAGTCTCTTGGACATAAACATTAGCAACTTCTTCATGAACATATCTCCCTGGGCAAGGAAAACAAAAGCAAAAATGAACAAGTGGGATTGTATCAAGCTGAGAAGCTTCTGTACAGCTAAAGACACCATCAATAGAACAAAAAGGTACCCTACAGTATGGGAGAATATATTTGAAAATGATAGATCCGATAAAGGCTTGACATCCAAAATATATAAAGAGCTCACCTACCTCAACAAACAAAAAGCAAATAATCCAATTAAAAAAATGGACAGAGGAACTGAACAGACAGTTCTCCAAAAAAGAAATTCAGATGGCCAACAGACACATGAAAAGATGCTCCACATCACTAGTTATCAGAGAAATGCAAATTAAAACCACAATGAGGTATCACCTCACACCAGTAAGGATGGCCACCATCCAAAAGACAAACAACAACAAATGTTGGCGAGGTTGTGAAGAAAAGGGAACCCTCCTACTGCTGGTGGGAATGCAAATTAGTTCAACCATTGTGGAAAGCAGTATGGAGGTTCCTCAAAATGCTCAAAATAGACTTACCATTTGACCCAGGAATTCCACTTCTAGGAATCTACCCTAAGAATGCAGCACTCCAGTTTGAAAAAGACAGATGCACCCCTATGTTTACTGCAGCACTATTTACAATAGCCAAGAAATGGAAGCAACCTAAGTGTCCATCAGTAGATGAATGGATAAAGAAGATGTGGTACATATACACAATGGAATATTATTCAGCCGTAAGAAGAAAACAGATCCTACCATTTGCAACAACATGGATGGAGCTAGAGGGTATTATGCTCAGTGAAATAAGCCAAGTGTAGAAAGAGAAATACCAAATGATTTCACTCATCTGTGGAGTATAAGAACAAAGGAAAAACTGAAGGAACAAAACAGCAGCAGAATCACAGAACCCAAGAAGGGACTAACAGTTACCAAAGGGAAAGAGACTGGGGAGAATGGGAGGGTAGGGAGGGATAAGGGCAGGTAAGAAGAAAGGGGATATTATGATTAGCATGTATAATGTGGGGTGTTGGGGAAAGGGGAGGGCTTAGCAACACAGAGAAGACAAGTAGTGATTCTACAACATTTTGCTATGCTGATGGACAGTGACTGTAATGGAGTTTGGGGGGGGAACTTGGTATAGGGGAGAGCCTAGTAAACATAATATTCTTCATGTAATTGTAGATTAATGATAACATAAAAAGGGGGGGATTACTCCCTCATAGGATAAAATTAACTGCAAATCAATGATTAATGCATGCTTTACATATCCTTAATTTTGATCTTTTAAAGGGTGTCGGATGATCAGCTATGGAAGTACATTTTTCTGATAATATTTCTTTCTCTTAAAAAAAAAAGCAGTTCCTGTGTGGTGGTCTCCAATAGGTTCTTCACAATGGTATAAAGGTCATATCAAAGTGTGGGCTAAGGATTTGTTTGTGTTTATACAGAGGATCAAAGCCTAATTTGGCTACCCAGAAAATGAATTAAGATAACGATATGAAGAAGAACTTCCAACATCAACATCCTCTGGAAGAGTCATTCCAGAAGATGATCATCAAAAACTTCAACAAAGATACTGGCGCTATTGCAGTTGTAGCTGCATTCATCCCACCGGTTCCTGGACTTGCCATGGGAATGAGGAAGGAGATATCTAAGCTGGCCTGTGCATACAGTAAAACAACAAATTTGACTGGATCTATGTTGTTGGAACTCAACCAAGAATTAGGCGAAGTGCAAGTTGCAGTGCTCCAAAATCGTGCAACTATAGACTATCTACTGTTAAAAGAACATATGGGATGTGAACAGTTCCCAGGAATGTGTTGTTTTAATTTGTCTGATTTTTCTCAAACTATTCAAATTCAGTTAGACAATATCCATCATATTATTGATAAGTTTTCACAAATGCCTAGGGTACCTAACTGGTTTTCTTGGTTTCACTGGATATGGCTGGTAATTGTAGGTCTGCTTTTGTTATGTATCTGTATTCCTATTCTGTTAATGTGTGTACGCAATTTAATTAGTAGTTTGTTAAAACCTATACATGCTTATGTTACTCTACAAGAAGTTATGTCAAAGAAATAATCAATCTTCCCATGTTTTCTTCTGTCTGCTACTTCTATAGCTTTTCTTCTTCCTTCCTAATTACAACCCTTTAGTAGAATTCATGCCTCATATTGAAAATTACCAAGTATCATAATTCTTCCAAGCGGTAAAGATACCTCAAGACAAATGCTGGGCATAGAAGCCACAGGGCATAAATCTGCAAAGAAGTAAAAAGCTAACCTTTTCAAACAATATTGCTTCTCTCTCACTTACCAACTTTACATTTCCCTGTATGGCCCTGGAAGATGACTGGTTAGCCAGAGACGGGTAAGATTCCTCAAGGGAGGAACAACCTAAGACAGGCACAGTCACAGGGGGGCCATCAGGTGAGAAATTGGGGATCAACAGAGGTGAGGCTTAGAACCTCACTCCCCCTGTTTTGAGAGAAACCTTCTGCATCCGTGGATGTTTTGTTGCCCTTGTCTAGCTTGGATTAATACTTAGCCTGTAGGCACACACCTGATCATCTACACTTTCCCTCTTACAGCACTAAATTATGCTTTCTATCTTTATCTTGCATCTACCTACCACTTCAGCATTTTATTTAAAAAAATAAGGGAGAAATGTGGGATTCACATATAAATCAATATAAAAATCAAATGAATAATCATTTCTGACTTGATTGTTTATAGTTCATGATGCATGACCAAAACCGAAAGTTTCTGTGATATGACTGCCCTTGCACTGTTCACCATGTAAAACTTATTCACCATGTAAGAACTTGTTCAACATGTAAGAACTTGTTTGTTATGCTTCAGAAAATTGGACGCTGTTGAGAGTTAGGCTTGGGGTTGATTAATGACTGTGCATTGAGTTCCCTATACAGAATTTTATTGTTGTTAACAACCATTTGATCAATAAATATGAGAGATGCTCTCACAAAAACAGAAAAAAGAAGAACATTACACAATGATAAAAGGCTCAGTCCAACAAGAGGATATAACCATTGTAAATACACATGCACCCAATACAGGAGCACCAGCATATGTGAAACAAATACTAACAGAATTAAAGGAGGAAATAGAATGCAATGCATTCATTTTAGGAGACTTCAACACACCACTCACTCCAAAGGATAGATCCACCAGACAGAAAATAAGTAAGGACACAGAGGCACTGAACAACACACTAGAACAGATGGACCTAATAGACATCTATAGAACTCTACACCCAAAAGCAACAGGATACACATTCTTCTCAAGTGCACATGGAACATTCTCCAGAATAGACCACATACTACGCCACAAAAAGAGCTTCAGTAAATTCCAAAAGACTGAAATCCTACCAACCAACTTTTCAGACCACAAAGGTATAAAACTAGAACTAAATCGTACAAAGAAAGCAAAAAAGCTCACAAACACATGGAGGCTTAACAACATGCTCCTAAATAACCAATGGATCAATGACCAAATTAAAATAGAGATCAAGTAATATATGGAGACAAATGACAACAACAACACAAAGCCCCACCTTCTGTGGGATGCAGCAAAAGCAGTCTAAGAGGAAAGTATAGAGCAATCCAGGCATATTTAAAGACGGAGGAACAATCCCAAATGAATAGTCTAAAGTCAAAATTATCGAAATTGGAAAAAGAAGAACAAATGAGGCCTAAAGTTAGCAAAGGAGGGACATAATAAAGATCAGAGAAGAAATAAATAAAATTGAGAAGAATAAAACAATAGAAAAAAATCAATGAAACCAAGAGCTGGTTCTTTGAGAAAATAAACAAAACAGATAAGTCTCTAGCCAAACTTAAGAGAAAAAGAGAATCAACACACATCAACAGAATCAGAAACGAGAAAGGTAAAATCACGACAGACCCCACAGAAATACAAAGAATTATTAGAGAATACTATGAAAACCTATATGCTAACAAGCTGGGAAACCTAGAAGAAATGGACAACTTCCTAGAAAAATACAACCTTCCAAGACTGACCAAGGAAGAAACAGAAAATCTAAACAGACCAATTACCAGCAATGAAATTGAAGCGGTAATCAAAATACTACCCAAGAACAAAACCCCCCGGGCCAGATGGATTTACCTCGGAATTTTATCAGACATACAGAGAAGACATAATACCCATTCTCCTTAAAGTTTTCAAAAAAATATTCCATTGTGTATATGTACCACATCTTCTTTATTCATTCATCTACTGATGGACACTTAGGTTGCTTCTATTTCTTGGCTATTGTAAATAGTGCTGCGATAAACATAGGGGTGCATGTGTGTTTTTCAAACTGGGCTGCTGTATTCTTAGGGTAAATTCCTAGAAGTGGAATTCCTGGGTCAAATGGTATGTCTATTTTATGCTTTTTTGAGGAACCTCCATATTGCTTTCCACAATGGTTGGACTAATTTACATTCCCACCAGCAGTGTAGGAGGGTTCCCCTTTCTCCACAACCTCGCCAACATTTGTTATTGTTTGTCTTTTGGATGGTGGCGATCCTTACTGGTGTGAGGTGATATCTCATTGTGGTTTTAATTTGCATTTCTCTGATGACAAGAGATGTGGAGCATCTTTTCATGTGTCTGCTGGCCATCTGAATTTGTTCTTTGTTGAACTGTCTGTTCAGAGCCTCTGCCCATTTTTAAATTGGATTATTTGCTTTTTGTTTGTTGAGGTGCGTGAGCTCTTTATATATTTTGAATGTCAACCCTTTATCAGATCTGCCATTTATGAATATATTCTCCCATACTGTAGGATGCCTTTTTGTTCTATTGATGGTGTCCTTTGCTGTACAGAAACTTTTCAGCTTGATATAGTCCCACTTGTTCATTTTTGCTTTTGTTTTCCTTGCCCAGGGAGATGTGTTTATGAAGAAGTCACTCAAGTTTATGTCCAAGAGATTTTTGCCTATGTTTTTTTCTAAGAGTTTTATGATTTTATGACTTACATTCAGGTCTTTGATCCATTTCGAATTTACTTTTGTGTATGGGGTTAGACATTGGTCCAGTTTCATTCTCCTACATGTAGCTGTCCAGTTTTGCCAGCACCATCTGTTGAAGAGGCTGTCATTTCCCCATTGTATGTCCATGGCTCCTTTGTCATATATTAATTGACCATATATGTTTGGGTTAATGTCTGGAGTCTCTATTCTGTTCCACTGGTCTGTGGCTCTGCTCTTGTGCCAGTACCAAATTGTCTTGATTACTGTGGCTTTGTAGTAGAGCTTGAAGTTGGGGAGCGAGATCCCCCCCACTTTATTCTTCCTTCTCAGGATTGCTTTGGCTATTTGGGGTCTTTGGTGTTTCCATATGAATTTTTGAACTGTTTGTTCCAGTTCGTTGAAGAATGTTGTTGGTAATTTGATAGGGATTGCATCAAATCTGTGTATTGCTTTGGGCAGGATGGCCATTTTGATGATATTAATTCTTCCCTGCCAGGAGCATAGGATGAGTTTCCATTTCTTAGTGTCCTCTTTAATTTCTCTTAAGAGTGTCTTGTAGTTTTCAGGGTATAGGTCTTTCACTTCTTTGGTTAGGTTTATTCCTAGGTATTTTATTCTTTTTGATGCCAGTGTGAATGGAATTGTTTTCCTGATTTCTCTTTCTGTTCATTGTTAGTGTACAGGAAAGCCACAGATTTCTGTGTGTTAATTTTGTATCCTGCAACTTTGCTGTATTCCGATATCAGTTCTAGTAGTTTTGGAGTGGAGTCTTTAGGGTTTTTTATGTACAATATCATGTCATCTGCAAATAGTGACAGTTTAACTTCTTCTTTACCAATCTTGTATTTCTTTGTTTTGTCTGATTGCCGTGGCTAGGACCTCCAGTACTATGTTAAATAACAGTGGGGAGAGTGGACATCCCTGTCTTGTTCCCGATCTCAGAGGAAAAGCTCTCAGCTTCTTACTGTTCAGTATGATGTTGGCTGTGGGTTTATCATATATGGCCTTTATTATGTTGAGGTACTTGCCCTCTGTACCCATTTTGCTGAGAGTTTTTATCATGAATGGATGTTGAATTTTGTCGAATGCTTTTTCAGCATCTATGGGGATGATCATGTGGTTTTTGTCCTTCTTTTTGTTGATGTGGTGGATGATGTTGATGGATTTTCAAATGTTGTACCATCCTTGCATCCCTGGGACGAATCCCACTTGTTCATGGTGTATGATCCTTTTGATGTATTTTTGAAGTTGGTTTGCTAGTATTTTGTTGAGTATTTTTGCATCTATGTTCATCAGGGATATTGGTCTGTAATGTTCTTTTTTGGTGGGGTCTTTGCCTGGTTTTGGTATAGGGTGATATTGGCTTCATAGAATGAGTTTGGGAGTATTCCCTACTCTTCTATTTTTTGGAAAACTTTAAGGAGAATGGGTATTATGTCTTCTCTGTATGTCTGATAAAATTCCGAGGTAAATCCATCTGGCCCGGGGGGTTTTGTTCTTGGGTAGTATTTTGATTACCGCTTCAATTTCATTGCTGGTAATTGGTCTGTTTAGATTTTCTGTTTCTTCCTTGGTCAGTCTTGGAAGGTTGTATTTTTCTAGGAAGTTGTCCATTTCTTCTAGGTTTCCCAGCTTGTTAGCATATAGGTTTTCATAGTATTCTCTAATAATTCTTTGTATTTCTGTGGGATCTGTCGTGATTTTACCTTTCTCGTTTCTGATTCTGTTGATGTGTGTTGATTCTCTTTTTCTCTTAAGTTTGGCTAGAGACTTATCTGTTTTGTTTATTTTCTCAAAGAACCAGCTCTTGGTTTCATTGATTTTTTTCTATTGTTTTATTCTTCTCAATTTTATTTATTTCTTCTCTGATCTTTATTATGTCCCTCCTTTGCTAACTTTAGGCCTCATTTGTTCTTCTTTTTCCAATTTCGATAATTTTGACTTTAGACTATTCATTTGGGATTGTTCCTCCGTCTTTAAATATGCCTGGATTGCTCTATACTTTCCTCTTAGACTGCTTTTGCTGCATCCCACAGAAGGTGGGGCTTAGTGTTGTTGTTGTCATTTGTCTCCATATATTACTTGATCTCTATTTTAATTTGGTCATTGATCCATTGGTTATTTAGGAGCATGTTGTTAAGCCTCCATGTGTTTGTGAGCTTTTTTGCTTTCTTTGTACGATTTAGTTCTAGTTTTATACCTTTGTGGTCTGAAAAGTTGGTTGGTAGGATTTCAATCTTTTTGAATTTACTGAGGCTTTTTGTGGCGTAGTATGTGGTCTATTCTGGAGAATGTTCCATGTGCACTTGAGAAGAATGTGTATCCTGTTGCTTTTGGATGTAGAGTTCTATAGATGTCTATTAGGTCCATCTGTTCTAGTGTGTTGTTCAGTGCCTCTGTGTGCTTACTTATTTTCTGTCCAGTGGATCTATCCTTTGGAGTGAGTGGTGTGTTGAAGTCTCCTAAAATGAATGCATTGCATTCTATTTCCTCCTTTAATTCTGTTAGTATTTGTTTCACATATGCTGGTGCTCCTGTATTGGGTGCATATGTATTTAGAAAGGTTATATCCTCTTGTTGGACTGAGCCCTTTATCATTATGTAATGGCCTTCTGTATCCCTTGTTACTTTCTTTGTTTTGACGTCTATTTTGTCTGAAAGTAGTACTGCCACACCTGCCTTTTTCTTCCTGCTGTTTGCATGAAATATCTTTTCCCATCCCTTGACTTTTAGTCTGTGCATGTCTTTGGGTTTGAGGTGAGTCTCTAGTAGGCAGCATATAGATGGGTCTTGCTTTTTATCCATTCTATTACTCTGTATCTTTTGATTGGTGCATTCAGTCCATTTACATTTAGGGTGACTATTTAAAGATATGTACTTATTGCCATTGCAGGCTTTAGATTCGTGGTTACCAAAGGTTCAAGGTTAGCCTCTTTGGTATCTTACTGCCTAACTTAGCTCGCTTATTGAGCTGTTATATACACTGTCTGGAGATTCTTTTCTTCTCTCCCTTCTTATTCCTCCTCCTCCATTCTTTATACGTTGGTTGTTTTATTCTGTGCTCTTTCGTGTTTCCTTTAACTGCTTTTTGTGGGTAATTGATTTTATTTTTTGCCTTTAGTTAGTATTTGGTAGGTTTGCTTTCTGTGCTGTGATTTTATTTTCTCTGGTAACATCTGTTTAGTCTTAGGAGTGCTCCCATCTAGAATAGTCCCTCTAGAATACCCTGTAGAGGTGGTTTGTGGGAGGCAAATACCCTCAACTTTTGCCTGTCTGGGAATTGTTTAATCCCTTCTTCATATTTAAATGATAATCGTGCTGGATACAGTATTCTTGGTTCAAGGCCCTTCTGTTTCATTGCATTAAATATATCATGCCATTCTGTTCTGGCCTGTAAGGTTTCTATTGAGAAGTCTGATGATAGCCTGATGGGTTTTCCTTTGTAGGTGACCTTTTCCTCTCTCTAGCTGCTTTTAAAACTGTGTCCTTTTCCTTGATCTTTGCCATTTTAATTATTATGTGTCTTGGTGTTGTCCTCCTTGGGTCCCTTCTGTTGGGAGTTCTGTGTGCTTCCATGGTTTGAGTGACTATTTCCTCCCCCAGTTTGGGGAAGTTTTCAGCAATTATTTCTTCAAAGACACTATCTATCCCTTTTTCTCTCTCTTCTTCTTCTGGTACCCCTATAATGCGGACATTGTTCCTTTTGGATTGGTCACACAGTTCTCTTCATATTGTTTCATTTCTGGAGGTCCTTTTCTCTCTCTCTGCGTCAGCTTCTCTGTGCTGCTGTTCTCTGGTTTCTATTCCATTAACAGCCTCTTGCATCTCATCCATTTTGCTTTTAAGTCCTTCCAGAGATTGTTTTATTTCTGCAGTCTCCCTCCCTACTTTGTCCGTTAGCTCTTGCATATTTCTCTGCAGCTCCATCAGCATGGTTCTGACCTTTATTTTGAATTCTTTTTCAGGAAGAATTGGTTAGGTCTATCTCCCCAAGCTCCTTCTCAGGGGTTGCCTCTGTTAGTCTGGTCTGGATCAAATTCTTCTGCCTTTTCATGGCGATAGAGGTAGTTGTGGGGAATTGGCATGTGTGTCAGCTGGGAGAATGTCCCTTCTTGGTAGTTTGCCTTCCTCTCCTGTGAGAACGGTGACCCCTAGTGGCCTGTGCTGGTCAGCTGCAGACAGACGGTGTCTCTGTGGAGGAAGCTCTGCATGGCCACTGTCAGTGTGGCCGGCCTCAGGTTGCTGCTCTGCTTTGGCGGGCAGCACTGGAGGGGGAATGGGGAGGAGGCTGTTTATCGCTGTGAGGGGCGTCCAAGGTGTGCTGCCACCCAGTGGGTTGGGGCCCCTGGAGTTCCCCAGGATTCCCAGCTGCTGGGCTGAGTGTCCTGGGACGCTTCCGTCCAGCTGTGAGGCCCCTGTCCCTTTAAGGCTTTCAAAAAGCACTCGCTTTTCTTTTGTCCCAGGGCCGCCAGCTGCAGGGACCCACTTGCAGGTTTTCCTGTCCCGTGTCCCTAGTATCCAGTACACCACGCACTGTGTGTCTGCGCTCCCGGTGCGGATGGCTGGGGCTGGGTGTTCAGCAGTCCTGGGCTCCCAATCCCTCCCCGCTCTGACTCCTCTCCTCCCACCGAGGAGCTGGGGTGAGGGGCGCTCGGGTCCCACTGGGCCGCGACTTGTATCTTACCCCTTTCGTGAGATGCTGGGTTATCGCAGGTGTGGATGTGGTCTGGCTGTTTTACTGTATCTTCTGGTCTCTCTTTTAGGAATAGTTGTATTTGTTGTATTTTCAAGAATACTTATGGTTTGGGGAGGAGATTTCCGCTGCTGTACTCACGCTGCCATCTTGGCTCCTTTCCTATTGTGTCCTTCTTAAATACACAGGGACGCTGATTTCTCTCCAACTCTTGGCTGACACAATACTAAAACTCCTCAAGGCTGTCTGGCTCCCAAAAAAGTAGCAATTTTGAATTGTAAAAAACACCAAAAGAAAAACAGCCCTATGATACAGGATAACCAGCTGGCAGATAAGACAGGTGAATCAGTGGCCTATAAAAACAGATAAAGCACCAAAAAAAAAAAAGAAAAAGGGCAGTTCCTGTGTGGTGACCTCCAATGAGTTCTACACAAGGGTATAAAGGGCATATAAAAGTGTAGGCAAAGGGTCTGTTCGTGTTTATACAGAGGATCAAAGCCTAATTGGGCTACCCCGAAAATGAACTAAGATACGATATGAAAAAGAACTTCCAACATCTGCACTCTCTGGAAGACTCATGCCAGAAGATGATCATCAAAACACCCCAACAAAGATCCATGCACTGCTACAGCTGTAGATGCACTCATCCCACCAGCTCCTGGACTTGCCATGGGAATGAAGGAGATATCTAAGCTGGCCTGTGCATACAGTAAAACAACAAATTTGACTGGATCTATACTGTTGGAACTCAACCAAGAATTAGGAGAAGTGCAAATTGTAGCGCTCCAAAATCTTACACCTACAGACTATTTACTGTTAAAAGAACATAAGGGAACAACCTAAGACAGGCACAGTCGCAGGGGGGCCATCAGGTGAGAAATTGGGGATCAACAGAGGTGAGGCTTAGAACCTCACCCCCCCGTTCTGAGAGAAATCTTCTGCATACGTGGATGTTTTATTGCCCTGGTCTAGCTTGGATTAACACATAGTCTACAGGCACACACCTGATCATCTACATGTGCTCTCTTACAACACTAAACTATGTTTTCTACCTTTATCTTGTATCTACCTACCACTTCAGCATTTTATTAAAAATAATAATAATAAAGAGAGAAATGTGGTATCCACATATAAATCAAGTATAAAAACCAAATGAGTATTCATATTTGAACTGACTGTTTATAGTTCATAATGCATGAGCAAAACCGAAAGTTTCTGTGATGACTGCCCTTGTACTGTTCACCATGTAACTTATTCATTATGTAAGAATTTGTTCTACATGTAAAAACTTGTTTGTTATGCCTCAGAAGATTGGAGACTGACAAAAATTAGGCTTGGGGTGGATTAATGATTGTGCATTGAGCATTGACTCCCCTATACAGAATTTTATTGTCGTTAACAACCATTTGATCAATAAATATGAGAGATGCCCTCACAAAAAAAAAAAAAAAAAAAAAGGACAGACTTCCAATGGTAAAATAAATAAGTAACCGGGATGTAATGTATAGCATAAGGAATATAGTCAAGATATTGTAACAGCCTGGTAGGGTGATAGCTGGAACCTAGAATTATGTATATAAATGTTCTACCACTGTGTTGTACACTTGAAACTCATGTAATGTAATACTGTGTGTCAACTACCCTTCAATAAAAAATAATTAAAAAAAAAAAAAAAAAGAACATAAGGGATGTGAACATTCCCCAGGAATGGGTTGTTTTAATTTGTCTGATTTTTCTCAGACTGTTCAAGTTCAGTTGGACAATATCCACCATATCATAGATAAGTTTTCACAAATGCCTAAGGTGCCTAACTGGTTTTCTTGGTTTCACTGGAGATGGCTGGTAATTACAGGTATGCTTTGGTTATGTAACTATACTCCTATTATGTTAATGTGTGTGCGCAATTTAAGTAGTAGCTTAAAACCTATACATGCTGAAGTTACTCTATAAGAAGATGTCAAAGAAATAATCAATCTTCCCATGTTTTCTGCCGCCTGCTACTTCTATAGCTTTTCTTCTTCCTTCCTAATTACAACCCTTAAATAGAATTCGTGCCTCATATCAAATTTACCGAGTATCATAATTCTTCCAAGTGGTAAAGACACCTCAAGACAAATGCTGGGCATAGAAGCCACAGGGCATAAATATGCAAAGAAGTAAAAAGCTAACCTTTTCAAACAATAAGGCTTCCCTCTCACTTACCAACTTCACATTTCCCTGTATGGCCCCGGAAGATGACTGGTTAGCCAGAGACGGGTAAGATTCCTCAAGGGAGGAACAACCTAAGACAGGCACAGTTGCAGGGGGGTCATCAGGTGAGAAATTGGGGATCAACAGAGGTGAGGCTTAGAACCTCACCCCCCCGTTCTGAGAGAAATCTTCTGCATACATGGATGTTTTATTGCCCTTGTCTAGCTTGGATTAACACATAGTCTACAGGCACACACTTGATCATCTACATTTACTCTCTTACAACACTAAACTATGTTTTCTACCTTTATCTTGTATCTACCTACCACTTCAGCATTTTATTAAAAATAATAATAACAAAGAGAGAAATGTGGTATCCACATATAAATCAAGTATAAAAATCAAATGAGTATTCATATTTGAACCGACTGTTTATAGTTCATAATGCATGAGCAAAACCGAAGGTTTCTGTGATGACTGCCCTTGTACTGTTCACTATGTAACTTATTCACTATGTAAGAATTTGTTCTCCATGTAAGAACTTGTTTGTTATGCCTCAGAAGATTGGAGACTGATGAAAATTAGGCTTGGGGTGGATTAATGATTGTGCATTGAGCATTGACTTCCCTATACAGAATTTTATTGTTGTTGACAACCATTTGATCAATAAATATGAGAGATGCCCTCACAAAAAAAAAAAAAAAAAGTATACACTTCCAGTGGTAAAATAATAAGTAACCGGGATGTAATGAGTATAGTCAAGATATTGTAACAGCTTGGTGTGGTGATAGCTGGTACCTAGAATTGTCATGTATATAAATGTTGAATCACTATGTTGTACACCTGAAACTAATGTAATGTAATACCGTGTGTCAACTACCGTTCAATAAAAAAATAATTATAAAAAAAAAAAACCAGATAAAGCTCCTTCCCTCACCATGGCCCTAAAGCCCACAGTGGAGGCCCCTCCACTAGGTACACTGAAAAAGAGAAGGACTGGACCATGGCTGAAGGAGCCACCCTAACTTAAAAAAAAATGATGAATGCTGCCTGACAGGTGCATGTTTGTCCCAACTGCAACCAGAAGTCATCTAGTCAGCAAATACCATCAGCTCACCCACCTAAGAAAAACCGCACTAAAAACCCTCCTCAGCCAGTTGCCAGCATTATTAAGCCAAACTAAGTCAGCAGTGCATGACTTGTGCCAGAAATAAAGCTCAATCTGCACCGCAACCCCTGCCAGGTGTCCAAAGAGCAGGAGTTGCCCCCTTTGAAAATCTTGAGATAGACTTCACAGATGTCCAGCCAAGCAGAGAACTCAAATACCTTCTAGTAATGGGTGGGTCAAAGCCTTCCCAACCAGGACAAAACAAAGCCAAGAGATAGCCAAAGTCCTCCTGAGAGAAAGTGTGCCCCAGATTGGCCTACCATCTACAAGTCACAGTGACAATAGACCTGCCTTTGTAGCAGATACAGTACATATTTTAACTAAATCTCTCAACATTATCTGGAAACTCCACACTGTGTTCAGGCCACAAAGTTCTGGGGAAGTAGAGCCAATAAACTGCACCCTCAAAAGAACCCTAGCTAAATTTTGCCAAGAAACTGGCCTCCCGTGGCCAGACCTACTGCCCCTGCCTCTCCTGCAGGCTCACTGCACACCTGGGACTCAAGGCTTTGCCCGTTTTTAATTAATGTATGGACGCCCTCCCCAGCGGAAGCCTCCCAGGGAACCTACGCAAGATAGGAGATAAGGGAGTAAGAGAAGAGCTCCAAGCCTTAAGAGCCACCCTAAATAAGCTGCAGCAATGTACCATAGAAAGGGCCCCAATCTCCTTAGGGACCCCAGTACATTCCTTCCAGGCTGAGGACTCAGTCTGAGTCAAAAATTGAAGAAGGGTCCCCCTCAAACCTCAGTAAATGGGGCCCCACATTGTTGTTCTAACTATTCCTACTGCCCTCAAAGTTACAAGCATCATTCCATGGGTCCATCATTCCAGAGTGAAAAGGGCCTGTAATTTGGACAAAGAAATACATCAGTGGAAAGCCCAGCCAGACCTCCAGATCCTCTCCACCTCTGCATCTGATGATTACCCTCTGACTAATGAACATCTGCACGCCGTGGAACCTGGCCCTCACCAGAATGGAATCTCTCATCCTGGGCATTGAACTCTCTGCTGCTGCACCCTCTGACTAAATTGTTCCTCAAAAAGTTGTCCTTTCTGTTATCTATTGGGTAATCATTAAGTTGTTTTACTGTGCTTACCTGTCTCTCCTAGCTGAACTCAAATCTCAGCCTGCATTTCCAAAGTACCTCTCTATAATGTTTAACTGTACAAAAGTTATAAAGTGCATGGTCATCACCCAAGGGAGCTGCCCTCAGTGGCCCTACACCTTTAGCACCTGTCCTCTCACACTCAGATAAGCCAGCCTGAGTGTAATGCTCAGCTGCATAAAAATAAATTAAGACTGAGAAAAACTGGGTATTTTTTGCAAAGCACAGGCTAATCAAGAGTCTGAAGGACTCATTTCAACTTGTACACACAAGGCCCATACTGACAAATACATAAAAACATAATCATTTGTGTTCTTCACAAAGTACTCAGGACTTAAAGAAAAAGTCACAAGGAAAAAGTCCTAGCTCAAAGCAATTAAAAGTATAAATACAAGCCATTATAACCCTATCATAAACCAAAAAGATGATGCTCGCTAAAATGAAGTGTTTAAAGGGGCATCAGAGGGGGGAGTGATAAGGAAAATATTCAACACAGCCATCAAGGTCATCAAACTGCTTTTTCCCTCTGGCTGGCAAAGCCCTCCCATCTCCCCCCTCCCCTCCTCCAGGCTCCTCTTTTGCCCTGCGCCTGCTGAAATGCCACCTATCAAAAAATATAAATTGCTCCCCTTGCTTGTGCTCAGGGCTCAGACATTGGGAGATTACTCCCTTATGAGCCTGCTGGTGTAAGAATAAAACCTCAACACTCCAAGACCTCCAAGTGCTACTTGGTTCTTCTGTCAGCGATCCAGTCCAGGTTTTCCAGTATTTTCTGTAACAAGATGTGATGCACTTTTTGTGCTCACCTTACGTACAGATGAAGAAACTGAGATTTGAAACTGGCCTGATGTCACACATACAGTGAGTGGTGGACAAAGGACATGAATCAGGACATTTATCGTGGAGGATAGGAAGAGAAGGGGTTTTAAGTTTTTAGTTGAAAAGAAGTCTCAGATGGCTGGATTTGGGTCATGAGTCACACCCTAGGGACCCCATCCTCATCCAAACACTGTCATTTGTAAACCAAGCTCCCTCACTACCCAACTCCTACAGGTTTTGTCCCTGCAAAAGGACCATGACAGTGGAGGCCCACCTCCAAGGCCCTTCTCAAACATCCCTGAATGGTCCAAGTTCTGTGCCTACCCTTCTCAACCTTGAGGCCCAGCAACCTCAACACAGGCTTTTACCAGGTGTTCCCACAGCCCAGGTTGCCCACAGCCTGCTGTCCCTGGGGTGGGGAGTCCTTTGATCACCCTGGGACATGAGGGATGCACAGGGTACCCCAAGCACCTCCCTGCCTCCTCTGCCTGACCACACTGACAGGAGACTTCTGTCCACGAAGGGATAACTGCCAGAGACTTTCCCTCCTGCCATAAACAATCAGAAAAATAGGCAAAATGTGTGAAATATCAGTTTTCAGATACTGGTCAACAAGCAGTGCAGGATGGAGAATCCTGAGAGAACAAAGAGGGGAAAAAAGATATAGCCCTATGATTTATTGTTACCTAGCATTATTAACAGCCCCAGAAGAGTCACTCCTTTGTAGTGGGGCTAAACTAGCTCTAGAGTAAAAGTCTCCTCTAGATCAACTCCGCAAAAAGCTTAAAGCAAATCTGATGAAAGGATCAAATTGATCTGCAAATGACTTTACCGTCTGCCAGAACAAAGCCCAGCACTCTTTAAAGGAATAAAACAAAATCAAGCACCCAACAAAGTACAATTTACAATGTCCAGTGTCCAATATAAAATTACTAGACATCAGGAAAATCTGACCTATCACCCAGGCCAAGAAATAAGAGAGATGATGGAATTTGCAGACAAGAACTTTGACACATTTGTTAAAAATATTACAAATATGCTCAAGGGACCCATATATCCAAGAAGTTCAAAAAATCCTACATAGAATTAGCAAAGAAAAGTACATCAAGGCAGATTATAATCAACTTTCTGAAATCAATAACAAAGAGACAATCTTAAAAATGGACAGATGAAGTGGTATAATATTATTTGAAGATAGATTCATATAAGTTAAAGACTATTCTATAAACCCTAGAACAACCACTAAGAGAGAAAGAATGAGACCTAATTAGCCACTAGTGCAGATAAAATGGAATACTAAAACATACTCAATCTAAAAGAAGGCAGGAAAAGAGCAAGAGGGAACAAATAACAGATAGGACTAGAAAACAAGTAACAATGTGGTAGATTTAAACCTAACCATAACAATAATTGCACTAAATGTAAATGACCTAAACATTCCAATTAAAAGGGAGAGATTGTCAGACTGTATACAACAGCAAGACACACTTATATGTTATCTTGAAGAAACCTACATTACAGAGGAAAACCCAGATAGGTTAAAAGTAAAAGGATAGAAAATGACATAACACACAACACTAAGTAGAAGAGAGCTGGAGTAGCTATATTAATACCAGAGAAAACATCCTTTGGGAATAGAATATTACCAAGGGTAAAGGGGGTATTTCCAAAGATAAAGAGGTCAATTCATTGCAGACATAACAATCCTAAATATATACACACCTAATAACATTACTTTAAAATGAAGCAAAATTATAGAACTGAAAGTTAAAAATAAACAAATCCATGATAGTGGTTAGAGAGTTCAACACTCCTCTCCCAGTAATTGCTAGAACAAGTAGATGGAAAACCAGTAAGAATTTAGAAGATTTTAATAACACTATCAACAGTTTTGACTTAATCAACATTTCTAAAACACCCCATTCAACAATTACAGAACATACATTCTTTTAAGTGCTCATGAACATTTGTCAAGATAGGCCATGTGCTAAGTCATAACAAGCTTCAGTTAATTTAAAAAGATTGAAATCATGAAGAGTATTTTCTCTGACCTTACACAATTAAATTAGAAATCAGTAACAGAAATATATTTACAGAATCCCTTCATATTTAGAAATTGAACAACATGCATCTGAATAATCCATGATTCAAAAAAGAAATCACAAGGGAAGTTAGAAAATATTTTGAACTGAATGAAAATAAAAGAACAATGCATTGAAATGTGTGGTACATTTGTGCATAACTAGCACTTACAGGAAATGTATAGTTTTAACTGCTTATATTAAGGATGAAACAAGGTCTAAAACCAATTCTCTAAACTAAAAAATTAGAACAAGAACAAAGAACACCCAAAGTGAGTAGAGGAATGAAATAATATGGAACCGAAATCAGTAATATAGAAAATGGACAAACAATGGAGAAATCCAATAAAACTAAGAGCTGCTTCTTTGAAAAAAATGAGTAAAATGGACAAACCTTTGGCTAGCCTGATCAAGAAAATAAGAGAAAACCCAAACTACTAGTCTCAGGAATAAAAGAAGGGACATCAGCACAGATCTGGCAGACATTAAAAGGATAATAAATATTGTAGACAAGTTTATACCAATAATTTCAGCAATTTAAACGAAATGGGAAAATTCCTTGAAAGACCCAACTTACTAAACACAACAAAAAATAGAAAATATGAAAGGCTATATATCAATTATAAGAAATTGAATGTGTAATTAAAACAAAACAAAAAACATCTCCTTCAAAGAAAAGTCTAGGCCCAAATGGCTTCATTGGTGAAGTCTATCAAACATAAAAGGAATAAATAACACCTATACAAATACACTCTTATAAAAATTCCTTCAGAAAACAGGAGAGGGTACATGTCCCAACTCATCTTATGAGGCTTACAGGAAACCAGAAAAAGAAAAGCATAAACATAGAAACAAAAATTCTTAACAAAAGATGAGCAAATTGTATCCATGTATCCATGTATCAATGAGCAAACTGTATGATGACCAGGAATGCAAGGTTGGTTTGATGCTTGAACATTAATCAATATGATTCATCATATTAATACATGTCTTTCAGCCTCTTTCCTCACTGAGTATCATGTAGGTCTTTGTGTATGGTTTTTGGTAGCATGCTTTATAAAGTCTTAAACCTTGTCTGTATTTGAAATTAAACTTAAAAAAGATGATTTTTAACATACTGTAAGAAATATCATAGTTGTTCAACGTGTCTCCTGATCTGGACAATAAGTTGTATTATATCCCTCTCAGTGGCACCACAGCTACCGTCCATGCCGAGAATCATCCTACACATCAGTTAAGTACCCATTCTGAGAATAATAGGACCATTATTTAATGAGCAATTGTGTGCCAGGCATGGGCTGGATGGCTCACTTACACTATTTCAGGTCCATTCTTAAAACCACCTGTAAGAGAGCCATCACCCTTATTTTACAAATGAGGAAACTGAGGCACAGAATGATGAAGTAATTTATCCAAGGTTCCATAGCTAGTTAGTGGAGGAACCCAGATTTGAGCCCAGTTCTGCCAACTCAAAAGTAGATCTATGGCCATTCTTAGTGCTTACATGGCAGACACCCTCCTGCACACACTACAGACCAATTAATGCTGCCTACCTCTGTTTCTTCATCACTAAAATGAGGACTAATAAGAGTCCTTATCCCTATGAGGATTAAGTGGGTTAAAAATTGTGAAGTACACAGAAAACATGTTTAAGGATCTTTTGACCCTTTGTTAAACAAATTGATGACTTTTTAATTTTCATCATTGCTGAGAGAGAGGGGTTATAATCCCACCTTGCAGATGTGGGAAGCAGGGCTAAGTGAAGGAAGTGAACTAGTTAAATGTGTGTGCACTAGCTGGGCAAAACTCTCCACCCACATGGGTCTGACAGCAAAGTCCCTACTCACCCCACATCAAACAGCCCTGCCTTAGAAGCCCCCCAAATGATGGGTGATTAGAGGAAAAGATGCCTTACCCTTTTGGGTCTTCGGGAAACCAGCCCAAATGCAGGTGACTCTGGAACATTTCTCCCACGGTCTATAGAGCCAAATTCCCTGCCCCCATCCCAGGGAAGAGGAGAGCTTTCCCCATGGAAACCACCCAGCTTCCTACCTTGACCGACTCGGGGCTCGTGATGATGACCGACGTTTTGTGGAAGACGTTGACCCGCACAACAGGTCCATACTTCTTAGCCCTGGAAATCAAAGTGCCACAGAGAAGGCTGTCAGCTACTGGAGAGCTGATATCATTGGCCCAGGTCCAGATGAGGAAAAGGGTGTCCCCTCCAAGGAGAGGGCTCAGTATGGGCCTGGGGCTAAGGCTCTGTCCTGTTGTTGACTCACAACTGAGTCACCTCCCCCCTGGGCCTCAGTTTCCACATCCATTAAAATAGGATTGCTACATTACTCCACCCCAAAAGGATGTGCTGGAAATCAAGCAATATCATGTCTTTGAAAATGATTTGAAATGGGTAAATCATCACCCCAAATAATGACTGTTACCTAGATACACCCACCCAGTTTACAGATGAAGAAACTGAGGCTCACAGTGTCTGATGGCTGGTCTAAGATCAGTTAGCCAAGGTCAGTTAGCAAAAGGCAGAGCTTGTGTTCTAAACCAGCCTGGTCTGCCTCTCCACCCAGGGGACGGACTGCCAGGGAAGGGAGTGACCTGGCCAGGGAGTGGGGAGTATGTGTGCTGGATGGGGGCGCTATCCCATGAGGGACCTGGATGGGAGTAAGGGCAATAAATGACAAGTTAGGACCCACCAGTCCAAAAACACATCTTGGAGCACACGGCCACAAACCTCATCCTTTTTCCAAAAGCAAGGGAGGTGTCCTAGAAGGAAACTAGAAGAAATGGGAGACATTAAAATCACCAGAAGTCACCATTAAAGAGTGCTCCCTTCCCAACAGGACCCTGTGAGAAAAGCGTCACTAAGTCCATATCACAGAGGACGGAGGCATGAGGAGGCACGGCCCTGGCTTAGGCTCAGCAGGCACTGGCTCCAGAGGCCTCCTTAGAGGGGAGGCAGGGAGGAGCCAGACCATCTGTGGGTGCAGAGGTTGGGGGCTGGCATGCAGAAAGGGCTCAGTAATGTTGTGTATAATTACCTTGAGACATTCATTGATATGAATGCCAGGCACCAAGCTGTTAAAAAGAAAATCCCGGGCCCAGAGATGAGTCTTCATGCCAATCACGACAGCAAGCCAAGACTTAATACAAATGTAAGCGCAGTTTCAGCCCCCCAAGGAATGTGACTTTATCCAGCCAAAGTGGAGTCTCCTGGAGGTAGTCCCCTGGGACACCCTTTCCCCTCGGGAGCGCAATCCTGTCTAAACAATGATGTCTTGCTAACAATTTTCTTTCCTTTTTTTATGCTCTTTGCCTTTCAAAAACCTTCCTTTCCTATGGTATGTTGAGCTACCTCTCTGCTTGCTGGAGAGGGTGCCACCCAACACATTAATTGTTTAGTAAAGCCGATTAGTTAGAGCTTCAAATATACTTGGCTGAATTTTGTTTCTTGAACAGATTTGGTGGCAGTGGTGGGATGTGAAGTGAATGTCTGGCGGCATCTGGAGACAACTAGAAACGTAGGTGTGGCACCCCTCTCCAGTCCGGGGTTAATGGGTTGATCTAGATTCTAGGCTCTCACAGAGAGCCGGTTCTTAGCCCTTGGTTCAGTCTGTAATTCCACATTGGAATCTCTTCTCTAGATCCAGTCCACAGCTCCCATTTACCGGGGTTTGTTGGTTTAATCCCTTCTCCAGTTCCAGTCTGCAGCTTTACTGGAGTCTGCTGGTATGTCCACATTGGGAATCTCTGGTGGTGCCCGTCTTCTCCTGGCCGGTTCACAGTGACATCTTTTGGTTTGTGCTGGAGGGTTCAGGTGCACATACCTGTTTGTTTTGTTTATGTAAATAAACAGAACTTCCTTGTCATGTCTTTGAAATGTAAGCTGAGACTACAGGGGAAAAAGTTGGGGGATGGCCTTTTTAAAATATAAGCTGTAAAAGATCTCTCTTGCCCAGATCGCAGCCTCCCTAAGACAAATACAAATCTTATGTGTCTTCTCCACAAATATTAGTAACTATGAAGTCTCTGTTCAAGTATTCCTATGTATGTGTGTGTTACCAATGTATGATATTTATCTACCTCTGGATGCTTTTGTTAAAATTAATTTTTAAAAAGTTCTATTTAGTTGGCTTAAAGACAAGTGCTTTTAAGGACTGGCAATTCTAAAACTCTCAAAAACTAACCCAAATGTTTTTCAAGTTCACATGATCTGGGATTAATCCTTAATAAACAAAATCTAAATAAAATAAACAAAATCGAATGATCTAATTAAAATAGACATTTCTTTAAAACTACCAACATTAAATATAAACTTTTATTCCTTCTACATTTATTAAGAATAAGCTCATATTATCTCTGTCACAAAATTTGTCAACAGTAACTTGATATGATAAAACTTTTACTTAAAAATAGCTTCCAATGTTCAACCATTGTGGAAAGCAATATAGAGGTTCCTCAAAAAACTAAAAATAGAAATACCATTTGACCCAGGAACTCCACTCCTTGGAATTTAACCAAAGAAAACAACTTCTCAGATTCAAAAAGACATATGCACCCCTATGTTTATCACAGCACTATTTACAATAGCCAAGATATGGAAGCAACCTAAGTGTCCACCACTAGATGAATGGATAAAGAAGATGTGGTACATATACACAATGGAATACTATTCAGCCATAAGAAAGAAACAAATCCTACCATTTGCAACAACATGGATGGAGCTAGAGGGTATTATGCTCAGCGAAATATGTCAGTCAGAGAAAGACAAATACCAAATGATTTCCCTCATTTGTGGAGTATAACAACAAAGCAACACAGAAGGAACAAAATAGCAGCAGACTCACAGACTCCAAGAAGGGACTACTGGTTACTAAAGGGGAGGGGTGGGGGAGGGTGGGTGGGGAGGGAGGGAGAAGGGGATTGTGGGGTATTATTATTGGTGCACATGGTGTGTGTGGGGTCACATGGAAGACAGTGTAGCACAGAGAAGACAAGTAGGGACTCTGTGGCATCTTACTACACTGATGGACAGTGACTGCAATGGGGCATGGCGGGGGTCTCAATAATAAAGGTGAATGTAGTAACCACATTGTTTTTCTCGTGAAACCTTCATAAGAGTGTATATCAATGATACCTTAATTTAAAAAAGTGGTAAAAAAAATAGCTTTCAAAACCTTTTTGGTAACCTGAAACCTTAAATGTTTGCTAAGTAATGAGTTAAGTTAAATACATTGAATATCTAGAACATTTCCAAATAAGATAAAATAATGAAACATTGATTACTTAACATAGTTTTTATCTACTTCTGGTTATTACAGATAAACGAAAAGACTTTTGGATGTGTTAGTGCTACATTAAAAAACTGAAAAAAGCATGTGCCTCTAAGAATTATGAAATATATTCATAAATTTGCAAAGTTAAAGGATGCTGGTGTTATAGCTGGCAATTGCTTACTACTTAGTTTTCTCTAGAATTCAGGGCTTCTAGAAGAATTCTAGTGTAAATAAGGCTACTAGAAACAATAAGGGACACATCTCTGTATTGAAGAAATGTAGGGTGTGTGTTTTCAGTGAGAGAAGGTATGAGGAATAGAAATGGTTTGGGTTTTTTTTGAAAGAGAGAAAAGTAAGTCATTTTGTCCTGAAGCCTTAAAGTAAAACTGGCTATGGAATATGTAAGACAAAATCAAGATGTGAAAAATAATCTTGTAGAAGGTTTTTGGGAAAGGAATTTTAATGTGTGGTCGGTCAAGTTGGCTAAGGAATAAATGTAAATAAAAATGTAATTAGAAGCCTCTCTTTAACTCTTGAAGAGATTGCATGTTCCATTATTAAGACAATAGCTGCCCAATGAAGATCCTTAGAATATTTGGCCAAATTTTCATTATCTTTCAGCTAAGCTGGGAGGTGTCTGTGCTCTGGCCAGCACCACCTGCTGCACCTGGATTAACGTTTCTGGGGAAGTTGAAACTCAGGAGGTACATAGAATCACAGAAAAAGCCACTTGCCTTTAAAAGGCAACGCCTTCAGAGGGGTCTTCTTTCATTTATGGAATTTTGATTGCCTTGGTCTGGTGGACCATGGGTCTGAAGTGCACTCCAAACACAGGGAATTACTCTGTTTATAACAATCATAATAATCTCCCTGACTTGTTGTATTGTCTCAGAGCTTTAAATGCATTTTTGTGGTCGCTAACTACCACTCTGAGACTGGAACGTCAGAAAAAGAAGGAAGAGGATGACCAACTTAAAAATTGTGAACCTGAAGTTGTAATCCGTGAATATCACAGAGATTAAGCAAAAACATCATCACCTGTGAATACCAGGCAAAGGATCAAGAAAAGCTGTGGTAAATAAGGAGCAGTAGCTGCGAGTGGTGCTGATGTCTTAAATTTTTATCACATCTCTCAGTTGAGCTGAGAATCTGATCAAAAAGGAGGAATAGTGAAAAAGAAAACCACAGGCACGAAGATGGAGTAGTGGTTCATGCTAATAGTTTCATGTCAGCAAACCAAGACTTGATGCCTAAACCAACCACAATTTCAGCCCCACCCTGCAGAATGTAACCTTTAACCCATCAATGGGATTTCCTGGTCAGCACTAGGAAATTTATTGAAAGACCCCTTTTGTTCCCCTTAGGAGGGCGACTTTGCCTCCAAAAACAATGGATTCTCTCCTAATGACCTCCTTTTTCCCCCTCATTCCCTCTCTCCCTTTAAAAACCTTTCCTTCTCCAGGTCAATAGCACACCAGTCTACTTGCTGAAGGCGAGGTTGCCCGATGTGTAAATTGTTTAATAGAGTTTATTAGATCCTTCCGATTTGCTTGGTTGAACTTGAATTGGTTTTTAAACAATGCTGCTAAGCAAGCTTCATTCCACCTGACCTCCTTACACCACTTCATTCATAGGTAGGGCAGCCGAGGCTGGAGAGGTGAAGTCCATAGTTGCATTGCTGGTACCAAAGTGCCCCAGTGTCCTTCTCACCAGGGAATTGCTTGGTCATGCTAAGTCTGTAGTGTGACCACCAGACTGTAAATGAGTCTGTTTGGTGTCATCTTGTGGTACATTTCAAGGTACTCATGACTTCCTGTCTCCTATATTATTTTACTCCAATCAAGCTCACTTACTATAGCAAGCAGAATGGGTGACAATGAAACTTCAGTTGGGGTGTTCTAGGTCAGGGAACTCACATTCTCCTGGGGGAGACAGAATAAATAAACAAATAAGTAAATAAATATAAAGTCTGAGAATGATGGGAGAAAAATTAGATGGGGTATAAGGAGTAGGGGTGGCCATTCTATTCAGGCAGGTCAGCAAATGTCCTTCTAAGAAAGTGACATGTGAGCTGGAAGAAGAGAGAGATTGAGCCTCATAGGCATCTGGGGGAAGGCATTCCAGGAAAAAGGAATGGCCGGTGCAGAAGTCCTGGGGTAGGGGTATGTTTATTGAGTTCAGGGAATACTGAGAAGGCAGTATGGCTAGAGCTGAGTGCCTGAGGTGAATGTGGTGCAATGGATGGGGCTACCAAGGTAGGGAGCAGGCCGCGTACAGACTTCTGGGCTATTGTCTAAACTTTTTCTTTGACTTTGGTGAAGTGCAGGTCCTAGGGCACTTGAGCAGTGCAGAGATGGAATCTGACTCAGATTTTAAATGGCTCAGTCTCACTGCTGCTGTGCTGAGAGTAAATGGGCAAATGGGGTGGGTGGGGGGCAGGAGTGGGCACAGGGGCACCAGCAAGGAACTCTGAGAGGCTCAGACCAGTGGAGGTGAGAAGTCTGGTTCTGAACGTACCAGATGGTAGGCCGAGCCAGCCAGACTTGTTGCCAGTTTGGGTGGGGAGCTGAGAGAGGTGCCAATGATGACCCTGTGGCTTTTGGCCTGGGCCGCTGGGAGAAGGAACAGAGCTGCCCTTTACTATGGCTGGGAGGACTGAGTGGGGGCTTGTTGGGGAAGCTGACCCCATTGTGCCCGGCCCCTGCCCTTGTCTACGAAAGCGGGCAGGCTCCAAAGGCCAGCACCAAGATTCTGCCTGCAGGAGGGGTGGGCCGCCAGGTGCAGCTCAACATGCCCCAAAGCAGCCCTCCACCACCAAACCTGGCCGGGGCTCCTCCAACTCAGTGGGGTCCCAGGGCTCCCCCTGGTGGCTGTGCCTCAGATGCCCCCAGAGGTAACTTGCCTTGTTGGCTGTCTGACTTTCTCTCTCTGTTCAGCCCCCAACCCCCAGGGTATTACCGCTTGTAAGTTACATTTCAATCCATTTCTTAGGACAGCTGGGGGAACAACCTGACACCACTGGGTGAAATTAGGAGTTTAGCTTTGAACCTATTAGGTCTGCGGGGCCTGTTTCAAGTGGAAGACAAGCCGCAGGGAAATACCTGGAGGCTGGAGGGCTCCAGGCTAGGGATGTAACTGTGAGAGTCCTCAGCAGAGAGGTGGCCTGTGAGCTCAGCAACTGGCTTAGACGACACTGGGTGAGTGTAGCCAGAGAGGAGGCCCCGGGTCTGAGCCACCGCCGAGGTGTCAGGCAACAAAGGGACAACTAGCCAGGAGACTGACCAGGTGAGCTGGGGAGAGGGAAGTGTGAAGCCTGCCTGCGAAGAAGGCGAGGCCAGGAGGAGTGAGGGATGGGGGCCCCCAGGCGAGCCAGGGACCCGGCGAGATGGGACGCATGGGGGCTGCGCTGAGCTCCGTGGAGGCGGGCCACGGGGGCCCTGACCAGAGCAGGTTGGGTGGACGGGTGGGGGTGGGGATCAGCGCCCAAAAGGGTAGGGCTTCAAAAGAGAATGGGAGGAAGGACTGGGGGCCCCAGGACTGGCAGGCTCCTGGTGGGGGCCGGAGGGGGGCCGGGTGCAGACACGGGGCTCAGGGGGCAGTTGGAGGGAACAAGAGGGGGAAGAGAAGAGTGGTTGGATATTTTACAGCATATTCTGTAAAACTGGGAATGATGCAGAAGAGAAAGACGTTAGCAGAGACGGGGCATTGCTGGGGCAGGGTCGCTGAGCTGGGGGCCACTGCCATTGCAGCCGGAAGGGCGCAAGGGCCCGGTGCCACCAGGGGGCAGGTGTGGCCGAGAACCATGGAAGGAGGTTCTCTCAGGCTGCTCCCTCCATTGGAACAGGGCAGTAGGAGGCAAGAAGAAAGCCCGAGATTGCGGATTGAGGGAGAGGTGACAGGGATTGAGGAGGAGGCCAGAACACTCCAGAGTGGGCGCGCATATGCACAAGAAGGAAGTGCAGTGTGGCCGCTGGGCAGCTGAGGCCCATCTGAGGCAAATGGCCTTGAACTTACACCACTCCACCTGCAGAAGGAGGGACGGTGGACATCACACACACGACTGGCTCCATTTCCTGAACAATCTCGTATCCACAGTCACTTCCCAAAGCTGCACATTTTGGAAGAATGTTCTCTGGAGACATCCTAGTGAGAACAGAGTCTGGACCTTCCTCACCCTCCCAGGCCTGAGAGCCTCTGCCTTATCTGGGGTCCAGTGCCGCCTGGGGAGTAAGGTGAGTAACAACTCGAGAGGGCTAAAGGCACAGAGAGGCATGGTATCCCCGCCGATTGGAAAGAAAAGGAACTAAGACCCATGCCTCCAAGTTCCTGCAGGGGGCGCTGGGAAGGCGAAGGACAGCAGGAAGACCAGGTGTTAGAAATAAACAGGTAAGGGACGGTGGAATGAGGGCATGGAAGAATACTGGTTGGAGGAGGGAGGGGGTGAAGGGGAATGACAGATGCCCACCTAGCACACCCCTGTTGGTACACTGGATATGGCAGAGCAGCCCAGGGAGATCGGGGAAGGCAAGAATCCCCCTCCCTTGCCAGGGCCCCAGCACCTGAGGTTTCCTATAACATTGTGATTAGTACAGGGGAAAACCAAGGTTTTCTGTGACCCGAGAAAGTCTTGGGCAGTGACTGAAGCAGAGGTCATCTGGAGGGCCCACTGTGAGGCCAGCCAGAAGGATGAAGGGAGCCCGCACAGTGGCCAAGGGGTGGGCCACCCATCAAGAGTGCAGGACAGGGGGCATGATTGTTGCTTGTGCCAGAGGGATAGGGTGGCGACATCCACCAACATCCACCGGATGGGCCACCCAACAGAGCCAACCGTGGGTCTCCACCATCACCAGGAACCACCCAGCAACTTGCTGAACAGCAATCACCACCCCCCACCCCAAACCCTGCAACTTGGCAAGGAGGGGTCAGAGGAGGGAGCAGCTCTGCCCAGGAGTCAAACCAGAAAATCTTACTCCAAAATAAATAAAACCAGAGAGAGACTTTTCATTGTCAAGTTTACACTCACCCCACACTACCAGGAGAGTGGGAGGGAGACAATGAGGAAGTTTAGAACAGTAGCAGAGAAATAAAGAAGCTACAAGTGTTGGTGTGGGATCTAAACAGGAGTCTGAGTTTTCAGCTGTTACGCGGATCTTTGCAGTAGGATGTTGTTTGTAATAAGGTGGGACACTCAAGGAAGACGTCCTGGAGGAGAGGGCATCCTGGTGACTCCTGCAGAGGATGAAGGATGAAGGGTGGGGGTGGGGAAGCACAGCAGCTGCCTCTTGCAGGGCGGAAGGTGCCTTGCCTGCAAGCTGGCAAAGCCCTGAAGCACCAAGGGGTTTTGGCATTTCAGGCTTTGAATGCCAAAGCATTTGATCTGTGCCAGAAGTTCCAGAACTTTCATTTGGTGCCGTTTTATATTTGACCACCAACCAATTTTTAATCCACAGTCTTTTTGCATATGCGTCCTTCAGTTCACATCCTTAGAATAAAGAGCCCGCCCATAATTATATTCCACCGCCTCCTACTCCTCCACCCACCCATACACACGGTAGGTCACATGTAGATTCTATGGTGAACAATTTGGGAGAAAACTCAGGCATAAAAAGGAAAGAAATACAGACACATGCTACTACATGGATGACCCTGCTGAATGAAAGAAGCCAGACACACAAGGCCACATATTGTATGATTCCATTTATAGGAGATGTCCAGGACAGGCAAATCCATAGAGACAGGGAGCAGATTAGAGGCTGCCTGGGGCTTGGGGGTCGGACAGAAGTGGAAGGCGGAGTGACAGCCAATAGGTACAGGGTTTGTTTTTGAGGTGATGAAATGTTCTGGAACTAGTGTGATGACTGAACAACTCGTCACTATACTAAAAATGGTAGGCTTTAAAATTTTATGTTTAACATAAAATGTTATGAGATACATAATTTTATTTTTAAAATGCAATTAAAAACAAAAGATGTGAAGAGAGGGTTTGATTTAGGTTCTGCTTCCTCAGAGAACTGGACCGAGTCTGCAGTGGCTGGAGCATCTGGGCTTATGAGAAGGCCAAATGATGACAAGACCTATCAGAACAAGTGCGAAACTCATTCAGGTCCAAGCTGCTGACAGCTGATTGGAAAGCTTGAAAGGCTGATTAGGTACCTAACAAAACTTGCAGATTTCCACCATCCACCTTGAATCCCTGTTTATCAAGTGTCTACTGTGCATGTACTAGGTGCTGCTGGGCTGGATGTCAGGACACAGCAGTGAACAAGACAGACACAGGCCTATGGGAGAGACAGACACTTAACAAGTGGTTGCACAGATAATTACCCAATTATCATTACAGTGACATATATGAGCATAGGAGCAGGGGGAACCTCCCTGAGGAGTGAGCATTTAAGCCAAGCCTAGAAGGCTGGGAGAAGAACCATTTGGGTGGTGTGAAAGAGCTGCTAAGCAAGGGAAAAGGGGTCAGGAAGACCCCAGGGTAGGACAGGGCACTTGGGAGGACAGAGAGGCAGCAGGGAAAACAGCTGCCTCCCTATGTCACCAGGTACAGTGGTCGTTCTGAACCCACCAAACAGGGATGTAGGCTTCTAATGCTAGGGCATCTGGTTGGTGCTGGAGGTGGGTGCCTTCCAGAATATTCATGTCCTGAGGTGTAAAAAGTGTCTCTTATACCATTGTTTCTTCATTCGTTCAACAAATATTTATTGAGCAAATGCAATGTGCCAGGCACTGGGGATACACAAATGAACACACAGCATCCCTGCCCTCCTGGGGCTCACATTCTAAAGGGGGAGACAGACAGTCAACAGGTGAACAGTCAACAGGTAAACAAAGGTAACTTCAGGGTTGATGGCCCCATAAGGAGTTTGGGTCTGGCTGGGCTTTACACAGGGTGGATGGGGAACAGCAAGACCTTGGAGGAGGGAATCAGCTGGGGTGCAGGTGCAGAAAGACTGGGGGGCAGTGAGTTAGCAAGTGGGGAAAGAGCAGTACAGGGCCTTGCTGGCTGGAGCGGTCTTAATTTAGAATTAGATTGAGTTCTAAAGTGGTGGGAAGCCTTTGGAGCAGAGAAAGGACACCACTGATTTAAGCTTCAGAAAGGTAAGCTTCGGGCGAGGGGGAGGTAAGCTGAGTGGGGGTGGGGGCCAAGGATGGAATGGAAGTACTAAGGAGAAAACAAAAAGGATGGACCAGGACAAAATACAAACAATGGGGAATGTGACCAAAGTACAGTGTTCCAGTCCAGGCTGAGTGTGACCTCATCCAAGTCCCGAAGTTAAGAGCACCCACTTTAGCGCCAGGCTGACCTGGGTTTAAATCTAGGTTTACCAACTGGGTGACCTTGGGCAGGTGACTTTGCCTCTGCGCGCCTCAGTCTCCTTGTCTGAACGATGGGGTAACAATAGCGCCTACCTAACAGGGTTGTCGTTGTCATCACGTTTGTAGGGCCCGGCAGAGCGCGGTGGGCGCCGAGCAGCTGCTGCCGCCGTGAGTAATTTGTTACTAAGAATAGTTAGCGCCCCTCTCCCTGCAGTGCTCTCCGAGCCGCCGCGCGCAATGGCGAGGCTGGACCCCCGGCCCCGACGCCGGACTGGACACGGTCCCCCGGCCCCCCATCCAAGCGCCCATCCAGGCCCCCGCCCCCACCCCCCGCTCACCTGGGCCGCGGCGGCCCGGGGATGTGCTCGTAGCGGCTGCGAGCTCGGTGCACGAAGGTGCAGCAGAGGCCGAAGACGACCAAGACGGCGCTGCCGAGCAGCAGTAGGAGCCCAGGGCCCATGGCGGGGCAGACCAGGCCGGGGTCAGGGCCGGGCAACGAAGGGGTGGGAGACGGTGAGGCGACTCAGCTGTCAGCGCCGCGCGCCGGCTCAACCCCAGGCCGGGCGCGACCCAGCACCGCCCCCGCCCGCTCGGCTCCGCCCCCTCTGGCTCCGACCCCTCCCAGGGCGCTCCGTCCGCGCCAACCACGTCTCCGCCTCCGGCTCCGGCTCTCGGGGCCCGCCCCCTCCCCGCCCCTTATAGAGCTCCGCCCCAAACTCGACACCTGCCCCAGTCCAGGCCCCGCCCAGCGCATGTGTTCTCCACCAATCATAACTCCGCTTCTGGCTCAGCGCCCAGGCCCCGCCCGCTCCACCTCCAAGGCCACGCCCCCAGCCCTCAGACTCCACCCCAGCGGCAGCTCCGCCCAGAACGCGTTGTCCCTGGCAACCCTGACTCCTCCGCGCTTGCTGCGCCCCCCGCAGTGCTAAGTCCTGCTGGCCGGTTCCGTACCCTTTGGCACAGCAAATCGTGACGTTTCTCCGCGTGCGGTTCTAGGCCTCTTCCTTTCTCCCTAAATCTTTCCTGGAACTCCCTTTTCAGTCTCCAAATTTCCGTATTACGCCACTATTTCCAAACCTCTCTCTGGTACCCCCAGTCCCCAAAGCTGGGTTCCCCTGCTGCTCCTGTCCACTCCGAGCGCCCGCGGTCTCCCAGCGGGGACCACAGGCAAATCACAAAGACCCCCGGGGTACACAGGGAGGCTGTGTCTGCGAATGAAGAGCACACAGCTGGATTCAAGGCTGCTCTGCTAAAGTCTCGGGCGCCTCCAGAACCTCCCAAACCCTGTCGGAGGCGCTGACCCAGGTCCAAATAAGCTGGAGTTGGGAGTGGGTGAAAATCTGGGTACAGAAAGTTGACCTCCAGAGAAAGCCAGAAATATGCCTGGGGTTACCGAAAAGTATTTTTGGACTAATAACCAAGGCTTACCTCCCTTTTATAACCCTCTTCTTACCCATCTGGGTATGACAGAAGAGGCCAGTTTTTGGTTACAAACTCCTACACTCTGGGGTCACCTAGAATGAAGGCAGGTAGATGGGAAGGACCAGAAGTGCACACTTCTAGGCCAGATAAAGATCCTCCAGGCTGGGGAGGTGTCTCCCAAGGATAGATGCTGCTGGGTTCCTGAGAAGAGGACATGTCCCTTCCCCATTCACGGGCCAGTCCTGGAGAGGCTTGGGGACTGGGAAACAGAGAAGGCCTGTGTACTCCCTTGCCAGGTACAGCCAGGGACATTCCCCACTGTTAGGGGTGTGTGAGCTGCGGGGAGACAGAGAGGGCTATGCATTAAGAGCTGGACCCAGCCCAAAGGAGACAAGACTTCTGCCCCTGGGTGCAGGGACCTGAACCTGCCTCTGGGTAAGGCTGGAAGGCGTTGACTTGCCACTGTGCCTCCATGTGGCAGTGAGAAGCAGCTGCAGGTGCTCACCGGGACCTCTAGTTGGCCCTGCTTTGTGCGAAGAAGCAAGTGGGGGAAGTCAGACAGCCCCTGCTGGGCTCCAGGGGTTGAGGCAATTTGGAGGAAGGACCCCAAACAATTGTTCTTTGAGGGCAGGGCCAGATCCTGACATGCTCTGGGCACAGTCTGGGGCCCCACTTGAGGCCAGCATGGGACAGCCCCAGGGTACATTTGTGAGCGCAGGCCTGTCCAACTAGAGCTGAGGAGTGGGTGGTAATATTCTCTGGTGCATGGGTCAGCACCAGTGACCTCTGGCTCAACCTAGCATTTATATCAACAGAGCACCCTGACTGGGGAAATCAACAGTGTCTCTGCCCCCATGCAAAGAAGTCCACTGCTGTTTGATCATTCCAGCTCTTATGTTCTGTGGGGGAGACTGAGAGGAACACCAAGGCTCAGTGCTAGGACCTTTCTCTGGGCAGGCAGCACTGCCAGCTGCCAGCAGAGGGCGCTGCCTGGAAGCACGTGCCCACCCACCTGGCCCTTCACTGGGAAGGTCTAGACAAATGCTATCCAATGTGGTAGCCACTGGCTATGTGGGGGCTTGGAGCACTCGAAATCTAGTCCAAATTGAGATGTGCTGTGTGTTTTCACTGGATTACAAGGGGAAAAAAAGGAATGTAAAAATAAACTGATATTTTTATAACAATAGGTTTTGAATATGTTAGGTTAAATAAAATATATTATTAAAGTTTATTTTACACGTTTCTTTTTACTTTTTAACAGGGCTATGAGAAAACTTAAAATTACCAATAAAGCTCATATATATTTCTATTGGGCAGCACTAGTAGAGACAATGTTTCTCAAAGTGTGTCCCCTAGGCCAGCAACATGAGCATTGCCTCATGTGACAATGCAAGTTCTCAGCCCCACCAAAACCTACTGAGTTAAAAACTCTGATAGGACCCCAGCAACTTGAGTTTTGACCAGTTCTGCAAGTGATTCTGCTCAAGTTTGAGAACCACTGGTGTAGACAATGCCATATAGGAAGTGGTTAGACATGAGCAGGAGGGGAGAAAGGAGGGCACAGACCACCCAGAGACCCTCCTGCCTCCCTTGGACCAACCTCCCTTGCATTTCAGCACAAACCGGTAAGATGTGGACCACCAGGAATTCCCCAGTTTTGGAGCACACGCTCTTAAGGACAACTTTGTCCGCTAATAACCCTGAGGCCTTCATAATATCATTGTAATATCATTTAATTGCGGTTTTGGCCCCATGATGGGTTTCACTTAGGCGCTTATGGGAAAAATGATTAACACAAATTTGTGCAAAGTGGCTGAAGGGGAGAAACCAAGGCGGATCCAAAGGGTGGTGTGAGAACAAGATGGGAGGGAGGAAACCAAATAAACTCCCGTAAAAATACACAATGTAAAACCGGGCAGGCTGGTACCCACCCTCAGGGTCAGTATGTTCCTCTGCCTTTGGAGCTTACCTGCCTTTTGCTTTGCTAAATAAAACACTCTTTGGGGCTTTAACTTTCTATCTGTTCTAGTCTGAATTCTTTCCTTCCATAAGACAAGAACGGGGGAATTCCACAATGCACAACCAGGTAAGCTTTCCACCAGGGAAATGCAGACAGGATATGCAAGCAGAAGAGGGCCTCTGAAGTGGCTGCCCTGACTTGAGTGGTTCAGACACCGCCCCTCTGAACGTGGGAACCAAGAACAATTACATAGGCTTCTTGGGGATCTGTCCCCTCACCAGGAAAGCAGGGATGGGAATGTCAAGGGTGCCTCGGCCCACCTGAGGCACCTAGCATGTACACTAAGTGCTCATATATATATGCTAGTTCTTAGCAGGGATGGGGCAGGGTGGGGGGAGAGGAGGGCATGGCTGAGAGGACAAATGACCCCACAACACTTGAGTTCTACTTGTTAGTGTAAAGTGGCTCATCTTCCTCTCATTTCAAAGACTTTTCCCCCAGATCATTCTCATATTGCCCCCTCCATATGGCATGCCCCTCCCCGCCCTGTCTTGTGCAGTTGACAGCTGCCAGCATGGACACCAAGTTTCTGTCCAGGAAGGAACCTGGAATCAGCGGGATGTGTTTGTAAATGTTACCTCATTTTTACCCCAATAATCCTACTGACTACCTCTATTTTCCAGTAAGGCTCAGAGAGGTTAAGTGACCTCCCCAAGGTCACACAGCCAAGCTGGAACCCCAGTCTCTAGACACCCAGTCAAGCATTTGCAAGCTGTAAACTCAGGGATACCCTGGGGAGCTGGAGGTTGCCCACTAGCTTGTATGCCTTCAGCCACTGACTGCAGTTGTCAGAGCTGCCAGGGACAGAGGAGAAAAGTGGTCACCCAGGGTCCTGGCCTGGCTGGGGCTTGTCAGAGGGATGCAGGTGAACAAGGAATGATTGCGGCCCAGTCAGGGACCCAGCCTGTTGTTACCTGAGGCTGACACAACAGGTGCAGGCCTGGATGCTGGGCCACACCTGGGACATCTCTGCAGCGTTAGGCTGCAAGGCTCTAGAAGCGAACTGTATGGTGCTGGACAGAGGCAGCACCTCCTGATCAAGTTCTGAGAGATCACTCTAGCTGCCGACTAGAGGTTAGATTAGAGTGGGTGAGGGCAGAGGATGGGAGGAGGCAGGGGGAGCCCTGGCTTAGGCCAGTCCGCATCCCCAGAGACCCTGGAGGACTTAAAGGCAGGACTGAAGTCCCTGGGGACAGAGTCACTTGTGCATGCTCCTTCGGCAGCCAGCTCCATGCAGCAGAGCACTAGATAGGGAGTCTACCCTGTCTCTGCCTTCCCTGGGCTTGTGTCCTCATCTGTACAATGATGGCGCCCCAAGGAGGGGACACTGAATTGAATGATCTTTAGGCAGCAGTGTGACAGCCTACAGCTTGGGTTCCAGAGCCAGATTGCAAATATTGACTGGTTGCAAATATTGTGTGACATTTAGCAAGTAACTAAGCCTCCCTGGGCCTTGGCTTCCTCGTCTGTAAAATGGAGGGTGACTAGACCACCACTGTCATAAAGTTAATGATTAAATGAGTGAACAAAAACAAAACCTTTTGAACAGTGCCTACCACAGAAGAAGTGCTCAGCAAATGTCAGCTATCCACTCTTATTTTTACTACTCAAAGAGCAGTGAGTCTGCGTTGACCTGCTTCTCAGGAGTTAGGCTGCAGCCCAAACCATATTTGGAGCCTGAGGGGTGGTGAGTCAGGGGACTGGAGAGGGAAGCAGGGCTGAGGCCAGCCCTGCTCAGAGCAGTGGAGGGGCCTGGGACCTCTCCCAACTGCCACAACAAACAACAGGGATGCTCAAGGACCAGCTGAGACTGGACCACTCCACCACCTGGGGGCAGGTACCAGAGGCCCCAGGTGCTGGCCCAGACTGTGGGTGCTGAGGTGCAGTGGGAGATGGTCCCTATCACTTCCACCCCACTTTCCAGGCCACGCTTCATGGCATCATGGCCTCCAGGCCCTGAAATGAGGAGTGGAGCACAGAAGGGCAGGGAAGGAGCCCCAGGAAGAGGAGGCAGAAGCTACTGCAACCCATCCCCCTGAATATGGGCCCAGAGGAACCAACAGCTCGTCCGCTTGCTGGGCAGGGCCATGGTGCTGCCCTGCTCTGAGGGCCACCCACCTTGGGCTCTAGTCTCAGCTTGGCCCCGTCTGGCAACAGGCCAGATGCTTGGCCTTGTGAGCCCATCTCTCAACCTGAACAGTGAGGAACTGTTCAGAATTTCCCTGCCTCCTGGGAAGTTGCCTGGTCACCCACTGGCAGGAGGGGCTCACAAGGGTCTCCCTCAGTGGCTGCCCAGCCTGGCTGGCAGGCCACAGCAGGCAGGAGCCCTGGGGCCAGGGAGTGCAAAGCAGAAGAGCTGGACTGTGCGCGTTCTCTCTTGGCCTCCCCCCTCCCTAGCCGGGGGCCCTCAGCTAAGATATTTGACCTCTGTGCACTCGGTTTCCCCATCTGTAAAAGAGAAGAGGGCTGTTCTGAGGACCGAATGAGTCCACACTCACTGCCCTGCTCTGACAATAGCGCCCAGAGCACAGGCCACACTCCATGGCAGTGTTGATCATTTCCACGTGGGGCTCAACAGGCCAGACAAACTGCAAGGGCTCAGCGCCCTCACCAACCTCGCTCAGGGCAGAGGCGTGAGGAGTCCAAGAGGGCAACCCTGAGGCTTCGTCTGCAGGCCTGGGCTCCACATTCACCCTCAGGGGGCAGCTGGGAGCCTTCCTGCACCATGTCCCTTGGTGGGCACACCCCCTCCTGCGTCAGTTCAACTCTCAGAACAATGCACAGCTTGGGGTGGGATGGCCCGCCCAGAGCCCTCCCAGCACCGCTGACATGGGCTGTGTCCTGTCCTCGATGCTGGGTGGCCATCTGCTTACCTCCCAGCCCCCCATCAGAGGCTGAGCCCAGCTGTACTTGACGTCCCTTGACAGCCCAGGAAGCCAGGGCTGAGGTCCCTAGTGGGCAAAGGAGCTTCCACCTGGGGGTAGCAGGGAGGCTGTAGGCGTAGCCCCTCCCCAGAGGACCCCACCCCAGCTCCCAGGAGGGCGGTCACACAGAAGAGGCAGGAAGGGGGTTGTAAACAGTCGGTTGTTGGCACAGCCCTGGGTGACGGCGCATCAGTAGTCTCGCTGGACCCTCAGCCTGGTTACACCCTGGGTGGTGCTGGAGGAATCAGAGGGTCCCTGGGGTCTCACTGGGCAAGGGCGGGAGGCACATGACAGAGAGGGCCCCAGTGTTCCTGACACAGCGTGGAACGTGGAGCAACCCAAAGTCCACTTGCTCACTGGGGGCCGTGGTACTTGGAATGGCTGGCTGGACAGCAGCCCAGCCAGTGTGATGGCTTCTCCCTGGGGAGCAGGGGAGAGCCAGGACCATCCCCTGAGCACCCAGGAGGGCCTGATGATGAGGTCCAGGATGGCCAGCAGGCTTCTCCTAGAGGTCACCCTGTCTCTCTGCCCCAGCCAGCTCTCCCAGGTGCGTGCTTCTTCCTAGACAACTTGGCCCTTGCTCAGGCAGCACGGCCCACAGGTCACCCTGAACCCACTGGTCTGACAGTTGCCCTTCACCTCACTGGACTTCTTCCCGTTCTCTTCAGCACCTTTGACTGTCCAGCCACCTTCATGCTCTCTTCTGAGGCCTTCCACTTCAGCCATGGGCAGGGCAGGCCTGGTCCCCTCCCTCAGTCTGCTGGCTGTGCCTCTGTTGATGCAGCCAGGGGCTGTGTCTGCACTTGAAGGATGGCAGCCCCCAGTATTCAGGGTTCCATGACCAGACTGTGTTCCTGCTGCTGCTTGAGATGCTTGGAGGTAAGAACAGAACACCTGGGCCTGTGTCCACACAACCCCATGAGCAATGTGAACCCCAGCACATACTGTGGCTTCCAGTGTGCGGAAAACATGTGGATGGGACACAGAGAACACAAGTGCACAGCACACACCTTGCATGGGACAGCATTACAGATGGGCCACCTCCTTCACCACACCCACTGCTGGACACCCTCAGACTCATGTGCACACACCAGGTGGCACAGGGTGGAGAGGCCCTGCCCAGCTCCAGCAGGACAGAGGGTGGCCTGGCAGCACAAATGACGCTGATCTATAGGTCGGGGTCCTCACGGCTGCACACGACGCCCGCGTCCTCCTGGTGCCCGCAGTTGTGTGTGCCCACGCCAGCGTGCGCGCACTCCAGCAGGCTGCGCTCGGCACCCGCACAGCGCACGTCGTCCAGCAGGATGGGCAGCGCAAGGCCCTGGCCGAATTCGGCGTGCTTGACGGCGCGCACGGCGTACGCAAAGCCCAGCTGGCGGCACACGACGGCTGCGGCCTTGATGTCCCAGGCGTCGTCGCACACAGTGCCCCAATGTCCGCCCACGAATACCTCCACGCGCCCACGACCAGGGCTCAGGCCTGCGGGCCGCACCAGGCGCACCGCGCCGTTGGAGGGCACCAGGTCCGCTGTGCCGGGCCGCTCCCGCCGCCGCCCCCCAACTCTCCGGCCCCTGGGCCGCCGGGTAGGCCGTGCTGGACGCAGGGTGGGCATGGGCGGAGCAGCTGTAGGGCGGCTGCGGCGGGGCGCTTTGGTGGGCGTGATTGCTGTGGAACGCTGGGGGGTCTCCGTCCTCCGGATGAACCCTGTGCACAAAAAAAGCCTGTGGTCAGAGGGACCCGGGCTGCCCCAACTCACCCCAGCTCTCCACCCCTGAATGCAGACCCCTAGGGAAAGATGTCCTCCTGTCCTCCTCTCTGTCCCTGAGGATGGGTGCCTCTTGGCGATGCCAGCCTGGAGCTGGGTGCAAGGTGCTTCATCGGTCATTCCATGGACACTCACTGTCAGCTGCTTTGTGCCAGTCTGCTGCTAAGTCTCCCCCCACTGGGAGCCCTGTCGTCCTGGAAGTTGGGGTGGGGTGGGGTGGATGGACCCTCACACTGTAAACTCATGAGCCCAGTGGAAGGGAAGGGGTGTCTGGGAGGGCTTCTCAGAGCAAGTGTCCCTTTCTGACTCCATCCTTTGGTGGAAGAAAAACTGCAAAGGGTCTAAGCCTTGCAGGAAGGGAACCGGACGTCCTAGGGCCCCTCCAGTCAGTGTGAAGATCCCCCGTCCAGGTTCCCAAGGCTGCTGGCTCCACTGCCTGTCACAGGGGGCTGGATGGGAGCTCTCTGGAAGCAGGGCTGGGCCCACACTGGCCAGAGCTGGGGGCAGCAGGGCAGGGCACGCTGCCCACCTACCACACCACAGGGCCTGGGTATGTCAGGAGTGGGGGCACTGAGCTGGGCAACTCCCTTGGTCCACACTTAGCCCTGTCACCCAAGGGGATAAACCTTGCTGTATATCAGACACTTGGCCAGGCACTGCCTCCCTCAGGGGTGGCAGAACCCCCAGCCTACTCTGTGACTGTGGAGAGGGAGCCTAGGACCACCATTCCGAAACGCTATAATCCCCCCACCTCAGTCAGTCCCACTTGGAAAACCACTGAGATGTGGGCTGAGAAAGGGCCTTGCACAAGGCTGAGTGCAGGGCAGGGCAGGAAGAGGGGGACATGGACCAGACACTCTAGACAGCCCCACCCCCGGCTACAGTGCATCCTTCCTCCGCACCAGCCTCCGCTCTCGGCCTCTGGGAACCCCCACCCAGTCCCACACTGTTCTGGGTCTCCACAGCACCCGGTATATGCTTTTGTCACGGGGCCCAGGGCCTGGTCTGACTTCTCCTGTGGCCTCAGCATCTAGCCCAAAGGGTGTAACTCACCCGGAGAGTCTAAAAGTGCCAGAAATTGCTGATGAGAGAATGGAAAGCTCTCCAGGGCCTGAAACCGACTGTGGCTAGAAGTAACTTCCCCTAACACCCAGCTCATCCCTTCCTCTCATGTTCCTCTGCCCAGGAACACCATTTCCTCAGGGCCTGGCACCCTCTCTTCCTGACACCCCACCCCCCACCCTGCCAACTGGTCACCTGCTGGGCACATTTGACCCACTGAAGTATTTCCTTTGGTCCGTGGGGTGGTTTTTACATTTTTGAATTAATTGCCAACATTTTCAAATTGGAAGATGTATGAAACAGCCTGAGGAGTCAGGGACGGATCCATCTTGCTCAGCTCCTGCTTCTCTTGAGAACTGGAAGGTCTGGCAACACTGAGTCTCTGTTCCCACCCGGCCTAGGTCCAGGGGAACAGCCCCTTCCTCAGGGCATATCCCTCCCAGGTGGTCCCAGGTCCCAGAGGCATCATTTCTGGCCTTGTCTGGCCCTCAGGTCATGAAGGCTTGCACCCCTCCTCCCCCCATCAAGCTTGTCAAGAGGAAAGCATCTTTTCGGCAGGCCCAGTCCTGATGCCCCCGCCCATGGGGGTCCCTGCGCCTGGAAAAGCTCTCTCCAGTCTTGCTAACACACAGACATGCCTTCTTATTGTCTCACCCAAATCTCTGAGTGCACCCCTTCTTGCACCAGCTATTTCTCCCTTTGCGGGGCCCCCTCTGAGGCCTGCAGGCCCTTGGGGCCACGCCCCCATGGTCTGGGACTGGTGCAACCACAGGAGTGGACGGGGCTTAAGGAGCTCCACCCACTTCAAGTGTCTAATGTGTGCCAAGTACCATGCCAGGCTCCGGGGCCAAGGGAGGGCATCCAGGTCCAACTGGTGAGGGGCAGCTGGGTGTGGGCTGCAGGAGCTCCCCTTCCCCAGCCCCTGCTAGGTCCCCGTTATTGGACACTTACTTTCTTTGGGCACGAAGTGGATGAGGCGGCTCCTCACCTTCACCTGGGTGGGCTGGATCTGACACTTGCCGGGTGGTGCCCGTCTGCTGACACACAGGAGGGCATGAGTTCCACCCTGGGAGCCCTCCCTGAGCATGTCCCTCCGACATCCACCCTGCCCCTGCAGCTAGGCAGAGGGGAAGGGCCAGGGTGCATTCAGGCCTGGGCAGGTGTGGACAGGAGGTGGACAGTGGCCATTTGTGGAGCACCTGCTGTGTGGCCTGCAGCATCCCTGCTCCCTCTAGGCCCCCAGGGCTCTGAGAACCCAACCCTAGGACAGGAATCTCTATTGCAGACTCTGCTTGAGGAGCACTTGGCCAGCAGCTCACCCTTTCCTGGACCACTAACTCAGAGCATGAACTGTCTTCGATGTGATGGAATGCCAGCCCTTTCCTCCCACCGCCACTCCAAGTCCAGTGACTGTGACCGCAGTCCAGTTGCTGCACCCGACCCTGGCCCCCAACCCCACAGCCTTGGAGGAGGCGGGTCTTTCTGCCCCTCTGGTTCTCGGTTTCTGATGATGCAAATCTGAGAGGGAAGGTTAAATTATTCTAAAGAATGAAGGGGGCACGAGCACCTCAGGCTGTGAGCAGAGCGGAGGGATTGGGACTCAGGGGGTGTTGAGAGGTGGAAGAGAAAAGACTGTGCGAAGGGCTGCCGGGGCTGTGAACTGGGTCTCCTTTGACGTCTTTGAGAGGCACAAGTAAGGAATGGAATCCCATTTTAATTAGTTTTTGGCTGCCACTCTGAGCCTCTGAATGGGGCCAACCCACGTGGGGCCGAGACTTCAATAGATTCCACAGCTTGAGGGGAAAGCCCAGCAGGGGAAGCAGCCACGTGACACGGGGCTGTCCAGACAGGCTTGGCAAAGGAGTGAAGCAGAGGATGGACAGACATGGCCTTTCTCCCCAGAGGCTGAAGAAACACAGTCACACACACATGCTTCTCAAAGCTGCAGAAAGAGTGGGTTTTCTGATTGCTCTGAACTCCAGACAACACTCCCACACTTCAGACAGGCCCAGCACAGTTTTGTTATGCAGAAGATAGAAGATACACCCCAAAACGGCACAGGGGTTTCGTCTGGGCATGATGCCTTACTTTCGGATGTTCTGTAATGGGCCCTCTAGACAGTATACAGTGGGTATAAAGAAACACATTTATTCCACGAGAGAAATGTGAAAGGGATGAGAAGGGTCAGGAAGGGTGGGAAGGGAGGGAGTCTGGCCTGTTTTGGCTCCTCCGACCCATGAGGCCTCCAGAAGAGACTCCCCAGGTCTCAGTTTCCCTCCATTGTATGGAGACCATGAGCCACCAGGCAAAGATGGGGGGCTGCGTCCATGGAAGGAGATGATGGGTTTAAGGCAGCATCTGGCACGGATTAGGGGCTCCACCTGTGTGACATTTCCTTAAAGACGCACACTTTAAAAAAAATTGCAAATAGCCTAGATGTCCAGGGCATGGGTAAGACAATCATGGCATAGTGGCTCAACAGAAAATCATGCAACCATTAAAATGATTCTTCTGAGAGTGATGTAGCCACGTGGAAATAGTTATACAAAATAGAGGTAAACGAACAAAGAAAAATGCAACGTTTTTCTGTGCTCTGCCACAGTGACATAAACTCAGGCACTATGCTGATAAAAATGGACAGAACCTCTGTGAAATGGAAAGGGGGCCATGGAAGGAAGAGCTTATGTTTTTCTTAATAAACAGTGATGTCAATAATTAATAGAGTTGTGCTTTTAAAAAAAAAAGTGTGGTCAACAAGGAATGTCTGAGAAGCTGTCACAGACCAGAGGAAGCCAAGGAGACATGATGACTAAAGTAACGTGGAACTTTGCAGGGGGTCCTGGAGCAGAAGGACAACAAGGAAAAGCCAGAGAAATCCTTAAAAAGTGTGGAGTTTACATTTGTGGGGTATGACAACAATGCAAAACTGAAGGAACAAAACAGCAGCAGACTCACAGACTCCAAGAAGGGACTAGAGGTTACCAAAGGGGGGGGATTGGGGACAGTGGGTGGGGAGGGAGGGAGAAGGGGATTGGGGGGCATTATAGTTAGCACTCACAATATGGGTAGGTCAGGGGGAAGGCAGTGCAGCACAGAGAAGACAAGTAGTGACACTATAGCATCTTACTACGCTGATGGACAGTGACTGCAATGGGGTGTGGGCAGGACTTGATAATATGGGTGAATGTTGAAACCGCATGTTGTTCATGTGAAACCTTCATAAGATTGTATATCAGTGATACTTGAATTTTTTAAAAAGTGTGGAGTTTAATTGATCGGAATGCACCAATATTGGTCCATTCATTATGACAAGTGTACTAGGATAATGTAAGATGCTAACAGAGTATGCTGGGTGACGGTACATGGGACTCTCTAACTACCTTTGCAACTTGTCTAATAATTTAAAACTATTCTAAATTTTTAAAAAATTGTTTTTAAAAAGGGTGGTGGTGTCTCAGGATTTTTTCAAACCTAGTGTGTTTCAAAGTTTAGGACAACTTTGTCCAAGTTGGGGTTCTGCCAAATAGGAACAGAAACTTTGAGAGCGCCTAGGGCTTTGTGCTGGGGGCGAGCACCAACTGTGCACTCACTGGGCAGCCCGCCCGGGTGCTGAATGGAGGGGCAGACGAGCGGGAAGCCAGCTGAGAGGCAGAAACCTCAGGGCTGAGAGGAGCTTAAGAAGGATGATCACTCCTTAATTCATCAAACATTCTTGAGTCTCTGCTCCGTGCCAGACCAGAGCCATGCTCCGTGCTTTGCAGGGGTGAAGGAGTCCAGTCTTAGCCAGGGGGAGAGGGTCATGGAGCTCAGAGATGACAGGTCTGAGTGGTGCGGGCTGTGGAGAGGACGGGACAAGGGCCCAGGGGAGGAGGCCCCCGGCAGGCGATGAGGCAGAAGGCCTGTGGAGAGTGGCATGCCATCCACGGCTTAAGGCAGGGCTCTAGAGCCAGCCGCCTGGGCCCAGCCCCACTGGGACAAGGGTGACTGACTTCACACAGTTTCTACCCCTATAAAATGGGTGTCTGAGAAGTCAGTGAGCATCACATGGAAGGAGCCAGAACACAGCCTGGCACTGAGTTAGGGGCTTTCAGTGTAGAAGCGAAGCAGACGGAGATGCGTGTGGGGAGAGTCAGGAAGGGGTTTTGAAAGCCCCAGCCTGTTCCATCCAGTAGGCAGCCCGTGTTGGCTTCCCCAGGGGAAGGTGGGACTGCAGGAGGAGGGCAGCCTCAGGGTGGAGACGGACGGCTCAGGGGGTCTCAGAGGCAAGTCAGGGCTGGGGTTGGTGCAGGGGGCAGGGGGCGGCGTTCAAGGGAATTAGGAGTGAGGGGCATGCCAGGGAGGGGAGAGGACAGTACAGGGGTATGGGGGGCAGGTAAGTACCGAGTCAGGCCTACACGCATCTGCCTCTCACTGGCACTGTAGGCTTGGCTGGTCACTTCCTATCTCGGGGACTCGGTTTTCTCATCTGAAAAGTGGGCATATTAATCATACTCCCTTAGGGAGTGGTACAGAGGGAAAAAAGAGGCCGTGGGGGGAGGGCTCCCAGCAGACAATGGGAGCTCATGCAGCGCGGCGGCTGGGACTCACCTGGAGGGGTCTGCCACTTTGTAGACGACCCCACGTGCAGCAGTGGCGCTCGGCACACCTGTTGACATGAAGTACAGCTCCCCTTGGACAAGAAGCAAGGCCAAGAGTGAGACCACTGCCTGGAATACTGTCGCAGGCGCCCCCCCGGCTCCCTCGGGCCCTGGGACTCCAGCTGCAGTGAGCTGAGGGGAGGGAGCTCTGCAGACCCAGGACTGGAAACAGAGGCTGTCAAAGGCACTCAGACATGTCCGAGAGTGGCTGCAGCAGTGTCCCAACTGCCGGGCACTCTGCAGCCCACTGGGCTCTGCCCTCCACTCCTGCCTCCTCCCTGGTCACCCAGCCCCAGCCCCGGTCCCTGCCTGACATCATGCCCAGCACGGCACACCTCTGGGCACAAGTGAGGGTCCATAGCCAGCTCCCTACCAACTGCTTACTGGGTGGTGGTGGGCACACCGGCTCTCTGAGCCTCAGCTTCCTCATCCCCAACATGAGATGCCTCACAATAAGGTTCAGAAGACCACATAGTAGGTGCTCAACCAGTGTTCGCTGTCCCTGCTGTGGCTACTGTCATCGTCATCCAGGATCAGGCCCTGCCACGTCCTGGAGGTCGGACCCTCTGTCTGCTGACCAGCTGATACCTCACCAGCATGTAGCAGGCACAGAAGAGTATATGGCTGGGGAGTCCAGACTGAGAGCCAGCAGCTCTGGGACAGCCCCACTCAGAGCCTCAGTTCCTCCACCTCTCAGGGGTCTGAGTCAGGAGAACTGGTGCTGAGGATGCTCTCAGGAAAGGTGATTTCTCCTCTCCCCTCAACCATCCCACCCTATCCCATCCTCTGGTCCTATACCCAGGAAATAGGCTTCATTATTTCCATCCTACAGGTCAGAAAACAGAGGCTCAGAGAGGTTAAGTGACCTGTCCAAAGTTGCACAGCTAGTGGGTGGTCAAGCCAGGCACAGAACTCAGTAACGCCTGCCGCCTGCAAGCCCACACCAATATAGGACACATGGTGGCTGGGAGGCCCAGACACAGGCCACATGTGACTCAATGTGATGGTTCAGCCACGCTAATACCTTCTGTTCTTGTGAGAGGAGAGGAGAGAGCTCTCCCAAGGATGGGGAGGTCCCAAAGAGAGACTGAGGCAGACAGCTAAGTGGGAGTTTGGAGGAAGGCATGTCCCCAGGTACTGGCGTAGTCAGTGAGGGCTGCCCGGGGGTAGGGTCTGAGAATCAAGGCCCAGGAAACCCAGGGAATTCCATGAAGGGGAAGACACTTGAGAGGGGACCTGTGTAACTACCCTTGACCAAGCTCTGGCTAGGGGAGGCCAGAAGCCGAGTAGTCACGGGCCTCTGAACCCCACCTGGAGCACGAGCCCTGCTTTAGTTTGGTGGTAGTGGTTGGGGGGGCGGGTGTTAATAAGTCCCTAAGGTGATGGTGTACCTGTGGAAGGGAGCAGGGTACCTGGCAGGACGGCAAGATGGGGAACTCATAGGCTCAGCCACAAATTTGCTGTGTAGTCTTGGGCTGCCCCAGCCTCTCTGGACCTCTTTCTGGAGAGAGGTCCTTGGGAGCCACTGTCTGCCCCTTGGCTGTGCAGCCCTCACCCCTACACTCCAACCTCCTGGAGCAACTTGGGGCTCCCTGCACATACTGCTCCCTGGGCCTGGAATGCCCTTCTCCATCATCTTCCTTAGGCTTACCAAGCTGAGCTTAAGGCCCTGCTCTGAGTGGTCTCCAGGGGCCAGGCTGGGTACAGGGCTGCAGACCCCACAACTGGGTATGAATAGCCAGCCTCAGTTTCCCTGTCTATAAAGTGAGAGGGATGGACGTGGCACACTCCAAGACCCCTTTTAGCCCTGATCTGTGGGAGCCATGGTGCGTGGGCAAGAGGCCCCCACCATCATTGTCGAGCCCTGCCCAGGGCCACGCTGCAGGGTGGACTGTCCCTGGAGGACACTAGGCCAGCAGAGGTCCTTGTTTTGCAATGTGCAAATGTCAGAAGAATAACTAGACAGGCAAAGTGGGAGCTGGGAACTGGGAGAGGTGCATTTGCGTTGGTCCCCAGGGCTGTGTGCCTCCAGGGGCTGCCTGCACGGGCTTGCCGACGTGCAGTCCCTGGGGGCTCTGTCTTACAGGGGCCTCCTCCGGCCCTCCTGGCTGCCCATCACTCTTCACTGAGGGGGAGGAAGGGCTCTTGGGGAACTGTACCATCTAGGCCCCTCCTCTGGTGGGGCAGGGCATTGTGGGGGGGGGTTGGGGGAGGGCACCTCTCCTTCCCAAACATGTTAACCCCCTACTGACCAAAAGAAACAGCTTTCAAGGACCCAGGGGCTCCAGGAGGGCAGTGGGGGTTGGGGCTGCCCTTTTGAAAATTTAGACTGTGCCATTGTTGCTGTCGATTCAACAACAGTTTCCCAGACTCTGGCCTGGGGGCTTTGGGCCCTGGGCCTGGCAGGGGATAAACTTCAAAAGGCCCCCGGGTGGGCGTTGCATAGCAACCCTGCCAAGCATCCCCCAGGCCCCACTGGGGGCCCCTCAGCTTTTGTCCAGGGACAATCCAGGGCCAAGGACAGAGGCAGGAGGCTGGAGCAGGATCCAGTCTCCGTGGCCCCCTTCCTCACATTGAAACCCAAGAGCCTGAACGAGGGACCCACCAACAGCCATGTCTGCCCACTTTCTGAAGACAATGTGGTTCCTTTTAGAGTCCCAATACCTTGGTCATCAGGATTCCAGGTTGGTGGAGGCCTCCGGAGGGGCTCTTCCCCCACTTGCCCCCATTTCCAGCATCACAGAGCCTTTCCTGGCACGTCATGCTCTCACCCTCACAGCAGCCCTGCCCAGGGTGGGTGAGGGTGGCAGGAGGGCACCATTACTCCCAACTTCCAGGTGAGGAAACAGAAGCTCAGACTCAGACCCGAGAGGCCTGATGCCCAAGCAAGGTCTTGAGCCCACTGAACACCTTGCTCCCCGGCCTTAAGGTAATTCCAGGCCTGAGGCCCCATCTCTTGAATCAGAGGCCAGAAGGACCCAGGAGGAGGAGGCTGAGTCCCAGGCATGTGCAGCCCGGATCAGGAGCACTCACCAGCCTCGTCCTCCCCGAAAGAGATGATGTGTGGATAGTAGTTGTTGATGAGGCCTGGGAAAGCACAGGTCTGGCCACGGCCCATGCAGATCTCGCTATACCGCCATTGGCCTGTCTCCGGGTTCTCTCGGAGGGACATCAGCCGCCTGCAAAGGAGAATGAACTGTGGGGTAATGCCTGGCATGGTGCCCGGGGGAACCCCACCCACAATCCATCGATCAGTTCATCTATTATCCATGAAACCAGGACCACATTTAATTTGCAAGGGTCCTGTGCAAAATAAGCATGCAGGGCCCCAGATTCAAAAAGTACTAAGAATTTTAAGACAATGACAGCAGAGCATTAAACCACGTGTTGGCCCTTCTGATCATGGGGCCGGTGCCACTGCCCAGGCTGCACATCCATAAAGCTGGCCAGTGTACACACTTCAGTGAGCACCTACTGTGTACCAGAGAAGCACAGCGGGGAGCAAGACCAGCTCAGCTCCTGTCCCCACATCTCAGGCCCACCCCAACCAGCACAAGGAAGGCAGGAGCTGACTTTGGTTCAGAGCATGAGATGGGGCTTAGACCTCTGTGGAATGTGTGGGTCTTGCCCCTTACTCCCTTCTCCGCCTGTGAATCACGCTGATACTCCAAGACCTGCTCGGACATCCCCTCCTCTGGGAAGCCCACCTGACTGCCCCCTCACCGGCACCCCCCAGCACTGCACACAGGCTGTCTAAGGCTGCACTAGAGTGGACAGAGCATGGATTCCTCTCCATGACCTGGGTACAAGGGGCTCTGTTGTCCTCACCAAAGGCTGACACAGCAGAGAGGCTCTCAGTTAGTTGAATCTCTGTGGTCAGCTGGCTCAGGCATGCCTCGGGGAGGGTGGGAGGCAGAAAGGAGAATCAGAGGTAAAAACAGAGGCTTCACTCAGACCCATTTTCCATCTGGGAAAGCTGAGTCCCAGAGGCAGCCCCAAAGAAGTGGGGGAGCTGGGAGAAAGACCCAGCATCCAGGGGCCCAGGTCAGGGTTCTCTCAGCTCCAGATGCAGACATACTGACCACAAGCCAACCTCAGGTCAGCAGCCTGCAAGAGAATTCCCCTGCCAGCCTCAGGCGTCCTCATTTCCTCTCCCAAGGAGTCCTTCTCAGCTGCCCTCATGTGGGGAGGCTAGGGAAGGAATAAAGAACCTCCAGATACTGAGCAAAAACTAGATTCTAAGTGCTGGATATGTGTTGACTGATTCAGTCCTCAAATCCTGGGAGACAGGTACTATTATTTCCATTTTGCTGATGAGGAAACTGAAGCCGAGAGAGGTAAAGTAACTGCTCCAGGTCACAGGGCTAGTAAGTGGCTGGGCTGGGCCCCAGGCGATTTCAGCTGCGCTTTGTGGCTGGTGTTGGGTAAGTGTCTTCCCCAGCCTCTCTGGTCCTCAGTTTCCTCCTCTGCACAGTGGGAGAATGAGGTGGTCACGAGGTTCCCCTGGGGAAAGGATCTGACCCACAGCAGGCTTGGGAGGTTTGTTCTCTTTCCTCTCTCCAAACCTGTTTAGGGGTGACTCACCCCAACCTCCCACCCCTGGCAAACACACATACCCCCCTTTAGGGTGCACTGCCATAGAGCATGGGATGCGGATGACAAGGCTCCATGGGCCCCCATGGTCAGACCTCGGCTGAGCCCCAGCTCCCCTGTCCCTGGCAGGGTGGCGTCTCTGGCCTCTTCTGGACCAGAGCAGTTGGTGCAGGGACAGGTCCTGGCTTCCTCAGGAGCCACGTGGCACAGAGCCTGTCAAGGACGTCGTTCGAGTTACCCCACCTTCCACCTCTGCCCTCCCTGCCTGTCAGAACTACTCTCAGGCCCTGGCCAAGCATCTCAGGAGGAAGCAGAGGACTTGAGGGTCTGCATTTAAACAAGCGCCCAGTCTTACAGTCGCACACTGTGCCTTCAGGTGCTGCTTAGGGAGGCTCAGAAAGGACATCAGGAGAGAAGAGGGGTGGGGCGTTCCTGCCATGTGACTCCCGACTTCTTCCTGAAGGAGGCTTGGCTCACACCGTATCCCTGTCCAAAAGCAGCTATCAACCGTGCACCTGCACACACTCACACATGCAAAGCACGCACGCACACATTTTTTCCAGGGAGCCAGTGGTAGTAGCCAGGGGATCTTAGTGTGGTGGGCCTGCCTTGGCACAGGAACCCATCGGCCACTCACCCGCTCATAAAGTCCCCGAAAATGTAGAGGCCGTTCAGGTTGGGGTACTCGCAGCCCCGGTACACATAGCCCCCCGTAACCGACTTGCCCAGTTTGTGCGGGTAGGCGAAAATCGGCAGAACGTCATCTGCGGGAGGAGAGGCGGGGGTGAGCCTGTGGCCTGCAGGTTCCTCTGCGGAGTCAGCCCCTCCCCCAGAACCTTGGTGGGTGGTCCTCAGTCCCGCGGGGCCAGAGGTTGTGAGGTCAGCAGGAGGGCCTGAGCGGGGGCTCCAGACAGTCACCAAGTACAGGAGGCGCTTACAACTTGAGTTAGGCGGGAGGAGAGCATGGGTTTACGGGGATGGGTGGGGAGATGGAGTGGGGGGGGGGGCGCTAGCACGGCCCAGGAACGCTGGAGGGGGGACAAGCCTGGGAAGGGAGGTCCAGGGCAGGGGCGCTGGCGCACGTCTCATGGGGTGAGGGCGGATCCGGGACCAGGGGTCCCCAGGGGCGCAGGCAGCCACCGAGGGAGGCGCTGGCGCACGGCCGTGCGGGGAGGGCAGGTCCCGGAGGCGGGCCCCCGGGGACGGTCACCGAGGGAGGCGTTGGCGCACAGCTTGCGGTCGTAGCACTCGAAGCCCTCCCGCGCGCGCCAGCCGTAGTTGCGGCCGCTCTCCACCAGGTCCACCTCCTCGAACTTGTTCTGGCCCACGTCGCCGCAGAAGAGGCGCCCGCGGCCCGCGCCCGAGGCCCGGTCGCCGCGGTCGAACGAGCAGCGCCACATGTTGCGCGCCCCCAGGGCGTAGACCTCGGGCCGCGCGGCGGGGTCGCCCACGAACGGGTTGTCGCGCGGGATGCGGTAGAGCGGGCCGCGCTCGTTGCGGTCCACGTCGATGCGCAGCACCTTGCCCAGCAGCGCCGACCTGCGTTCGGGGTGGGAGAAGGCGCCGGCTCGGGGTCGCGCCAGGTGGGAGGCAAGCCGCGGCTGCCTCCGCTCCTTACTGGCTGGTCACCTCATCCATTCATTTAACATTTACCCCGCACCTTAGCGGAGGCGTGACATGCATACCCTCTACAGCCTGGTTTTATATGCACCAAACCTTTTAGGTAGGTGGGCACTGCTGTGATCCCCATGGAGGATCTGAGCTCCGAACGGTGGCCTAATGTGCCCGCCTGCCACACTGCCTGTATGGTGGGGCGGGGGTCCAGCCAGGCAGCCTGGGGCAGAAACCAAGCTCTCCACGGCAGCAGTGTTCTACCTCCCGGTGCCTATCCTGTCCCTCTCTTCCCTGCCTACTTTGGGTTGTGCTACAGGGTGAAAATGCCTCTTGAAAATGCCTCATATTTGCAGTTTTCTTCCAATACCCAGCACAGTGACTGGCAGGTAGTAGGTGCTCGCTCATTGGTGACTGAATGAATGAAGGACAGCGACCAAAGTCACGTGCACCATCCAAGGGTACACATACAAGGGAGAACATGGCAGATCTCAGCAGGAGCCGGGAGGCTGAGGTTCTTGGTTCTTGCTCTCTCTCTCTGTGTCACATGCTCAGGGCCATCCCAGCCAGAAACTCAGCATGTGCGATTCAGTTCACCACCCACTCCACACCCAGCACCCCTACCTCAAAGATGAGGCTACTCAGCTTCCAACAGGGTCTGACTTGCCAGAAGCCCCAGGAAGCTCTGGGCCGGACCCCAGGAGTGAGTAGCTTGTGGGTTCCATTGATCCCATGATAAAATTGACACACAATGGGAAAATCTGCCATGTGCTTGAAGACATACTGAGGGAACATGTCCTTTCTACCTGGGATGTTTGATGCACCTCCTTACCACACGGGTTTTTTCCTTGCTGGTAGGATCTTGGTGCACCCTCTCCAGGCTGCCCTTCGAGGCAGGACTGGTGTGGTTTACACAGGTGATAAAACTGTGTACTGTCATTTCCACATATTATCAGCATCCAAGCATTTCCCTCATTAGAGGACATCTTACAAGTATCCTCTTTAATGGTGACAAAATGCTCCCACCCAATAGCCGCCACAGTTACTCCTTTCCCTCGGACTTTCAGCCTTTGCCCCAGTGAGTCCTTTATGCACCCCAGCCTGCTCAGCACCCAGCTACACATTACACCCCACGGCTCACACATCACGTGCCCAGCTTCGTTATGTAAGTGGGCAAAACTCATAGCAGCAAAATAATGTTTTAAGTTCTGTCTAATTATCCATAAATCCTTAATTTCTATTTTCTCCACTTCATCTCTAAACACATCCCAAACATGAGAAAGCTGCAGCAAGTCTTACACTGCCACATATGAAAGCACATGTCCCAAACAGTGACACTTTAATTACTGTAATCAACATCATGTGTGCTATTTTTACTTTCTGGGCTGAGGGAGGTTTTATAATTTCAGCTAAGAGAATGGGGGAGGCTGCCCTGATACTCCTGGATATCCTCATCTACACTCACAAGACTCTGTGTGTGTGTGTGTGTGTGTGTGCGCGCATATGTGTACAGGTGTGTGAGGAATAGGATAAGCGCAGACCATCTTCAGGCCAAGAAGTGAGTAGTTGACAGTAGGACCATGTTTCAGTTTTTGGGCCATCGTGGGTGACCCTTGGGGCAGAACACCCAGGTGTCCTCACAGCCTTGCTCCAACCAAGTCGCCCTCCCTATTTGGGGGGAAAGCACCTCTTTTCTTCCCTGGTTCCTGCAGGCTTGGCTGACCTGAGATAAAATCTCACCTCCCAGAGGCTCTCTGATGTCACCTATCAGGCACCTGTGACGAACGACCTCTGTGCCTGGCCCTAGACAGGCATGATCGCCTTTACTCCTCATGACAAGCCTCCACAAGGGGGTTATTATGATTCCCCTGGGGTCTCAGCAGGCTGGCTCCAGCCAGTGCTGGGGCCCAAAGCCCTTTCTACTGCGCTGCTGCACAGCTGAGGAAGGAACGCCCCCTCTAGAAGACTTATGTAAACCAACCCACCAGCCAACCAGGAGCAGAACGTACTTGTTTTGAGCATTTCCAAACTTCCCAAAGGGGTCTCCGGCCATCCCGCCATCTCCAGTGAAGATGTAGAGGTACCCATCGTCTCCAAATAGCAGCTGGCCCCCATTGTGGTTCGAGGCTGGTTCTTCAATCTCCAGGATTATCCTACAAGAAGATAACCCATCCCCCAAACCCCAAAAGAAACTCAGCTAAAAACACAAAAGAAGATCATACCTCCTTTCTCAGACACCATTTCACAGTGGAAAAGACTATATACATACTTTAGAGCAGGAGATCTTCATAAGGATCTGGTAGGCAGGGCAGGGAAAATCACTCCATTGTGCTAATAAGGAACTGGAGGCTCAGAGTGGTTGAGCTACTTGCCCAAGGTCACACAGCCCATAGGGAGCAGAGCTGGGCTGAGAACTCAGGCCTAGTTCTGGTCTGGTGCTTTTTCTACCACTCCCCACTGCTAGCACCTGCCTTGTTATGATCACGCAGAACTGTTGACCCAGCCAGTGGCACACTGGTTTCTTCATCATCACACCTACCCCAATGCCAGCTCCTTAGGCTGAGCCTTCCTGCACCTGCCCTCATTTGGTGAGTGCCGTAACTTCTAAGGAGATGGGCTGGGTGTGGCTTGTGCTCAGTGACACACTCACCCCTCAGCAACCTCCTTTACTGCCATGGTAGGATACCTTCTGCTATACTGCCAGGCAGCTGGCTTGCGGCTGGTGTTTGCCAGTGGAGAGCAGGAGACAGAGAAAGGGGAACAGCACGTGTCCCTGGCTTCTGGCACCGCCTCCAGAAGTGGTGGTTAAAGAGATGGCAACAGTGGCTGGCAAATGTGGCTTCCTGGCTTTCCGCCCAGACATCATGCGGTACCAAGAGCAGCAAGCTCAGCAGTATGAAGACCTTTCCCATTTGTCCCCCTAGCTTCTTGGGGCTACTTGACTTTCCCTCTCCAGCCCTCCCACTACCTTTGTAGGCAACTCCCTCTGACTGAAATGCTTCAGCTGGTTTAGGATTGGTCACTGATTTACTAATCCCTTATTAATACACACAAGAAAAACTGAGATACAGAAAGGTCAAGTAACTTGAACCCAGAACTTGGGGCTTTCAGAACCAATGCTGGAAGCCTTTCTATGTGAGGCCAACACACATGACTTGGTGAGCCATACACAGCCCCCAGACTCCAGGTCCTCCCTGCAGAGAACAGCTCAGACTGTCAGCCGGCCACCTTGCACTGGGATCCCAGCCCTGGGAACAGACTGACAGCTGACTCAGCAAGGGTGACCCCTCATTCCTGGCCCTGCCTCCTGAGCCAGCCCTGCCTGCCTCTGCCCCGGTATGAATCAGGGTCTAGGCTTATACTTGGGAGGTCCTCTGAGGATCCTTGCTGAACCCTCACTCTGAAATATGCTCATCTGTATATTTTGTGTTCCACTTTCAGTCTTTATCAGGAATTAATTTTAAAAAGTCATCGTTGAAGCATATCCATATTGTTCCTCTATGAGACCCATGTGATAAACTTGATCTTTCCTGGAGAACTGGTTGTGCAGCCTCATGTAAGATAGCAAGAATTATGTTTTCTCCCTTTGCTCTGACTGCTAGGATGCTCATAGTCAAAATTAATGCTACATGGAAAGATCTACATTAGCCCTCCTCACCTTAGCCAGCATATTTGATCCCTTCTTCTGTTTATACATTCGCTGTCAAGATTTTACAGTATCATCAAAAACATGATGTGCCGTTACTTGCCTGTTTGCCCGGTTCCAATCCTGGCCCTCCCCTACCTGCTCTCCGCCTCAGAGGACCAGCTCCTACAAACTACATTTCCCATGCTCCTTTGCTAGCTGGCTTCCAGGTGTTTCTCCCCAACTCCCTCTCTGCTTCAGGCAGTGTCTCCAACTCTCCCCACCCTGGCCCACAGTGGTTCCAGCTCCAGGGCTCCGGTAACCCTACCTTCTCACTTTGTCCTTCCAGCCTAAGAAGCGGAGGCAGCTTCCTTCAGTCGGTCAACTCGGAGTTGCCTCCCTTCTTGCCTGGATTGTTCTTTCATTTCTAACACTTGAGTAACAAGATGCCAGGATCAAATTCTGCCTATTGAATTACCTGGTACAGTGTTTATTTTCCTATTGGCCCTGACTGATGCCTGTGTCCATTCCAGGCTGGGTCAAAGCAGTTTTTAAGACAGTTGGGGCATAAATAATATATAGAGAACACACATGGTGCTGGGAGGAACAGAAATGGATACACCTGCTGGGGTCAGGGAAGGGTGGAGGGCCCTGGTAAGGAGAGGCAGCAGGTGGGACACAAGAATGGTGCTTCCAGGCCATAGTGATGAGCTTGGCAGACAGACCAGGATTCCAGCTCTGATGCTTCCCAGCTGTGTGACCTAGCAGGTCCCCTCTCCTCTCTAAGCCTCTACTTTCTCGCCTGTAAAATGGGCTTTGTGAGAACCAAGTGAAACGAACCATCTCAAGTACCTGAACCAGAAGTTCTGACCTGATCCTGTGATGTCTGTTTTGCAACTGGCCTTCCCTTGACCCTACAACATGGGGTTCAGGCCCCTCACTCGGTATGATTGCAAAGTATTTTAGCAACCCGTGCAAGCATACAACAGAATCGGTACGGTCATACCAGGGCATCTGGATGCATGCAGCCGAATTTCAGCCCTGCCCCCACCAGGGAAACCACCTCTCAGAGGCGTGGTCCACGGTGTTCATGTCGTCCTCGGAGACCCTGAACTCGCTGATGCGGATCCACTCCTCGAAGCTGACCCCCACAGAGTAGTAGACGTAGAGCTTGCCATTGTGCCGGAAGCTGGGGTGGAAGGCCAAGCCCAGGAAGCCCCGCTCGTCGCCCTCCCAGGGTGAGGTGAGCACGGCCCGGCTGACATTTAGGAAGGGCTTCTCGAGTCGCGAGCGGTCGGGCAAGTAGGCCCACACCAGCCCCACCTGCTCAGCAACGAAGAAGCGGTGGGTGCCATCCCTGGCGTGCACCATGGCCACGGGATTGCGTAGCCCGTTGGCCACCTCCTCCAGGCACAGCTGCAGACATCCCTTGGCATCGGCCACCACGCGGCCCAGGTTTGAATTGAGGTTCTCGTTGACCAGCAGACGGGGGAAGCAGTAGTCCGTGTCATCCAGGGACAGGTAGCGACAGAACTTGGCACGGTTGCCCTCCAGCGCCCAGAGCTCTCGGTCAGGTGAGAGGTGGCGGAACAGACCCCGACAGGTCTGCCACACACCCAGGCAGTAGTCCTCGCAGAGCCCAGGCACAGTCCGCAGTGGTGTGGACGGGTCCTCAGCATCGTAGAGGTGGGCCGCATATGGTGAGCATTCCTGCAGAGAGAGGGACGGCTCAGGGTGGTGGTTACCAGCTGTGTGACCCTGGGCGGGTCACCCACCTCCCAGAGCCTCAGGCAGCTGACCCCCAAAGTGGGGACACCATCTGTCTGTTACCACGATGAGTCTCTACCCTACCCGCTGTCCTGGGCCTCGTCTTGCTCACCTGCATCCTCATTCTCTTGCCTAATGCTTCTGTCAGGACAAATCACAGCTGTGACTACTACCACTAATGGCGTCATCAGCAGCTAGCCCTGAGCACCTACTATGTGCCAGAAGGGCTCTGAGGCCCTCTGATAGACATTCCCTTTTAATGTGATGCCTCTGCCCTATATCTGCACTTTATTTAGGTCCCCACTCAAGACAGAGGTCTTCTCCAACCACTTGGATAAAAAAAAACCCTAAAACTTAACATTACCTGATGTCATAATAAAAATTAAGGTGTTTACATGTTTGTTGACTGTCTTCCTGGGACCACAAATTCCACAAGGGCAGGGATTTTGCCTGTCTTGGTCACTGTATATTTCAGAGCCCAAGACAGTACCTTGCACATAGTAGGCCCACAGTGAGTCCTCTGGGAATGTGTTGAGTCATAACTTACACTGACCAGCCATTAAGAGCAAATAAGCACTCCTCCTCCATTATCTACGTAATCCTCAAGAGGCCCACGAAGGGGAGAGCATGACAGATGGGGAGCCTGCCCCCCAGGTCACTCAGCGCCAGTCAATTGGAGTGGAGGAGGCTGGTTTGGTCTTGGCGACCTGCTCTCGCCAGCACCTGGAGGCTGGCACATGTACCTGTGTGAGTTGAGTCCATAAGGTCAATGCCAACATATCCCCGACCCCTGAGCCCTCTTTCTCTACCCCTCAGGCACCTCAGTGCAGCCCTCCCAGGCAGGGTCATGGGGTGTCCCCACTGGGGACATGGGGTGTCAGCCAGGGCAGCTGCCCTCTGGGACAGGAGGATCAGACCCGCTCAGCCTCATGGTCCCTTCCCCAGCTCTGCCGGGCTCTAGCATCACAGCGCAAAGCCCAGGGGCCTCACTGTCCTAGCCGTGGCTCACCCCTCGCCTCCCACCGATGGCTCCCCTTCTGTAAGACATTGTGTACCCCACTCAGTGCCCACTTGGCCACAGTCAGAATGTGGAGACTTAATGCCTCCCGGGCGTTAGCCTCTGACCCCTGGGAGGAGGGGGCTGATGGACAAATTGTCCTGCCTTCCTTGTCACCCACAGAAAGCCTGTCCCACCTCTGAGTTCGCAGTTTGCGTGGTCTCTTGTAACCGTGGTCCCGCCGGCTCAAGCGCTGGTCACATCAAACAGTAGCCAGCTCAAAACCGCCCCCTTGCTCGACTAGGCTGCCTCCACCCCTCCCACTCGCCCTAGAAGGAAACTGCTCCAGAGCTTTGCCCCAGGTTTTTCTTTCTGAGAAACCAGAACCCAGGCAGAGGTGAGTAAACTGACCAGCCCTCTCCCCAGCTTCAAGCCCCCAACTCCCACCCCTACTCCCTCCACCTGCAAGCCTGCAAGTCCATGAAAAGATACCCCCCCAATCATGCACTCCCATCAGCTCCCACCCCACCCCTGCCCACCTTCCATTTACAACACTTCTGGCCATTTTCACCTCTGAGCCTCAGCACACACTGTTCCTTCTGCAGGCATATTATGCCCTGCCCTGCCCCGCAAGCAGAATTCTATTCATCCTCACATAATAACCTGGCCACTGATTAAACAATAATAATAGCTCCTGGGCATTCAGCAGACGGGGGTGCCCCAGGGATTCTGTGATTTCTTCCTCAAGGCAACTGCAGGCCGGATAGATGTTTTTACTGCCACTGTACAGATGGGGCAGCAGAGACTCTGAGAAGGAAGCCACTAACTGAGGTCACAGCCAGGGTGCACCAGAGTTGGAGGGTGGGAGAAAGGGAGAAGCGGGGGCATTTTCCAGCTTCACTGCCTGACTCTTCACTAGCCACCCCCACTTAATGTTCCCCACCCTGAGCAGAGCACAGGCCTCAGCTCCCCAGACTCTATTAGGGCCTCCCTCAGTTGGAACCCCAGACCCGAGCAGATGTAATGACAGCTGACCCTTGAACAACATGGATTTACATTGCATGGGTCTGCTTATACATGGATTTTTTTCAATGAATATATTGGAAAAAATTTTTGGAGATTGGTGACAATTTGAAACAACATCCTCTAGCTTACTTTATTGTAAGAATACAGTATGCAATATGTACAGCATACAAAATATATGTTAGTTGACCACTTATGTTTTCAGTAAGGCTTCCAGTCAACTGTAGGCTATTAGTAGTTAAGTTTTTGGGGAGTCAAAAGTCATACATGAATTTCCAACTGTGTGGATGGGGGCTGGGGTTGGTGCCCCCAACCCCTGCACTGCTCAAGGGTCAAGTGCATTTATGTCTGTGTGACACCCCTAGGCCCCTGCCCACCATGAGCTCACCAGGCCACGGCCTAGTCTACTCAGCCCTGGGCCCCTGGAGGCCTCAGAGGGGCTCTATGTGCAGGAGGAAAGCCACTGACAGTCACATGCTCCTCCCCCCAGGCAGGGCCAGGGCCAGGCTGGGTTCCAGCAGGGGGCCTCCAGGGGCAGTGGGTGGCAGGCTGCCCTCCTGGCTGTTTTCTCAGGCTCTGGGCCAGGGGCTGCTCCCTCCCTTTAAACCACTGTGGTTTTTGGTCACCCCATGACCTGTTCTCCAGAACCCTCTACTGCTACTGTGGGTCTGAGGGCCATTTGGTGATGTATGTTTGGGGGATCTCTGTTCAGTCACTGTCCCAGGCCCAGAGGGGGACACCACCTTTCACATGTTCCACTTGGCCGACCAATAGGCCAGGGGGCCAGGCCCAGGCCTCTGCACAGTGCCATCGCACCATGATTCCCCTGGAGCTTCCTGTGAGTCCAGCCAGGGGCTTTGGGTGGCCCAGGGAGGGTCTATGTGCACACACTCCTCATTTGATCTTCGTGAGTTAGGGTGGTTGTGACTCCTACTGTCCAGAGGAGGAACTGAGGCCCACAGAAGGCCACATGCCAAGAAGTGGTCAAGCCAGGGCTCAGATCAGCCCTCATGACGCCCAGACTGGTGCTCTTTCCAGATTAGTCAGCAATGTTTCAATCAACAAGTGTTTATAGGATGCTGACTGTGTAACAGGCACTATTGTCAGTTCCAGAAATACCGTGGGGAGCAGAACAGAGCTACGGAAGCCAACCCGAGAGCCTCCACTCATCAGAGCCCAGCCCAGAATTAGAGAGGGAGCAAGGAGGTCCTGCAGGGACCCAGGTGAGAATTTCAGCATCCATGCACCAAGCTGGGTCCAGTAAGCCCTTATTCGTGGCCTATGTGCTCTTACTTACATACAGAGCAAACCTGGTACCCACACCTGAAGTACCGTGGCCTATGTGCTCTTACTTACATACAGAGCAAACCTGGTACCACACACAGGAAATGGCAAGAGGAGACAGTGATTACTAGCGGCAAGGAGGACAGTCAGCAAACAGCCTCACAGTGGTCAGTGGGGGAGCCGCAGGAAACCCACAGGAAGCTGACCACTCTAACACTGCTCAGTGGCCCGGGCCATTCAGTGCAGGAGCAAACAGCCTGCCCATCTTCCTGTCCCAAGGCTGTCACTGTGCAGTTGCTGTCACTGTACAGTTGCCGACACTCAAGACTCATGATTCTGAGTCCTGATAGCTTCTTATGTCCACCACCTATCCTATAGGAGGACTGAGTCCTTCCAGACAACGTTTTCTTGATAGGATGTTCCCTCTTCACCCACTTCTCCATCCAGCAAACTCCTATTCATGACTCCAAGCTCAACTCAAAAATCTTTTCTTACTCTTTCATTCTCCCAGGGCCCTGACCCCCCACTGGTCCTTATGGATGGGGGGATGATCCTACAGCCCTCTGTCCCTAGCTCAGACACAATTACATTCACCACAATGTAATTCTATAGCTTGACGTATGCTACCATCTCACCATTGTCAGAGATGGTTCCACTGGTCTGCTTGGCTAGGACCTACTTGTCTCTTTGCTTGTCTGACCACCCCAAAGATTGTGGGGTACTCCAGGGCAGGGACCCCAGAGCCTAGCAAAGACTGGGGATACAAGAAGGCAGGCAATATGGTAAAGTGATTAAGAAAAGGGCTTTGGAGTCAGAGCACACCGGAGACGGAGTCTGCCATTCCCTGTGTCACCTTCGGCAAGTTCCTTGACCTCCCTGTGCCTATGTCCTCGTCTGTAATAGGGGAAAGGAATTCCAACCTTGTGGAGTTGTTAGGAGGAGTAAAATGAGATGATGCGTGTGTGTTTAGTAAATGCTCAAACAAGGTAGGCCATCAAAATGCAATTCAATGTTCCCTCCTCCCAGAAGCCCTCCCTGACTTTTCCAGGGGAAGTGTGGCCTTTCTTCCCATTCCCCCATAGTTTTTGGTCACCCTTGGGAATTTTTTGTGCATTCTGGGTATGTATCTGTGTGTTCTTCTTTTGAATTGAATGAGGGATTTTTGAGGCTGGGCCTGTGACTTGCTAACTGCCTGTGGGCTCAGCACCCAGTACAGGGCCAACTCCTAGCAGGTTCTGGGAAATGTCTGCCTACTACATGATCCTGCAGAGCATGTTTTGCATAGATATGCATCAGAAACCAGGCTTTGATGACAAAGTAGGCAGTCTCAGTTTTACGGGAAGTTGGTTATGTAGAATGGCTCACACCAAACTACAGTGGGGACCTGGGATGCCACATGTCACAAGCTGCTTTTTTCCTCCTGATGACACAGGAATCTGCTGGGTGAGGGCAAAGCCCTAGGAAAGAGTCTGAAAGGGCCAGGAGGGACGACTTCCCTCTAGCTAAGAAGCCTTCCTGGGTACCTCGAGGGGTTTTCTAGGTGCCAGACAGGGACAGGCTCTGGGGGTGGGATGGGGGTGGGGTGGGGGGTGGTGAGCAGGACCTCAGGTTCTCTCTCATGCCTGAGGTCCTGCTCCCCAAGGCAGATGTGAGTGCCTGAATGCCGTCACTGGCTGAAACACCTCCCTGAGGAAAACCAAGAGGTGCTGAATCAGACACAGCCTTGGCTCACAGAGTCCTCCTCTGGCCAGCGCTCTCCAGCCCTCTTCGGAGGCCCCACCAGGGAAACCATGATCTGGCCTCGGCTGCCCCCTCCAAGCTCACTCCAGACATGAGGTCACTCCCAGAGACGTCTGGGGTGAGACACTAGGAGCCACTGCACCGCTGGGTGCTCGAGGCCAGGCCATACTGGGAAGTATCCCAAGGAGAGAGGCGAGAGTCCTGCCAGGTCTTTGTAGCTGGACTGACCCTCCCTTCCTCCTTCGACCTGACCACCTTATTGCCCGAATGAGCCTGGCACATAGCAAGTGTTCACTAAACAAATGTGGGGTGGATGCATCAAGCCACCTATGTGCCTGGGCCTGGGGAGACCACAGGACCTAGTCCTGAGGGGTCCCCAGGCTGGTGAGCAAGGCAGATGCTTCACCAGACTGTCCTGGCTCCCCTGAGATACACAGTGAGGGGGCTCAGCAGAAATCACAAAGGCATGTGGTCCCCCACCTTTGCATTCCAGAGCCCCCAGGGGCCCCCTCATCATCCACTTCCAGCCCATCTTATTTCCCACAGAGATGACATGCTTACATTGGCAATGAGTGTGGCCCAAATGCCCGCCATGGCCGCTACTGGGCAGTGTGACCACCAAGCAAGTCCCTGCCCCTCTGGCCTGGCCTCCAAGCCCCACTCAATCACCACCCAGGGCTGGGCCACCAGTAGAGGCTAAGGAAGCTTTACAGAAATCCACCGGAATCAGCCCGAGCCCTGAACACGTGCCGTTTAGTCTGCATAGCAACTCCGAAGAGCAGCCAAGATTGCCCCATTTTGAAAATGATGCAACTGAAACGCAGCAGCGACCTGGCCCAGGTCATCCAGCCAGGAAGCGGCAGAGCCGGGATCAAACCCAGCTGAGTGTGAGTCCAAGCCAGACCTCCACTCCTCCACACACAGCCTGCCCCTGCGGGTGGACAGCTGGGTGGCAGTGCAGACCCTAAGGGATCCCTCCCCCTCCTCTCTCTGCCCAGTTGGTGGGCCGGGACCAGCCTTAAGACTTCCCCACCTTGACCTCATTACCCACCCGGTTCCAGCTGGGCACTGGGAAATCAGATGCACGTAAGAGGCAAATGAGCCACACCTGGTGCTCTGCCCTCAGACAGAGTCGGGGGAGAGGTTTCACCAAAGGGAGGTCACTCAGGTGGTCCTGAAGGATGAAGGAGGCTCTGCCTAGTGGAGGCGGCCTGGGGGGAGGGCACAGCATGAGCCCAGGTGGGAGCTGCTTGTGCCCAGGGCATCGCAGGCCTGGGGCTCACCCAGCGCACGTCAGGGGCGGGGCAGAGGGAGGGGCTCTGAGTCTGCCCCTCAGGGCGGGGGATGGGCCCTCACTGGGAACAGTGTTCCCCCAACCCCGCGACCCACCCAAGCGCGGCGCGTTGACGGTGCCCTCTGCGGGACCCCGCGGCGCCCACCTCCCCGGGGGGCGGTGAGGGGAAGCACTGAGCTGCACAAAGGCTTCCCTGCCAGCCTGGTACCCGACACGGTACTGACTCCAGGAGGTGCCGGGGCAGAGGTGCCCCCAAACTCTGGGAGAGTGATGATATCATCTGTCCGTCCCTCCTGCTCCTCGAGGGGAAACTTAGGTCTGGAGAAGGCCCGAGCCACACTGCTAATGAATGGCAAAGCCCAGGGCGGTGCCGGGAAGCCGGTCTCCCCTCCCCGTGCCAAACGACTCCCGCCAGGGGCCTCGGGGTCCGAAGCCAGCGGCCCAAGCCGGATCCCCGCCCGCTGAGTCGCTGTCCCTCCCGCCGCGCGCCCCCGCTCACCTGGCACAGCAGATCGAGCGCGTAGCCGGCGCACGCGGCCCACTCGGCGGCGTCCACGCGCGCCGCCAGGGCCCCGAAGCGGCGGGCCAGCGCCGCGTCCTGCTCGGGCCCGCAGCAGCCGAAGGCCGAGTACTGCGCGCAGAAGCGCAGCGGCTGTGGCGGCCGGAAGGGCGGCCTGAAGTCCAGGCACTGCGGGTGCGCCGCCGCCCCGAGCGCCTGCACTGCCAGCAGCGCCAGCAGCGCCCCGGGCCCCGGCCGCCGGCCCGCCATGCCGCCGCCGCCCCGCCCCGGCCCGTGGAGGAAGAGGCGGAGGGAGGGCGCCCCCGGCCCGGCGCGGCCCTGGGGAGCCGCGGGCCGCGCCCTGAGCGACCGCCTCCGGCCTGGCCGGCACCCTCCGGGGCGCTCCCGGCCACGGGGAAGGGGCGGGCTTACTCCGCAGGGCCCGAGTCGGGGGACCTCCCCGGCCAGGAGGTCACCCCCGGTCAGGACGTCCCGGGAAAACTGAAGAAAGGCTTCCCCGCCTTGACCTCGTTACCCACCCGGTTCCAGCTGGGCGCTGGGAAATCAGACGCATTTAAGAGGAAAATGAGCCACACCTGGCGTGGGCAGGAGCGGGGACTCTGCCCTCAGACGGAGTCGGGCGAAGAGAGGCTTCACCAAAGGAAGGTCACTCAGGTGGTCCTCAAGGATGAAGGAGGCTCTGCCTGGTGGAGGCGCAGAAGTCAGAGCACCGCACAACCTCTGTTTCCGCTGTCTGAGCTGCCCCTTCCTTCGGACCCGGACCCGGAGACTTTCCAAGTACAACGTCAATGGCCTCTCCTCCTGGGGACCCAGGTGTCCGCTGTGTTTCACATTTGTGCCCCGAGGCCTGGACTCCTGGGTTCCAGTCCTGCTTCGACTGGGCCAGGGGAGGGACAGGAGCCAGTGGCTGGGAATTCTCATGGACTCATTTAAAAATGGGGACACAGCAGCATAAAGGGCAGGCGGTGTTGCCCCAGGACTCAGAAGAAGGGAAATCTGGGCCCGGGGCTGGGGAGGGAGCGTGGGGCACTTGCAGAGCGTGGCGAACATCTGGCTACCACCCCAGGCGTCTTCCCTTTACCCCTTCCTGGGCCAGCAGATTGCCCTACAGCAGCGACAGCTGGGCCTCCTGCCACTTCTTCACCCACCTGCGCAGCCTTCCTGCTCTCCACCCTGCAGCCCCTGCCCCCATTTCTGCCCTATGTCACACACCGGGGTTAAGGTAAGGGTCCTCTTTCAGATGAGAGAACACGGGCTCAAAGGGAGTCGGGAGGCTACCCAGAGGCGCATGGTGGGATCAGAAAACAAAAAAACATGTTTTGTTTATACAAAAACAAGAGCCCAGGAGGCTTGTTTCTGCTCTGACGGGTCAAGAGCCTGGAAGTCCTCACTCCTGTACAGCCAATTAAAAAAAAAAAAAAAGCTGAACACACTGAAAACCAATGACTTTTCTTAGACCCATTAGAGAACTGAGGTCTTAGAGCCAACAGCCACCCCAAAATGTGGAGACAAGCAAGCCAGTCTCAGCTGAGGTCTGCTCCCCTGCAGCAAAAAGTCCCCAGCCATAACTCGGCAGGATGGCTTAAATGGCTATTTTAATGAATTGCTGAGGGCTGAATATGTGCAATAACGCAAGCTGAGAAACTCCCGAAGGGTTACAGTCTAAAAGAGGAGGACACAGTTTTGTAATTTTATCTGCAGAAATCTCCCTACCCTCTAGAGAAAAAGACTTTACCAGAGCCTGTCCCTTGTCGGGGGGAGGGTCTATCCCCAACTCCAACCGCCTTTAGCCTCTTTGTCTTACCCAGGTGGAAAGAGCTAAGAAGCACGAGTGAATGTCGCAGTCCAAGGACATACGGCTGTAGAATATTTCTTCTCCCCAATTCCCTGCTGAGACCTCAGCAGGCCTCCAGCGGCAATAACCGTTACAGCCCTAGAGCTGCAAGATACTCACTCTATCTGAGAGGGAGTTCTCAAGACAACAGGGAGACAAAAAACAGGACTTTGAAGCTTTAGCTCCTTGCTGCTACACTAGAGCAAACCTGAAACACAGGGTAACCCCCAGCCAGAGCAACATAACTCTGCACTCTGAAGGTCCGTTTACCTCAGTTCCTATTATCTGATACGTCACACCTGGCTTTCAAGAAAAAATTACAGGGCATGACAAATGACAAGACACAGTCTGAAGGGAAAAAGCATTAGGACCAGACTTGGGTAAGGTGCAGAATTTGGAATTATCAGAGATGGAATTTAAAATAACTACGATTAATATGTTATGGTCTCTAATGGAAAAAGTTGACAACATGCAAGAACAGTTGGACAATATAAGCAGAGAGATGAGACCATTAAGAAAAAAAAAAACTGAAAAGAAATGGCAGAAATGAAAAACACCATAACAGAAATGAAGAATGTCTTTGATGAGTTCACCAGGAAACTGGACACTGCCAAGGGAAGAATCAATGAGCATGAAGATGTGTCAGTAGGATTGTCCCAAACTAGCATACAAAAAGAAAGTTAAAAAATCAAACAGAGCATTCAAGAACCATGGGACAATTTTGAAAGGTGTAACAAATATGTGATTAGAAAACCAGAAAGAGAAGAAAGAGTGAATGTACCAGATGAAATATTTCAAGTACTAATGGATGGGAATTTAAAAAAATCAATGACAAATACCAAACAACAGACCCAAGAATCTAAGAAAATGTAAAGCAGGATAAATACCAAAGACAACTATACCTAGGCATATCATACTGAAAACCAGAGACAACAAGACAATCTTGAACAAAGCCAGAAGGGAAAAAAAAATACCTTACCAGAGAGGAATGAGAAGAATGACAGCAAGTTTCTCATTAGAAACCATTCAAGAACAAAGAGAGTGAAATATTTAAAGAGGTGAAATTAAAAACCATCAACCTAGAATTCTATGTCCAGCAAAATTATCCTCCAGATGTGAAAGAGAAAGAATGACTTTTCTCAGAAAAACAAAAGCTGAGGGAATTCATCACCAGCAGATCTGCCCTTCAAAAAATATTTAAAGAAATACTTCAGGGAAAAGGAAAATGATATAGAAATTCAATGTGCTGGATGATTATAGCATGTGGATAAGTGAAATAAATGACAGCAATGCCATAAGGGATGGGAGGGAGGAATTGGAAATACTCTGTTTCAAGGTACCTGCTCTGCATGGGAAACAAAACAGTATTATTTGAAGGTGGAATTTTATTAGTTAGAAATGTCTAATTCCCAGGTGGTGATTGTGCAGCATCTTGCTGCACTGATGGACAGTGGCTGTGGTGGGGTGTGTGTGGGGGACTTGGTGAGGGGGGAAGCCTGGTGAACATGGTGTTCTTCATGTAATAGTGGAGTAATGATAGCAAAAAAAAAAAGAAAGAAATGTCTAATTCCTCTGTACTATCTTCTCAAATTTTCTATAAATCTAAAATTTTTCTAAAATAAATTCTGAATAAAAAATTATAGCATAAACAGAATGCATACTGCATACTCTAGAGCAATCAGTAATTTTTAAAAGTATAGTTGATATGCTTAAAAAGGAGATAAAATGATATATTAAATGCTCATGTAAAATCAGAGAGAAAAAGGAGGGAAAAAACAAGAACACGTGTAATCAATAGAAAATAGTACACATGGTAGATACTAACTAGCAATAACAACTCTATCCATAATCACTTTAAATGTGAATGATGGAAATATATCAATTAAAATTCATAGATGGTCAGAGTGCATAAAAAATAAGGCCCAATTATAGGTTGTCTACCAAATAGAAAGACTCAGGTTAAAAATCAAAGGATGGAGAAAGACAAAACACCACTATTAATCAGAAGGAACCTGAAATAGCTACACAAATTTCAAACAAAGCAAACTTCAATATTAGAAGTTAGAACTGGTCCTCTAGTCCCCTCTACAGCAGCCTGAAGGCAGGAATCCTGGCTGTTGACCCCCAGGGTCCGGCCTCTGACACAGGCTGGGAATTCTATTATTTGTATGAACAAATGAGGACATGAATGGACAAAAAGGTGAATGAATGCGTGAGCGAATGAATGAATGCTCCAGCTTTGCTATTTCCACCAGGCTTGAGATCCTGCTATAGCCAAGGGCCAGATGGCCTGGACAATTTCACCAAATGCCTCTGGAGTCAAGGATGTTTACGGGGGTGGGGGAGGACACTGCCTCAGCAGCAGGACAAAGCAGGTCCTTTGAGCTGATGTGCCCCCAAGTCCTGTGTGATGGAAACAGCCCCAGAAGCCAGCCCTGTGGCTTAGAAAACCTCTGGATTTTCTTCCGAGATGTTGGCTTCATGTCATCAGCAAATGATTCAAGGCCCCCAGAGGCTGCCTTCTCATCCATCCAGGCCCAGCCTGGCCTGAGGGCCATGTCCAGCCCTGCTGTGGACTTCCCCAGTGACCCCGCGCAGGACCCTCCTCCACCCTCAGCCCCTTTCCCTACCTCTTGAGTAGGGCTGGGGAAGAGGTGAGACCAGGCTGCTGTTGGCAGCTGAGTCCCAGCCCGTTCGCCTGAAGGCTGCATTGCCCACCTGTGCAGGAGCCCAGTGGGCACTGTCAGCTGTCAGCCCAGGACACATAGTCCAGCGGAACACCCAGGGCCACTTCTGGCCAGACAGGGTCAGTGTGGGCAGGCAACCATCGCCCCTTGCAGACCAGACATCCGCTAATTACATGGTCAATAGATCCTGCTTCAGGATGACGGAGAAGCCACAGGGCAGTCTGTTGGCCCACTGGGGCACCTGTGCTCCCTGTCTTGAGGGGAGCAGCCCAGGTATTGGTTGAGCCTTTCTCCCCAGGGCCCAGGCCTCCTCTGGCCATCAGCCACAGCAGGAGAATGTGCCAGAAGTCAGCCTGTGAGCACTGGGGATGAGCTGGTCACTGCTCTGCCATTCTGGCAGCCAGACTACCTGTATGATGTGGAGCATGGCTGGGAAAGGGGCCTGGGGCCAGCAGAGGCCTCAAACCCAAGCCCAGGGGCTTTTGTAAACATTGCATACCTATAGGAAATTACAAAGAAGAGAGGAAGGAACACCTATGAGCGTACCACCAGATTTTACCAACATGAATATTTGACGACATATTGCTTCAGATGTCTTAAATCCTTTTTAAAACATGAGGAACTGTGAGCCATGGTGTGAGAAGCGATGTGGGGTAGTAATCAAGAGTCCTGGGTTTAAGTCCTGGCATCGTGTCCCACAGTGGGTATCACCACCATCCCAACTCGATCCTCACCTTCTAGGCTGAGTATCATTATTAACCCCACTTTACAGGTGAGGAAACCGAGGCTCAGGGAGGTTGAGACTGGATGACCAGTCAGATGATCAGAACATCCCAGGGCAAAGCATGAGCTCCCATCCCATCGCTGAGGCATTTCTGCAGAGCTGACCAGGAGGAAGTGGTGAGATTACAAGTGAGGGGACAGCGGCTTTGGGCTGCCAGGCTTCCCCGGTTACAGACAGCTGCCTGCCCAGTGTGTGGTGGGCGAATCCCTCTTTGGTTGGGGGCTTCCACCCAATGGCCTCAGAGTCCCACCCATGACTGAAGTTCCAGAAGCTGGACTCTTAGTTTGCTGGGGGCTGAAAGCAGGCCCCCGGCACCTGGGGGTGCATGGCTAGCACTAGACATCCTGCAGATGCTTAAAAGATCATCCAGGAGAAGCAGTTTAAACCAGGGAGATAAGTTTCAGTCCACAGAGAGGGTCTTTCCAGATTGGGAAATAAATACACATTCATGCTGTTTTTATTTATGCTCTGCCTGTCTGTCTCTTGCTTGTTTCCCTCAGAGTGGATTTTTGGCAGCAGCCTGATGGTATGGGACAGTCCCCTCCAGGTGTCCACATCCATAAAGTGGGGGTGATGCCTACTTTACAGGGCTGGAGGAAGATGTTACCCCAGTGGCACCGTGTCTGGCACGGGTCTGGAGCTCCTAGAAAGGTCCTGTGTCAATGATGTTGGCGTGAACGCATCTCGGCCCGAGTGGCTGCAGCAACTCCGCAGGCCACCAGGGGGCGCCTTGGAGCTGCCCGGGCCTGCTGGTGGTCACACCACCTCCAGAGGCGCCCAGCACAGCACAGCGGCTCCTTGGAGGCACCTGGGCTGGGAGCCGGCTTCTTGAATTTCCAGAAGCACTGCCTCCCTCCACCACCCCTCCATTCTCTCTGTCCAGGAATATGGGGACAAGAAGCTAAGGTCACCCATGACCCCACTCACCTCTCCGGAAAAGAAAAGTTTTTAAACACTTGTTTTTTGCATTTTTGTTTTCCTTCAGAGAAACCAGAGAGGAAGAAGTTGTCTGCCCACACACTCACAGCCCACTGCCCGGCCCTGTCCCGTCCCCTGAGCACCGCCTGGACACGGGGCCCCAGCCTGCCTGAGCATCACGCCCTGGGGGACCCCGTCTCCTCTGCTCTGCCCATTGGCCTGTCTCCAAAGGCACCTGACAGGTCCACCTCTCCTGCATTTGCTCATGCTGGTGCTTCAGTCCCAGGTGCCCCCACCCTTCCCAACCTCTTGGCAGCAGAGCATTCCCTTTCGGGCAGCCAGCAGCCAGCATCCATCCTGTTGGGAGCTCTGGGCAGACACGGGCACTGGATTCCCCCAGCCTGTGGCTGCAGACTTGGCCCCCAAAGCCCAGAACTGGAGCAGCTGGATGGGTCATGTACCAGAGCCAGCAACGGGCTTTGAGCAGTTTTCCGTCTTTTTCCCTTAGTCCCAAATGGCAGCACAGACCAGGACAGGATCCAGCTGGAATCTGACTGGAGCAGGGAAGCCAGGAACCTGTTCGGCAGGCTTCATGGTGGCCTCAGCTCTGTGGGAACCGGGGGGGCCAGGGATCTCAAACTCGAACACAGGGGCCTGGGGCCCCATGAACAGCAAGCCCACTGGCCTCATCAGCCCAGAACCAGTGCCCGCTGGGGCCACAGGACTGTCCCAGGCTTATCATTTACACATTTAGCACACTTGAACCCAGACATGCCATAGTCAAAATCACCCATAATTTGGTCGGCAGTCGTGTCAGTGAGCCTACTCTCCCTCCAGCGTCAGGGCAGGCAGCCCCTTCTTCAGCAGTACCCACCTGGAGGGGAAATGATGGAAACATTTAGGGTGAGCACCAGTGTGGGCCAGGCACAGTTCTGTCTCACTCAGTCCTCACAATGACCTTGAGTGCCGATGAGCAAATGGAGCAACAGGTGAATCCCTTGTCCAGGGTCACAAAGTGAGCAGAAGCCGCAGGACTTAAGCCCGGGTTTGTTGCCTTGTAACAGGCAGGACATGCTGCCTTTTGGGCAGAGGGGGCTGCTTAGCTTGCATGGGGGCTGGGGGTTGTGCTTTATAAAAACAATGAATGCCTCTGGTTGAGTTCTTAGTGTTCCCAATCTTGAATCTCTACTGGGTCCGTCACCAAATACATCCAGGAACAGATGGATTGGAGTAGGTGCCTGGTCTGATGGACAGAGGCCCTTGCTGTGACCTCCAGGCCACAGACCCAGGCTGCGTGATGGGTCACAGCTTTAGCAGGGTTCCAGGGCCAGCTGGGACAGGGCCCTGCCTAATTCTGGGCACCTGGCCCCAGTGACATAGTCACCTAGACCAGCCTGCCTGGAGCACCACCCTCAATAATTACAACTATTATTACCATTCTATTGTGATGATGATAATAACCACGGGAGGCAGTTTGGTACTGTGGTCAGGCAGACCTGGGACACACCTCAGCTGCAGGGCCTTGGTCCAGCAGCAGCCACAGGAAGCGAGGCCCAGGACATGGCCGCATGCTTTTAGGGTGAGCCTACCAGCTTCCCACAGAAGCCACAGTTCAAAATCCACCAGTGTTCAAGCGTTCTCAGGTCTTGTGAGAGCTCTCCTCGGCCAGCGGCTTACACACTTCACCCTCAAGTTACCCGCAGATTTCACAAGAGCAGGACTTGTTATTTCACCAGAGTCCTCTCCACCCGGGAGACATGGATTGGAGGGGTCACCTGTTCTAGAGATAGGCTGACACAGGGGGCCGGGGGCTCTGTCTGGCCTTAGAGAGGGGCAAGAGGTCAGGGTCCAAGCAAGGACTCTGCATTTGGCCTCTTTGTGTGGTTCTGAACAAGGCTCCTGACGCAAGAGACTGGGACGTGGATGGTGGTTGCACGCTTGATCGGGGGACCACAAGGTCAGGTGGCTCACAGGGGCCACCAGTCCCATGAGCAAACTTGTACTTAAGGCTGCTGTTCTGCCCTCTGCCCTCAGATCCCAGGAGGGGCACACAGGGAGCATGGAGTGGGTTTCCACTCCGGCTGCTGCCAGAATCAGCTCCCTGCGTTGGGCTGGGGCTGTAAATGTCTGCACCTGAGTGAGTTGGTAAGCAGAGCAGCCTTGCCCTGCACTGCAACCTAGGCCCAGATCCGGGTCCCTGACTTTGCCCATCTCTTTCTGTCCTCCAGGCATGGCCTAAGAAGTGCTGTTGTACCCCGTCCACAGCTGAGGAGAAACCCAAGAGGTGCAGTACTTATTCAGGCCACACAACTCACTGGAGGTGGGGCTGCCCCAGAAATGGGGATGGGCACCCCCTGAACCCTTGCGCTGTCTCATGTCACACTTCAGGGAGCCATGTGCCAAGAAGGATGAGTTGCTGGTGTCGTGAGGTGGAGGGCCCCAATTCTGGCTTGCCAAGCACTTGGCAACCCCACAGGTTTCTGTGTGCTCACCTTGCCAGGCTGCCTTGTGGATCTGAAGAGGGTATAGCCTATCTCGTGCACAGGTACTCCATAAAAATAACCTTCCACCTTCCTTCCCTCAGGAATAAAGCAAAGTGTTCCCTCTCCCAGACAAAACGTTTACATTTTAACGGAAGCTTTTGTCCTAAGAACTGGCTTGAGTGCTGGTGGGGCACCGGCAGCCAGGAGCCCCCTGTATTCCCCAAATCTCTTGAGCAGCAGTCCCAGGGAGGCTGGGGTTCTGGGCCCTCCTTCCTGCCAAATGTGGCTATCTCATCACAAATGCACCACTTCCCCCGAATCTCCCACATTCTCTTGGGCTGAGCTCATTTCAGTCTTGAGCTAATGGAGAAGGATTTCCCTGCACTCATCCCTTAAGGACCTGTGGTTCTCAGAGCCAGCCTTAAAGGGACAGGCATGGGGCAACATGCAGATTAAGGCGCTCCAGCCCCTCACATTCCTATTGAATCAGACACACACAGACCCCTATGGTGACAAAAGCCAGGGAAGTGGGGCTATTCCCTGCACCTTTCTCCCCACCTCCGCTGCCTATAGAGCTGGGCATCCCCTTTCAGGCTCAGCACCTCCTCTGTGCTGCCACGAAGCTTTCCCAGCTCCTGTCTAAGTCCCTGCTCCCTCCGTGTTCCCGTCATCCACTGGTCTCTTTGCAGCCCATCTCTCAGTTGCCACAGCGGGACTGTGACCTGAGGACAGGAACTGCAGCTCACTCATTCTGCAGGTGATCGCAGGTGGACACGGAGGGCCCCTCACGTGCTGAACATCGTATACACGAGGGATGTGATCCATGCCACAACGCTTAAGGTGACAAGGAACCTCATTTGACAAATGAGAAAACAGGCTCAGAGAGGTTCAGCCATTTGCACAAGCCTGGCTGGACCTGAGCCTGGGCTTTTTCAACAGCACAGTGCCGCCCCTACAGGGACCCCAGGACCCCAGGATGTAAACGGGGCCTAGCAGGTAGGCAGATGAGACCAGCACAGTGCAGCGGTACCACGATCAGGGAGCCCTGGGGCCTGTGGGAGCCTGGCAGGTCGGGAGGGGGCATGGAGAAGTCCTGGCATGGGGGTCAGCCGGTGAGGAAGAGGAGCAGGGTGTCTGAGACTAAGGGAGCACTGTGGCGAAAGCATGGAGCTGTGACAGAATGATGTGCCTGGGGAATCAGCTCTTTATGTTTTCCTTTTGGTGGAGTGGAAAATGTGTGCTGGAGAGGAGGTGTTAGGAGAAGTCCCAGCTCTCAGCCAGAGCGGCCCGGAGACAAGGTTGCTTATTAGATGTGCCAGTGGCGACGCCCCACGAGAGCCTGGCACTTCCAGACGCCTCGGCAGGTGGAACAGGGACGGAAACCAGCCGGGCAGAATGAACAGGGAGAGCCAGAATAACCTGCGTCCAGGGGCCCAGGGCCAGTTGCACAAATGGAAAAGTTACTGGCAAGGCTTTTTTTTCCTCCCAAATTATCTTTCAAAAGTACATCTCCTGAGGCTGAGACCAGGAGGTCTGTTTCCTGGGCCTGTGCCCAGAAGGTTCTCGGTACATTCCGTGGACATTCTGTGGGTGCTGCTCCACACCACTGGGCGTCGTGGGAGAGGCTTTCACAGGAGGTGGCCAGCGGCCCTGCACCAGGAAGGGCCAGCCCAGCAACGCCGTAAGGCTGCCCTGCCCACTCACACAGCTGGGGTTGGCCTGACCCACATGAACGTCCCCAGCCCCACCCAGGCACAGTCATCCAGCTGCCCGAGACCAGGAGGGCCACGGCCAGGTGGACAGCAGCTTTGGGTGGGGAGGTGGGGATAAAATTCCCTTCCTGGGGTAGGAACAGAGGGCGGCCACCTGTGCCTGGGAGGAGCTGTGGACGGTGGCTGGGAGGACTGGTCTGGGGGAGGCTGAGGATCAGGGAGGCCTGAATAGCAGCGACGGCTCCTGAATGAGACAGCTGTCTTCAGACCCCCAGGCAAGCCCCCGTGGCCCTGCGCCTTGGTTTCCTCGGCTGTCACGTGGGCGTGGCGGACAGAGCAGGGTAAGTATTGGTCAGTGCTATAGGGTGGGCACTCAGCTCTCAGACCCCCGCCCAGCACCACACCGCCTGAGATGTTCTTGCTGCCTCAGCTCTTCCACCTGCAGGAACAGAGAAGTCACTGCCTTGAGTCTGAGACAAAGCAGGCTCTGGCCCTGCCTCCAAAGGATTCACAATCTCGTGGGGGACACAAACTGATGCCAGGCTCTGTGGGACCCCCTGGACACCGAGAGGCTGACCTCACAGGTCTGGCTACCCCCTGCTCCTATCAGAGGTGCTCCCGATGGGGGCAGGGCCACAGTGTCCCGTAGACAGGCCCTGGAGGGGTGACCCTCAGCTCAGGCCCTGCCCGGAGGCCTGGCCCACCTGTCCGCTGCAGAGAAAGGGAGAGACCCTGTGCTGAGACCCCAGCCTCCCTGTGGGAGCTGGGAGATCAGGGCCCGGACAGCTCCCAGCTCCCGGCACCCCACCTTCTCTCTCTGCTCCCTCAGGAGAGAGGGGACTCTGGGGGCCTCCATGGGGACATATAAAGGTGTGTCTCAGGGCCTTCTGTGAAGGGCTGACTCCTGACCTCAGACTAAATAGGTGGGGGAAGGACTGCCTTGGGAGGAGTGGGCACGTTGCCCCCAGACTGAGTTTGCTAAGCTGGGATGGGAGGCACTGGAGGGGCTCTGGCCAGGAGCCCACATCATGGCAGGGGCCTCCTTGACTCTCCGGGGGTGCCTCTTCCCCTGAAAACAGCCAGCCGTTCCTGCCTGGCAGGCCAGAGGGGCCAGGGGCCTGAAGCCCTTTGTTGTCTGAAGGGAGGAGGAATTATCTGCCCACTGGGTTTCCAGGCCTCTTCTCAAAGCTGCTGACAGTCCTGCCTCCCCAGGACCAAGGGATGGTTTTCTCAGTCCTGTGACTTCCTGTGACCTCCACAGAGAAAAATCAACCACCACCTGGCAAAGCAATCCAGGCAGGCCCCAGAAAGATGGCATTGAGTCACCTGGGCGCTCATTGCTCTGACAGCCGTGAATGCATCGAGCCGGTAATTAGCTCTTACAGGAAAGGGCCTGACCTGTCATTTTCCTCCGGAAGTGACAGGTGGGACTTGCCAGCTGCCCCTCCTTGAAGCCAGAGAAAAGCCGGATCCTCAATCTGGGGCCAGACTAGATTAGGTCTGGGGATTAGAAGTGGGAAAATGTCCATCCTTCCACTCAGGAATCCCACTTCTGGGAACTTATCCCAGGGAAACAATCCAACAGGAAAACCAGGCTGAGCACAAACATGTCCCCACAGGAGTTACTTATAATAGTACAGCCCCGGAAATAACCCTCGTGTCCAGCAGCAGGGGAGCAGCCAAGTACCTCATCTGGAAGCTGGCTGTGATGATTCTGCAAGGGTCGCCACCACGCTCCACCTGCTGAGAGCCCCTGAACCAGGAGCAGTGACTCCAGCTCCGAAATTCCGGTGTGGCTGCTTCTCCTGTAGCGCTTGGCTGGGTCCTCCACGCGCCTTCCCAGCAGGACGCACCTGCTAAGGGCCCCCAAATACTCTCATGACACTCAGCTTCTGTTGCTCAGTGAGCATAGTAAGTCCCGCCTGCCTTGCGGTCTTGCTGGGAGGACACAAGACTGCCTGGAGAGCACTTTGTAAACTGGAAATGACTGCTAAGACTGGGGGGCTGACAGCACCAGCCTTCAAGCAAGAAGCCTCAGGGCCTGGGCTGCCATCAGGGCGCATATCTGCTCCTCCTTCACTGTTTCACGCGCCGTGGCCCAGAGGTGGATTTTATGATTATTTAGATACATTATATTTTTATTGTAAACAAAAATAATGCACACACTTAGGTAAAAGAATAAGTCAAATAACCCTAAAATGTTCAGAAGAAATGAACTATCTCCCTGGCCCTCCTGGCCTTGTCACTCCCCAGAACGACCAGTTTCCACTGTGGTTGTTCCTTGGGTTTTGGCCTCCACAGTTCTCAGTAAGTGTTCCCACTGCTATTGATGTTTCAATTCCAGACATTTTTATTACCTTCTGGTCGTGACAAATGAGGCTTCAGATCTCCTGCTTCCACCTACATCCCTTGGCATCCCCTAAGGGGTTCATCCAGTTCTTCCTTAACCTCTGGTCAAGGGTTTTATTATGATTATGTAAATGTTACTCCATGAAAGTCACTAAGGGGTTCAGTGACAGTCCTTTGCTCTTTCGGTTTTGTTTATGCCCTGGAGTGTAATGCATTAAAAACCAGCCAAAAAACCAAAGTAACCTTACAAGGTATTTCTGTGTGTCTTTCCTTGATTTTCCCATCGGGTACACTCTGAACCTGGTGACAGTACTGCCAAACGCTCAGGCATTTGAATGTCTGATGCAACTCACCCCGTTCACCCTGCGCCTTTCCAGGCTAAACCCTTCGCCCTTTGCTCTGGGGCCTCTGATGAGGGTGGGTGGGTGGGGGGCTGGAGCCCAGCTGGCCTCAGGGCTTGCCCTTCACTGCACCCAGTAAGGGGCCCTTCCTCCTAGGGGTCTTCTCTCACTGCCTAGGAGGGCATGTGCTCCCAAAGCTTCCTAGAGGATGCCCAACAGGTATTTAGTTTACTTATTTATTTATTTAGTGATCTTGCATTTCTGAAAGTGTTTATATTCCAGTCTCATACTTGGCTGATTCTATCCGTGGGCATAGAATCCAGGGGGGAAATCCTTTTCCCACAGACTGTTAAGGAAACTGATTGCTTGCTCTGTGGTCTTCTAGCTTCCAGGGTCTCTAATGAGAAGTCCAATGCCAGGCTTAAAAAAACATTTTAAAAAAATTTAAAATATAAATGCAGAGTTTCAAAAACCAAATAAAATTGTAAGGCTTCTTTTTATTTTTTGTTTGTTTGTTTGTTTTTTGTTTGTTTTTTATTTTATTTTATTTTATTTTTTGATAATTATTTTTTATTGAAGGGTAGTTGACAAACAGTATTACATTAGTTTCAGGTGTACAACACAGTGATTCAACATTTATATACATGATAATTCTAGGTACCAGCTATCACCATACCAAGTTGTTACAATATTTTGACTATATTCCTTATGCTATACATTACATCCCGGTTACTTATTTATTTTACAATTGGAAGTGTGTTTATATATATATATATATTTTGTGAGGGCATCTCTCATATTTATTGATCAAATAGTTGTTAACCACAATAAATTTCTGTATAGGGGGGTCAATACTCAATGCACAATCATTAATCCACCCCAAGCCTAATTTTCGTCAGTCTCCAATCTTCTGATGCATAACGAACAAGTTCTTACATGGAGAACAAATTCTTACATAGTGAATAAGTTACATGGTGAACAGTACAAGGGCAGTCATCACAGAAGCTTTCGGTTTTGTTGATGCATTATGAACTATAAACAGTCAGTTCAAATATGAATATTCATTTGATTTTTATATTTGATTTATATGTGGATACCACATTTCTCTCTTTATTATTATCATTTTTAATAAAATGCTGAAGTGGTAGGTAGATACAAGATAAAGGTAGAAAACATAGTTTAGTGTTGTAAGAGAGCAAATGTAGATGATCAGGTGTGTGCCTGTAGACTATGTGTTAATCCGAGCTAGACAAGGGCAATAAAACATCCACGTATGCAGAGGATTTCTCTCAGAACAGGGGGGGTGAGGTTCTAAGCCTCACCTCTGTTGATCCCCAATTTCTCACCTGATGGCCCCCCTGCGACTGTGCCTGTCTTAGGTTGTTCCTCCCTTGAGGAATCTTACCCGTCTCTGGCTGACCAGTCCTCTTCCGGGGCCATACAGGGAGATGTAAAGTTGGTAAGTGAGAGAGAAGGTAAGGCTTCTTTTTAAAATAGAAAAAAAAAAATTCCCTGCCTCATGACTCCACCCTGATTCGGCCTTCCCAGAAACAGCTACTTTCTGATTCTCCTGCGACTTACCTTCATCTTTGAAAACAACACATTTATCATGCTTTTTATTGTCACTCCGATTTAGGTACCATCACTGCCTCTCCTTGTGGATCAGGAGGGTTAAGTCCACTTATGTCCCTGATCTCAAGTGCCAGCCCCTCCCCCAGCCCCCATATGGCTCTATCACAATTTTGGGTTAAACCAATATTGTTTACATATTATACTATATCGGCATTCTGGCCAACTGAGCCACCATATGTCCTATGACTGAATTTCCTTCCTTGGAGGACTTTTGGATTTCCCTAGGGATTAATAATTGCCTCCTTGTTTTCAAATTTGCTTGGTTTTCTTTGTGTTTCTCCCTAACTTACGACCAAACTATGACAGAGCTGTGATATTCCTCCAGCGACAGCCAAGCCCCCAGGAGGTCTGTGAACCGTGTTCTCTCTTGGCCCACTCCTCCTGGGGGCCTCCCCACTGGTTCCATTCTGCACTGATGGCTCCCGGTCCCAAGCCCTCAGCCTCTGGCTTCCCTTATGCCGTTACCTTGGGATTCCGTTTCCTGAATTCCATGTCCTCTTGTTTCTTGGTTTCATCCCTAATTTTAGGAAAAGGATGTCTGGGGAATAAAATAATAATTTTCAAAAATCTGAAAATGTGTTACCCTTCTCTTGCACTTGATTGCTTGGGTGCTGAATTCATTTCCTTCAGAATGTTGGAGGCCTTGCTCTAGTCTTCCAGCTTCTGGAATTGCCATGGAGGATGCCAGTGTTATTCTGATCCTGATTTTCAGTGGCCTTCTTTCTCCCTCTCTCTCTCTCTCTCTCTTTCTGGATGTTTTTAGGATCTCCTCAGTCATGGTGTCCTGAAATTTTATAATGATCTGCCCAGCTTGGTCTCTTTTTCAGTTCTATTCCGGCCCTTTGTGTCCGTCAGTCCCAGATAATATTTTGGTATTATATCTGTAATCCTTTCCTTCCCTACATCCTATTCCATTAGATCCAGGGCAAAAATAAAAAATAAAAATAGGGGCCTTAAGTGAACCATAGTGAGCTCCAGAATCCCTAGCCCCCTTCCCTGTCTTAGACAGCACATTTGAAGATTATTTGGGAAATTTGGCTAAGCTTAGAGAAAGATCTCTAAGTCCAGATACTTGGGGAAGGGTGTGCTGCTCAGGAATGAGGGTGTCTCCCTGTGGCACAGTATGATGCCAATGAACAAGGGCTTCATCTAACCCAGTGCTTCTCAGGCCTGCCCGCTAGACTCACCTTCTGCAGAAATTCTGATTGAATTGGTCTGGGGTAGGCCTGAGCATCTGCATTTTACCAGCTTTTAGTAGTGCCTAGGACTGAGACCCCCTGAGCAGTCGCACTGGCCTTGTTTGGAGAGCCTCACCAGCTGCCCCCTGAGGACCCTGACCCGCCTGCAGGGGCTCTGAGCACTCAGGATGCCCTGAAGGCGATTCTTCATTGCAAAGCTGTGCGTCCTGCTGTTGGGTCTTGGCCAAGCAAAGCCTGCTCAGCAGCTCCATCAGGTTTCCAGAGCCTGAAGACCCTCATTCCAGTCTGGGCTCTGGGTGACTCCAGGCCTCTCAGCCCTTTCCCCAGCGCAGCAGCACCCACCCACTGTGCTGCTTAGGCTCTGAGGCCGCCTTTTCATGTACATTTGACCACCCCCTCCACCCCGTGAGGAGGATGAAATGATTCCATTTCCAGGTGAGATCCAGACGTGTGAGAGGGAGTGTGACTTGGCCAGGGCTACCTGCTGTTAAGGATCACAGCACAGACACAGACTCTAGATCCGGGCTTTTCTGCTTAATCCATCTCCCTCCTTTATCGTTTATTCAATCAACAAACACGGAGCCCCCAGTCTCTATGCCGAGTGGGCACAGGGAGCATCAGTGAACAAAATGGTAGGTCTCATGGTGTGGTTGTTAGAGTTACTAAGGTCACAACTTCTCTGCCCAGCTGTAGGCTCACCTGTGGGGATGCAGGGGGGCAACTTCATCTCAGCCCACCTTCACCCAGAGCTGATCAGGAGAGGGCAGGGACAGGCGGAGTTACTGCTACTGCTGTTATCAAACAGAAGGGGGCAAACGGGGGTGGGGTGGGGGGTGGGGCTGGGAGGGCTAGGCCTGCACTGACAGAAGCACATTAACAATTAAGGTCTTTGCTGACTTTCATTCCACCCTCAGTGCATGAAATATTCAGGCACCAGAGGAGATTGGTCTCTGATCTCAGCAGTGGGGCAGCTTCGCTGGTTGTAGACCTTGGGCCTAGGGCAGCATGCAGGGCCTGGCTGGCATGCAGGGCATCCAGGGGATGTGGATGTGGGCCTGGACAGGTGTGGCCCGGAGGCATCTGATTCAGGTGGTACAGTGGCAGACACCCAAAGACCACCACCAGGCCCAGGCCCTGAGGGTCCCAGAGAAGAGCAAGGCTTTGTCGTCAAGGAGCATACAGTTAGCGGGAGGCAGATGGAAACCTGTCATAGTTGGGGCCACCCACCTGGCCTCACCCCTCCCAGAGCAGTGATGCTGACAGTCACAGAGATACACAGTGGGCTCAAAGACCATGTGTCTGGGGCCTGGAACGTATCGCCTGGATAAATAAACACTGTAATTATCCTACAAGTAGCATAAATCATGCAGCATCAAACCTGTGCATGTGTGAAAGCATCAATTTGATAAATATAAACATTTCAAGTAAATCACCAGAGGGTACACGTGTATACTGCTGCTTCTCCTTTTTCCCCTAATGTCCTGGGTTATGAATCTGGCTGGGGCTTCTTGCTGAGAGCCCCGAGGTAGACAAAGTGGGTGGTGGGAGGTACACAAAAGTTCACCCACCAGAGTGACAACACCAGCCATCACCACAGCAAGACTCATTCTATACCCTGTGAGTCAACACCACCTCTTTGGAAAGCAGTTTGGCATCATTTAATTAAGCTGAAGACACGGACATTGCATGACGCAGTCATTCTGTGTCTCGGTACAGAGACTGTCCGTGGTAGCCAGTGGGACCAACTCTGGCCTCTAGCCAGTCTGGTTCTGCAGCCCCCTCATGGTCTCCCAGGCTCAGCTGACCCTCTCTGACCCATTCCTCTCTTGACACCTTTTGTCGTGTGCTCTCTACCAAATGAAAGTCTGGCCGTGTCTCTCTCCTGCTCTGTGCCTCTCTGTTGCTTCCACTGCCTTCAGATTAACCTTGAGGTTTTTGCCAGCCCATGAGGCCCTTTGAGCTTCAGCTGTACCCATCCTACTGCGCATCAGTGGGTCTAGGCACCGGTCCTGCATTGCTGGCTTCTGATCCCCAGAATGGGGCCTGGCAGTTGGTTAAGGGTGTGAGTGAGCCGGCTCTCCCCTCAGCCCTCCCATTGTTGCCCTCCAGGGGGCCAACATCCAGGCAAACTCTCCTATTGGTAGCCCATCTTCAGTGCAGCGTCCCACCTATAAATATGGGCACTGAGACTCTTGAGCACTAAACTCTAGGTTCTTGAGGCTCCCCATATTCTGTGCTGCCCCCGTCCCAAAGTGAAGTTGGTGGCAGCCCAGAGACATACCCAGTATCCTTTGCAGCCAAGTTTGCAAGGGGCTAGAACTAGGTTTCCTGGACAGTTGTTGTTTCAGTGTGCCTTGGTGCTCGCCTGCGGAAAATGGGTACCCAGAGGATGGGGAGGCCACACAGGGACAGGAGGTGAGGCTCCCCTCTCCAGAGCTTTGCAAAAGCTCTGCTAGGTCCTTGACACCAGCTCTGTTGGAGGAGAGCTTGGATGAGAAAACTGTGACTCAGAAAGGGTCAGAGAGTGGGGTCACCCAGCAAGCCAGTGACAGAGGAGCTGGGAGACCAGCTAACAACCTGCAGTGATCTGTCAGCATGAATGGCCGGAAGCGCCCACCGTGGCTGGTGGGTCCGAAGGTGGATATGGTCCTGGTACAGTGCAGGTGGCCAGCATCAATAGCACAACGGAGCTGCCGCACACACCATCCACTCCTCTTCTCTGAGAAGGGGTGGTTGAGGTGGGGGAGGCAGTAGTCTATGGGGTAAGGTGCTCTCTTGGGATCAGATGGTCCTGGATCTGAATCCTGGCTCATTTGCTTGCTAGCTGTGTGACCTTGAACAGGTGGCTTAACCTGTGTGAGCCTCAGTTCCCCCTTTGTAAAGTGGGGACAGAGCACTCCGTCTCCCAGGGCTTCAGTGAGACAATCTGTGTAAAGCCCTAGCATGTGCTGGGTGCACAGGTGGTGCGAAGTCAGACAATACTTTATTAGTACTAATTAGAGTCGTTCTCTATGGGCCCTGAATTCTTATGGACACATCTTTCAGCACTGCATAGTGCTCCCCCTATTTCAGTGTCCCCTCCCCACCCAGGGGAAGGCCGCCAGGAAAGAAACCCAACTCCAACCCCAGACCAACCCCACTGCCTCTCTGACCTGCAGAAACATTTGGCCACCACTGCTGTCCATACCAGAGTCCTTGGGTGTCCACAAGCCTCTACACATGCCCATAGGCCACACACTGGGACCTGAGCTTCATGGGGACCAACCACCAAGCCAACAGGAATCCATGTTGAGTGCTAGATGGGCTAACGGCCCCGTCCCATGGGGTTGTTATGATCATCACGGGAAGGCTAGCATAGCTTCCAGCACCTGGTGGGCACTGGGTAAGTGGCAGGTGGTGGCGGTGGTGACTTTTGCCTGTTGATGCTGTTACTGATCAGCCCCGGGGAGCAGCCCTGCTTCCCCTCACCGTTCACAGAGCCCTCTGGAGCCCAGCCCCATTGCCTCCCTCTTGCTGACTCGCCCCTGCTGTGTCCTTCCACTCTGTGTGCTCTGACAATAAGGCACCCATATCTCACACATCACACTGTTGCTCACCTCTGGACCTCCGCTTGTTCCTTCCACCTGGAGTATTCCCTCCCCTCCCCTCCCCTCATCCGAAAAACTCCTACCCACTCTTCCAGATGCAACTCAGGTGCCACCTCCTGCAGGAAGCTGCTCCCACTGCCTTAGGATGCTCCTGTGGTGATGTGTACTGCTGTCTCTTTTGTGGTACTTACCACCGTGGTACAATTTACATGCATTGTATATGCATATGTATATATGCACCTGTGTATATATGATTGTGCATATATATGCATTAAGTAGAAATACCTATCTAATTATGTTTGTGTATTCAGTAAATCAATGAATGAAAGTGACCAAGGGCAAGTCATTTCCCTTCCTGGGGCTCATTTTTCTCATCTTCAAAATGAAGGGCTCAGATTCAATTGGTCATACACTGAAGGGTCAAGCATTCATTCAGCAAACATCAAATGGTGCCTGCTCTGGAGTCTGTGCTCAGGGAGCTGGCCACAGAGGAGAATGAGAAAGCTCCTTCCCCTCCCGGTGGGGAGAGAATCTGCTTCCCACCAGTGTGTCCTTATCATTCTCCAGGCTCACAGACCCTGCATTTGAGAATATTTTGTCTGCTATGTGTTAGCGTACAGCTCTTGCCCCGCCTGGCTCTCAAAGACATTTCTGTGGCTTTCGATGGACACACACAGCCCAGGAAATTTTGAAGAAAAAAAAAAGGGGGCAGGAAGGGTGGCGCATCTTTCTTTCTTAAAAGACCCCCAAGTAGGTTTACTGGGCATCCAGAGATTCACTGTGCTGGGGAGCCATGCTGGGGAGCAGAGCTGGTCATGGCATGGCGCTAAAAATCCAAGACACTTGACATTTCTGAGACCATGGCTCAGGGTACAATATCTGTTGGACTGTGGATGTTCTGGGGGGCTTGGCACTTCTTGCTTGACCCTGGGACATACAGGCCCTCAGGCAGGGGGCTCTGGCTTGGACGGTCCCTCTTGCTTCAGGACCCTGTCTCAACTTGGGGTCCTCTCATCCTCCTGCCATCCTATTTTGTTTTGCCCAAGCCTGTCCAGCCATGATGGAGGGAGCAGAGACTCTTCCTCAGGCCACCCAGCGGCCTCATTTTCAGCCCCTTGTCTTTGCTACCTCAGGGTATGTCAGGGATGCACTTATGGGTCTTGACGGGGGGCTTTTGGTCCACAGTCTGTAGATGATGCAAACAAATGCAGTCTAGATGGTGGCTTCGTTTTTCTCTGGGAAAGTTCAGCTGAAGATGCCTCTGTGGCCTCCAGGGAACCATAATAGTTCCCCCTTATCTACTGTTCAAGTTTCTGGGGTTTCAGTTACCTGAGATCAACCATGGTCTGGAAGAAGATGAATGTCTTCTGACTTATTGTCAGAAGGTCAATAGTTAGCCTAACAGCTACATGACAATGCCCACAGCACTCACCTCACCTCATCTCATCACACAGGCATTTTATCATCTCATCATCACAAGAAGGGTGCGCACAGTACCTTAAGATATTTTAAGATAGACCACATTCACATAATTTTCATTACAGTATATTGTTATAATTGTTCTATTGCATTATTAGTTATTGTTATTAATCTCTTACTGTGCCTAATTTATAAATTAACTGGATCATAGGTTTGTATGTATAGGGAAAAATATAGTATGTATAGGGTTCGGTACTGTCCATGGTTTCAGGCATCCGCTGGGGATGTTGGAAGGCATCTCCCACAGCTAAGCGGGCACTACTATAATCTGGCTTCCTAGGGTAGAAATGATTCACAGCTTCCCCAGGTGTGAGCTGAAACCTTTCCCTCTCCAAACCCGAACTCAGGTGTGCTGGGCTGTGCCTGTGGAGCACGGCGCCCTGCGGGGAGGATGCCCCCCTCCACCCAGGAGCCAGGAGCTGGCTCACCTGGGCAGTGTCTGGGGCACCCTCAGCTCCCCTGGGGCTTAACCTTTCAGGCTATGCCCTTCTGGCTCATCCTCTCCTGAACAGCTATCTGGAGAGGGGCAGATGAATGGGGAATGAAGTACTGAATCTGGACCTCTCTGTGTACCTTCCTTCTCTTTTGTCCCATTTGGGCTAGAATTAGCCTCTTAAAAGGCAAACCAGGTCACGTTGCTTTCCGCTGACCCCCCACTGCTTTCCCAGCTGCCGAAGAATCTAACAGGATCTGGCCCCTCCCACCTCACTTTTAACACCTCTTGCCCCGCCGATTCCTAGACCCGTGGCCTTCCTTGAAAAGGCCACTAACGAGACAACGCTAGGGCCTTTGCACTAGCTGTTCCCTCCACCTGGAGTACCCGTCCTCTTTGTCCCTTTTCTTCAGATCTCAGCTTAGATGCACCTCCTCAGAGGTCCTCCCTGACCACGGGATCTAAGGCAACTGATTATCACTTTCTGTGACAGCAGCTTGTCTTAATCCCCTGCACAGCACTTAGTGCAGTCTCATAGTTATCTGGTTTATTATCTTCTCTCCCCCACACCCCCACGTGTTAACGTCCCCCCAGAGGGCAGTGGCCCTGCAGAATCCCCCGGCGGTCTAGAGTAGGCCTGAAGTAGAGTAGGCGCTGCGTTAACAGTTAACCAGTGAATGGTTGAGCGACCGTAAATGGGAACGCTGCTGCTCGGCCGCGCGCCCCAGCAGTGACTGCTCACAGTCGAGTGCACGGGTTTTCTCTCCTTGCGGGTCCCGGGGGAAGGACGCCCCCCTCCGACTAGCTCGCAGCGGATAAGCCTTAGATGCGCTTTGGAGACGCTAGTATAACCATAGAGATTCAGGCTGTGGGAAGATCCGGGTGCAGGGCGAGGCTGCCGGCGCGGAGGGGTTCCTGCTCGGGCTCTGCGCCCCCGGCCCCGGGATTAAGGCCCCAGTGGGAGACCTTCCTCCATCCTCCCGTGGTCTCCACCTCGCGAACCAAAGATTCTCCCCCGAATCCCAGGGACTAGAGGTCGGGTGGGCGGGGAAGCGGTGCTCCGGGAACCGCTGCGAGCCGGGAGCGAGGTCGGGCAGGTTCCCGGCGCCCCCGCCCCCTCGGGAAGGGAAGATGGTACGGACCACGCTCCGGGACCCGACAGTGAGGCCCTGGCCCTCGGGTGCGCGGACGCCGGAGCCACAGCTCTGGCCTGGAGTGGAAACGCAGCCCCTCTGCGCGCTCCGGCAGGGGACGGGCAGGGAAGGGGACAAAGAGCCAGCCTGCCGCTAGGGAGAGCGACCCCGTGTCAGAGTCCTATTGTTCGTCGCACCTCAGACTACTCTGGACTCTGGTGCCCCCAGGAGGAGAAGGGGAGCTGACCTCCGGATCGTGGGTATTTGTTTATTTGGGGCGGCGGAGGGCGGACAAGGGACGCGGGCCCGGGAAGGGGCGCGTCCCCCACTCCCGCGTGCCCCCCCTCCCGCGCGTCTCCTTTAAGGGAAGCCCAGCCCTACCTTTCCCACCGTCCTCCTCCCCGCAGCCCTACCTGCCTTTTAAAAGCGCCCTGTAGCCCAGGGATTGGCCCAGGCCGCGTCCTCCGGGCGTAGAAACTTGAACCGCCAGGAGGGGGTTGGAAGCCAGGGGGTGGACTGTACCACTACGCGGCGTCCCCCGCGTGCGCCCCGCCCCTCCCACACACCCCCGTAGAGGCCCAATCGGACGGGCGGGAGGGCGGGCCCGCGGCTCAAAAGCTCTTCTGGCCCGGCGCCGGGCGGGCGGGCGCACCGCGCTGGGGAACGTCGGGTGCAGGCAGCCCCCTCTACCCGCCCCCTCGCTCTCCCGGAGGCGGGGTCGGGACTCTTCGCCCCGCCCCCGCCCCGCCCGGAGTGGGCGGGGCGGCAGGGCTCCCGGAGCGGGGCCGGGGGCGGGCCTCCGCCTCCTTCGCTCTAGCCCGGAGAGCGCCCGGTACGGCGGCCGCCGACGCAGCAGCCGTCCGCACCAGCTGAGCCCGAGACGCGCGGGTCCTCGGGAGGGCCGTGCGGGCGCTGCGGGAGGGCGCGCGGGAAGGGCGGGGCGGCCCGCACGCGCCCCCGGTCGTCCCCCGCCGGTGAGCGGACCGGCCCAGCGCAGCCCCGGCGCGGGGGGCGCCGGCCCGGCGAGGGCGCGGGTGATGCCGCGGTGACGGCCCCGCCATGGCGAAGCCCCCGGCGTCGTCGTCGGAGGAGCTGAGCCAAGTGCCGGACGAGGAGCTGCTGCGCTGGAGCAAGGAGGAGCTGGCGCGGCGGCTGCGGCGCGCCGAGGGCGAGAAGGTGGGCCTCATGCTGGAGCACGGCGGCCTGATGCGCGACGTGAACCGGCGGCTGCAGCAGCACCTGCTGGAGATTCGCAGCCTCAAGGAAGTGAACCAGCGGCTGCAGGACGACAACCAGGAGCTGCGAGAGCTCTGCTGCTTCCTGGACGACGACCGGCAGAAGGGGCGCAAGCTGGCCCGTGAGTGGCAGAGGTTCGGGCGCCACGCGGCCGGCGCCGTGTGGCACGAGGTGGCCCGCTCGCAGCAGAAGCTGCGCGAGCTTGAGGCGCGCCAGGAGGCTCTGCTGCGCGAGAACCTGGAGCTCAAGGAGCTGGTTCTGCTGCTGGACGAGGAGCGCGCCGCGCTGGCGGGGTCCGCGGGCGGCGGCGGCGGTGGTGGCGGCGCGGGCTCTCGCAGCTCCATCGACAGCCAGGCCAGCCTGAGCGGGCCGCTGGCGGGAGGCGCGGCGGGCGCGGGGGCCCGCGACGTGGGCGACGGCAGCAGCACATCGAGCGCAGGCAGCGGCGGCAGCCCGGACCATCACCTCCACGGCCCGGCCCCGCTGCTGCCTCCCGGGCCGCACAAGGCCCCCGATGTCAAGCCCGTCGCCACGCGCAGGTCCATGGACGACCTGTCGGCGCCATCGCACCACCGGAGCATCCCCAACGGCCTGCATGGTAAGGACCGCACGGGCGGCGCCACGCGGGTCTCAGGCCCACCCCCTCTTCCGCCGGGGGTGGCCGCCGCTCCAGACGTCGCCTCCGGGTGGCCTCCAGGCTCTGCGGAGGGACGTCCCGCGCCCACCCTCAGGGGTCCCTTGGCAGTTGTGTTTCTGGTCTAGTGGTGGAGGTGTGTCCCTGCCTAGCTCCAAATCCGCAGCGGGGCCGGACCCGCCAGACCCCAGGAAAGTTCCTCTTCTGCTGAATTGTCAGTGTTAGTGTCCCTCACAGCAGGGCTGCCCGGGGGGCGCCTTATTCCAGCCTGGAAATCCTTCCTTGCCCCGGAGGGGGAAGTTATTCATGGGAAAAAAATGAAAGGCTCTTGTGCAAGTAAATATTCCCTCTTATTTGGAGCAACAGACAAGCTTCAAACCCGAGCAGCGTCCACATATGTTCCGAGGCTGGAGTTCCTCCTGGCTTCCTCCGGTGCTGCCTGCAGTGCTGGGAAGGAGCACAGAGCCCAGCTGAGGTCCGAGGGCAGCTGGGCCAGAGGACCCAGGGCCAACTAAGAGCCTTCCTGGTTTGCTTTCAGCCCTGCACTTCTCAGGGTGGGGGGACCTTTGTCACCCAAGGCTCTAGGACTTCCCAGAGGGATATGTGCTTGGAATGCATCCTGGCTTTCTCCTCTGCTTGTCTCACTTTCCTATCTGTAGAATGGAGATGATCATCTCTGCCTTGTGGATGCGGATTTGAGGTGGAAGTGAAGCCTCTGAAGGGACTTCAAAACTTATGTGCTACCGCTGCTGGTGGCCAGGGTGTGGGTGGGAGGACCTTTGGCCTCAGGAAAGCTCAGCCTTGGTCTTCCACGCCCATGTGGCTGTGGGTCCAGCGCACAGCCCCCTAGTTTGAGTCCGTGGAGCCTAGCAGCCAGCTCCCCTTCCCAGCCCTCCACTTGGCTGGCTGGCTCCTCTCTTGCCTCCCTGTTCTTCCACATTTTTGGTGGCTTGGCTCCCAGTTATGGGGGCAATTGTTGCTGTCTGAACTATATGCTGGAAGGTGGAGATTAAACAGCCCTTTCTGGTTCTCTTTAAAGGCTTTCTTAGGTCAGAGAAAATGTGTCTAGGCCTTAAATGACTGTTCTTCCCCCGAGTGACAGGCTGAGCAAAGGAGGGAGGCTGTCTCTTGGATTGGTGGCCAAGTGGCCTCTGCAGGTGTTGGGGTGTGAACTGGCTGGGTGGAGGTGGGGTGTTGGCAGCAGAGTTTTCCCTTTATTTACCTTCGCAGCCTGTGTGTTCAGGGCAGGACTGGGTTGGGAGGGATATTTTGTTACAGATTAGCAATCTACAACTCCACCTTGGGTTTCTCCTTATGACTGTATCCACCCCCACCCCACCAAAGGCTCCTTAAGGCCAGAGACTGTATCTTCAAGTTCGGTGGTTTAATTTGTTGGTGTTTCTGGGTCTGGGCTTTGAAGAGTCCCTTTCCAGCCTCTCTGGCTTCTACTCTTGGAGGCCTTGGGAGGGTCAGATTTCTGGGCCTCAGTTTCCCCAAATGCAGTGAGAAGGAAGGGATCGCTGCAGTGGGTGGCTGGGAAATGAAATGTTGGTTTTCA